>NC_067148.1:32559397-33296064 GCF_903995435.1 Acomys russatus | reverse complement strand
GAAGAGCAACCAGTGCTCTTAACCTCTGAGCCATCTCTCCAACCCTCTCATCTGCTTCTTTAAGTGACTATCCCACTAAAAAAAAAAAAAAAAATTCCTATGCCTGAAAGTCAGATTTCCCAAGATAAGCTTGATGATTACAATTTGATGATTAAAAATATATATAGTAAGCTTAATTTTAACTTTAATTTTACTAAGTCTTAGAAATAGATTCTGCATATTTTGATAGGTGATGTCCAGTAACTGGCACCTGATATTCCACTGCAATCTGTAGGCTTAAACTGGTATCTTACAATTTCATTTTACTCCATTGAACAAGTTAATCTCTCCAGCAAATGAAAGTCTCCCCTCCCCTGTTCTTGCTGGTTGTCACTCTCTTATGCCCTTGACAAACTTCCTCCTAGAATTTAGATCCTAGATAGTTAAATCTAAAACAAAGAAGAGATACCAGAACTATGGAAATCAAGTGTATATTAGAAAGTCATAAAAGAAAATGATAAAATAGCACTTGGGGTCATCCTTCATTATACCTGCATCTACCTCTAGGGAAAGATGAACTCCAAATCTTGTGCTTCTAGGGAGGAAAAAGACAACATTCACTGGCTACATTTACATTGCTGTAACAGTTACGAGACTATTATTAGGCATAGATTTCTCTACCAAAAAAGCTTTACTTTAATTATTCATAGGTACCTATATAAGCCCCATTTTCTTGTAGATGCCTCTGGATTAGGTAGGAGCTTTGAGCTTTCAGACTGTGGCTCCTGGATCTTTCTGTGTCTTTATCTCCTGTAAATTCATGGTTAAACTTCACGAGAGAAGATCTCAAAAATTCTCCTGTCTCTACTTGCCACTTTCAGTTTGCTTTACTTCTCTTAGTTTAAGAAGAAACCAAATCTAACACTTGCCAGGGGTTTGGCCAAAGATCACCACTTGCTTCTGGTTTCATGGTAAGACTCCAGATATGTCAGTTTGCCAGTGATGCAATGTTCTTTTTGGTCCAGCTTGTGCCTGGATAAGAACATAGAAGTGATTGTATTTGTCATCTTCAGTAGTTTGGAAGATGTTTAAATTACATGCCAGTGAGTTCTCAGAACTTTTACAAAAATGGTATTCTATGAAACTATTCACAAAAGAGCAAATGCAATCCACTTCCTTGGTCTCATGGAGAACTAATGTCACAGCAAATAAGTCCAGACTATTAAAACTTGATGTCAGTTATGATTTCTTTATCTTTTCCTCCATACATACTTTCAGTAGCCTTTAAATAAATATCAATTGAATAAATCATATTTGGAAGGATGGGCTTACTTTTTCAAAATAGATAGAAACATAAACTTCTTTGAAATATATTCTTTTTTAAGTACTCTCTGTTTTACCAAGAAGACTTTTCAATCTAATTGATTTGTTTTGAGGCTAGTGAGTCTAATTTTCTCTTAATGTTTTAATGGTAGAAAGAAATGTTTAAAGATATAAATGACTTGAAGGAAGAATTTTGTAAAAAAGAGAGATGTATTAGGCTTCCTTGTTTCCTAGCAACCGTTCATCACTGCTCTCATCACTCATTTTAACACTATGGGTGTCCTTTCAAAACTAAACCTAACAGAGTCAGTTCTACAACCAGGACATAGTATGGTAATATATGAAGAGAGAGTCATTACACAAATTATTAAAAGGTTAATGTACCAGATAATAAAATAATTGCATGAGAAGGGTTTTCATGTTTATTTACAATGTTTAACTCAATCGTGGACCTGATCATAGGTTTCAAATGCTGATGATCTACCTGTAACTATAGAAACTTAGGTGTAAGGAGTTAAGTGACCTTCTACTCAGTATCAACAGAGTCTCATACTAGAAATTTCATGGAATTCAAGCCAGTCCTTAACTTGTATTCCTTCACACAGAGAGTACAAACTTAATATACTTGCTCACACACGAATGTCGTATCGTATGAAGACAATGTGCTGCCCTCTCAGCACAATCCCTGGGTAGTGCTCCAAAGTCCTAATTGGCTTGGTTTGGTATTTCCACAGTCTTTCTTTATCTTAGATCCTTTTACAAAAAGATGTACTTAAATTAGTTAATCTGCTGGTTGCTTCCATATTGCTTCATTCAAAATCCAAAGTGGAGTTCAGAAAAAGAACAAATGAAATTATCGCTTAAGTGCAAACTACATTTCTGAGTACCTTCCATATGGATGTACACAGTCCAGTGTTTCCTCCACTGCATGGATCCCCCACGGGACCACCCCTGAAAGTATCAGTAGTTTTATGAACCACACAGAACTGTTTCTTAGCATCTCTTCTACTCTTAAGATTCCTGCTGCCCATCAAAGACAGTCATTTTTTAGAGAATAATAAAATGGTAAAGAGTGAAAATGACAGTGAGGAATAAATTCAGCAGCGTGAAACATGAGATCTAGATTTGATGCTATTTTTACTAGTATCTTGGCTTTCTCTTCTAATTTTAAGGAATGAATGATTAAAAATAACAACCTCTACATCATGTGGATTTTTTGTTGTTGTTGTTTGTTTGTTTCAACTCTTATCAAGAAACTTCTATGTAAAAATCTCTTTACAACTAGAAACTGCAGCCAACATAGGGGAGCAGCTAATAAAAAGGAACAAGCCAAAGCAAACTAAAATAAAAGAAAAAAAATCAACAGAGATGCCTTCCAAATATAATTACTAGTTCTAAATATAATGGAGATTTAAAAGTTATAAAAGCTGGGTTGGCCATTCTTACTTGCCAGGAAACAAACTACCGGAGAAAGAAATTGGCTTCTCAATCTCAGTTACTATCAAATGGTTTCCAAATGCCTATCCTTTTCTTCTAGTGGAAGCATTAGAATGATTTCAGGGGTGCTGAATATGCACAACACTATGCTTGCAGATGAGTACAGAGTCTGGCTTTTCCATCACCTGCATTGATTGATTAAAGGAGGAGGGAGAAGGGGGAGGAGAAGGCAGAGAGAGAGAGAGAGAGAGAGAGTGTGTGTGTGTGTGCAAAGGGAACAAATTGGGACTCTTCGACAGCAGGCAGTATTGCCTTATATTTCCTAGACCTCCTCTAGCTCTGACCGACACTCTGTCGACCAACCCATATGAAGAAATGAAGAAACAGTGTGTGCCCTCCTGTCTTTCTCTTCCAGCCTTCCTTTCTAAAGTTCAAGTTTAGGTAAGCACAGAACTATCATCGCGTCTCTGTCTCTATGTCTTCCACTGGGAAGTGTCAAAACTACTGGCCTCAGGAGAAGAAGGAAGACCACCAGAGAAAGAGGAGGGGAAAGGGGAAATGGAGTGGGCGTGTCTCTCCGCCTAACACCCCAGCTGAGCTCACACCACAGTATTCCGGTGTCTGTAGGGTGGAGGGGGCAGCATGGTGCCTGGCTTCAGTGTGAACTCAGAGAGGTACTCGGGATTCTCTGCCACAATAGGGCGGATCCGTCCATTCTGTTTATAAAAATATTTTGTGCTGTATTCCTGCAGGTAGTCTGGGTGCTGAAGAGTGCTCCGGGGTGGTAGGCTGTGGTTCCAGTAGTCGGGGTTGTCAAACGCTTTCTTGGCTTTCTCTGGCACTGACAGTACGCTGTTCTTCATGTACTCCGCGTTCCCCAAGGCGTTAGCGAAGGTGTTGAGATAGAGTGGCTCATTGACGTACTCATCCTCGGCCTTGGCTGGACCGCTGGAAGCGCTGTGATATTCCGGATTATCTAAAGCTTGAAGGTCTCCATTCTTTCTCCGTGACACAAAAGGGTTCTCTTCCACAGGATTCAGATATTCTGAAAGAATACCAAAAGTGCTATCTAATAGATATCTGCTTTCAGAAAAGCGTTAAACTAAAGTTAAAAGCTAGAAGCAATGATTAGTTCCTTCAGAACAAGAGAGCCACAATTTTATTTTTATAAATTCTCAAAACCAAAGCGAAACAAAAACCTGTGGATTGGGACAGCCATGAGAAAAATGAGTAGGCTCAAACGAAACAAAACAGTAACAAGACAGCTCACACAACAAGACAGGATGGGGCCGAGGAGCGGAGTCTTTGTCTTCTAAATTGCTCTTCTTTTCTGCGTGGCCTACATATAGTGCCCGCTCTGTGAGGGCTTCTGTTTACGGGACTGTCAGGGTTGAATACCCTTTGTGGGACCAGAGAAAGGGCTCAGCGGTTAAGTGCTTTGGGATTTTATAAAAGGCCAGAGTTTGGTTCCCAGGATCCATTGTAAGTCCAAGCACAATCACCTGCAGCTCCAGCTCCAGGGGATCTGACGCCCTCTTCTGGCCTCCATGAGCACCAGCACACATGTGACATATGGACACACAGAGAAGCACAGACATAAGCGCACACATGCATATGAAAACAAACTAAAATATTGTCTGTCTGTCTGTCTGTCTGTCTCTCTCTCTCTCATCTACCTATCTTATCTATCTATCCATCTATTGTCTATCATGTCTATCATCTATGTATCCATTATCTATTTGTCTATCATCATCAGCCATCTAGCTTATCTATCATCTATCTAGCTATCTGTCTTTCATCTATCTATATCTATCATCTATTCTGGGCTATAGACATCAAAATCCTCATTATATTGTGTTAGGTCATTTACCTTATGTATCCAGGGATCAGTATCTTGTGTTTTATAAAAAGTGAACAAAGCCATATAAAGATGATATAATAGGATTTACGTAATTTTATTATATGGCCTGCTGCTGATCCTGACAGACACCATCATAATATCTATTCTCAATAACAATTATTCATCTTCTCCATTTGTGGCACTGCTAGCATAGAAGGAGAGAGAATTCCTTTGTTTGATTTCAAAACTGAAATTGTTATTTAATCTGTGTGCTTAACCTTTCTATGTTTAATGTTAAAAACAAAAGCCATTAATTCACAAACAATCTTCAAGACTGTGGTATGTAAGTGCATGAGAATCAAATTTTGTTTTTTGAAGACACACATACACAAAAATCATAATTTGCTCTGATAAACCTAGTTTTTGATTTTTGTTTGTTTGTTTCTTTGATTTTTCATTTTTTGTTGTAATACTGGGGTCTAAATCTATAATCTCTTGTGCACCGAGAATGCAGTCCATAATAATTCACACCCCTAGCCCTAAGCTGTGTTAGTGACACTGCATGTTTTAGATAAATCAACTCATATTGTTGGCATCAAAAGCTTTGGTCCTTTGCCAGTAACACCTGTCTTTACAATGTCCATGGTAACTTCAACACAGCAATGGTTCAGAAGCCCTATAATATTATACCTCCTTCAAGTAGTACAATAAAGATAGATTTAGGTTGGTATTTCTCTGGCTTCATTGTCTTACACATCACTTGAGGATTTTGTGTTTTGTTTTTTTTAAATCCAATTTCTTATTCAAGTAGAGCCTGAGATTCAAACTATGTAAAGAAGTATAGAGGCACATAGATGCCACAGGTTCAGGAAACTATTTGGTAGAAGTAGGAACCTGGACCTTCTAATGAAGATGATAAATGCCACCATCCCAGCTGTCAGGAAATGGTTTCTACACCCTACTTGTTTGATGGAGGTGACCACTGAGCATTGTCATGTCTGAACGATCAGCTTGTACCTTGTTTGGGCTTGTTAGGGGTCATGTAGCCTTCTTCATCCAGTTCTCCGCGTGGGTTCCGTTCTGGGGCAAACACTGTGGGGTCAGCGCTGTACCTCTGGGTGCTGCTGTCCTCTTGGACATGGGGTGCCACTGGCTTGCGTAGGGTACCATTACAGCAGGAGTCATCAAACATCTCAGCTGTCGCACCCTGAGTGACGGGAGCTTCCGGTATGGTGCTGGTTGTGGCTCTGTAGGGCACAGGCATTCCTTGCTGTGCGGCAAAGCCCCCGTCCTGGTACACAAACTGATTCTGTTAAAATAATAGGAACACATTGGGAGAACCAGTGGTTAGGAAAAAGTGTAAAAGAAATCTGAATGTTATTAGCCCAAATGGTACCAAACACACGGTCTTTCAAATTTAGCAGTTAATGATCTTTGTTTTCCTAGGGGCTAATGAATTTGAGATAAATACTAGAAACATTTAAAAGTCAATTTTCTGCTGTATGTGTGTGTGGTTATGTATGCATATGGCGGCCAGAGGCCAAAGCTGGCAGTCTTCTTTTATAGCGGTGGATCTCAACCTTAATACGGCTCCTCATGTTGTGGTGATGCCCATCCATAAAATTCTTTTCTTTTTTTTTTCATAAAATTATTTTCATTGCTACTTCATAACTGTAATTTTGCTATCTATCTAATATGTGCCCCCAAAAGGGGCTGTAACCCATAGGTTGAGAATCACTGACTTATATCCTTCACCCTTAATTCTTTTTTTTTTTTTTTTAAGAAAGGAAGAATTTTATTTTATTTTATTTTCTGGCTCAAAGCTTGAAGATACATTTCATCATCACGGAGGAGCCATGGTGGTAGGGGCTTGAGGCTCTTGGTCCATTCCATCTACAATCAGGAAGCCAGAGCAGTAGGAGCTTGATGCAGTTAGTACATTGCATCTATAAGCAGGAAACTGATGCAGTAAAATACTAGTGTCTGACTTCCTTCAGAGACCCAAGGCCACGTGACAGTGCCAGGCATACATAGGTTTTGTTTTGCGACATCTATTCACCTAATATAGAAAATTTATAGCAGACATGTTGAAAGGCGTATATCTTCCAGGCAATTGTAGATCCTGACAAGTGAACTGTTGATACCAGTCATGTAAAGTCGTCTCTTTTGAGATGATCCAATTGACCTGAGTTAGCAGGAGTCCATTATGGTGTAAGACTGAACATGTTACCATCACAAACATCACAGGCTTTGATCAAGGACTACAATTTGTATAAATACAGCCACAGGAGTCTGAATCAAAGTTATTCTAGCGTTATTTCATCCTTACTTCTTGAGACCGAGATTCTCATTGACCCTTCAGCTCATCAGTTTGCCTAGACTGGCTGGTCAGCGGGATCTCCTGTCTGCATCTTTCCAGGGCAGGAGTTACAATGTCCAGCCCCTTGTGTGGATGCTGGGGATCCAACTCAGGTCATCACACCTGTGAAGCACCTTCTCGGGCACTCCAAATTCTGACTTTTTAAAAATAGGTAAAAGTCATGGAGAAATAATTTAAAAATTTAAAATTACTAAGTAAGTAGAGTGTGATCTAATATGAAGGCTTTGTGTAATGTTTGTACAGTTGCCTAACATTGTTATAAAACTCAAAGTCAAATTGTACAACACATGGTCTGAAGTGCAGAAGTCCAGTGAGACGTTATGAGTGATGACGCATCAATGCTACCTTCCGCTCTGTGCCTGCTGTGACTGTGAGTGTCCAGCCCCTAACAAGAGGACAGTCTTTGAGACTCAGGCTTCTCAGCACATGACCTACAGTCATGAGACTGATTGATGACGCCTTCACTGAGAAGCATCATTCGTGAGCTGGGTTAACGCTTCCAATAAACATTGAAAGCTCTTGCTGAATGAATGATGTCACAGTGGCAGCTGTCACCTGAGATACAGACAGCTACCCAGGCAGCTACAGGGTCTACAGCCAGTTCTTGACTCACTGTTGGCAAAGGCAAAAATGAGGAAATTATGGGGAGGCAAGAGAAGAAACATGGTTAAGAGAAGACCAAGACTCCTAAGGGATGAAGGCCAATCGAGGAATACTTACTCCCGACATGGGGGTGTAGGCAGGAGGAGGGCTGTGTCCAATTTCACTCTGATAGGAAAGAAAAATGGAATGATGGGTATAAGAGGCAACATGGATGAAAAATTATAAAAAGAAAAGAGAAAGAAAAGATACGGTTTGCATGAGCCAAAGGGGAAAGCGCACAACAGTGATTTTTTTTTTCCTAAATAGTCAAATTGTGTTCCTTCTCACTGTAAGCAAGCAAGTTTAAACACTAATTCTATCTCCGAAGAAAATCACAATGAAGAAATAAAAATTTGAATTATTCAAAAAAATAAGTCTGATATAAGAATCATTACTCTTCAGACAAATCCTAGAAGAAGCGGGGAGGGCAGGAATAATGAAACCATGTTTCAAAATAAACAATAGTTTATTTTATTACATATCAAAAGATCCAAACAGCTTCATGCTATTTAGGATCCTCACAAGATACCAGATTGTTTCCTTAGGAGAGATAAAAAAAGGGGGGAGTTTAGAACAAGATAGAAAGTAGATTTCAATTTATCTGAACTATTTTGATTTCATTAAAAGCTACATTACTTTCATCACTTTAGCAAAGGTCACTCAGTCTCTCCTTGTGGAGGGTGGGGGTGGGGGAACCACATCATATCTTCCAGCTCACCTTTTATAAGAGGAAGAAACTGAATATTTATATAATTCCTGATTGTTTCATGGTTCTTCTTGCTGTAGGTACTTTATTGTATATATGTTTAATAATATAAATGTATATGTAAAAAATACTTAATAAAAGAATTGAAAAAAAAGGAAGAAACTGAAAAAAAAATTAGAAAACAAGTTCCGTATTGGAAAAATATTTTCTATTCCTTTCATGTAGTTAGACTCATACTCAAGTTTTGGCTTGAAAAAAAATCTCTATTTTTATAGCTTCATTATGCTATCTTTTGGGCTATATAAAAATGAAGGCAAACATGACAAACTGTTTGGGACAATGTTTCTTAGGAAAAGAAAGAGAAGATGTGTGAATCCCAAGCCCACTCCTTACTATGAAGAAATACCCACAATATATCATTACTAAGCACACTGACTGAGAGCTTCATTCTCCGTGAGAATTCCTCTGCTTTTCTCGTATGAGGACAATGAATACAGCAGGCAGAAGTAACTGCCTCTATGGCACAGCTTTCCACAACTGCTCTGAAGCCAACAGAGATAACTAAAAGTGCCTTCCAGCCTCCTATGTCATTTCCATGAAACATCTAAACTAAAGACCATCTCCCATCAATGTTCCTACAACTTAGAGCTTCATAAAGCAATCTTAGAAGATTGTCTCTGTGATTAATAACCATTTAATGCAAACCAATAGCAATTGAACAATGCAATTTCAGTTAACGAATGCTGTTTGCCAGACTGACCAAAGAACAAGTCCTATAATAAATTTACAATGCATTTCACCCTGTGGTTATGACAGCATACAGAATAAAGAGCCATGTTCTTCCTTCTGTAATCACACAGAGGAGTGACTGAGGCTGTGAGGTATTTGTCATTCTGTGTCTGCCTTGTTTCACTTAGGATAATTTATCTATGCCATCTATGTTTTTTTTTCAAATGAAAAGCTCTCACATATTTTATAGTCAAATAGTATTTAATTGTGTATATGCATTATACTTTCATGCTCCATTCATCGGTTTGTGATATTCATAGAAATTTTTAATATCTAATGCACAGAAGTTGTTATTATATACAGTTTCATCAGTGGTCACTACTTTATCCTTAGAATAACAAATAATGCTTTGTACTATTATATAGATAGAGTCTATATATAACATGTAAGCATATGTCTGCTAATACAAACTTTAAAGTCAAAAAGTCATGTCAAAGATATCCATTTTTAGGGGCCCTAGAGAGATGGCTCAGAGGTTAAGAGCACTAACTGCCCTTCTAGGGGTCCTGAGATCAATTCCCAGCAACCACATGGTGGCTCACAACCATCTATACTCTTCTGGCCTGCAGGTGTGCATGCAGACAGAGCACTGTATACGTAATAATAAATAAAATAAATCTTTAAAAAAAGATCCAGTTTTAAATGGTCAAAAATATGGGCACACTTTTCTGTCCTTTATAAAGACAGAAAATCAATTCTTTTTGTTCATAATATTTGAAAAAGGAAGATTTTAATATAGTTCAGAGATTTATAAAATTGAGGAGTTGTACAAACAAAATATGAGAATTACTTGAATTGGTTTTATAACATTTCAAACTTATCATCAAGTATCAATTAATTAGTGACTATTTAACAAATATTTATTAAATCTTCATGATAAAAATCACTGGTCACTGTTATAGATGTTGGAAATACTATGGCATACTAAAGAGATGCAGACACCATTGGATCTTTTGGGATTTACAGTAATCTACCAGATATTGCCTGAGATTGTGAAAGTAGAAACAAACAACAAAAGAATGAAGCTGCTGGACTGAATCCATATCAGAAGGTAAAGTATTCCAAAACACTAGCCTTTACCTGTGTTCCTTTGCCGTCTTACGTCGGAAAAATAAACAAAAAATGCCTGAACTGGGTAATGCTCAGTTTGAAACACAGCTAAATCTAGAGTTGATTGTGCATCTTGCTTTTCATTTGTTTGTTTGTTTTTTGTTGCTAACTGAAAAGATGAATGATCAAAGGACTGACTTACAAGCCATTCTTAATCAGCAAACAGTCCATTATGGGGGATAGAATGCCTTCGGTTATAAAGGTGGTGTGGCGCAAATAACTGGACGTTTGCAGTTAGTCTGTTTTTAGACACTAATCGTAGCTCTGTCTGACAGAATGCACCCACTGTCTCTGCTTTGACAAGTCTCTCCATCAGCAACCTGCCAGCTCCCTCTGCACACACTGCCAAACGGCATCACAGCAGCAGCGTGTCTTCGTTCTTTATTTTCTTCTTCTTCTTCTTCTTCTTCTTCTTCTTCTTCTTCTTCTTCTTCTTCTTCTTCTTCTTCTTCTTCTTCTTCCCATTTCAGCATCAAAATGGAATCAGATTCTACACAAAACCCTTAGCGTCCATTGTTTTTAGGGTTACTGGCTGCTTTTTATGTTTCTGTCTCCATTTTTCTTTCAGTTGGCTTTTTTATCTGGTTTCCATGATAAAAAAGCAACACATTCATTTCCCCTTGGAAGGCAGTGCGGCTCCAAGGGGAACATCTGTGAGGCCAATTAGCTGGGCTAGGAATGTGATATAATTGTTGTTTAAATATATTTAAATTACATGTTCATCACTATGTCATAATTTATGGGCTTTGAAATAACTTTTTGTACTTCACAGCCAAGCCAGATTTTACTTGCTTTTGCTGTTTTTAGTTTGCAACAAGCGCGCCTCCGTTACCCTCTTTCTTAAATCAATCCTCCTCCCTTCCCCGCCCCCCCCCCCCCACCCCCGCCACACACACAGACACACACACACACACACACACACACACACACACAAGAGGCACTGAACTTTTAATGTTGGAAAGAATGACAGCTGCAAGTAAATTGGCTGAGTCAAAATTAAGATCCTCACCACAGCCAGAATGAGCTGAAGTGACCTTAAAGTCCTGTGCAGAACAAAGCCCTGCACTCGCTCAGTGAAGAGGCTTTGTTTTCACATTGTGCCACTCTGTGCTGTCCATCAAAGTCTGGCTTTGTGGATCTTTAGGACGCAGCAGCGCCAGATGCACTCATTCAGTTAGCTGGTGGGAGGATTGACTGTCAGCAGGACAGAGATAGAAGGAGGTGGGTCAGGAACTGGCGAGCCATGTGGAGTGTGTCCATGGTGGGGCGATGAGTAAAGGTGACAGGTAGAGGCAGCTTAGCGTGGTGGCCCTGTCACTGGACATGCTATGGTGGACTTGAACCCAGACGCCATTGGTCATAGAGGAGGCAAGTCTCAGCAAAGGTAGACAACGTAGTGCTTGATGTGCTTTTAAATTCAGTAAAATTAGCCTTATAATTGAACGATACATATTTGAGCCTTTGTATGATTACACGCAGCATCATTGTTGTTTATACATTTACTATTGATCCTGAGAGATTTTAAACAAATGACCAACTAAGCTGTGATTGTGGTTTAAAAAATGATGTTCTTAAAATACAAAAATAACATGTTTAATGTCTGTCATCTATCTAAAATAAACATGTGCTTAATGAGCTTTTATTTTCAAATAGTTATGGTTTTTGATGACAAGCATAACAAACTTAGAGCAATTTCAAGAGCCAAGAGTGTAAATCATGACATCTGAAATAGAATGTGTCCATAGGACATGGCCAATCCATCAGCAATAATTTATTACCCAGGCATTTCCACATAGTAACTGTTATGGATTTTCAACTTTTTATACTCCAAGGCATTTATGCTTAACAGTCTGACTGGCACTTCCACTTTGTCACAGGTCAGATATCAACTCAGAGCAAGTGTTTTTGCATTGTGTGCAGTTCCTGATATACAGTTTTAACCCTCCATCTTTCTCATAAGTTCATGTACTAGTGTCTAGAAAATCTCCATATTTCATAGTGCAAACAGGAGAAAACTCAGAAAATGTGCCCATACATGAAAGGTCTATTGAAATTTCAACTGCTGACTCTAATCTATCTAGCTATTATATAAATATCATATATACATATATATCATCTATCACCTATCTATATATTTATCTATTATTTAATATCCATTTATTTATTATTTGTATATCACCTATCTCTTATCTATGATCTATAAATCATCTAGTTACCATTTATCATCTTTTTATTATTATAGTCACTCCAAATATTGCTTGATTAGGAGAAACTTAACTTTAAAATCTTCATCACAAGATGAATCAGTCCAGTGATACTGGAAATTTCCCACCACCATCTTTTTGCTTTAAATCATTGCTCCAAGAAGTATTACAGGATGCAATGAAAATGTTATTAACGTAGTTAAAAATGAAAGTGCATAAAGAAACTATTTTACATGGTGTCAACATTCCTTAGCTATGTACAAGGTAAAGAATGAAGTATTTTCCAGTTCTTTTAAGATTAGTAATCATTTGGAATTTATCTCTTTACCATAGTGTCAGTTATAATTACGCTTGTCTGTTTGCTGTCATGTTTTGCATGTAGACCGTGTCAACATGAACTAAGGGTTCCTGTGCAGGCTCAGCCTTTAGTGTGGTAGGTAATACCTAGGAGCTGGGGACTTTAAGATGTAAAGGCCTATGGGGAGTCCTCCTTTGTTCTTCTGAGATTCATCAATTAGTTCGTGCAATAAGGTTGTTACTGAAAGAGCAAGCTGGATTCTTCTCTTGCCATTTCTTCTGCTCCCTGTTGCCTACACTCCACACTGTGATGGCATTTGCCATGACGTGTTGCAGCAATTGGTGTTCAAACAGAGCTTAGATCATAATATTTGGACCTGTCTTTTAAAAATTGTCAACTAAGTAGCCTAGTATAAGTTACATAGCCTCAGATACTTTGTAATAGGGGTGAAAATGAATTAAATAATTTATAATAACCCTTTCCCCAGCTTCCTCTCTTCCTGCCTCCTTGTCTAGTCTGTATTTCCTTTCTTCCATCCTCTCTCGTCCCCTTTTTTTCTAGACAAAGGTTGATATAATGAAATATTCTTCTAATAGCTACCAGCTTATGCTAATAGAAATTTTCTAGCAGGCTGAAGACAACCCAACACCCCCAATGTGTTGGAAAGAAGGTGCCACTTTACCTTATTTTCTCATACATGCTGTCGAATAACTGGGTCAAAATGTTTTTGTTTCTGAGCAGAAATAAAAAATCAGATGCTGGACATTAGAGCTGCAAGATTTCATGGTTCCTTTGCTGGATTTTGGTTTTGCGATTCTTTTGTGCCCTGCCTCTCTTTTGGAATACAAATGTTTATGTTGTGCCTGTAGAGTGGAGGCATGTAACTGGCTTTTCTATTTTCCAGTGTCTCGCTGTTAAGAGACGTTGAACATATTGGAATTGTTAAAGACTGATGGGGTTTTTTAATTTTGAGTTGTATTTTACACTATGAAATAAATGTGAGACCTTGCGGACAAGTGGTGGATGGCTGCAGTTTTAAAGTGGTATGTCGACATGACAAGTTGACAAAGGGTGGAGGCAGGGTGGTTTGAACTGTTGACTCAAGACAATCTGTAACCACTTAGAAGAGAGCCTTACCCTCGTTTTGTAAATGAATCCTAAGGTTGTGACTGGTTATATGGCATGAATGTATTTCATGAAAAAATTTTCACCTATGACCACTGCATTGGGCCACTTTTGAAGACAAACATTACACAGACTCCAAACAAATGGCTGTGTAAAGTCCTTCTAGCTCTGGGATCTCATTCTTAGATATTAGCTCTTGGGCCCTGAGAAGAGGACACAGCCATAGACAAGTAACGTGAAAACTCACTTCCTGCCTTCCAATTATTGGCAGCATAAAATGAATATTCTCTCTTAAACTCAAAGGATTAATAGTTAAAGCTCGCCAAAGTGACTAGAATTAGAGCAAAGCCTCTTGTAAAACTGCCTCATAAACATTTCCCAAGAATGTTCAGCACCCATAAACATTTCCCAAGAATGTTCAGCACCTTTCTTTTTGTCTCAATAGAGTATCTACACACATCACCCTCTGTGCAGCGCGAGATCACAGGCTATAGGGAAAGTACACTTGGAGGGTGATTAGCAAAGATACAATTTGGAACACGTTTTTAAATTCAACTTTTCGTTTACTAGACAGAGACTTGCTTTAAACTTGAAAAACTTATCTTAATGTTTATCAATTGTGATAGAAAGAGTGCGCACATAAGGGTAAGGGAAGAATTTGCAGGGAGTTTGTTCTCTCCAACTTGTGTCATCAGGCTTAGCAGCAAGCTCTTTTACCTGCTGAGCCATCTCAGGAGCCCGAGACTTCATGTTTTAAGGTGTTAATTTTCAAAGTCATATAACCAGTTAGTGGTCATTCTAGAAATAAGATTCTCTGATTCTCATTTACCATACATTATTTTATAACTCATGGTTTCAAATAGGCATTTCATAATATTCATATTCATAAATAATATTTGAAAACTTTCATGTATGAATTTTTTAAAGGTTTCTAAAAAGGTACGTACTTTTCCCCGTAATATAAATGAAAGTGTTTGCTTTACATGTGCAAAATCTCATTACATTTGTTGTAACATGAAATATATTAAAATGCTTAGTTAAAAAAAATAAAATAAAATAAAATAAAAAATGCTTAGTTATTTTAATAGAGAGTAAATTTCAGATAAACATCTGCGTTTCTTATTTAATAGGCTATAGTAACGATCATAATAGAAAAACTACAGACAAAAGCTTCCCATAAATATGCTAAATAAAAGTTTTCATTAGAAAAATATCTCATTTACAAAGCAGCTTGCCTTCCACTGAGAGTAAGTATATGCTTGAACGTTCTAGCTGTACAAGTTAGTTATTTAAAATCAGTACATGCACACATGTTTAGGGACAGTTAATATACTTTTACCTAAATACTCTTTTAATTCATCTTATACACAAAAGCACACTACATTATCTCTACAATTACAAAAATAGTTTAAAAGGTTAAGTAATCTCTAGGACAGCTTTGAACTAAGGATGAAAAATATGTCCTAGAAATAATCTGAATTTGAATATCATTTTTTTAAAAAATTAGCATGCCAGGACATGGTGTAGATATAATTATTGTTTTTTAGTATTACCTGTATATCTAAAACTGTTGGCTCCCAGTGTGTTTCTGTGAATGTGTTCATGAGGCAAAGGATGCGGATGATATTGTTAGTTTACACAGGAGCAGAGCCTGACTCACTCCATTTAACCATGTTCATTCTGTCTTACAAGCTGTTGGCTTAGTACTTTTGTTTGTTTGTTTATTTGCAAATATTCATGTTTACTGACCAATCTTATTCATTAATCCATATATGATCCCCACAGAAAATATTTATTTATTTAACTTTTTTATTATTATAATTTATTCACATTGCATCCTGATTATAATCACCTCACTCTTCCTGTTTTCAACTCTCCCTCTCTTTTCCGCTCTATTCCCCTCTCCTAGACCTCTAACAGGTGGAGTCCTCCTCCTTCACCAGCTGACCACAGCCTATCTGGTCTCATCTGGATAGCCTGCATCCCTTTCCTCTGTGTTCCCACAGGACCTCTCTCCTAGGGGCATCAGGAGGGCTCTAGTCAGAGGCAGTGCCTGCCTCCTCCCTCCCAAGTGGAGAATGAGCTGTCCTTGGCTACATCTAAACAAGAGGTGTAGGTGCTCTGCTTGCTATGTCCTTGGTTGGTGCCTCAGTCTGTGCAACCCCTCCTGGGTCCAGATCCACCAGCCTTGACAGTCTCCTTGTGGAGCTCCTGAAAACTCACCTCACTTTGCCCCACCTGCCATCTTTCTATCTCTTAAGTTGCTTGTAAATAGAGACTGTGAAATGTTTTTTTTTTTCATTTGTGTAACATTTTATTACTTGTATATTGCATGGTGAAGAGAGCAGAGTCAGAAAGCTCTTGGTCTAATTCAAGAACTAACCAGTATGAAATAGGTAAGATGCTTAACTTGGTCAAACTCTTGTTTCCTCGTTTGACTTATAGTGATGATAACATGTACTTTGTAAAGCTGCTAAAGATGACGTAGTACTGTTTTCCTGCCAAGTGTGGTCAGACTATATCTATGGTTTGCTACTACTAGCTCTCTGTTCATCACCTCAATGAGAACTGTTCTTAATCAATCCATCAAGACAGCTGGTACCATATCTAGACATTACACATCCCTGCTAAAGCTTTTGTCTATCATCGGTGTTTCTGCATGAGCCCCTACAACCATCTGCAGTTATAAGTTATAGAAACATATCTTGAAGAGTGTAAAAACATATGAAAGACGCGGGATGTCTAATAGTAGAATAGGGTAAGTAATATTGTTACTAGAACTGTAAATCTTACAGACCATATTTTGGCACATAGGTTTTAGTCAGTCGTTTAACCGGCAGGTGTTGAGAGCACACAAGGATTTTCGCTTAAACTAGACAATGCCTTCCTTTCTGTGTTCTCATCATTTCAATGTGGACCAAATTCAAAATACCTTCAGTCATCCAGGTTTCTGCAAACTGTTTACCAGGTAAAGAGTGACTTTGTAACAATGGTTCATTCACCCACTGCTGCTCTTCAAGCTACCAGGTGGCACAGCTGTTGCTGTGAGTGAAAAGGTTTCTCAGTCCACCTGGAATTAGGACAGCTGGTTCCCGAGACCTGATCTGAATAACGCATAGCGGGTACTCCAGCGCAGCTCCTGATAGAGCAAACAGCACATGGCTGTCCCACCAGCCCAGAGCAAACACCACTTACATTTCACAGAAACAGGCTGGTATTTACAACGGATCTGAGCAAAATGAATGTCAGATTGAAGGAAGAACCCCCAAGAGAAAAATGCTTTCCCCAAGACCTACTTGTTCACTGAAGTCAAAGCAGCTCTTACCTTTCTTTCTTATTTTTAGTCTCAAAGTCTGACTTTCCTGCATGTAAAAAATGAGATGAAAAATGTTCATAGCATTCCTGCATCTATTCATGTACCACACTGGAATTTCATGGAATTCGGAGGGGCGAGTGTTAGACTAATACTTCTTAGTTTCCTGTGTATACCGGTTGCTGCCAAAGTCAACTAGGTTAGCCAGGATCAGGACTATAATAGTTTTCTTGCAAGTTGCAAAGCAGATAACATTTTATTTCAATAAGAAAGAGAAATAAAAGCAAAATAAAACAGACCTAAAATAAACTAGACAATGTAATTCAAGTCTGGCATGGATGTCAACAGTGACCCACTTACTCTATTTTCTGCCAGGGCCATAGAGATAGCAAGTTTCTTTCCTCAAGATCAGATGGCTACTAACCAACAAGAAAATGTCAGCAAGAGGATTGGAAAAACAACTTTATGGCTTAATCTAGGGAATAAACAATCTACTTAAGACCCTGTTTGAGTCAGGAGTGGCCCAGCTGGGACTCCAAAGATGATAAACACTGTACCTGTTTCCTCACCAAGGTTGCTCTCCCAATTTCAGGCTTATGAAATCCTTTTTATTCTTGGAAAGAATTCTAAGCTCACTTGCTCCTGTTCTGCTTCTGTGTGAGTTAGGGCTGTCTTCTCTACACATTCAGGGTACACTGTTGTGAGCCTCTCATAATTGGAAACCCCTTATTTGCACTGTTCAGGGATTTGGCTTCTATGCCAAAAAAAAAAAAAAAAAAAAAAAATCTATTTGCTCCCTCAATGAATTCATAAGAGCTCCTCATATTAGTGTTTGTAATTCATGATGGTCCTATTCTTAGATGACACTGTAATGATGGTTGCCACCTCCCACATAGCTATCTGCTACAGACTTGCCTCTCCACTGGATTGTCCTATAGCTTTTCCAAAATTATACCTCCTAGTAGAAACGACCACAAACTTTCCTCACAGATCAAATCTACCTAGTGTCCTCATCTAATGATTGATATTAATAACAACTCATCCACTTGTGCAAATCAAATATCTCTACGTCTTCCTAGATTTCTTCTCTAACTTACTCCTCAGAACTGAGCATCCAAGATCCACACTTTAAATGTGTTCTAGCCAAGAAACACTTTCTACATCCTTTTGTCTGTGGTTAAAGAGCCATATAATTTACCACCATCATCCTTCCTTTTGTGGGGGAAGGGGTAAAGGCAATGTATTGTTACCTAAGGCAGGGGCACCAGGTAAACCAGAATTCACTAGAGATGCCTGGCATTTGTGATAATCATAATTATGACATATTTTGTTGACTGGAGTGCTGTAATACCATTCTTGCCGATATCTTTGATTTTAGGCATATTTTTAAACACCAGTTTCTTTCTCTCTTTTCAAAACTGAAACCATTCCTCTTACCCTCAGGTTAAATGAAGTTTCATTGCTTTACGATTGGTGGATATTGGTAATTACAATCCTTGCCAATTTTCCAACTTCATCCCTCCAAAAGTCCCCACATAAGCCTCCTTCTAAGTAAGTTTATCAGCCGGTCACATGGAAAATGATCTTTATGTTAGTTGCATTAATTTTTTGATTCATCAAATATTTATCAAGAAGTCATTATTTGTTTTGAGTGAATAACTTATAAACTCTACCCCGGTTTGGTTTTTCGCTGTTGTTTTATTTTGTTTTTGGCAATGTAGTAGTTGGCTTTAATTGCTGACTTCAAAAAACATGAGCCTCACCCAGGAAGCACATCTCTATGAGAGACTTTCTAGATTCATTTGAGCTATGGAAATGTCTTGAAGTAGGGAGGCCTGATCTTTGTAGACGCTACTATTTCTTGGACTGAGGATCCTAGATTGCATAGAAGTAGAAAAAAAAAATGAACTGAATACTAGTATACATGTATTAATTCACTATCCTAGGTTCTTGTCTACAGATGTGATGTGACCAGTGGTTTTAATCTCCTGCCACCTTGACCTCCTCCCACTAACTGACTGTAATGTATAACTTTGATCCAAGCAGACTCATTCTTCCTTAAGTAGCATTTGCGTGGTATTTTACCACACCAACTGGAAAGGAAATGAGCATAATCTCTAAGTTCATTTAGAAGAGGACTTGCCCTAATGTTTTGTTTATGACATTGGTATTCCACACAGAGCCGGGAGCATGAGCAGATAGAGATATACTAGACACCAATTAACGACATTGTAAAAGGTGGATGGAAAAGAACATGCCTAGACTCAAGTGCATCCATGGTTCCGGTGAATTAGCATCTCAAGGACATTGTCATGTGTGAATGAGAATGGAGCCCCTAGGCACATAAGTTTGAAATCTAGGTTCTCAGTTGGTAGAACTGTTTGGGAAGGATTAGGGTGTGAGGTCTTGTTGCAGCAGGTGTGTCACTAAGGCCAGGGGGTTTCTAAAGCCAATACCATTCCCAGTTAGCTCTCGTTGCCTTCTGCTTGTCGATCTGATGAAAGTTCTCAGCCCCTGCTCCAGCACCATGCCTGCCTGCTGCTGGCATGTGTCCTTGATGCTGCTCATGGATTTAAACTCTCTGGAACCATGGTGTTTTGTGGTTATTAGAAATTAACTAACACAGATGCCATTTATTCAGTCAAATATGACTCAAAATCACACTTTGATACCAGAAGTTTCACATGTGCTATATATAGTTAGTTCTAAAGGGCAAATTAACAATATTTCCCAAGGCATCTATGTATTTCTGAATGAACTGGAGGCATAGAAAACTCAGGTTTTATTACTGAAGACAATACATTGTTGACTAAGATAACAGGACAGACTAGCATTGAGAATAAAGAGGCTTTCAGTAGATATAAACTAATCCTTTCTCTAACTTCCACATACCATCTAACTTACATGTTCACAATAAGCTGCATATTTTACATTTTAAGAATTTAATTATGTACTTAAATAAATATACAAATCACGGTTGAATAGTATACAGAATAATTGATTAAAGACAATACTATTCCAAATAAAATTATAGTGTGCACATCAACTAACCGGCATACCTAGCTGCAGAAGAAGAGTCCTTAATTATGGAGAGCAGTGCTGCTGAACAACTCTGCTACCATGCCAGAGCCTTATGCAAAGCTTAGTGTGCTTACCTGTGCAACAGGGTTAATAATTTCTTATTTGGTTGGTTTTCCATATTTATATGTATGTCAATTATCTCTGAACAAGTTAAATGATAACATGTAAGGGTGAAACATGTATGTATTTTCTGAAGTGAAAGAAGATATAGATGAGTGCTGGATTTTCTAATTTTTGTATCACATACACAAAATCAACTAGATGCTGTAGACCAGATGAATATATATTTTTGGAGATGACAATGAACGTATTTATACTGCTACAAGGTTATATGATAGTGGCAGCTATTACTACTGTAACAACTACTACTACCACCTGTTGTTATTATGAATTATTATCATTGTCACCATTTTTGGTGGTGGAAAGCATTTGTTTTCTATTTCTTGATTCTGTTTTCATTTTTACAGTTTCGACAGTTTCATATATTCATATAATGAATTTCCATAATACCTCCTCACTCCTCCTTCATCCGTTTCCTTCTGTCACTGGGATTCTTTTTCTCAACAATCTCTCATTTGCTTTCCTGCCTTCTTTTTGTGTGTGGCCCACTGAACTCAGAGTTTGTTACATAAATAGGCATAGGAGGTAATTTCCTGCTGCAAAGGCAACTTACCAGCGGCTGTGCCACTGAGGAAAATAACAGCCTCCTCTCCAACAGTTGTTAATTTCCAACAGTCTCTCAAGTAGTGATGGGTTCTCATTGCTCCTTCTCCCATCATTAAATGTGAATGAGTTCAATTTTTCACAGTTGTGTATATAACCACATCTGCAGTGAGTTTACGTGTGATAGGGACTACTTTTCAATACATTTCAATCACAAATATCACTGAAACAAATTTCAGAATGGTTGGAATAATTCATGTGAATAAAGTAGTGAGAACCAAAGTTGAATGCATGTTGCATAATTCATCGTTTAATGTCATTTAAAATATTCACTTAAAAACTAATAATGCTTTGTTTCTTATAGTGGTACAGTAGACCCAGATGAGGCTCCTTAAGTTTCCTGGCCATTTGACCACAGAGAAGTGTTTATTTAATGACTAACACCAACATGCTTAACCAACTAAAATAACTGATCAGGAAGACCTAACAGTCAAGACTATAATAAGCAGAAATCAAATCTTTATCACTCTCACCATCTTTTGCATATTAAGGGCCAGAGTCAATAGAACCCAAATGCTGAAATTCCCACTGTGTAAAGAACATGTTGCCTTTGATTTTCTTGCACCATTTTTACTGAACAGTTGAAAGCACACAGACAGATTCTTAATGAGATATGTCTCAGAATTCACACTGAAGCACTGTCAACAGGCCAAGACATTTGCAGCATTGCCCAGATGTTTATATCGAATTTTTCTTCCATGTAAGCCCTGATCTTTAATCACACAATCTCACACACACACACACACACACACACACACACACACATACACACACACACACACACAGAGAGAGAGAGAGAGAGAGAGAGAGAGAGAGAGAGAGAGAGAACTATTACCATATAGGGAATATTTGAACTCTCATATTGTGTGGTGGAAAGAGAATTCCTATGGGCTACTTTTGTAATAAAATTAAGATCTGAAACATTTAAAATGCAATTAACATTTTAAAGAAAGTTAAATCTTAGAAAGAGTAGCCAGGCCGGGTGTGGTGGCACATGCCCTTAATCCCAGCACTCAGGAGGCAGAGGCAGGTGGATCGCTGTGAGTTCGAGGCCAGCCTGGTTACAAAGTGAGTCCAGGACAGCCAAGGCTACACAGAGAAACCTTGTCTCAAAAAAATAAATAAATAAATAAAAAAAGAAAAAAAGAAAAAAAGAAAAGAAAAGAAAAGAAAAGAAAGTAGCCAATTTATAGAATATCACTTTTACCTGTGACATTAATATAACCTGATAAAAATTGAAGTTGAGAAGATTAGAAGGGAGAATAGGTATTTTCATACATGCATCTATACTCTATGCTTTCTATCAGTGACATGGAAAGAACTATGGAGAACAAGGGAAGCTCCTGGTAGATTTCCCAGGCCATGTTTTTCTTTAGCGTATAGGTAGTAAAATGCTATCTTTAACTTCTGTTTTCCTGTGGCTGTTAATTTTTTCAGATGGGGTCTCTCTCTGTAGCCCAGGCTAGTCTATAAACTGCTCCACAGCCCAGACTGGCCTTGAACTTGTGATTCTCCTGCCTCAGTTTCCTGAGTTCTGGGATTATAGTCATGTACTACCATACTTGCCTTTATTTATTATTTTTTAAGGGAAGAGTTAAGGCCAGGTATAGATAATTTCGAAAAAGAAAATACTAACACCTATTCATATGAAAAAAGTTACAAAGCAGGGCATTTCTGTCTTTTTTGCCAGAGTATTTAAGACATTTAAATAATATATCTATCTCATCAGGGTAAGATTTGAGAGAGCAAGTTCCCTAAATAGGTTCACTAACCAGTTCTATCATATCTCTCCTATCCAATTTCTTCTAATGTTATTTATCTAAACATTATCAGCAAATATAAATACCCGGTAACTCAGAACGGAGAGGGAATTTTGATCATTTCTGTGACTTATGTAAGAAATGCCTATTAAGCGATGACCTAAGTTCAAGTGAAAGTGATTAAAAGTAATCTTAGCAGCTGGCCACAGTTCTGAAGACCCTGCTGTCGGTGCTCCTCCAGGAGCATACTGGATGCCAATTATGCAGGTGAAGAAAATCTGTCTGAGAGAGAGCAGGGCACAGATCCAGGCTGTAAATTATTTGCTCTGCAACACCTTCCTATGCTCCTGCCTGGAAATTCTGACCAAGACAGGAGGAAAAGCAAGCAGCAAGCTCATCCAAAACATAGAGTCAGGTGAGCACTCATAAAATGTTTATCAGCCCACAAATAAAATTTTAAAATGTGCAGGGCCATTCTGTCTCCAGAAGGGAGGAAGGAAATGCTATAAATAAAGTGTTCTTTGTTATTATATTAAACTTCCAGGGTCCATACCATCCATCTTGAGCTTCTAAATATCACAAGTTCCAAAGGAAGCCCTCGCTAACATATGTTTTGGAAACAGATGTATACTAATTCTCTTGGGCCTTTCCTCTTTTGAGCCACAGGGGTTTACCCTGATTCTGAGACTATCAGCTCTTCAGTGGCAGGATCTTCCAGGGATCTATAATAACTGTGCCTTGGGTTCACATGACTTTATGATCTCATAAAATTTACAGCAGAAGAATGTACACTTTGTGTTCTTTTTCTATTTGAAAATATTTGTATGTGTGTGCCACATGTGCCTGTGGAAGCCAGAAGAAGATGTTTGATTCCTAAAGCTAGTGTCTGTTGTGACCCACCATACATGGATGTTGGGAACTAAACTCGTCACATCCTTTGAAAGAATGGCAAGCATTCTTAACCACTGAGCTATCTCTCCAGGCTCATATATTTTTCCTTAGACTCTACCAAAACATTAAGTAGTATCTGCCTTGAGAAAGCCTAGATTTGTGTCTTTGTTGATGAAAATGTTTCCTGCACTTTTGCCTTAGCCACCTCTCACATCTTTCAGCAAGCCACCTTGCACAGGGTCGTCCTTGACCATTCTTTCCTGCGGAGGATGTTCTTTCCACAATTTGTCTGAGCCAGGGGTCAATACTCTGTAAGATTTTGGATCACAACTTTCCAAAAATTAATCTATTTGCTCCCCTTTTTGAGTCTCATTTTAACTTATCCTACCACAGGTCCTTACCCTCCTTGAGCGTTCTCTTCGGAAGCACTGTCCAGTTCAGATTGCTCATGGTTATATATGTCATGCCTTCTTCTTGGCTGCTCTCTCATTTCAGTTGTTATTGCAGGAATGCATGGTTATGCCTGAACACCACCATGACTCTGCTGAGGGACTCTAAAATGATAATTTCTTGCCTTGACCACAGCCTTTTGGTTTTTTTAGGATTCTTTTCTCTAAGTCATTCATTTCCTCTGCCTCCTTTTTCAGTATTATCCATTTCTTTATCCTTTGTATTTTTCTAATATGTGCCTTGGAGCAAGATAAGTCTGGATTTCAAGCTTGAGTTGCTTACCAGATATATTGCAAGCTATTCACAATCTGAATTTTACTTTCTTTAGCTTAAAATGACATAAAGATGCCTCTTTTTTTTTTTTTTTTTGCATTTGTAATATAGTTTGTAAGGACCTATGTAAATAACCTAGCATATTATTCTGCCTATAACAGGAACAAAGCACTAATATTTATGTAATTACATAAAGATAAGCACTAGGATCAAAGGGAAGAACTTACCTATAACCCCTGATTAATTATTGCATTGGTCCTTCAGGTAGCCTTTACATCCCACTACTTATATACTGTGTTTGTTTTCAACTGCTTTATATTGTCACCTCTTGTTATCTATATCCTCTCCTCTGTTCATAGTTCCTTTGGTGGTGCAGGGGGCATTACACATCCAAGAAGATATCTCTAAAAAGCCATATTTTCCATCTTGAGGAGTTCTTAAGCTTACTGGACCTTCATTTGTTGTTTTGTTGTCTCAATACAGCACTTACTTAAGCCTTAACTTGTTTTTCTTCTAATAATATGCTTGTACCCTTTGTTTCTTCTGTAACCTTGCTCTGTGCACTCAGTGCCTATAGGCTGGCAGTCTCTTAGTGTCTCTCAAGGTAATCTGAAAATTATAATAAATCAGAAATCTTGCTATTGCTAGTGCACTAAAATCACTCCTAAGTGTTTGAATAGTTAGTGAATAATTTAACATATGGGTGAAAAACACTCAGATGAGTGGGAAATCCTAGTACACAAGACAAAGGACAATTTGAATCTGTAAAAAAGTGGAGTTGACACAGGCAGACAATGAAGAAAAATAGTTGAATATATGTCTGTATTCTCGATGATGTGGTCCTTCTATCTAGTCCATCCTTTCTGTTCTCAGTCATATGTAACAATTCACAAAGTCGTAGTGTGAATTACTTTTGTTGTTGGAGAGATGAAAGAGAGATTGACTCTGTAAGTTAAGGAAGAGGTGAGAACCAATGGAGTGTGGAGGGGCACCATGTGAAGAATTTATGGTATAGGAAGAGAAAGAAAAAATAGTTACTGTGTTGTTAGTTCAAAAAGTCTAATAAATGTAATTGCTCTGGATCCTCACATATCCCTTGTTACATATGATCTTAAACCACAGTTTTGAGGATGATAAAGTGAGTGGTTAAAAGCCCAAGCTTATGCAAGCGAGCCAGCACTGGAGCCATATTTAAATCTGGGAAGTCAGACATCTCATCCCATTGAGCAGTAAAACAAAGTAAGCCAAAATAAAAAATAAGCTTATTAAATCGCTTCTATAAACATTTTCTCTTCAGTATGTTTTATAGAGTTTCCAAAGAGAATTTCACTTCTCGGCCTGGCTCATTATTCAACTCTATCTGGTTCTCCAATAGCTCTATGCTATGCTGAAACTACTGAAAGGGACTGGCAAGGTAAGGCCATGAGACAATATAAAAATGGCCTCCCAATCAGGACAATTTCATTGGTGCCCTAGGCACACATTCTGATAGTACAGTGATGATGTCGGCTTAAATTCCAAAACAACAATTCATTGTCTTATTTTACTCTTTTTATTTTACATATTAATTCATAATGTTAGCATCTGCCCACTTGCAGAGTTAGAAAACTTGACACTGCCCTCTCACTCTGTATTATTCAATCAATATCCAGATCCCATTGATCTATTTCAAAACCATTACTTCTATCAAAGTCCCCATACTATTTCTCTGATCCCTTCCACCTATACTTTAGTATATATATCAAAATTTTGTCAGAATTGTCTTATGAGAAGGTAAATGGCCTTGTTGTGCCACCTAATATAAAGCTCACTTCATTAAATAGACCCTTATGCACTCTCCTTGTCTTTAATGCAACACTTGCTCATTGTGTTTTATTGGGTACTTGCTCATATGCTCATTGTTTTGATGTTAAGGTTAGACTCAGCCTCCTAGTAGAACTAGATACATAGCAGATTATTTAATGACTGTTTAATGAATATATCACCAAGTAAAGATTCTTTGTTGTTGTTGTTTGCCTGAAATAATAATAATTTAAGAGAGATAAAATGGAGTCATTTCTTTCTGTATTGATAGGCAAACAACTCTTACAAAGATAGGCCCTTGAAGATCAAAATCATGAAGAATATAATGACTCAAAGATTCAAGAAGTCAAAAGTCTATATGGAAGAGTTGAAGAGATGGCTCAGTGCTGAAGAGCACAGGTTTCTCTTCCAGAGTACCCAGTATGATTCCCAGCACACATGTGACAGCTCAGAAACATCGATACCTCTTGTAGTGGTTTTAAAGAAATGGCCAACATTGACTCATAGAAAGTGGAACTATTAGGGCCTGTGGCCTTTTTGGAGTAGGGATGGTCTTGTTGGAAGAAGTTTGTTTCATTGGCTTCCTGATGCTAGCTGATAGAGGTGAAGCATTCTCAGCTCCTTCTCTAGCCCACATCTGCCTGCCTGCCGCCATGTTTCCTACCATGATGATAATGGACTAAACTTCTGAAATGCAATCCAGCCCCAATTAAATGCTTTCCTTTATAAGAATTGTTGTGGTCATGGTGTATCTTCACAACAATAGAGACCTTGACTAAGACAATTCTAGACCCAGGAGACCTAATGTTCTTTCTTTCCTCCATGAGTCCTGCACACATGTGGTGGAAAGACAGACATATAGTCAAAATACCCATACACACAGAAATAAATAATAAATTCTTCACTGATACATTCCTCTTTCTATATTGAATACTGGTTGTGAAGGTTGCTCAGCAGTAGATGATTAGCTTAGCAGCTTAGCATGTTCAAGGGCTTGGGGTAGATCTCCAGTGCTAAGAAGGAGGGTTAAAGGACTTTATAGCTATGATAAGGCAGCTGAGGAATCTCTGGGCAACATGAGGGCAATGCACCATGCTGATGAGGCACAGCCCCTGAGAGACTTTGAGGTAGGCTGCTGGGTCCTATCATTTCACATCTGTGCCTCTGTTTGCAAGAATGCAAAATAAGTGAGAACATACAGGTATTTATGAATAGTAAAAAATTAGGAAAATGGGGGAAAGTAAGTGGCAAAATGATAACTAAAGCAAAATTTTTAGGAGATTGAAGAAACTAATAAGTACAAGGCAGTTATATTGTACTTGAGACAAATGAGTGATAATTTGCATCATGTATTATTACTCAATTTTTGAGCAATTACACATTCTTACAAATATATACATTTGCTAGGAATAAAAGAAGGAGTTAGTCATTTTAACTTGAGTCCAATAGCATACCTCTCTAATACAGAGCCACAGCACCTGGCTCCAACTGAAAATAGACTATAGTAGGCATTCGGTGTATAAGAGTTATATACACCTCAACATTTCAATGTTGAGGATATTAAGCATATTTTCTTCTGAAGAAAGAAAGAAATAATTAAGTATGTTGCTAAACAATGGCTATGATTATTTTTGGAAAAATCAAAACAAATTGGCTGTAGGTTGAACTTCCAATTTCTCTCCCTGTGTTATTTTCTGTACTTATTTCACTCAATCTAGAATATTTTGAAGCAATAACTGTGGTCTTTGTATTTGGAAAAATTCCCACAGTGGTATAGTGGTCTCTCAATTCAGCTTTTGCTTGAATGTAATGAAAGGCTGGTGCACAGCCACTCATTTACAGTGAAAGCTACATGGTAAAATTAGTCTCTCTTTAGAACATTCTGGTGTGTCAGAATTCTGAACTGAGAAGGGAACTACTCATTTACACAGGTGAGTAAGGGAAGGGCTGGGAACACAAGATGCTTGTGATTAGGGTATGGGCAAGTGCAGAAAGTGCACAAAGGAAAACTGATGAGGAAGCCCACCCCCCACTAACCACAGCCACCTTCTCTGTTCCATTTCATGGAGTAATCAGGAGATATTCTGAACCTCTCAAAATGCCATCAATACTTATTGAGGATGAAGTGGAACAACACTTTCTCAAGCCTTTGCAGAAGCAATCAGTGTAACAGGCTGGCCATGACAGGGAGCTCTGGCAGACAAAGATATATATATGTGTGTGTGTGTGTGTGTGTGTGTGTGTGTGTGTGATAACCTTTCAAAAAATCTGAATAAGAGGTTGATGATAATGTCCAGATTCCATTATAGAAGAAGTGAAGAAAGTGACAATACTGCTCACTCAAGCACTTTGCTGTGAAGAACAGACTTTTTGATGTGTCCAATAATTTAGAATAGAGCTGTGAAACCAGTGACAATCATATTAAATCATAAACATCCAAATGGTTTAGATAAAATGTTCATTAACATCGTAAGTCTATATATCCCTTCTAGCTGTCTCTTCATACTCTCTGCTTCCTTTCTGGACTCTGATTTTCTTTAATGCTATATAACAAGAAAGAGAATAACCTCTTGGTTATTCATAGGCTTCTTGTGCTTGTTAACACTTGCGAAGTGAAAAATAGTTTCATAAACACCACTGCAAGGTGCTTTAAAGTTAGACTCTCACTGAAATCAGTGTGTCTACCTCATGTGTTGACGCTGTTGTAGGACTGTATTTAGGGGTGTCCCAAATTTCACACTAAAATGTTTAATCAGTGTCAAGCATGAGATGCTCTCAAAATGAGTCTTTCAATCTTATAGGCAGCTCATGTGACACATTAGGTGTCATGGGGCCTGACAGTGGTTTGGTTTTTGAATAGCTAAACTCTTAACAAAGTTACCACGTCATCTAGCTGGTGAGGAGTTTCAGCTATTTGACAATGATGTTTCTTTTAATAAAGTAAAAAGCTCTACATGACAACATGCTCTGTAACCTTAGAACTAATCAGCTATCACTTACATAGGTGACTGTCACAAGACAACCACTCTGTGACTTTATAATTATATTGCCTCTTACAGTATGGAAAAAGGTGATTTTTTTTTCAAATATTACTTTGTAGAGTAGATGGAAAATATTTTCATAAAAACATACTGATTATTTTCAAAAATTAAAGAAATAATACCAACTTTGAATGGACTTCATTTGTATAATATTTAGGCTAATACTTAGAATTTACTCATTGCTTATTGGTGAGGGTAACTTGATTTTCCATTTCTTTTACCAATGAAGGATGAAAATTAAAAATCGCTAACTACAAACAAGTTGATCCATCATATTTTCTACTTTGGCCAGTAAGTGAATAGTATTGCTTTCTATTGTGTTGTGAAGGAAAGAGGGTAATCTGTGTAAAAAGCTCTGAGTAGAGTTTACAACAGAAATAAGTAATCAATAGGTAGTTATATGTAGATTTGCATTTGGAAATTGTGACATCCGCTAAAGATGTAAAGATTATTTTATTGTCAAGTATGTCATTACTAAGTTCAAATGCGGACACCCTTTGCCCTGCTTTTTGCTTCGATCTTGGCTCCATCAGATCCCTTTGATCTTCCTAAACCATTACTTCTTGATTACAGGGAGTCTCTTGGCAGCATAAACAGAGGAGGCCAACAGCAGCGGGGGATCTGGCTTCTCATTGCACTCCCAGCAGGAGCCTTTTAAGCCAGTTGATACTAAATCTCATTAGACTGGAAGTAAAAATCAAGACTTCCATAGCTTTCACCAGCAAAAACAAACTGACAGAACCAATGAAAGACTGAATACTAGATCCAAGAGATTGGAGCAAGGGCTGTGCACACTTCTCTTAGACGAAAGGACACTGGAGTGTGAATGTTGTCCTTCCAAATATTAGTTTACATCTACATGAAATGAAAAAAAGTTTGTGCTAGAAAGTCGTTTAGGTCTCTGCCAGCTCTTGCTCTTCATGAGCACACAATTGCTTCTGCATGTACCTCAAAACACCACGATGTAAAGTACAATGCTTAGAGTTCTTTATAGCAGTGCTGAGGACTAAAAACACTGTGTGCATTTCTGTGCAGAGGATTTCCAGGTAAATTAACTTTCTAGAGGGAACCATACTTGAAAACAAAGAGAGGCGGAGGAAGCAGGAAAGTGAGAGAAGAAAGAAGATTGTATTGAGCTTATTGTAAAAAAAAAAAAAAGCCTGTTATGGTTATGGAATGAGAATATTGCTTTGTAAGTGATAATAGGGAATTTTATAAATAGGAGCTAATGTATTTTAACTTATTCTTAAAATATTTTTGGTATTTACTATCGATATCCATCCTTTGTCAAGCTTGTGGGTAGGAGGTCCCAGATGTGAATATATAGTTAATATAAAATCAGACAGATCAAGAGTTCTTGATATTTCCTTTAGTTCCAAAACCTAGGAAGAAAATGAATGCATTTTTACATTACATTATTTTAAACAGGGAAAAAAAATCTATTATCTATAGGACAGGTGACATTAAAAAAAAAAAAAAAACAAATTATCCAAACCTCCACACTAAGATAGAAAGTTCCAACAGGAAAGCCCTTTGAAAAGCATGAGTTCAAATAATGCTTGTAGTTTTTGTGTGTGTGAGCTGCCGAGTGATGAAAATTAAATTGCAGTGACCAGTCAACTGGAATGAGAAAGGTGTTCCTAGGATAAATGCTGAATGATTTTTAAACTGATATTAGAAAAATCTAATAAAACATACTATCATTCAAGCTTTTCCCACTGATGAACAGAATGCAAAAGTGTACTGTAGAAGTGAAGGAGGAGAAAGAGGTGAATGAAAAAAAGAAAAAAGAAAAAAGAGTGAAAGGAAAGAAAGAAAGAGAAAGGAATTGGTACCAATAAATGATTGGGCACTGGGATGAATTATGAATATTAGTGTCTTTGGTACAACGTAAAGACCATATTAAAAAATTTTACAAATAAATCTAAAGTACTACATGAATATAAAAACCTATCAGTGGCTGTAGGTGTAGCTCAGTGGTAGAAAACTCACCTAGGGTGCATGATTTCCTGGGTGTGCTCTCTAGCACGAGAGAAAGGGAAGGAAGGAATGACAGAAGTAAGAAAGAGAAAGAAAGAAAGAAAGAAAGAAAGAAAGAAAGGAAGGAAGGAAAAAAGGAAGAAAGATTGAGCCTTTTGGAGACTATTTAAATACTAGAAATGAGAATTTAGGGAGAGATTGTCCTGGGAACTATGAAGTGATAAGGTCTGAATTAGAATTATGGCAAGAGAAAGGAGAAAGGAATTTCTAAAGTGTTTTGAATGGAGTTGAAAAGGACTTTGCTTTGAGTAGGAACATTTAGAGAGGAGGAGCAACCTTTAAAACCAAGATTTAACCCTGGCAAGGAAAAAAAAGAAAAATGGAAGAAAGTGCATTTTTTCCTCTGATAAGACAGTTCTCAAACGTGCACAATATAAAAAATATAAAAACAAAGATAATAAAAATAACTAGAATGAGCAAATTTTCTTGTTATGTGCTGGAGCATCTTCTTGATACCCTATGAGCATATACAGGGGGAGGTAATCCCCCTCAGGAACAGTCATAGGGGAGGGGAATAAGGGGAAAATGGGAGGCAGGGAAGAATGGGAGGATACAAGGGATGGGATAACCATTGAGATGTAACAAGAATAAATTAATAAAATAAAATAATAAAAATAACTAGAATGCATGTGCCTTATCTTACGCTGGCCTTTGTTTGGTTTTTGTTCCTTTCCCATCTGACCCTCCACTGAACCTCCTGCTCTTCCTTCACAAAGACATGGCTAAAATGGCTTCTTCTAATCTCTTGTCTTGATTTGGGTTGTTTTACCTTCTCTCTACAGTGTTTGGTGTTTCCCTCTTAATATTAATGTCCTCAGCTAGAATATGACTCTGAAGATGAAACATCCTCTTCCAACTCTATTCTCACTGCCCTCTATGATGCCAAACCTATAACAACTATTCAATTGTATTAATTCATCTATTCTCATTCACAAGTTGTTTACAATATCTATTATATACTGAAAAATTTAAGAGGGTTAGCTGCTGGGAGAAGACTACTGAGACAAGAAAAAAATAGCTACTAATATGGAATCTAATAAGCAGAGCTACCACATCGGGATTAGAGATTAAAAACAAAACCTCAAGCATCTTGTCAAGGATAAACTGCAAGAACCCTTGATAGCTCTTGGACAAAATGTAAAACCAATACCCCGAGACTATAATCATTTATCATCAAGAAGCAGCTGTTGTTAGAATTAATATTGATCCTTGGCAAATTGCACAAAGAGTAACCTTGTTATGTCACCCAGCACCTTCGCCTGTGTCACCCAGCTGTGAGGCACTTCCTTAAATTGTGTCTGCCGCATCCTCTCTTCTACATCCAGGCATGTAGGGAAAATGGTTGTGTACTGAGGTAACTCAAGATGCACTGGGCTGCTTTCCAATCAAATAGTCCTAAGAATAAAATACATGCCCATATCTGGATTATAATTTCTAGAAATGCCAATCTATTATGAAGTAATCTTAATGTGAAGAGATTATAGATAATCCAGTTCAGCATCCTTATGACTACAAAAAAAAAAAAAAAAAAAAAAAAATGACATGACCACTAAACCCAACATATCCTCGATTGGGTCCATAATGTCACATCTGATTTCCAATTTATTTTAATTAGTTTATCGATTTTATTATTTTAATTATGTAGGTGTGAATGTGTGTGTCTGTGTCTGTATTCTGTACTTGTTTATGTGCACATGAGGGTTTGTGGAAGCCAGAAACATCAAATCCCCTCAAGCTGGAGTTACAGCTGGCTGTGAAACACCTGAGTTAGATACCAGGCACTGAACATGCATTCTCCAGTACAGCAGAAAGTACTCTTAACCCCTGAGCCATCTTTCCAGCCCACAGTTTAGTTTCTTTTAATGATATTATCATTTAGGGGAAGAAAAGGAGAAGTTCAGTCAGTAGCAGGCGGTAAATGACTCCACCCTAAACACTTTTATGAGTGCAGAGAACTAATGTTTTCAGAAGTTAAGTGGCTTTTTTTGTTCTCCTGTTTATATAATATTAGAGTAGATGATTATCTTGATAAAAATATTTAATATTGTTGTACAGTTATAGCTAATAATAATAATAGCATCAGCTATTTAAGGAATGAGAATTTTCTAGTGTGTCTTAAACTTATTTTTACTAGCTTCCTGGACAAATTTCAGCATTGTATTACTAGTTTATGCACTGTTGTAAGGTTATAATTGATAAAAAAATATATGGGTTTAAAATTTTACACTGAAAAAATAAAGAAATAAAAAAATAAAAATTTACATTGTATTTATTTACTTATTTTGTGTATGTAAACATGTATGGGCCACAGTGCGTGTGTGAGGGTTAAAGTACAACTTGATAGAATAGGTTCTCTCTTTCTAATAAGTGTGTAGTTTGGGAATCCAACTCAGGTCATCAGGCCCAGTGGTAAGTACCTTACCCATTTGCCATCTTGCTGACCCACTTGTAAAATTTAAAACAATTTAACACACTACAGAAGAGATTTCTTTAATACTTTTTTATGTTAAAAACATATACAGAATTAAAGAGTCAACACATCAACAGGCTTGTCATGGGTAGCAAGCCTAGTAAGAAAGTATCTGTATATATATATTATTGACAAATATAAAAGTAAAAATGAAAACTGTGTCATTCTAAAAGAGATTACTTGCCTTTTATTAGAAAAAAATGTAATTCCTACGTTAATTGTGTGACATTCATATAGATGGGTACAGCTGTATTAATTTAAAATGAGAAGCTAATGCTATAGAAAGAGCCAGAAAATTAGTAAAAAATATATACAAAAGGTGCATTTTGTATTAAAAAACTGAGTATCTACCTGATACTAAAGGTTTTCAAATATATTTATAAGCATTTCATTCTTATTTACTTTAATATAGTCCCTTATTACATAACTTGACCACAGAAGTAACTGTAAAATAATGTAACAGTATTGTAGACAAGGATGGAAATAATATTTGTACATACCATAAATTGAAATAAAAATTACATAAAACCCAATATATAAAATTAGGGCAATAGAAATGGCCAAGAATTTTTATGGCCCAAGGAGATAGCTCAGTAGATAAAGTAGTTACTGTGAAAGCACTGGAGTCTGAGTCTGGATCACAGAACCTATGCAAAGCCAGGTCCACTTGTACATGTTTATAATCCTACCCTTCTAATGAGAGGTGACCTATGACCGGAGAGTTACAAGCCAGCTGTATTTGCATACGCAGTAGTGGAAGAAAGACCCTGCCTGAAATAAGGTGGACAGTGAAGATGCCACCAGAGCATAGCTTTGAATTTTCATAGGTGCAATGTGGAATACACGCATGCACACACACACACACACACACACACACACACACACTTAAAAATTTTAACACACCTAAGTAAGTGGTATTAAATAACACTCCTTTTCCAGACACTGAAAACTTAGAAAAGAGTTTGCGGGTAGCAATCAAAATGCAGAACAAGAGAAATGTACTAAAGGTCAAGCGCTTCCCCACGTGGCTCCTCCTTTGTCCGCTTCTGTTTAGTTGGTGCAAACTGTCATTAAGAATTCCATGTGTTAACCGTGATAAATGAAAATGAAGGAAAACTTGGAATTTGAGAATTCTCATAAAAAGAAAATGAACCATGCCTTAGTCTTATTATCTTGATAACATTTCACTTCAAGAAACAAAACTTTTCCTGAACATTGATTATTGCAATGAAAATTGAAATCAAAGTGATGAATTTGACTTTTAGAACAATACATGCAATAGTGATATTTGGTCATTTTTGCTATATATGGAGAGCAGGAATGCCCCTTTATAACTAAAGACTTTCCTGCCTCCAACAAAGACTGATATTCACAATATCTACATGAATTAATATTTTTTCAAAACTGGGTTTTTTTTTTCTCTGTGTAGCCTTGGTTGTCCTGAAACTCACTCTGTAGACCAGGCTTGGCCTTGAACTCAGAGATCCACCTGCTTCGGTAGACCAGTTGGCGGCATGCACTACCACCAACTGGCTTATGAATTAAAAATTTAAACCGTGTAATTACTGCCTCCTATTGGGACCATGAAAAATTTTCAGTTTTGGTTGTAATTATGTATTTTTTTTCATAAAAAAGAAAACTAGGTTTGATGCCTGCCCCTTCCTCCCTTCCTCCTCTCTTTTCTTTTTTCCTATTGTCATTTGTTTTCCTTTTGTCTACTTTTTAAGACTGGATCTCACTATTTAGCCAGGCAGGGATTGGAATCACTACTAACGCCAATTGGCAATGAATTCACAAAAGTTCTCCTGCCTCAGCATACCCAGTGCTGAGATTATCAGTGTGCTCATACAGTTGTTTTCACTTTGTCTTTATGCAAGCAATCTCTCAAATGGAGGGAAAAGTTTAAAAGATGCGAACTATATGAGTTACATTTTATGACCAAACTATGAGGGAAATTTACTGACATGTCCCAGATACTGAGGTTGATGCCAAGAATAGCAAACATATCATGGAAACAAACTTGTATTTTTAAGGTTAAAAATACATTGCACTAGAGACAGAAGGCCTAGGTAAGAATTCTGTTCTTCTGCAGGCTAACCACAAGACACTAATCAAATCACCTCATGTCTGTGTGACAGGTTTCTTGTAAGGTGTGATAATAACAAGACAGTGTCATTGAAATGGCGTAAGGACAGAGTTGTCAACATATACATGTGTTGAATAGTAAAACTAGGTATTATTACCTTATTGTTGCCCATCTGAAATAAAGTTACTTCCATCTTAGAGAATGACAAGAAATTTGAGGTTTCCCTTAAGTTTATGGCTGAGAGATATAGGGCATTCTGTTGTATTTCTGTGACAATATTTTGAGATGAAAAGAGTAAAGGGGGAAGTTGATTCCTAGAAGACAATTAACCATTATGTTTACATCTTATTCATGGAAGAAACCGAGTATAGACTTTTAAACTCATTATATCTCCCCACTCGATAATGACCAAGAAATAATTTACTGTGGTATTTGCCAAGCTGTATGTAGATTCTCTGTCTTTGTAGCTCTTTCATTAACTCAGACATGTTACAAAATTAATAAAATTTCATACTTCTAATTACCTCATAAGCAAAAAACATACAGCTCGTCTGAGGAACCTACTCACACACTCATCCAGTTCCAAACACCAAACAGGTCAGTTGGCTTCTGTATAGATAGAATGGCCATTCTACAGCATTTCTGATTCATCTAGGATTTTACACCTTTGTCATCAACTCACTTATTTATTCACTTGTTTATTTATGATCCTTGCTATTTCAATGCCTGGAAAGTTGAATTCATTTGCCCAATATAAAAAGAAGAAAACTATGAGGGAGTTAAAACTAGAAAAACAACCGAGGTTGTAACTTTTTAATGATGTATGTCCTTTTGCCAATATCTTGTTCTTCTTTGTCATCTAATATTACTCTTGATATTCTGTATAAATTTTATCCCACATTTACAGCTCTTTTATACACACATGTATACATTGTAGGCTAGGAGTCACATAAAAAGAACATGGAGGTCTTTTCTTTTTGAGGTTCGCTATTTCAAGTACATTATTTTCCTGAAAAATTAGTGATTTCATTTTTCTTTCTTGCTTATAAAGTATATATATATATATATATATATATATACACACACACACACACACACACACCTCATTTTTATTATCAAGTCATCTGTTAAATGGGCATCTAGCTTGGTTTCAGTTCTTTGCTATCGGGGTGCTTGTATATGTTCTGGAAGTGTGAATTACATGGAAATTCCTTAATTATATGTGTGTGAACATTTAGTACATAGAGACACTTATATGTTGAATGGATTACAAGTGATTTTTTAAAATTAAAATATTTAAGTAAGATTTGTTTTATTTAAAATGAATGTATATTTATACGTGTTTGAGCAGGTGAGTGCAGCTGTCCAAAGAAGCAAGAAGAGGACACTGGATCCCTGGGAGCTGGAGTTTTACCTGTCTGACATAGATTCTAGAAACTGAACCCAAGTCTATTGCAAAAGCAATCCACACTCCTAAGTGCCTTCTCTTCAGTCCTGACAAGTGAGTCTCCAAACATAAACAAATGAGTTTGACACCATTTAGTGAAAAACTCATAGCACATGAAGTGGTTTTAATATCTGAAGTGTAAATTCTTCCCAGAAGCTTCTGTTAAAACTTAAACAAATGTCTTAGTGAAGATTCACTGGGCTTCTCAATATAATCGGTGTGGTTTAAAGGCTCACACACTCTTCAGTGTTTGTATTTCACTTAGCAGAAAAAAAAGTTTCTTCAATGAGTGAAAAAAGGTGTGCTGGTATTCATTAATATGGCATACCATATTTTTAAAAAAGAATAATAGAAAGCCTACTAGGTAAGTGTTTTCATTATTATATGAACAAATTTTTATTAGTTTGATTTTTAGAAATTAAAACTTGTTTATTTTAAGATGAACAAGGTGATTTCTTTCTAAATTGTGACACTCAGGGTACTTACTGTATTGTTTATTCTTAACTTCCAAAGTCAGCTCTATGGTTAGTGGTGTGTGTGTGTGTGTGTGTTTGTGTGTAGTATTCTTTTAATACAGAAATTGTAGTAATTAGCTCTATAGTTAAATGAAATAATGCTTTACAATCAATGTATATAAATTTGTTTCTCAGAAGTATGGTACTTGTCAGTAATTACTTCTTACCCTGTTGGAGTCAATTCTTGCTCTGGATGTGTAGATGGGAGGAGGGATGTTGAAAGCCTGGGGAACCAAGTATTCTTCAGCATCCATCATATCTTCCAAATCCTCTTCATCCAAGAGATTCTGGAAGAATTTGCTGTCATTTGGACTGGGAAGCTTCATACGATCATCACCCTGAAACATTGCCCATGAGAAATGCACAAGTCATTACTCTCTCCTTCATAACATGTGGTATTAATTGCAAGTTTATATAATAGAATAGCAAATGGCTGGAGAATTCATGTTATCAGTTTTTTAACAAAGCTTTAGCTTAACTATCAGCCAAAAAGAATCCTGTGGTATGGTTAGATATTAAATGGTATTACAAAGAAGTGGATTACAAGAAGAATGTGATAAATACAACCACAACAACAAGAAAGGAAGGCAGGTGCTGTGCATGTTGTAAGGGTGGTAAAATCCACTTCAGGTCTGAGAATAAGCTGTATGGGTTCAAAACCGATGACAAGAGGCCATTGGCTTAGTTCTTATTTAGCATGTTTACGCTGATGTTATTGGGTGAGAATGCAAACATATGCAGACATTGATGGTTTGCCTTGTGGTATAATGACATCAGTGTCAAAATGGTGGCACTTAAAAGTCATTGTACAGTGACGTATAGAGAATATATGGGTGTGGAAGAGATATAAAACCCCTGACAGACTTTGTTCAATTTAGCATTTCTTAAATATTTTTACCTTTTCCAAAGTTTGTTATAGTTGGTAAGCAATGTTGGTTTGTGAGAGTTAACTTGTGTGAAAATGACTGAAAATCCTTATCTTCTACAATATGTCCTTTGCCTGCATGTCAGTCTACTTAAAACTAAAGCTTCTTTTCAGTAAAGAGATGACTGAGAATATTCAAGTTACAGCTGTGTATGTTTTAGGTGAAAATAGCCACAGAGAAATTATTATATTAATTAAATGAGCCAATTCACTTGATTTCTGGCATTGAATGGAAACTATGTTTTGGTCCGTTCTTTAGATGGGCATCAATTCATTCGAATTTAGTTATTGCTTGAGTACTATACATCTCATGCAACAAAACAATCCACATAAGCATTTAAAGTTAACATACAAGTAATGGGTTTTATTATGGTGTTATGACAGCATTTTCATGCTTAGGTTGCATTGGTTTTTCATCCTCTTGCACTCCACTTCCCTGCCTGCTTTCACGTCTTTCCTTTCCCAAATAGTCTTTCTACTTCTATGCCATATGTATTATATTAACCTCTTGTCCTGAGTTATCTTTCTCTTAAAGCCTCTTTTTCCTCTCTAATGGACTCTTTCTAATCGTGTGCCCTATGGTGTGTGTGTGTGTGTGTGTGTGTGTGTGTGTGTGTGTGTGTGTGTGTGTGTGTGTGTGTGTGTGTGTGTGTGTATATGTGTGTGTGTGTATGCATGTGAGAGAGAACATGTAGCATTTGCCTTTTAAAGCCACCTTTGTCTCAGTTAATAGAACCGTATTCAGATCCATGAATTCGAAGGTTGCTTCACGTGGTCACTTGATTACTGGATGTTTTTTGAAGTTTAGATAGAGTTTGTTATTGGTGAGTCTTAAGTGCAATGTCACAACAACTAACCTGAATAACTAGGTATCTTTGAGGGTCTCTAGCCATCCTTGAAAACTCAGCAGCCAATTCCTTGAATTTAGGTCTGCTGTCAGCATCGATCATCCAACCTGGAAATTAACGTACAGTAGAATATTAGTGTGTCCACACTTGGAGAAAATGAGGATGAAACTTTGGGGAAATATGGGGCAAAATGTAAAAAACTACATATTGTTTTAATAATAATCTGCAAAACAAAACTAGAGAAAGAAACAAACCAGGCTCTAACTCAGAAAATTGAAATTCACCACAGAATGAAATATTCTAGGAAATAACAAACTTTTCTTAATTTTAGATTATTTTAACTATGTTTCTATGTGTGGGTATGTGCACATGAATACAGGTGCCTACAGAAGTCAGAAGAAGGCTGAAGCTGAAGTTACAGGTGATTGTGAGCTGCCTGACTCAGATGCTGAAATCCAAACTTGAGTCTTCTGCCAGTGCAACGCAAACACTATCCACTGGCCCATCTCTACAGAACCCCCAAGTTTCATTTTATTGATCTGACTCAAACTTAATTTTTGCCCTAGAAAACAGATCCTAAGCTAACTGTAGGAGGTTTTAGACCATCTGATTTCATTGTTCTTGCTTTGGAGTGTAGAGATAATGTCTTTCAAACATTTTGATGGTTATAGAGAACATAAGGTTTTATACAAGAATACATGGTAGAAAATAGGAAAATTGAAAGCAGTTGCTTTTGCCCGTTTTTTTTCCTAGCTGGAAGGAAAATGCAAGATGATTGGTGATGTGTGTCCAGCAACACTCATTCTGCTTATCTTAGAACTAGCTTTCCCAGAATAAAAATACAAGTTCTCAAGGTAGGTAGTATGCTGTAGCTGTGAACTTAGATAAAATGTATCTAAACTGCCTGCACTCTGTTTAGCTGATGAAATGACAAGAATAACAGCAGCAAGCTTTCTTTGATTTCTTTGCCAAATGATCCCTTTCTAAAGCATAAAAATCTCCAGGGAAAGAGAAAAACAAAGGTAAAATTCTCAATATGGTTTGCCTCATAAGGCAAAATGTTTGCCTGTCTTCCCATCATCACATTGAGGTATTCAAATCATGTCTGATGCTGGTTATGGGATCAAATTACCATATAACATAAGAATTTTTTAAAGCTTTCTTCCAGGACATTGAGGAAGCAATAACTGTTCTAATACAGCTATGGATTTTTTGTTTGTTTCTACGGAGTTGATTTTTGTTCTTGTTTTGGAAATCCTTTGGGTATCATCTTTTGTATCCTTTGTGTCACCTCTCCTAAGCTCAAACATTTTGCATCTTATGTGTATTCCTTTCCAAAAAAAATGCTTGTTAATGCCAAGATGCTAATGACAGAGCTACTGGAGCCAAAAAAGGTTAACTTCACACTGAGATATTTGTTTCTCTCTGGCTAAATATTGAGTAAATAGGACTATGCTTAAAGAAAAGGGCATGCTGACCTGCACTGCAAGGAACATTTTTTATTTCTTTCCTTCCTGTCAGAATAGATCACACATGTCATGAATATAAATATGAGAAGACCTGGGCCTAGAGTCTCCAAGTCTCTTATTAATAAAATGCTTATTCTCCTTCACCACTTGGTGTCTTTCTTTAACCCTGTGTAAATCAAAACTGTAAAAACAAAAAACAAATAACAAAAAACCCTTAGATTATACAAGAGAGATAGCTGCCTGATAATCTCACTTAAATTAAGTCAACCCCCCCCCCCCAGAGACTTCTTTAATTCTATTAAAATTAAGGGTCTAGGCTTCCAAAACACATTTATAATACATATGTTTCTGGAGTATAGGAGTGGAAAGAAAACCAAGAAGACTTGATGTAAACAACTGATCTCACTGAAGGAAAGTAAACATGATAATCTTTACACCAGCGCAGATTCCTCTCTTCTGATTCCCAATGTGCTCTGCTAATTTACTTTTGATTAAACCTATATCCAACTTAATTCATTTTAGGCTATCAATGATGGTTAGATATTTTCCCAGAAAGATTAACATTAATATTATTACTAACATTCTTATGAATGAATAATTATTTCTCTTTATGACAAACTTTGGCAGTCATGGAAATTATCAAAATTATGTGTAAGAACAACATAATTTTTACTTTGTAGCTTATAAGCATGCTATTACTTCATAATAATAATCACAACAAATATTTATATTCTGCATTCATAAGTCTTCTTGCTGAGCAGCTTTTCAATGTTGAGAAACATTTTATAAGCAAAACCATCTAAGCTGTTATTTTATTAAGAATGATGATGCAGATAATAAAATAATTTTTCAGTCTTACATTTCACCATGACCATGTAAACGTCAATCGTGCAGATGGGGGGCTGAGGCAAACGCTCGCCTTTCTCCAATAAGTCAGGGATTTCTCGGGTTGGGATTCCATCATAGGGTTTTCCTCCAAAGGTCATCAGTTCCCATATAGTGACACCTAATTGGAAATACAATTCTTACATAAGCAAATTGCCATCACAATTTGAATCAGCACATATAAAACTACTCTTTAAAAAGGCAAATAGTTGAAATTTAAAAGAAGCCCGTTCATGTTTTTCACGCACTGGAGCAATCCCAATGCTAAATCCTCCGGGGACAATTCACTGAACCCCCTTACTACTGTCTTGGAATTTTTAATGCACAGCAGGAAAATTTTATAATAATAAATATCAGAATTTAAAACAAGTTTTCCATTTGTGCTGAAAGGTAATGCTACTGCTTACTGATGTAAATTGTTTTGCCTACATTAAAGTCCAGGATGTATAATTCCTTTATTGTATGCATGTGTTCAATACCAAAGAATATAATTTCAGGAAAAGTCTGTCATGGATTAACTTTTAAATGAATACTTGCAGAATATTGCAGGTGTCTGTTGTATGGTAAAGCCTTGTGGATCACTGTTCAGCTAACACAAATAAAACAAGGGGCATAAAACAATTTGCTTAACATATATAGCAGTCTACATGAGGATCAATCCACATGGAAGACAGAATTTATAGGAAGGGGTATCCATAGAAATGAGAAATGATGGAATCAAGAACAGCTTATTTCTAAGCTAATGAAATGGCTTTTTGAGCCACTAGAGCACTGACAGAAACACAAAAAAGAAAAGAAAAAGAAAATCCAAGGGGGAAAAAAAAAGGAAAGAAAAACCAAGAACAAAAACAACTATACAGTAAAGATCACTTATTTTCTTTAGTAGGTAATTTCTCTATCACTGAGCTCTATCCTCAGGCCAGAATATTTTTAAAACAGAAATAGCTGTGTAAACATGATTGTGTTACAATATGAGTCTTAATTGATACATATATATATATATGTATACATTCATTAATTGAGGCTATATTTTTCTGAATATTTCTGCAATGCTTATTTACCTAAACTGGTATGTGTCAGTCACTATTGTGTGAAAACAAACAAAAATATGTAAACTTCAAATTATCCTTCAGAATAGAATCATTAACACTTTTGAATTATTTGCTAATATTTACATCCTATAATATGTTTACTGTCCCATGTACAACTAGTGACAAATCTCAGTAGTTTGACATTTTCTAAACCTTGACTTTTTAATTTATATCAAGATAGCTGCTCAAGAAAGCCAATGTTTACACTTTAATTGAAGGGGAGGAAAATGGAGATCTTTTTTTTAAAAAAGCAAGTCAACCACAGTATGATATACGTACATACATATGTACATATACATACATATGTATATATTTATATATACATATACTTTAACAAACACATAGACATTCACATAATGCACATGCACAGGAAACATTTTATTGGAGCATGTTTGCAATAGTTAAAGACATCAAGTTGAAAATGAACACTAACATCAGAGTTTGTGTTGCTTTCCTTTACTCCTCTTTTACATACATGTATTTAGTGTGGGTGTGTAATCGTGAGGGTCTGCACATGCCACGGCACATGAGTGGAGATTAGAGGACAAATAGAAGGGTCTGGTGTTCCCTTTCCACCATGTGGGATCTTGGGATTGAACTCACACTATAAGGCTTGGCGGTAAGCTCCCTTATCTTCTGAAACATCGTACAGGCATAGAGGCATTTACTTTTATTATTAATTAATACTAGTTTTATGTGGCATATTTAAATGTATACAAATCATTGATACCTTCTTTTTAAGTTGTAGGTGGACAAAGTTGTAAGCAGAGACATGCTGCTAACTAGTTCACCTTAACAACTAACTACAGTGTTGTTAAGTATTATGAAATAAAGCTCTAATCGTAAATATTCAGGTATTCATTTAACCTTGCTGTCCTTCTAAAAGTAGTTTGTAAATGGAAGTCAAAGCTACAGTTAGCAGTGTTTCTTGTCATTATCTTTATAATCTTTTGTTTACTATTTTTTTAGTTGTTCATTGTTGCCACTATAGAATATGTATGTCTTTAAGCAGGAAAAAAAAAAAAAAAGGTTTTGTTTTTGCTTTACATTTCATCATTGATCACTTTCAGAGTTTCACGGCCAAAAACTTGTTGAAAATTAAGGCCATGAAATTCTAAAAGTTAGTCCTAATGTTGGCTGATTTTTCTGCTCATGTAGTTATAATTAAATCAGACAAATCGCTATTAAACTAGAGCTTATAGAAAAAAACTCAGTAGTCATATAATATATTTTACATTTAGAAGAGCATAAAAAATAACAAAAGACAGGTAAAATTGTGATTTGAGGTATCTTGCTTTTTTAAATGAGAGATCAAGGAGTAAATTAATTTAGGGAATCAAGTTTATAAGTAAGGGCTTCCAAAACAACCAAATTATGAGTTAATATATTTTGTACAAGGTAAACACATTTATTTTTCTTTAAAAGGCCAAGTTTATGAAGATTTATTTACCATAACTCCAAACATCGCTTTGATGAGTGAATTTTCTATAATGTATACATTCCAGAGCCATCCACTTAATTGGCATCTATAGAAAAATAAAAAGTGAATTATTAAAAAATTACACCAACAATCATTTTTATATTTCCTAAATGCTAGTCTCTGGACTGCCCTCATTAACACTTTTGGTGTTTTGTTTATTTGCATAAACATGTTGTTTTCCAATATAGGGAGCCAATGAATTGAAATTTGTAAAATATGTGAAATAAATTAACCAAAGGACATATATTAAAGCCTCATAAACAATAAAACTAAAAATAGAACCACTTTATATATTTCTTAATTTCTAGTATCTAAGTCATGAGCTAGTGCTCTTACTGGCACTATCAAATCTAAAAATGTTTCTACATTATATTTCCTCAGAAATGAGATTCCTCCAATTTCAGTGATCCTGTTTCTCCTCAGATAGGTTTTGGGGCACAGGTGTAATGAATTATTTCTTCGGTTGCCCCCACTTCTTCTCCTGGTCACTAAATTGTCTAAAATCATGAATCCCAGAGTTCGGTTTGCTTTATTCCCCAGTCACAAATGATCTCCCTTGCCTTGGCTACGCAGAATTGAAAATATGTACCGTGTTTGAAATAGGAGCTGGGAATATAAAAGAATGTGAGTGGATCAGCACTAATCCATCATCACTACAAGAAAAACAACTCAACCCACATACCCTGCGGATGATGGGTCAGCAGAATGTGTTTCAACTCAAAGGGCAGCAGTATGTACCTGGGGATATAATTAGATTCTATGGAATAAAGATAAACATTTCTACTTTGGAGTTGAAAGCTTAAAACTAAATAGGCATTTGAAATCATGAGGTTGGTTGCTCACCAAGGTGACACCAAGGTAACTCTATGACAGAATCATGGGATTCAGTGAAAAGGAACAGAAAACACATTGAAAGTAATTTCCCTATGGGCAAGGAGTTAGCTGACTTTATGGACTATGGACACTGTGTTACAGGAGAAAGTTTAAATCATGGGTGGATTGATAAAGACTTAATGGTGACCAGGCATTTAAAGCTATAATGAATCTTGCGTTAGACAAACCTTACAGTTGAGTGTTCTTCAGATGGATGAAATCATATGATTTATAGACTGCTATTTCTGAGAAATCTTATTGAGAATTTCAAAGCTGTGATTTTTTTAGACCACTGCAGTTTGGTTGTAAACAGACAAAATAGGCTGATAAGATTAGGGAAAGGTCAGATAATTCCTTAAAACTGAAAATTTTATATTTATATTTTATAAAAATTTGTTATCTTATGTCTTGGTAAGATTTGGATATAGACAATTATGTAAAAGACTGGGGTGAATATGGTATATACTGAGATGCCTATGATCGAAAATATTTATTTGTGACAGAAATGTAAGGTAGATAACCAGCAGGTTCATATATGTAAATAGCCTTTTTTCATACCTTCATAGGTCACTAGAGGTTAAGATTTTATGGGTTTGTGTCATTGACCTACTCTGAGGTAGGTTTTTTTCAGGTTAGGAAAGATAGATATTCACATACAAACTGACCTAACTAATTAGCCAAGCATATGGATTAATTAGTAAGTAAAAGTCTTATAAATAAGATATTTGTAAAACCATATGGTGAGGGAGACATTCAGAAACACAGTTGTCAGAAAAAGTGGAGTTGGAGGGCTGGAAAAGGTAGCTAAGGATGTAACTGGGCCCAACTCTCTTCAATCTTAGTAGCTTAACTTATCTTCTGATGTATACTCAAGTGATAAGTCATGTAGAAAAATCATACAATATGATAAAAGTAAAATCAAAGCAGCTATACTTGAAAACTGTAAGGTACTGTTTTTGGTGCTAGGGAAATTAGAAGTAAGGATGGTCAGCTCTCAAATGAATTATGATTGTTATAAGTACCCAAGCTTCTCACTGGTACATAAGAGGCTCTCATTCTGTAATAGTAGTTCTATAGTCAACGGGACAATCTTAATGGCCCTGTGCTAAAGGTTTATATCCTGAGTCTCTAAGATTTATTACACAGTTGCTATTCTGGGAGATAAAAAGATATATTAGTACATTTTCAAGAAATGTTGCTCTCAACTATACCTACCTTGCCACCATCAGCATTGTACTCTTTTTCATCTCCTTCCAAGAGTCGGGCTAGTCCAAAATCTGTGATTTTCACGTGATTTGGAGATTTCACTAAGACATTACGGGCTGCTAGATCCCGATGAACAAGCCGTCTTTCTTCCAGGTACATCATTCCCTGAAAAATAAATCAGATTCCACAAAGGGACTCACTTAGCATCTCAACTTTTTCATGTTATAAAGTGGGATACTTCATTTCTCAAAGGGAAGGAAGAATTCTAGGATATGTTAAAAAAAAATTTAAAACAAACGAAAAAACTTGCTGTGGTGTGTGTGGCAAACCACAGAGAAGCTTAGGAGTTTTACTTCTGAGTTTCTGGATATTGGCTAAATATATGCTGGGTTTTATTGGGGATTTGACATCCTTTTTTGCAAACCTATCATTAGTGAGGCACACACATGTCTTAGGACATACGTTAAGGTACAATAGGACTGACCTACATGTCCCTCATCATTTTTTCTCTATAATTTTTCCTTAATGCCATGTTCCTCCTACACAGCCAGTCCAAAGAAACACAGATATCTATTAAGGGAGAGAAAGTTTGCTTTTTATACCATACACAAACATGATACTCTGTAAACATGTAAATCTGTAAGTATGCTAATCCACAGAATTAATGTTTTATTTATTAGTTAAATATTAGCAAGCAGGAAGATAAGTACTGTTCAACCTTATGTAAAAAGTTTATAAAAAGGCAACATAAGAAAATTCAGGGTGAGAGGAGTATGGGGAAATACAAGGATCCAGAGGGTCCTAGAAACCTACAAGAAGAACATCATGATTGGCAGATCTGGGCCCAGGGATTCTGCTCAAACTCCTGCACCAAGCAAGGACAATACTTGCAGTAAACACTGACCCCCTTCTCAGATCTAGCCAATGGCTAAGACATTCTCCACAGTTGAAGAGCCTGACTGGGCCGTGAACTCTGGTGCCCCATATTTGACCACTTCCCCATGGTGGCCTGGTAGCACTCAGAGAAAGAATAAGCAGGCTACCAAGATGAGACCTGATAGCCTATGACCATATAGTGGGGGAGGAAGTCTCCCTCGGTCACAGACATAGGGGAGGGGAATAGGGTGAAAGCGGGAGGGAGGAACAGGAGGATACAAGGGATGGGATAACAATTGAGAAGTAATCTGAATCAATTAATAAAATAAAATTAAATTAAAAAAAGAAAACTCAGGCTTAGAATAGCTTAAGCATGTACATGTTTTTATTAAGGAATTAAGATAAATTGTACATTTGATTTTTTTTTTCCTTAGCAGTAAAGTGTGGTCAATTCACAAGCAGACCAGAATTATTATAAAAGGGCTGCAGAACATTCTCGTTCCAAATACAAATCATTGCTGTTGGCAGTTAGCGTTACAACTGCGCAGCCTTGAAGGATTAATGGTTTCTGATATCAAAACAAAAGCTGTGGAAAATAGATGCATAAATCACATAGGTCAAAACATTATGAACTACATACTTGGTGTAGTGTAAAGAGGAGATTGCTTCCCAGAGCTCTGGGAGCCAGCCTCCACAGAGATGCCCATCAAACGAGTGGTGGGGATACCATCTCTATGGTCCAATCAGTCAACAGCTAGGTGACAGCACATTTATTGGTGCTTTCTGAAATCAACTCACAAATGGTATTTATGGGGTTTTTGCCCTCTTTCCTAAATAGTGCTGCCATAGGACATAAGGTAGGCTATCCCCCGTGCCCCGAAAAAAGGTAAATGCAGGAATACACAGCTCTTGCAGGACTTAGAGAATCAGAGTTAAATAAGTTTATTGTCTTGAAGATGGTGTATTTTTATATCATTCCAAAAATTTTGTCCTTTTAAGAAATGTTCATAAAAATTCCATCATTTTCCCTTATTACTACCCACATAGCAGGGCATAGTAAGTATCTGTGCACAGGCAGATACTTAGATTTATATGTACACAGGACACATGTTCTGAACACTGCGCTAGATACTAGGGAGGTAAAAACGACAGATAAGTTCATCACAAGAAAGATGGCAGAGTGGATTATTGAAGAGAGAAGAAGTAAAAAGAAACTTATGCATAGGACAAGGAGCGTGTAGGACATGTAAGAAAAGTTGTATCGTGAGGAATAGTATGGCAAGTATCCATGAGGGAGGAAAGAATTGAGAGAGGTACCCAGAGCAAGATAAGCCTTGGTGGGAAAGACTGTGGGCAGAGAGAACAAGAATACGTCATCGAGACTGATTAACATGTGCACTTGGCCAAAGGCATGCCATTCTGTACCTCTGAAGAAAAATACTTGGGGAGGGGCAGTAGAGAGCAGTGATACTGAAACAGTAAGAGATCCAAGAAATGCACACCTATGTCATGGACTTGATGTGAGTTTTGATTTCGGAATTTTATGTTCTACAATGCAGTGATCAGGAAGTCATCTTTTAAAGGATATGGCCATCCAAATTGCACTGCCCTCCTGGAAATACCATTCTGGTGCCAACACAGAAAATGGGTTTGGACTATACACAAATGGAGCCAAAGGTAGGAACCACTGGCATAAGACACAAGGCTGGAAATAAAGGCAATGACTTGGTAGTCTACAAGTTTTATCCATTTCCATTTATTTTCATAGAGCAAGGATCATGCTCTTTAATGGAGCACCAGATATGTCACACCTGAGCTCCAGTTACCCAGGATCCTACCACACTCTATATCTTCCCTCTGCTTTGGTCATTCCTCTGGATCCTATATGTGTAAGTGACTGACTCTTCTATTGAATGTGGCCAAAGGATTAAGGACTAGCAAAGAAAGGATAATTTTATAGACAGAAAGGTCCATCCTTGACAATTGAATAATGGAAAAAGACAATGATTTTGATTCTTTTTTTTTTAAGCATAGCAATTCATTCAACTAAGTAACATTCAAATGGAAATATATTTTACACATTTCTTAAAGGACTTTTATGTTTATTTATTTAATTTATATTTATGAGTATTCTGCCTGTAAGTATGTTTGTGTCCCAAATGCAGTGCCTGCAGAGGCCAGAAAAAGGCAGTGTGTACTCTTGAGTTCCAGATGGCTTTGAATTGTTACATAAGTGTTGGAAACTCAACCTAGGTGTTCTTCAAGAGTAATGGGTGTTCTTAAACATTGATCAATCTCTCCAGTATTAGTTCACACATGTCTTAAACAAAGTCAATTACACACACACACACACACACACACACACACACACACGAACAACTAGCAATGAACAACAAATTTAAGATCAGCAATTGTGTGAATGTTTGTGTTCCTCCTCCTAATTTGTATGTTGACACTCTCAACTCTGCAGTTATGGTATTAAGATAGGACAGCCTCAGTGGTGGTGAGGTAATAAAGAAGGGGGCTTCTAGAAACTTTGCGCTCCTATAAAGGAAACTTTAGAGATATACCTGTTCTTCTCTGAGTGCAGTCCTGGTGAGTTTGGTTAGGATTAAGAAGCATATCTGTGGAACCAAATTTGCTTGACAGCCTTGAACAACTTGGAATTTTTATTATGAATAAGTTGCTTGATTTGTACTATTTTGTTATAGCAGTCAGATTGACTACAATACCTTGGATTTTAAAGATGGATTTTATGTTAATTATGTTTATGTGTGTGGGGTATGTCCACATGAGTGCAGGTGCAGTGCAGGGCATCAGCTCTCCTGCAGGTGGAGTTACAGGTGGTTGTCCACTACCCAATGTAGGTACTGGGAATCAAACTCTAGTATTCTCTCTTTAAAAAGATTTGTTTATTATTTATACAGTATTCTGCCCACACGTGTGCCTGCCCACCACAAGAAGGCACCAGATCTCATTACAGGTGGTTGTGAGCCACCATGTGGTTGCTGGGAATTGAACTTGGGACCTTCGGAAGAACAGACAGTGCTCTTAACCTCTGAGCCATCTCTCCAGCCCCCAAACTCTAGTATTCTGTAGTAGTCGTATGTGTTCTTAAATGCTAAGCCATGCTTCTATCTGCTAGGATACTTGAAATAATACATTCTATAATACAAAAAAAAATTGAAAATTCAGAAAGTTCTCAGATGCACTATATTTAAAAATTCATAAGATAATGGAGTATTATACTTGAATCTTCATACCACTTGTCAAAAAAAAGTAATCGAGATGTATCTAATATGTTAAAGAAAAAATAAAAAAATAATGAAAACTCAATGCAGAAAACCAGCTGACAATCTATAGAGTTTTTCCTGTCTACTTGACCAAAATTGGTACTAATAACAATGGCATCATATTCCATTACTAAACTATCAAAATTGGTATGGTCTCTTTGCCACTACAAGTCACCACTGTACAGCCACATACTTCTAAGTTGTTAGCTATGGCTGCTACCTTATTCATGCTTTCACACCCAGAATTAAAGTGTTGAACTGTCTTTGGATTGCTTATAAAAGGTTTTCCACAATACAGTCATTAAGACAGGATTTTTTCTGACTTGAAGAGCTCATTAGAGTCAAAATTTCTGTTAAATTCTTTCAAAATAAAATTTTTTCTTTGAATTAGTGGGATGCAACTAAGAAGACAGATAATTATTAGAAATAACAGTGACAAAAATAAGCTGGATGGTGTCCTGGTAGCGGAGAATGAATGAAAAGAGTTTGTTCATCATAAAAGTACCCCATACTGGCTGGAAATGAAAACTTGTCCTCTGATTGTGGCCAGCTCTGGCCACTCCACAGCTCCTACTAACACAACACACTCTGAACATGTCAAATGCTAAATAAAATGTCTCTACAACTGTGAGGCAATCTGATTCTATGAACCACGCACTGCTTTTCTGCTAGTATAAATATGGGAATGTCAAGATGAACATAGGCCATGTTACTAGGTCCAAGCAATCTAAGTAATGAACGATAAACCTACATATTTAAATCTGGGCACACAGAAATTAGTAGACATAGGTAAGATGTCCAGCTTTATAAAATGCACTTTTGCAGAAAAAAAATATTATTAGAGCTTTATGTGAGGTTAGTAGTGTAATGGAATGGATTGACATCTAATACAAACTAAGTTGGACATTTAACTATCATAAATCATTTACAATTTAGCAACTTTTAATTATATAAATTGGAGGCTCTAGGTTGGCTTAGGGCACATGGTATAGAAAGTGGAAGATTTGGTCTGAATGTGTATTCTCAAGGTGATTGCCTGATTCCAAGCCCAGCTCTACAACTTACAGGCAAATAAATTTAGCTTCTCTACCATCACGTCCCTCTTCCATAAAGGGCGACAGTAGCACTTATTGCAGAGCTTATTGTGAAGATTAAATAAGATGGTGTATACGAAGCCCTCAGTAAGTAGCTCACTGTATCTGCCGAACATGCACATTCTCATCAGGGTTACGCAGACAATTATTACCCAATTCTCAATTAGACAAACTTTATTACTCTTAGTAACTTCACTGGCCTGTGTCAAAGGCATCTTTGAGCTACAGAGGGCAAGGCTGTCAAATACAAATAGCCAAAAGCACTAAGAATGTAACATTTATATAATTCCTGATTGTGTCATGGTTCTTCTTGCCATAGGTAGTGTATTGCATATATGTGAACAATATAAAGCATATGTAAAAATAAAAAATGTTTAATTAATAAAAAATTTTAAAAATGAATATTCATGTACAGTGACAACTGTGAAGAGGTTTAAAATCAGTGCATTTTGAAATGTTACTCTTAGTTGGAATTATAGTATATATTTATTTATTTGTATATCATTTTATAAAAAGTTCATTTGCTATGTTTATTAATAAAAGGAATTTAAAATATAAAAAAAAAATACATTCTACCCAACTGTAGAAAGTGAAAGGAAGGGAGCAGAGACTGAACCATTTGTGACAATAAATATTTGCTTCTCTCTTATTTTCCATGCAGGAATTTCACCAAACACATGTGTGGAGCTACACATTTTGGACTGCAGTCAGCTCTCGGGCATTAGTTTCTGGAGTGAGCAAGAGCACATTAAAACAAAACTGAACAAAAAACTTCCTTCTATTAGCAAAGTTTTCTTTTTTTTTTTTTTCAAAGTTTTCTAAATAACAGGAAACTTTGGGAAATCTAACATCCACTGAAAAATCTCTTCTCTCTTCCCTCTCTCCTTCTAAAAATATAATTAACTCCAGTAAGGAAAAGAAACACATTTGTTATTTAACACTGTTGGGAGGTGACTTGCATTTCCCCTTCTATTTCTCCCTATTTATTTCTCTCAGATCAACCAGCCAGTTGACATAGTTATTTTGGCAGATGCAGACTTAGTTCTTAGGATTAATTCTTGTATTTCCTGTTGTAGCTATGTTCCTCTGAAGACTTTGTTAGGGCAATCCTTGGAATTTTTACATGTTGAGAACACCAGTTTTCAGTCAGTTTAACAAAAACTAATAAAATGCTTTTTGATGAAATATTTTTTTTCTAAAAATAGTCCAAGTAAAGCCATCTCGGTACCTGTGTGTAGTAGGTCTGACTCTTTGCTTCCTTGAACTAGTTCAGAACCACACTACTGATACACTTCATCTCATAGAGTTGGCTTCGTTAGTCTTGGGGAACTGACACCCCAAACCAGGCACAAGTAGAGATGTTTTGTTTGGGTCCTTTTAGCCAGAGGAAGAAAACCATCCTCTTTAGACCATTTGAAGAGCTCAGCTTCAGGGACACCCATGGAATTGGGAAATGATACAATTTTATCCTAGCCCCACTATTGTCTCTGTCCAATATTGCTTTTCTCACTAAAGTAGTGTTCCTAAAAACCCTAGCCAAAAAAAAAAAAAAAAAAAAAAAAATCGTTCCTGAACACAAACTTATTCCAGAGACTTCTTTTTACAAAAAATGTGTGTAATATCCCAAAGTCCTTTTATCAGAATCTCTGACTGACAGGATTTCTTATGATCTATGTTCTATAATTCATAATTTGTACCATAATAGTTTTCCTATATTCTTCCCTCATGTTCAATTCCTATATCCATCATAACATTCATGATGGTGTTGGTTTGTAATGTTGATTCTTCCAATCTCCCCTTCATGTTGTTTTATGTGGAGTTTCATGCTACTTTTTGTTGTTGTTTTGTTTTTGTTGTTGTTTTGTTTTTGTTTTGATTTGTTTTTTTCAGACAGGGTTTCACTGTGTAGCCTGGCTGTCCTGGAACTCACAGAGATCCACCTGCCTCTGCCTTCTACGTGCTGGGATTAAAGGGATGCACCACCATTGCCCAGCTTGAGTTTCATGCTACATCTAAAACATAGTTTATGGATTACACTGTTATGCTTTATTCATGTTGCTTTGATTTCAAATACATTTTTGTAAGTAATCCAACTTATTACATTTCAGTGTTGCATTAGAAGTTCACACAAGCTCAGATATATAGGCAGATGTAATTTGTATCCTTATTAATCTATTGTTCATTTTTGTATTGATGAGCATTGAATTTTCTGTATCTCTTTAACATTAAGGAATCATTGAATTGCCCAAATTGTATATCTAAATTGTCTTAACAATATGATCTGTTGGCTCTAGTGTGAGATATAATAGTCACTGTAGAGAACAGCAGAGAGAGGGTCCTGTTTAACAGTGGAAGACGGACTATGATCATACATGTTTCTATTATATTATTTAGAATCACAAAATAGTTAACATACATTCCACATGTATTCCAAGATGGGCGTTTCTAAGTCCTCCATACACAGAAAAGCACAAAATCCTAATGTAATGCGAGTGTTCTTATTTTATTATCCCTTTATGAAGAAGAGTCAACTTATGTGCAGAAAGGTAAAAAAAAAAATCTTTCCCCCTGATTGTAACTAGTGCATAATATAGCTCACGGAGTTGACTATAGACTGTTAGATTCCTATGGCAACGAGCTTAAACCTTTCCCAGTATGATTTCCTAAAGAAAACTACAATTACCAGGCTATAAAATCATATAGAACAGTAACAAGAGAATGTTACAGAGACAACAGGTACTATAAGAAATGAAAGAGAAGAAGAGTAAACACCTGCAGATTATGTCCACACCTAGTCTGTTTTGCAGGATTCTGTAAGGATGGCGCCTCTGGTTCTACTTTGGAACCCAACTATGCTGGTGCTTTGTTTGATGACTTGGACACATATAAGGATGAGTTCGTTAGGCAATTCTGCCATTTGGCAAATATACATAGAGCAAACTTATCCAAACATAGATAGTATGATCCAATCTTGATGCAGGAAGAGACTCCGTAAATTCGAAAGTACAAAGCTGCTGTCAAAATAAAATGGAAGGGATTTTAATTTTTTAAAAATTATTTTTCTAGACATGGTGGCACACACCTTTAATCCTAGCATTTGGGTGCAGAGGCAGGTAGATCTCTGTGAATTCAAGGCCACACACACACATATATATGCATGAATGTATACACACAAAAGACACACTCATGATGTGTGTGTGTGTGTGTGTGTGTGTGTGTGTGTGTGACATCACATTTAATTAGGGTTCCCTGTATAAACATGGGTAAACTGTCTATAGCCCCTCTAAGAGAATTGGAGCCCTGTGATCCCTTCCTATCTTGATAGAATGTGGACCTAGTACAGGTCTTTGTGCAGATAGCCACTGGTGCTGTGAGTTCATAGATGCCATAGTCATGTCTTCCTCAGAAGACAGCAACACTTCTTCCAGGATTGCAGCTTTCAACATTCTTCCCATCACCTCTTCTGTCATGTCCTATTAGCCTTGAATGGGTGATATGGAGGCCAGTTTAGGGCTGAGAACTCAGAAGTCACGTGTTCTCCACACACTGACAAGTTATGAGTCTCTGCAAGGATTATTGTTTAGGTATATGATTTTCTAAATAGAAGGAATAAATTATAGTCATGATGAAGTGGTGATATATAAAACAGTTAAGTTTACCATACGTTACCAACTTATCTATGATATTTTTATGTAATAGGCTTCTTTTTTGGTTTGTTGGAGTCGGTTTAGCTGTCAATCAAGCCAGCCTTGACCCTGCATTAATCTTCCTGCTTCTACCTCCCAGGTCCGGAGATTTCAGACAGGTGCCAGCACACCTAGCCACAGTTGGTTTCTTTATACCACATTACCACAAACACAGGAGCATTACAGTTACTCTGTTACAAGGCTCTGTTTGTTGCATTTGTTCATTTGACCATGTGCCCTCTGCAGTTCAAACCAGCACTAAATACGGGTTTGTGGCTGGATTAAATGGGCCAGAAGACCAGAATTTTGTAAGGCTGTCTGATGTTAACATTTTTTCTTTGCAGTGATATTGAGCTGATTTAATATCTATACCTCTGATGATAGTATGGAGAAAGATGAATCCTACAACAATTAGGAGAACCCAAGGTTTTGGAATTCAAGTACTAAGGGAATGAATAGAAACACCACCTATGGCTCTCTAGGGCTGGTAAATATAATAGGATTTCCCCCTCTGTTTTCCTGTATTGTCTTTAAAATTGTGATTTTAGCCACTCTTCCCAAGGTTTTGAAAACTCTCACTTTGAAAACAACTTCTTTGTGACTCCAAAAGGAATGAAAAAAGTGACATCAACAAGGCAAAATAATGGTAAGAGAGGTAAACTAAGTTGGACACATGAGAATTTTTTATTTTCCTAAGGAATAAATGTTGAGTCAAAACCTCTTCTGCCTGGACCAAGAGAATATCCACCTGGCCACAGCAGTCCCCTGCCCGTGACCTCTAGCCAACATGATTACAATGGGAGGAGTGAACTGCGGAGCATCCCCACGCAGGCACTCTCACAAGGAGGTGTACTTAAAATGGATTACTTCTGCTCTTTAAACAGCCGATCAATAAAGATGTGGACTGCAGTGAGAGAGGAGATGTTTGTGGGCTGTAGCAGTTATCCTCTGTGTCTCTCCCGAAATTAATTAAAAATCAATGAAGTGTGCAACCTATTAATACAGCAACCTCTAGATTAACCGATAGAAGTGGAACCTCTCTCTGAGCATACAGCTTGTGCAAATATACTCAAGTACAATAGAGAGAGGGTTGGACGCATGGCTCCCTTATAACTCAGCAGAAAGGTTTCATGTTTGATATTTTGTGGTTTCACAGAATTAGATCCTACTTATAAAAAGACGCAAAACTTGGTGTTAGAGACATTGTTTCAAGAGCGTTCCTTCTTATGTCAATCATGTCAAATTATATAAGGTATCCTTATTACAAAGTCAAATCCAGCCATTGTGTAGATCTAAAGAAATTCAATAATAAGTATCTTAAATATAGATCCTGTATTTATGAATCCCGGGAGTTAAGTTTATAACTTAGGCTTATTTTATTTTATTTTTATGTGTATGGATGTTTTGCCTGCATGTACATCTTTGTACCATGTGCCTGTCCAGTACCTTTAGAGGCCAGAAGAAGATAATGGGCTTCATGGAACTGGAGATATAGATGGTTGTGAGCTACCATGTGGATGCTGGAAATCAAATTTTTGTCTTCTTGAAGACCAGTCCAGCTTCTGCTGCCTCTTTTTTTAAATGAGTATGTTTCAATTGAATTCCTAGACTAGCAAAGGCCTTTTGGTGATTGGAGCCAATTTGGTTTCTGAATACGAAGTTATAGTCTGTGCCAATCGGTCTAGTTCTTCCTCCGCCTCCTCTTAGCATGAGCAGACCTAATGCTCATCTGAAAATGCTTACATGGTCATCCCTCTGAATGTCACTCAGACATTTTCCAGCTGCCTGGTCCAATTCGTACTCTCCCTGCTCAGTTTCAATCTTCTATAAAATATACTCAGAAGCATCTGAACCAGTTTCTAGCTCCCATCTCAGTCCCTGTCCATCAATATGAAAATCCACTTGAATGTACTTTATTTTTTAAGACATTATTTTCTTATTATCTTAAAAATTATTCTTGATACCCTAAGAGCATATAAAGGGGGAGGAAGTCCCCCTTAGTCACAGTCATCAGGGAGGGGAATAAAGGGAAAATGGGAGGGAGGGAGGAATGGGAGGATACAAGGGATGGGATAACCATTGAGATGTAATAAGAATAAATTAATAAAATAAAATTTTAAAAAACCTAATATGCAATGCTGTAAAATGATGTATTTTAAAAAAATTATTCACGCCGGGCGTGGTGGCATATGCCTTTAATCCCAGGACTCAGGAGGCAGAGGCAGGCAGATCTCTGAGTTTGAGGCCAGCCTGGACTACAAAGCAAGTCCAGGACAGCCAGGGCTGTTACACAGAGAACCTTGTCTCAAAAAAAAAATTACTCACTTTACATCCCAATCATAGCCTCTTCTCTCATTTCTTTCTAGTCCTACTGTCCTTCCTCTCTCCTCTCTCTCCTCTTCCTCCATTCTCCTCCTCTGGTCCTCCAAGAGGTGGAGCCCTTCTCCTGTATCAACTGACCCCATCCTATCAAGTCTCATTAGGACTGCCTGGATCCTCTTCTGTGGCTGAGCAAGGCACTACACCAGGGGAAAGTTATTTAAGTTTTGTGTATCATCAGGGACAGAATTCTAGGGCTTCATGTTTAACCTTGACCTAGAGGCTGGGGGAGACTCCTACTTAAAACCTATGGGTTTTTTTTTTTTCTTCAGCCCAGCATGACCGTGGAAGGATCAAACACAACTACCCATTTCGACGGGCAATAGCTTCTTTCATTACTGTAAATGTTGAGAAACTGTCATCTGAATGTCTGGTGTCTTCACAAGCTTTGCTATAGTCATCTATGGTGTTATAACAATGATACAAACTTCTCTGCAGAGGGCCTGTCAGTCTTTATCACTAAAAGGGTGCTGTTTTCAGAAGGCTCATGAAGGCTCATGAATACTCTATTGGTTCTATTTCTGAGTGCTCCTCGCTAATACCAGCATCCATGGAACTTGGGTCTGGAGCTGAGAAGGCTCTTGTCTTTTCCTAGGGTTATATATTTGTGCTTCATAAGCTGACATGTAAGATATTTCACAGTAGTGAACAGTGTCCTTCCATTCTTCCTCATTGTGTCAGGATGCTGCTGTCTTCCACAAAGCCTTAGAGGAGTGCTCCCTTGCTCCTGAACTTCATGGCCCTAGCTACATTAATAGCTATTACTGAGACCATAAATGACAAGCAGTCCCCTAAAAAGGACTTCTTTGACAACTTTAGCCCCCGACTCTGTTAAGGTTCACATCTAGTGCAATAAGTGGGTATGGAAGATTGACACTTCCCTCTGCTTATTTTCCCCATTTTGACCTCACGCACTTGGCTGTCATTTTCTTATCCATTTTTACTCTCCAACACATATGCACACATGCACATACTCAGTGACACACACACACACACACACACACACACACACACACACACACACACACACACACACCAGACCACCTCTCCCCTTATAGCCAGAAATATCTTCAAGCAACTGAAATAATTATCAGTGCAGATTTACTTGGAATTCTTAACCGGAGCTCTGTGGCCAAAGCATACTGAAAACGCTCCACCCTGTTTTTGACTTTGCGCTTATTGTTTCTTTTATCTGGGACATCCCAAACTGTTGATTAACTTCTACACTCTTCTGGTCATGGTACAGACACCATCTAGAACAAAACTAATTCTCCCCTATGCAGTAAATTTGATATCATGACCTTCACAAAATATTCTCTACTCACAAGTAAAATGACTCACTCTATTATTTGATGCAAGACATATCTTTGTTGCTCTTACTATATATCTTCTCTCTCTCTCTCTCTCTCTCTCTCTCTCTCTCTCTCTCTCTCTCTCATCTATCTATCATCTATCTATCTATCCATCTATCTATCTATCTATCATCTGTCTGTCTATCAGTCATCTGTGTTATCTGTTTGTGTTGGTTTGAATGAGAATGGCCCTCATATGTTTATATACTTTAATGCTTAGTCATTAGAGTGTGGCACTATTTAAACAGATTATAAAGTTTAAGATGTGAGGCCTTGGTGGAGGAAATGTGTCACTGGATGTGGTGGGGTTTAAGTTTTCAAAAGCCCAAGCCAAGTATAGTCTCTCTCTCTCTCTCTCTCTCTCTCTCTCTCTCTCTCTCTCTCTCTCTCTCTCTCTCTCTCTCCTTGCCCCTCTCCTTCCCTCCCTCTGCCTCTCCATCCACTCTTTCTCTCCTGCTCCTTCTCTCTCCCTCTCACCTTCTTTCTCTCTCTCTCTCCCTGTATATCAGGATGCACTTCTCCACTACTCCAGCACCATGCTGGGCATGCCTGTTGTCATGTTCCCCACCAGGATGGTAATGGACAAAACATCTGAAGCTATAAGCCAACCTCCAATTAAATGACTCCTTTTATAAGAGTTTTCTTGATCGTTGGTTATTGTCACAGCAATAGAATGGCAACAGAGACACTATCTATCCATTTATCTATCTGGGAAAAAAAGCTGTGAGATTTTCAAGCATTAAAAAAATTCTGTTTTATTGATAAACAAAAGTTATAAGATGGAAAGACCATACACTTACATTTTTTTATTGGGCTGCATCTTCTAAGCTTAAACTGATGAAATGCTATACGGCATTTTAACTATTGATATGAGTATTGATCCCCTTTAAAGGCTTTGCTTTAAACCCTATGGGTTGTTAACTGCCTACATCTGTGAATAGTGTTCTGCTTAGATGACAGAACTCAGTTTGTCCCTCTTCACATTTAAAAATTGATCGGGGTCGGATAGGCAGTAAAGTGTAGTCAATTTGATTTTCGTCTCTCCCTACTCCTTCTATATCTTCTTCTATTGCCTTTGAATCATCAGGTTAAGAGAGAAGGAACTCAAAGAAATAATCAGTACATTTGAAGACATATGCTCTAAGAATAATTACAAGTTCAGGAAGAGGAAAGGGGTAATACAATTTTCATACTGTTGATATTAATTTGCATTGCTTATCATCTTTCCTTATTCTATTGTTTCCTCTTTTAAAAACAACTATTAAGCATCTTCTAATTTTCAGGCTCACTTGAATATGTACAATTATGTACTTTCTAGATATATTTAATTCCAGAGAACTCAGGGTTTGGTATTAAGTACTATTTGAATCCTACAAAATAGAGAATAAGAGTGCTGTTTATATCCACTGCCAAAATGGAATCTGAAAACTGCCCTCTTTGATGTTTTGTCTCCAGTTTGATGATTTATGCAGTTAATATCTCATATGGGAAAGTGCACATTATAATATAAACACTGTGTGGTGGAAGGTCACTGTCAGCCTGTTCTTATTTGTCTCTGTCACTGAAGAGGGAGGGAAGTAATTAAAAGTGCTGGTCTAGGGCAAGACTTCAATATTAGTTCAAACACTCACCATATGCTGCTTTGTGGCCTTATTCATGTTATAGGTCTCAGACCAGTGTTATAATCTATTAAATGGGGAAAATAATAACAGCCATCTCAAAAGTTTTTTCTGACAATTAAAAAGCCATTACATGTTAAAGTCTTAGAACACTGCCTGGTCCAAAGAAAGCCCTCAATACTGTTAGTTACTATTGTCACAGAAGATAGTCCCTTTCAAACACTGAGAGCCTTCAAATAACTCTTAATTTCCTGAGTCATCAAACAAATACTTTTTGTCCATAGAACCCCAAAAATCAGCTATAACCTGGCAACACTGTCTCTTGGTACTGTTCTTTTCTTATGGCACTATAATTTTATCAACCTTGCCATCTTTAAACTGCTTTCTGCATATACTCCTTTGCTCTCTGTTCAGTCTTTGAGTGACACTTCCTTGATCATCCACAAACACTTAGGTAGAAGATGAGAGTGCTGAGTAAAATGTTCTTATGAATGAACATGATTAAGACAGAGTAGTCACTGAGACTACTGACAAGAGTCTAACTTTAGCCTCTATGGTACTCTCACTGAAGATGAGCTATGTGACTATGTATTATCAATCTTTAGAGCAAAGTTTAAAACAGACATATGTTAGTGTCTGTAAATGTATCATTGAGCTTTAGTTTAAAAGAAAAAACACTGTATAATTAAATCTCATCCATGCCTGTGGATCTATATTTCAAATTAGGAGTTTTTAAATCTTCATTTTCTTTTCACTTATTTATTCACTTTACATCTTGGTTGTAGCCCCATCTGTCCTCACCTCCTGGTCCCACCATCCCTCTCTCCCCTGACTCCCTATTCCTCAGAAAAGGGGATCCCCTTCCCATTCAACACAGCTCATCAAGTAAAATCAGGACTGTGTGTGTCCTCTTCCTGTGTAGCCTGGCAAAGCAGTCCTACTAAGGGGCATAACTGAAAAGCAGGCAACAGAGTCCATGTTAGAAACAGCCCCTAGAAGATGGACATGAAGCCTGAGTTGCCCATCAGCTACTTCTTTGTAGGGGGCCTAGGTCCAGTCTATACAATGGCTCAATGATTAAATACACTGGCTGCCCTTTTAGAGGATCTGAGTTCAATTCCCTCATCCTCACAGTGGTTTACAACCATCTATAGCTCCCGTTGCAGATCCTCTTCTGGTCTCCATGGGCACTGCACTTACATAGTGCACAGATACATGCAGGCAAAAAATAAATTAAAAAGTACCTTCATTTTCTTTTTTTTTTTTTTCATTTTTTTAAAGATTTATTTATTACATTTACAGTGTTCTGCCTGCATGTACACCTGCAGGCCAGAAGAGGGCACAAGATCTCATTATTGATGGCTGTGAGGCACCATGTAGTTGCTGGGAATTGAACTCAGGACCTCAGGAAGAGCAGCCAGTGCTCTTAACCTCTGAGCCATGCCTCCAACCCTCCATTTCATTTTTACCTGCTGGCCACGCCCACTATCCATGACAAAAACAAATTCAAACAGTACCTATCCACAAATCCAGCTTAACAGAAGGTACTAGAAGGAAAACTCCATTTTCTTTCTTTTTTAAAAAAGGTTATTAATTTATTCAGATTACAACTCAATTGTTATCCCATCGCTTGCATCTCCCATTCCTCCCTCCCTCTTGTTTTCACCCTATTCCCCTCCCCTAAGTCTGTGACTGAGGGGGACCTCCTCACCCACTTTGTCGTCATAGGCTACCAAGTCTTATTTCGGTATCTTGATTACTCTTTCTTTGAGTGGCACCAGGCCTCCCCACCAAGGGGAGGTGGTCAAATATGGAGTACCTTTGTTCTCTTAAAGATCACATTATATATAAATATATAGGGCACATAATACTTGAGTACAGGTATTTGTGTTGTATTAATTTATCAGCTACATGAAGGAACAAGAGGAATTATCCTTTCTTGATCATTTTCTATCTTATCGTAGATATATATAATATATAGTTCATATGTCATGTGATTTCTATGTAATTGAAAAATATAAAGAAAAAAAATCTTTGTTTCCCTCAGCAATTATTTGCTGAATATCTAATATGTCGTGGGCCCTCTACTAATTATTTTACAAGGAAAGATAGCATGGTGTTTCTTTAACTTGTTTACATTCCGATGTGTGGGAATCATGTGGTTTGACACCATATTTCAAGGAAAAATATGGATCTCAGATAAACCAATGCTCACAGGGAGTGTGGGGCATTTAAGAAATATCCAGGTTATTAAAGTAAAGTAATGTCCCCTTGTAGGATTGGGGTAATTATTTCACTTTTTTTTAGATTGGATTTGTTATCATGAGAGTCCTGTTATACGACAAAATGATCTCTGATTTTGTACTTTCCAAATGCACTCTTGCAATTCCCCACCATGTTTGCGATGCAGAATGAAGACCACTCAGAAGCCGAGCTGATGCAGGTGCTGCTATGTCCTGGAACTCCCCCAGGTGAGTATGATCTAAATACACTTCATTCCATTAAAAATTACCCAGCCTAAGGCAGTCCACCACAGCACAAGAAAGCAGACTGATGCAGAGCCACTCACAGACACAAGGAGAAGCTGTTAAGGAAGCCTTTGAAAAGTACACAAGGATAATGGAATGTTTCCTGTGCAGAGAGTCTCAGAGAAGAGGTAGAATTTGAGCTTGATAGTGCATGAAAGATAATACAGTGAGCAGAGTGTATAGTAGATATGACAAAAATAAAACTAGATGAAAAGCATGGAGTTCTAAAAGAATTAGAAAAAAAGTGCAAAGCATTGTTAGGATGGGCCATAAGGTGACAAGCTGCAACAATCAATGTATAACTTTGCTGTGTCTACCTTCACTGTGTTATAAAAGTGGATACGAGCAGTTTTGCCAAAACTTCAAGTAGGACAATTTGCAGGCACTGGGTCTTGCTATGGAGCTCTGAGTGATATGTTGTCAGTGTCACTCACAGCTGGTGTTAATTAACCCCGATCTGCTGGTGAAGGGAGTGTATGCTTTCCACAAAGTCTATGAAGACTTACTAGAGCAATAACAGGTTGTTTTTGTTGTTGTTGTTGTTGTTTTTTTTTTTTTTTTTTTTTTTTTTTGGTGCTCAGTGTTTCAGAGGTCCCTGGGTAGACTACTGATGGTGGAAAAGGGCATAGAGTCTTTTTATGGTACGGACTGTATTTGGCACAAATCTGCCAGTCAAGAACTGCAAATGAAGTGTTTAAATTTGAGCCTGAAGATCATAAAAAAGCATGTTTGGCAGGAAACATTGAGGACTTGCTTACCCTGTCTTGCGTTCAGATTTTAGATGACAAAGATAGGAAAGATGTTTTCCTCAAGGCTGTCAAATACAAATAACCAAAATACTAAGAATGTAACATTTATATAATTCATGATTGTGTCATGATTTTCTTGCCATAGGTAATCTATTGCATATATATATATATATATATATATATATATGTAATAATATAAAAGTATATGTACAAAAATAATAAAAAATTAAAAAGCATGTTGGGAGATCACCACCAGCCTCCTCATAAACTGCATACTGTTACCAGAATAATAAGTACAACAAGGCACACATATTAGTGTAAAGACTCAATAAAGATGCTTATACTACAGAAAGCATATGTCCCTCAAGTTCACAAAAATAACCAATATTGTATGAAAAATCAAAAGTGTTAAAAACTTGAAGAGAACCCAGGCCCTGAAGCTGCCCCAAGAATTGCTTGCAGAGCAGAACATGTCCGCCCTGTGCATTAAGAGCACAGGGGAGTTGGTACTGTGTCAACTGCTGAAGCCTGTGGAACATAAAGCAGCATCTCATGCACAGCAGCCTAAGAGTACAACATGCAAATAACTGTTATTCAAATGAAACAGTTTCATTAAAATATGTATTGAACATATATTCCAAAATAAATAAATAGATGAAAGATAGATAGATAGATAGATAGATAGATAGATAGATAGATAGAAAAGGGTTTCCAGAACAAACTGACAAAATCAAAATTAGCAGCTGCATGGAGAATCAAGTAAAGGTAGAAAGAAGCAACGAGTTCAATTATTGTACTTTAGTATGAGTTCAGGCAGCAATGGTCACGGAGTACGGCAATGACTTGGAGTAAGAAGTTTAGGTAGAGAGCAGATGAACACCAAGCAAGGATCCTACAGAGGCTCCCAAGTTGAAATTCAAGGAAATTATCCTAATTGTACAGGTACGTAACAGAAAAAAGGAAGCTGGTGAAAATGAGCAAACTGGATAAGCTACGATTATCTTAAGATAAGACTAAGGCCAGATTGCCATTGGGGAAGAAATGAGGAACATTTAAACAGTGAGAATAGTGCCCGTGTCAAGTATGAAAGGGTCCCAATGGGTAATTGAAGAGGGAAGGACCTTAAATTTGAAATGCGGGTGTGATGGCTAATAGTGGTTGTCAACTTGATACAGTCAGGAAAAGGTAATTCATCTAAAGAATTAGATTGTCTCACTAAGATTGGCATGTAAGGCATTTTCTTGATTATTAATTGAAGTAGGGATCCCAGCCCAATGTGGATGGTACCATCCCTGTACTGGTAATCCTGGAGTTTATAAATATGTAGCTGAACAAGAGGTGAAGCGAGCCAGTTAGCAGCACTCCTTTGTAGACTCTGCTTCAGTTCCTGCCTTGCTTGAGTTTCTCTATTGACTTCCCTGCACAGACTAGGATGGGAATGTATAAGCCAGGTTTTGCCCAATGTTTTGTCACAGTAACGGAAAGTCACTAGAGCAGTTGGTGACGTGGAGAGAGTCACTAGAGCACAGTGATGAATGGCGGCTCATAATTGTGCTTTACTCAAATGAATAGGCAGTGAGCCTACGGTGAGCAGACAAGTTTGGATTGAGCTTCCCTTGTCACAAGAAGCAATTGCCATGTTTATGGATAGAATTTAGGAAAAGAATGATAATCCAGGCAGGGAAGAAACTATGGGGACAGCTGCAGTAAGGACGTGGTCAGGACTACAGGGAAATAGGCAGGCCTTGTTGAAAAAGAAAGATCCTTCCTCCAAAGTGACAACGGGATGAGGACTGAGTTGGAGAAATTTTATTCCCATCAATGTTGTTTGTTTGCATCAGCAGGTTGGGAGACAGTGGTCTGGAGTCCATATCATATGAGCAGAATGGAGAGAAAGAAGAGGCAGAGAGGAGATTTGACATAGCAAAACAGGCATAGAGTACAGGGGACAATGGCAGACAATAGAGAGTGTGGTACTTCACAGGCACCAGATCCAAAGAAAGAGAGAACTTGGATATTTGGGTTCATTCGGGGAGTAGAGAGTGGGTCAAGAAGAGGGCAGCTGGGTAAAACCAACTTTGTAGACGTATGGCAACAGAAAACAAACACTATAAGCCCAAATACACTTTGGACGTTGGCATGAGTTTTGATGTTTATTTCTTCTTTAGGGGTTCTACTTATTATTACCAACATGGGCCACAAAATATTACTTTCTATTGAAATATTTGATAAATAAAAATCAGTTACTCCAAAATGTCACTTTAAAAATTGCAAGAATAAGAATTTTCTTCTATACAATTATATACAACCCATATTTAGCCAAAGGGTGATAGATTTGAGAAAACTAGACTTTTTAAACACCTAAAAGAGCAGTACAATAAAACAACATATACAAGCCATGAAACTAAATTGATTTAATGGAATCGATGAGTTCAGGTTACGAAAAAAATCAGTAAGTTTATTTTTCTGTCAGAGTGTATTTGAATAATAACATCTATATCCATTTGCAATTCTGATCATGTTTGGCAAAGTGGGATTCCCTTTGTTTGACTTTACAGTATTCGATTTCATTTTTAAAACATCTAATGCAAATTTAATACTTTTATCTTTAATGACAAGACTTAGCTCACTCTGAAATAATCACTGTATTAACATTTTTTACCCATTCAAATAGTTCAGTTCATATTACAAAACAGCAAGCATCCCTGGCCTGTCATTAATTCCTACTGTTTTAATTACAAGAAAAAATACTCCATGGAATGCTTTTGTGGATAATGGCACCATAAACTCAATCTTATGCAAAGATATGAAAATAAAATAGAGAAATTCTTTCTACATTAGCATTCTGGTGGAAATATTTTGTGGCAAAAATATGAAGTCTGTTAAAATATAATTGTTCTTGCTCTGAATTAAATACCTCCCCCAACCTAAACGAAACCAAACAACAAGAGAAAAATCCCGTATCTCTTAGAAGTGTCTACTTCCAAGTACATGTTTCTACTATCTGGAACCATAAAGAGATAACTGGAGAGGAAACACTTTTATAAAACAGTTTCACTTTGGTTCAGACTTCACAAATTTTTTTTCACTTCTCTGCAAACAAACTCTGTTCTCATTTCTTCCAACTGTGATCGCATGTAAACAAGGATTGCCACGTTAAGAAAGCCCCACTATTTGAATTTTAAAATTTGCCCAGAAACCAAACCCAATTTCAGGACTCCATAGAATATTTACATTATAATTTATAATTTGAGCACATTATTGAAGATACATTTTAAGAATGTAGTCATGCATGGCTGGAGAGATGGCTCAGCAGTAAAGAACACAGGCTGCTCTTCCGAAGGTCCTGAGTTCAATGCCCTGCAACCACATGGTAGCTCATAATTACTTGTACTGGAAATCTCTTGTCCTCTTTTCTCTGATACCCTCTCTGTCATGCAGGCATATATGCAAATAGAGCACTCATTTATATAAAATACATACATAAATAAATATTTTTTAAAACTTTATTTATTTTTTTAAAATTTTTATTATTAATTTATTCTTGTTACATCTCAATGGTTATCCCATTCCTTGTATCCTCCCATTCTTCCCTCCTTCCCCTTTTCCCCTTATTCCCCTCCCCTATGACTGTTCCTGAGGGGCATTACCTCCCCCTGTATATGCTCATAGGGTATCAAGTCTCTTCTTGGCAACCTGCTGTCCTTCCTCTGAGTGCCACCAGGTCTCCCCCTCCAGGGGACATGGTCAAATATGAGGCACCAGAGTGCGTGAGAAAGTCATATCCTACTCTCCAATAAATATTTTTTTAAAAAAAGAATGTAGTTGTGGTTTCGGTTAGTGTTTTTTCAAGACAGGGATTCTCTGTGTAGCCTTGGCTGTCCTGGACTCACACTCTGTAGACCAGGCTGGCCTTGAACTCACAGAGATCCTCATGCCTCTGCCTACTGACTGTTGGAATTAAAGGTGTGTGCCACCATGCCCAGCCATAATATATTTTTATAGAGTTATTATAATTGTTACTTTTAATGTAAACAAGAGGATGTTGCCAAGGGAAACTCTTATATTGTCAGGTCCAGACAATGAGTTTAAGGGTAGTCAGCACTAGAGAATAATTAGCCTACAGGAGAACATTTGTGCAGACACTTAAAATCTAAGCAGTGGTACATATATATCTCCACTCTCCCTACCTGTAGATCATTCGCTATGTGATGAGAAGCCATACAGCTATATAAAGGTGCAAAGGCATTTATATACAGTAGGTGAAAATGAATTTTGAATGAAGAAATTAGCATTGTTTCTTAACAACAGAGGGAAGTTTTAAAGAATCAAATTATTTTTACTAAAACTACACTAAATAAAAACTATTAATTTTTTTTCAATATTATACAAAATAGGCTCTTTTTTTCTAAGAAGGAATTACTTTAACAAAATATCTTGAATATTTGCATTCTAGATCTATGATAAATGTCTATTAACATGACGTTTATATTTCTCTGGGTATGAGAAACATGTCAGTTCACTAAAATGCATGTTGCACTAAGAACTCTTGCAACTCGCTAATTGATAGCCCCTCTCCAAATATTAATATATTTAAAATAACCTATGGTGAAATGTCATATTCAGTTAAAGATAATCAATGCAGTAATATGTTCCCAAATAAGACCAATTAATATATTTTGGCTCATTATATTGTCTACTGTTCAGTATCAACATTAATCATCTTTACAACCTAAGATTATATATATATATATATATATATATATATATATATATATATATGTCTATTATTATCTAATAATGTAGACTGATATAGATTGTTATAAATGTTTAACATTTCTATGGCACTGGTGATATATTTTATGAAATTCTATCTGATGGACATGTTAGAATTTTTAAAAAGTTACATGAAAATTAAGTTACATTTTTACTTTATTATTGCATTATTTAAGAAATGCATTGGTTGCACAGTGTGGATGGCAGAGTATTAAAACAGGTGTAAAAATAAGATGTTCCTTCAAGGAACTACTGGATGAAGTCTGATAATTTCTACTTTAGAACTGATTCAAATTTCAGTTTCTATTTTATCCATAAACAGTTTTTAGTTAAAGTATAAAATTCTATACTTTAAAATCTTTTAAAAATCTTCTGATTAGGTATTAAAATACTATAACCCTTAATTGATCTGTAACTGATGAATGTGTTAATTGTTCTTTTCGGCTGGAGAGTAGGTAGCTAATATTCACTATTAAATATGAACAGAAATCATTCATACACAATTTAGATTAAATCTGTGTATGAAATAGAAAGCACAGATACCACCTGTGAAGAAATAGCCTTATCCCTAATTAATATGTATCACACTTCATTACTGAAAACAAGTTATAAAACACATAGCTGGGGTTCATTTAAAAAGAAAAAAGTTCATTTACTGCAAATGAGACATTACCTACAGGAATATTAGAAATAGTAACTACAATATTCCTTAGTAAGGAAAAGATAACAGCCAGGCTTTGAAGGAAATAAGAACAAATCTCAAGAGACTATCGCTCAATAAGTACTTACTTAGAATCTACTATATTTTAAGCACATGACATAACAGTAGCACTTATGTAATGGAAACAGCTTACATAGTACTTACTTAGTATAAGCACCTTCCTACACACATTATGTAACCCATAAACTCCATATTATTATTAGTCTTGCTTTGCAGATAATAAAATTGGAGCCTAGAGAAGTGAAATGGTTTTCCCACACAACAGCAAACAAAGAAATTTTAACTGAAGTTATCTGGTCTTGGGTCTAGTGAATACCATATGTAAAACAGGTTATTAGAGGGCTAATGGAATTAAACATGCCTATTGGGAAAGTCACAGGACTGGGCAGGAGGAACACCAGGTGGGAGACAAGGCTAGAGGAGCACAGGTTCGAATACCCAGGATCATGGTGGCCACACTGGAGGCTCTGACTTTTAAGGGTAATGAAAGTCATGCGGGTGTGGTTAACAGCGCAGTCTGTGAAGTATATGACTCGGTGACATGCTGAGAAAATTCTCTTCACCTCAGTGTGCCAAACTGCCTAAAGACCTAAGAAATGTTGGAATACACCGGCTTCTGAATAAACTCAACTAGCGACCGTGCAGCCCAGACTCGGCACTGCCATGGTGTGGTGATGAGGTTGGAGGGAAGCAGTTTGGAAAGGAATGGATACCTAACATCAGAGAGAAGCCCGAGAGACAGGAAGAGTCAGGGGTATTTCTGGGTTTGTAATTATGCTACTGATGGGATGCTGGCTATGCAGGACTTGTTACTATGCTCTCAGGCTCGGGCTTAAGTATCATGCACTCGGGCGGGCATGGCTTCTTCCAGATCTAAGAACCGAAATACCACCTTCCCACCTGAACGCTTTAAATCCCTGTCATGCTTGATTTTCCTTTCAGAGCACGTAATTATCTGACAGTATTTGAGTCTACTGCTTATTCACCTGCTTGCTGTCAATTTGGAGGACTGCAACGAAAAGGCCACCTAGAGTGTCACTTACATTCAAGCCGTCCTTCTGTGCACGTTTGTAGTCTCTTCATTTTTACTTATGTAGAGGTAAAAATTCCTCTCAAAAAATAACTCAACATTCATAGAGTTCTCACACATGTTCGTGGCTGGTTTAAAGTTGACCAACTATCTTTAAGCGACAAAGAGATTTGAGTTTGGTGTTGTTTGGTATGGAGACAGACTTCGCTATGAAACTCATCCTGGCCTAAGTCTCACAGCTGTCCTGCCTCAGCATTCCAAACTCTAGAATTCATGTCATGTACCACCCTGCCCACAGGCTGCACTTCAAGGTTTGGTTCATGTCTCATGGAATACCCATGCAATAAAATATCTAAAGAAGTTAAGTGTTATTTATCAATGGGAAACTATTGTGCTTTCTTTTAACTATGCCCCCACTTCCCCATTAACCAATAAATGTCTGATCCACACAAAAATAAAATAATAAAGTAGTCCTGTTACCAACTTCAACTTCTAGCTGATTATCTATATTAAAATGACACTGGCCAAAGTAAGTCATGGTAAGTTGATATCACTGAATTCTTCTTTAGAAACCTTCAGGCATCATCACTGCACATCATGTAACCGAAAAGATATCTCAAGAATACTACAGTGATAGGGAACCTCAACACGTTCTACCTAAACCGCTGTTATCACTAGACATGTTCAAACAATCCAACATTCATAATGACAGTTTGTGAATGCCAGATAATGTAAATTAACATAAAATTACATTGTGTAAGAAAATAGATGTGTTGATCTCTGGAAGAGTAAGCTATTAAATGTCTTCCACTGTTGTAATATAGTTAGGAGAAGACATTGGAAACTGATTTACTTTCATGCTTAATGTCTTTTCCCTAATACAAGGTGGCAATGAGAAAATTTGTAGTCTAGCTTTGCAGTGATTTTCTCTTTTGTTATTAATTGTCATATGAGTCTTTTCACTCAAGTTGCTGGGTAATAGTCTCAGCCAGCAATGAAATGATAACACTTCCTGAATTTGATTAAATTTAAAAAATTCATATCATACTCACCTAATAAGAATATAATCAAATTCATTCTTGAAAGTTTAAGGTTTTGCATTCCTGAAGTCAATATACCAAAGCACTAGATGCTACTCAGGGCCAGCATATAACATTACTCCTGAGAGCTGCTCATGTGATAAATACTGGGTTACTCGGTTTCATCGTATTTATCACATTCACTTAATTTTCTTGGTCCTCTAGTTTTTATATTCCAGGGTTACTTAATGTTGTCACTAAATAAGTACTGTTTCAGATAGATTGCAAGAGAAAGTGTTCAAGAGAAAAAAATATCATGTGAAAATAAAGAATCCAATGCTTCTTTTTAACTATGCAGACTAGATGTATTTCTAAACAAAAAGCACTAACACTTTTCTACATTTATTTAGTTGTATTAGAGTGCATTGGCCTTCATACCATTTGCATGTGCCATAAAGCAGTCTTATTATCCTCATTCACAAGGATACAGTGGAGAAGCAGACAGGAATCCCAGGACAATAGGCACATTTTGTGTTGGATCAGGCTACCATTAAAACTGTGCTGTGTCAACTAAGCCATCTGCTCACTTGCTGTTTTGTGGGGCTGTTTATCTGCCTTAATGTACCTCTACATCTCATTTCACAGGGTACCAGCTCTGATTCATAAACTATCTAGGAAAACATTCCAGTCACTAACATTCTGTAGTACTTGTAAGCAGTAGTTAAAACCCAGAAACACTACATATTCTCACAAGACGGAAAGTATGATAATCAACCAGCCATTCAAATTTTAATTTCCATTACAGTCCAAAGGTCTCCGTATGCCTTTGAGTAAAGACCATGAGGCTTTTTCCAGACATTCATTTAAAATTGTACTGTATGGATATCCCAATCTTTTTCAACTGGCAAAATACAGCTTATCGGTTTTTATTGATTGAGTTAATACTATGGATTAAGAATACACTCAATCTTTCCCCACTGGTATATTTCTATTAATAACCATATATTAACTACTTATGTAAAACATCTTTCTATAAGGATGGTTCTAGTTTGAGGATATGACTATTTTAATGCTTATGAACTTATGGATAAAAGCTTCAATGCATGAAGAAGTCATGATTGTATATATTTAAATCACTACAAAACTGGAACTGAACTCAATTTATTCAACACCGTGCATCTTCCCATTTCACATTTACCACTTCAATGCTATCCTGAATGTAGCATGAGCTACCCAATCTATAGAAAGTGTAAGACCTAAAACATTAACAATTTATGGCATATGAATTCCTACCTTAAGTCTTTTTTGTCTTAGTATTTTAAAGATTTTTTTTTTTAAAAAAAGGTAATTGTAAGAAAGCAGAATTTAAAAACCCTTGTGTGACATGAGGAAGCCACAGAAGATGTAGTCACTGGCTTCTCAGTTTAACTTTTAACTTCACATCTCCTAGCCCTGAATTTAATTGGGATCATTGTAATTGATGTTATTTAGTGTCTAGAAAGAGACACCCATGAGGGCTCCATTAGCCTTCTTGGGATAACAAGCGAAGGTAATAACTTCTCCTATTAGGCACACAAAGACTGTGGCCAACTCTCATTTGGCTTGTCAGAGCCTTCTCGCCAGGATGGCTTTGCCTCCGTTCTTGTGTATAGGGCTGGCCAGCCAGCACACAGGATGTGCCGTCAATATCGCCTGGCAAGATTTTTTTTAAAAGCCATTTCTAAAACACTTAAAATTCTAGGAACCATTCTTTCATTGCACTGAAAGGCCAAGAACGTGCACTGTCCTCCATGGTACACCTCCACGTACCTTTGACGCCTGTCTCTAATAAACGTCATTGACATGCTGGAACAGAAGTCACTCTGCTTAATATGATCATTTATTTTAATAGAACGTGCTCTGACACAGATGGCTTACATTTCTGCACAGTACTGGGCAATCTACTATCCACTGCTGAATGAAACCTACAGTGCTCTGGTGGAGGTAGGATAATGTTTCCTTGCCAGTGATCTGAGATGCTACCTTTGTAGGGAATACAATGGGCTGCCTGTTTGGACATGGCATATTCATAAATATCAATATTCCATGGTTGTGGGGAACCGCATATTCCCACCCGTGCTTGACAGCTCCACAAGCAGTAGGTGGCAGCACTGTTCAGCTACTTTCTGCTTTGGTTTTTTTGTTTTGCCAACTAAAATCATTTTCTTGACCTAAAAATATCTTAACCCCTAAACAACTAAGTTGATAATGATGAGATATGATAGATATTGATTTACATTCAGAATTTTAGATGCACCAAGCTAGGAAAGATATTTTCTTCAAGGCTGCTAAATACAAATAGCCAAAACACAATGAATGTAACATTTATATAACTCCTGATTGTTTCATGGTTCTTCTTGCTGTAGGTAGTTGATTGTATATGTGTGTAATAATATAAATGTATATGTAAAAATAAAAATAAATAAAAAATAAAATCACTATTTTTTTTATTATAGGAGTCAGAAAGCTAATAAAAAGAAAATGCTTGAAATGTTGTCATACTTACAATGTTAAACTCATGTGGATTTCTTTTGTAATTTAGGATTATTAGTTAAAGTGACTACTGTGGGAAGGATTAAGCTTTGTCACAGGTGGGAGCAGTCTTGGCGGGCTTTACCCTTGGGGCACCCCATGAGTACCTTGTGACAGACTGAGTGGAGCCATCCTGGGTCTGGAATTCAAGAAACAGACCTGGGAACCCCACCTGGACTATTGTCTTTCTAATGGACCCTCACCAGGAAAAGGAGCCGGTCCTTCCCACGTGACTGAAGGAGTTGGGGAAGAGAAAATAACAAAGTCAGTTGCAGAGAGAGCGTGCGGGGGCAGCGGACGAGCTGGACCAGCACGCAGGCCAGAGAGACACCAAAGGACCTGTCCCGTGGAACGGCTACCGGAAGGTTCACTCTTTTGTCCCTTTAACCTTTTTTCTTCTTGTATAAGCTAGTTGGGTTGCATAATAAAGTTTAATTGCTAAGAAACAGAGTCAACAGACTACCTAAGACCTAAGTCCACATTATTGTACGTCATTCTTTACAGGTACTTGGTCCCTTCTTATTTTTTCTTGCTTTTAATAATTGAAGCAAAACACAAACATTGAGTGTATCTACAAGAGGTGTACTCAGAAATTAAGTGATCCCATGTCGTTAGGTTGGGCAATTTCCAAGAGATGCTTTGTATTTTATATATCCTCTCAGAATCTTCACAATTTACACATTTTACCAATTCACCTAGAAATAAACTTGCTTTGGCTGATTTTTAAAAGAAAATAACCAGAAGTTTTCATCTGGTCCTCAGCATAAAATTTCAATCTCTTGCATATCCAAGCATTAAAAGCATATGGAGATTTACATTGGCACACAAGCATATACATTCACATATGCGCCCAAATGTAATCAGCTCATTACACATATGTGTGAAACCTTATCCACGATAACTAAGGAATTTGATATAAGATGCATCCATTAGGTCTAGTAGTGTTTTCATCTGCTGAGAGGGTAACAGGAGCCAGTTGGTGGTGATGCATGCTTTTAATCCCAGCATTAGGAAAACAGAGTTAGGCAGATCTGTGAGTTTTAGGCTTACCTGGTCCAGGATGTCCAGGGCTACACAAAGGAAAAACACAGTCTCACAAAACAAAACAAAACAAAACAGTAGCACAAAGAGCTACTTCCCAGCTTTGCTGTGAGAAATTCTTGAGTGCTGTATAAAGCACTTGTGGAGGGAATAACTTTACTTCTCCTCCTTTTCTACCTGGTTTTTCTCTAGCTAGTCATCCACCCGACCACTGTAAAGGTATTACATATCATTTTTGTAATCCTAGGACTTAGCACTGTATCACACGAAGTTTAGGTACTCATTAAATGTAGTTTTAAAGCATCAAACAAAGATGTTTAAACAGGACTAAATAAGATGCTGTGTCATAGAAATTTGACCCAATATTCATTCACTAACAATCAAAAAACTCCTCATAACTTTGAGTTCAAATTTTAAAACATGCATGTAACTAAATATATACATAGGATTTACACAAATATGTCCCAGTGGCTCTAACCTCACACCATCTCATAAAGGTAACTATTTGTGAATAACATTTCATTGTTTAGGAAGAGCCTATGAATATATACATGGTTTCATTTAGTTTTTGATAACTATTGCATGAACAATACCTAATACTGAGGAATCTGAGACTTCAGAACTTTTAAAGCTAAATTACCCTCTTTTGTGAAAAACACACAGGGCAATTGGCTTCCCTGCAGTTGGCCAACATATCACTAGTACATGAAGCCTCCATCTGAGCTATGAATTATTCTAGACTAAAAGGTTCGAAATTATTCAGTTAAAACAAACAGATCTTCTTTAAATGCTCTTTTTCCCAAGGTATAAATCTGTCTTTTTGTTGCCTGAAATCTTCTACCCACCCATTTTACAGACAGCGTCTGACTAAATGTCATACATGCTAGTCATTTTAATAATAGAGAGAAAGACTGATTATTAGTATTATCATGAAGCTCTTCATTGAGGAACAACATGGCAGCCTTAATTGTCACTTCGCTTGGAGAGTTAGCAATAGGTAACACCAAACAAGTCAGGTTAGAGCTTAGCATTGAGAATGAGGTGACAGGCCAGGGCCATTGTGTGTGTCAACCACTGATCTTGAATTTCCCATTGAGAGGTGAAAATCACAGAGGACTATGTTTCAGGTGTGGATCTAATGCTCAAGATAAAGTTACACTCACAAGGAAAATGGTACAGCCTCTGTGCTGTTGATGTGCACATCTTCAGCTATGAATACACAGGAGGATATTACTGTCAGTCTCCGTAATGAGACTGTTACAACAGCCTTTCACTCTTCTGGTCCAGATCAAAACACCAATCCAAGGAGATGATGCTCTACTATAGGCCTCTTGTTAGCTCTTCAAATATTGCACACCTTAGAGCATCGGCCTTCCCTGTTCCCTGGCCTTTGGTGCTTTTTTGATTATGGACACAAGTGACAGTGACTATTCTACACGCGTACTCATCAATTTCACAAAACGAGAATCAGGTAGTGTCGTCATCTGTCCTCTTCATGCTTCATATTTAGTAATCTTCCTCAGAGTTTTCTATTTACAATGAAGTTGCATACATGCCTTGCTACAATGCATGCACACCCCTCAAGTGTGGGAAGCCAACCTTTGATGCACGGGAGACTGGACACTGAACTAATGCCTTCACCTTTCTCCTCCAGAGGGTCTTTCTAAGCTACAATCGTTCAGATGACAGGAAGATTACCCTGAAAGATTAAAGCTTTCTCTGACTAATGCCTTTGTACTGAAATTGAAGCTTTTGCTTCAAGCTTTGCTTTCTGGGGAGTTCGGACTAAAATACACAGTACTGACAAAAACAGAAAATCCAAACCAAATATGCAGTGAAATCCCTCAGCCCTCACCAATACTCCTACAAACACCAATACTCTTACAAACACTGAAATGAGCAAAGTGGTAGTTTGTTGAAGCGCAAAGGAACGTACAAACAGGCGTGACTGGTTTGACTAAATGTTGTAGAATAGAGGGGCTTCCTTTCCCTTCTTGTGCAGTATAACATGGTGACAAGCACAGTATTCTGAAATTAATTGCTAATTTTCTTTCACTTTCCACAAACAATTTAAAAATAAAAGCAAATATGGCCCATTGCAGAAACACATAAATTGCTTTTTCTGAGTGTTTGACCTTATTTGAAGCTCAAGTCACCACCCCATGTAATTGACTAATCATGTAGCATGCATATTACATGACAGCGCACTTCCATATTTCAGAAACATTGAAATGAGAAATATGTTTCTTTTTTAATTTTTAATTTTTTAAAATTAACTCATAGACTAGAAGGTTTTCCTCTGGCCCTACATGCAGTCTTTCTTTTCCCTGGTATTCCTGCATCTCTGTTCCTCTCTCCTCTCTGTACCCTTCTGCTCTCACTATTCTCACTTCTACTTCACTACGTCTCATGTGTTCTTTTGTTTTTCACAATTTCTCCTCTTTGTGCATCTTATCTTTTACTGTCTCCAGGACCCTATTTACTTACATGATTTATAATCCTTCTCGTTTGAGGAAAGAATTTAGAATAGATAATTATGAAAATGGTTTGGTTATTAACCAACTGCCTTCTTGCAATGAAGGCATTTTATTGAAATACTAAGAAGTATTCCAGTTGCATTTTTATTTATCAAATGTGATTGTGATTATTGGGGCTGGAGAGATGGCTCGGTGCTTGACAGCATTTGCTACTTTTTCAGTGGGTCTGGGTTTGGTTCTAGCACCCACATGGGGACTTCCAAGCATGTACAACTACAGAAGAGGAAATCTCACACCCTCTTCTGGCCTCTGTTGGTATTTCATGCAGATGGTACACAGATATACATACAAGCAAAAAATTCATAGTAATAAAATAGAAATAAAACATGATTTTACTACTCTGCATCTAAAGAAGCAGTTTGAAATAAAATAATCATCTCATTTGATGTGGGAATGTGTACATTTTTCTTTATATCATTGTTCATATCTATCTATCCAATGTGTTCTTTTGTTTTGGGCATTGAGTTAAGCCACTATGAGGAGAATAAATGTTTATACGCATGCCAACCCCGAGTACATCGTGTGTTGTTAGCATTAAGTAATTTGGTTAAAGAGATGAGCAAATGAAATATAGACTTAATTAGAAACATTGTAAAAAAAAAAACAAAACAAACAGACAAACAAACAAAAAATAAAAACAAAACAAAAAACACTTTTCTCTTAGAAAGTCCCTCGCTCTAAAATCTTTATGATAATGGCTTTCATGACCTCCTTACTCAAATTAACTTTAGGCTTTTAGGAATGATTGAAAATCCAAATACTATTATTTTAAATCATTTTACAATCATTACATTGTTACTACTAATAAAAGACATTGCATATTCTCTAGTCTCTCCTTTATGTTTTGCTGACAATGATCACGTGTGACTGAACTGTGAGTACCTTAAGGTCAGATGGAAATCCCTGCTTTTAGTGAGATCTCTTCTGGCTTTCTTATTGTCTTAGAGGCGATTTGACAATTCATGGGCAAGATATGAAGAGATGGCAACTGTGTTATAGTTTTCAAGTTCATTCTAGGGCAAAATAAGTGAGTCATTTGGTTTCTTTAGAGCTCTAAAAAGTAAGTATGAAGAAATACTCACTTTCATGAAGGGATATTTGTATTATTTTCAATACCAAAAGTGAAAGAAATGAAAGCGAATATTAAAGAGTATAAGAAATAATAATATGGAAAAATTGAAATGCAAGATAGAGTTGTGTTTATTTTCTTTTACATAGAACATTGAATAAAATAAAAAGCAGAGGTAACAGCTGTCTATGGGAATAGTTTTTGTTTCTTTCTTTTAACATAATATTCAGTCTACAAGATATATAGTCTCCAAGGAATATTTTGGCCTTGTCTTATATTAGAACAATGGTCATGTTTTTTTTTTTTTTTTTTTTTTTTTTTTTTTTAAGGTCTCCCTATATAGCATAGGTTGACATTGAATAATTGGCAATCCTTCTGCCTCTGCCCCTGTGTGTCGGGATTAGAAGCATGTACTACAAAAACCAACTATTGAGATCCTTCTTTGTCACTACTTTAAACTGAGGATAAAAACAAAGTTACTAATAAAAATATTTATTCAAAATTTAAGAACATGTTTATAATCACAGAGTAATAGTAAAGGAATCAAAAATCCAAAAACTATGACCGTGAAACGCTGTTTATTTACAAAGGAATTCTATACAGACATTCATATGTGGACTGACACATGAGAGGAAAAGGAAATCTTGAGCAGTTGACTAGGATAAAAGTACAGTAAAAGGGAAAAAAGATTCATTATGTGGAAAATTTTAACAATGAAAAATAAAACATGGCAATCTTTGTTTAAAATGATGGCAGCGATCAGTTTATCTATTATTTTAAACATGAGAATGAAATACATATTGTATGAGACCCATGGTAGTAGTTAAACGAGTGAATGACCTACAGAGAATAGCAGCTCACAGGAAGCAAGATGCATACAGTCCAGATGATGACGCGGGCTTGCTATTTGTTTTTGTTTTCATGAAAATGATTGCTACAACAAGTCCCCAAGGAGACTGTTGATTCTTTTAAAAATAATGCTCTATCTCTCTGTCTGTCTCTGTCTCTGTGTGAGTGTGAGTGTGATTATGTGTGCATTTGTATGGATGAGTGTGCAAAAGCCATGGGCAAATGTGGAGGTCAGAATCCAATATCTGGCATACCTTGTAATTTGTTTGAGACAAGTTTTTCTTGTTTTTCTGATGAATATACCAGATTAGCGGGCTTGTGGGCTTCCTGGGATTTACCTGTCTTCACCATTCATCTTCCTGTTGGATGGCTGAAACTACTGGCTCTTACATTATAGCACTTAGATTTTATTTGAGTTCTCAAGATTCAAACTCAGTTCTTTATCCTACTACAGCAAATACAATTACCCACAGAGCCATTTTCCCAGACCAGAGGCTTCTCATTTTTAAATCTAGTTTGTTTTAAGACTTAATTTATAATGGGGCATTTTTTCTCAGAATTTCAGAATCCCTAGAAAAATTAGCATTTCTAAAGTGTACATTTGAATTAGTATGATTTTATAAAAGAAAATATTTTGTAACAAATTATTCATTTAAGATAAGAAAAATCTTATCAAATTTCCCAATATTTTAATTTAGTCTTTATTTAATTAGCTGTTATTAAATCTGAAGTTATAACTCTATAGCTCAAAACCACTATTAGTCTACCTCTCTCTTTACTCAGTCTCACGGTATATTTTGTTGTTCCCATTTCTCAAAAAAAAAAAAAAAAAAAAAAAAGTGATACATTGAAGATAGCAACCGAACTTAACTGTGATAAATAACAAACTGATGTTTCTTAGAATTAAATTGCCAAGGTATTGTGTAACTGGAGGAGGCAGCAAGGTTGTAAGAACCAGGTGTAGCCAATAACAATTACATTAAGGAAATGGTGTTTTTCAGACATAAGAGGACAGGTGCAAAATGAGCTCCTAACAATTAGGATAGCACGTACAAGACCTGTGCAAGCTCCAGCCTGTCAAAATCCCAACACGTGCAGAAAAGGTGAACCTGAGATTCCAACAGGAGCTGAGGAGATCTGCTAACACCTGATAGCTGTTTGGAGTCAGTCTTGTTTAGCTACGTGATCCTACGTGATGACCAAACACTAAGTCAGGCTTCACCTTCAAGAGTATCTGAGCAACACAAACTGTACTCTGTGAGGAAAGAAACAAAACAAAGATGAAGACATTTCAAGTTACATGGGAAAGGATGGGAGGGTGTTAAGGGTACCAGTCGGGGGGAGGTGGATAAATATGTTCAAATATATTGTATGACTTTCTCAAATAATTAATAGGAAATTGTATTAAAGGTGGGAAAAAATTACCAGCCCTTATATTATTCTATGACAGTGGTTCCCAACCTATGAGTTGCCAACCTATGGCAAACCTCTATCTCAAAAAATAGTTACATTATAATTCATAACAGTAGCAAAACTACAGTTATAAAGTACCAACAAACGTAATTTTATGGTTGGGGGTCAGCACACCATGAAAAACTGTATCAAAGGGTCACAGTCCCAGCGTATGGAAGGTTGAGAAGCACTACCCAAAGTGAAAAGAACTTTTGGCGTGGCATCTTGAACTGAAGGCCTGGCTTGATACACCTCAGGGTGTCACTCAGGGTACCTGTGTGCATCTGGTTGTCTGTGTGATTGGTAACTTTGTTTTAGCAGCAATAACAGAAACAACAGCTCCCTAGAAACCACAGCTATGGATTTAGTTTCAAGGGTCCCTGCCTCAAATCCCAGCAGAGGTTAACCATGTGCAAATGGTAATGCTACTTATTTGTTTGCTTTAGCTAATCTAACGCTGCTGGGTACATTCCACACAGCACCTTAGTGATATTTTCAAACATCTCACCCATTGGTTCCTATGGTGGACTCTGAAAGTGCTGGCTCAGTGTGGATTTGCGGAGGCGGACCTGATGTAGCAGTGTCCAGATGGCAAAATTGAGGCTGATTATGTGGGAGCTGAAATGTGCTAATGGGTCAGACAGTAGGTCCCCAAATTATTGGACAGAAGCAGCAGCTGGGAACAATTTAAAATGCAGATTATATGACCCCCATGTCCCAAATTCCCACTCCCTAGATTTTGAGGACACATGAATACTTTTAAACAAGTGTCGCTCACCCTGTCCTCTGGCAGGCAGTTTTAGGACTCTGAAGGTAGGTGACATGGTTCTTCTATCACAGGTGACTTCCAGTCCTGATTGACTATTGCCACTCATCCATGAGGGTGTTTCTCGACAGGGATGTGAGGGGAGAAGTTCTGCCCGGAGTGTTGGGTGCAGATTTTTATACCTGAGACCATCCTTAGTGAGGTCATTCCCATGGACTGGGATCTGGGACTGACCGAAAAGGGACACAGTAGAATGCAAGCTGAGCACTCTTTTCTCTACACTGGGTTCTTCCCCGATGTGAGTCACTCCTGCCTTCCCTGCCATGATGGGCTGCATCCTTAATGGGACCTAAGGTAAACCCTTCTTGCCTTGAAATGCTTCCTGTCAAGTATTTTCTCAGAGCAAAAGAAAAGCGACTATTCCTTCAAGTGGCATCTCGGATACTAAACAATCTATTCTCTCTGTCTGTCTGTCCTCACTTCTCATATCACTCACTTTGCCCCAGCCCCATTGGCCCCATGGGCCTCCTTGCATATCCCAGACCCCAGAAAGACCACCTACCCAGAGCAGAGGTGTTTTTCCATCTTCTGAACGAATGGTCTTCAAATAGCAGCACACTTGTTTCTTTCCATCTCAGTTTGCCACTTTCTCAGAACTCCCTTGTCCACACACAGTGGCAGCCTCTTTACTACTTCCTAGTTATTTTCTTTCACTGTGTACCTCCAACTGGCCTGGAACTCTCTACATTGAACAGACTGGCCTTGAACTTACAAAGCTCTCCCTGTCTCTACCTTCAGAATACTGAGTTGAAATGCATAGGCCACCATGCCTAGGCCCTGAATGCTTCATAATTTTCCATTGTCTTTAGTAGACTATAAGCTAGACAAAATTAGTTATTGTCTTACCATTCAAGATAGTAGAACTCACATACTAGAACTTATCAAAAATATAGGAATTAAATATAAATTATAAAAATAAAAATATAATAAAGTATATTATATTTAATAAAGAATGATGGAGCCCAAAGTGTCTTTCAAGTGTGAAGGGCCAGATTCCAACTGCAGTATGCCATTCATTACCTGTGCTGTGTTGGCTGCTCATACAATTGAAAACACGTATCACTAGCCTCATTAATGAATGTTCTCATCCATAAACCAGTCAACAGTAGTTAGTGCTTCTTCAGTTTACAGTTACCATTTCACACACTGAACATCTTAGGCCAATATGATGAACTCAAAGTGATGACTTCTAAGGTGCCATGGTACACCATACACATAAAGTTCCATGCTGACTTGGAGACCTTTTTACATGACTTGCTGTGGTCATATTAGCAAGCATGGTGCAGGCAGAGGCTTGGCAAACACGTATATGCTTGGTCTTTGCTCTCCTATAGCCATCTGCCATGCTGGGTTGAGACTCTTCAAATAGGGAGAGACAATATGGGGAATTCATGGGTACGTAGGGAACTTTTGCCAGCTTGGTTCACAGTCCAGTGTACAAGCTGCCTCAGACTCCCCGCCTAAAGGAGAAGCAACTCTCAGCTAACCTTGAAAGCCACTTGAGAATAAAAAGAAATACATGTTATCTGTTCATCTAACTTTTCAGCTAGATTGCAATGCATCAACTGATAATTAAAATCACTGCATTTTGCCCGGCCACAGTGCCTTCTGAGGTAGGAATTTTGCACGTATTATGAAATAACAGCAGAAATAACAAGGGGAAGAGAATGGCCATTGAAAACCCTTAGATTAAAATCAAATGTGGACCAAGTTCATTTATATTTGAATCACAAGGGACAGCTATATTCTAAGATACTGCGTACTCCCCTGGGAAAAGAGTCATTTTGTAAGTCATTATATAATTGAAATCTATGTTGACCAAAGAGCAGCAGTGGCACAATACTGTACTTATAAACTTTATATGGGTTTCTAAAACTTGCTAATACACAGTAGCCAGTGTGCAAGCAGAGCAATTCTGCATTTTTTGTTCTGTAACTCGAGTAGTTTTACCCTTTGGTAGTGGGGGATTTTTGGTGATTAGGGCCTCTAAAAGGGAACAAATCCTCTAGCAACTTCCAGATTTACCAGTGGGGATCTACCTTGATGAATAAGCTGTATTACTGAAATCACAACTGGCCTCTTAATCAGTGCTGAAGCAAAGTTCCGAATAATCAAAGGTCAGACTTGCATTGTGCAAGGGTTCAGAAGCAAACGCGGGAAAGCAGAGTAGGGAAGTCCTTGTGAAAATCCAGTTGTAAGGCATTTTATTATGATTCCACGGATATGTTCTCGACTCTGAGAGAGCCTTGACATTTTTAAAAGAGATATTGCTCACCTTTTATACGAAGCCTCTGTGTCCTCTGAGATGGCATTGTTGCTCAACACAATGGCTTTCACTTCCTAAGCAACAAGGTTGGGAAGCTTTTCATTGTAAGCTAAAAGGTATCGTCCAGACTACAAGCAGGTAACATGTTTTCATCTTTTTGAGGTTTTACTTTTTTTTTTATAAACCAAGGAACATGTCCAAAGATACAGTGATATATGAATGAAGTTTTTTCCTTCCAAATATCACCCTTGTTACTCTTTAGAAACTCAAGATTAATGATCTATTTTCCTTGAATCTCTAATAGGATGACAAGCTAGTTTCTTTCATATTGGTTCATAAGCATCAAGAGCCAGAGGTAGTGTACGTCTCGAGGAAAACATTTTCTTCTGCACACAATGGACGGAATATGCATATGAACTCACAGAGTCTGTGGCAGCATGCCCAGGGTCTGCATAGGTCACACACATGCACCCCCGTGTGTGTGTGTGTGTGTGTGTGTGTGTGCGTGCACACACACACACACACACACAGAGAGAGAGAGAGAGAGAGAGAGAGAGAGAGAGAGAGACAGAGAGACAGAGAAAGAGACAGAGAGAGAGAGAGACAAAGACAAAGACAGAGACAGAGAGTTTAACTTGTGTGTGTGGAATAGATTCATTAGGAAATACCAGTCTTCGTTCTGTAAGCCCCATACTTCCTCCAGTGAAAGTAAGATTCATTTTGTCTGGAGAGTGAAAAATTCTATAGCAGAAAGTAGAATAATTAGTAAAAACTGGCTATGCGGAGATATTGAAGAAAACTCACAACCATGCTTACTATTCTATTATTTTGTATTATTGAAGACAGCAGATACAAGACTAAAATTCTTTGGAGGATCAAAGCCCTACATTCCTTGTGGAAACTTGTCAGCCCCTTCCTGCCTTTACAACGACCAAACAGTAAACTATAAATGATACTTTAATCAGACCAGAAGTCACTAGGCACAAGGCTTTTCAAAATCCCTGCAGAATTTAAGCTAACATAGTTCTTATATTGACTAGAAACACATGCATTTTCTCTTTGTGGACAAGGTTGAAAGAGCAATTCCAGGGCTTCTGTACCCAACTGTGAAGTAGCCATTGAAGAGGGCACAAGACAAGAGTGCATGGCCTCTGATCTCTATATGTGTTTACTGTGAGCCACTTGGCAAATGGATAATCTATCAGGCAGGCTTGCCACGGGAGAAAACTGGTATGCCCTCTCTCTGAAGCCATTGATTCCCTGTAGTTCTTCATTTGATGGTGGGACTTCATAAATTTTCTCTAATCCACAATGGTATGTCAGCCTGTGTTGTCCATGTGCAGGTCTTGGTTAGGCAGACATATTGATGAGATTTCAAGGGTGCAGTTTCCCTGTCATGCCAATTCTGATAGGCACTGCAGAGTACCTGTCATCCTGGGTCTGTGGCTCTTACCCTCTGTGATATTCCCTGAAGCTTAGGTGTAGTAGTTGTACTGTAGGTGCCACTGATGTTGGGCACACCAAAGTCACTTATTCTTGCATTTTGACCAGTTTTGGATCTCTGAAATGGTTTTAATTAGTTGTAAAGAAGCTGGAAGCACATGTGGGTATAAGGACAAGCTTCTAAAACCAGAAATTAAATGGGTTGAGGAAATTGGAGTAGTATGTTCACCTTTAGGGTCTATGACCTCTTTAGCTACAAGGAATTGGTTATGCTGGCTGTGTCAGGCACACATTCTGTCCATTTAGGCAGGACTTACATCCAGTCAGATAGCTGCTGGACAGCCTCAGGTTGCGACTGCCCTCTTTGGGTATATCTTGCCAGACAGTCATTGTTGTGGTCCACAAGTTTTAGAGCTGGGTCCCTTTGCAATATTCAGAGTACCTTCTAGAGGTTTCCAGGTTAGTTCTACATCTCTTAATCCAGGTCCTCTGTCCTGAACAGGTGGCACCTTCAATAGTAGCTCTTGCCTTCCAGTTCTTGGATGCAGGCAAGAGCAATGGCAACAGTCTGTGTGGGGTTGGGAGTTTGTTTGACTTCTCTCATGCCAAAAACCATGCTCAGGAAAGGATGTGTGCGTGTGTGTGTGTGTGTGTGTGTGTGTGTGTGTGTGTGCGCGCGCGCGCGCGCGTGTGTGTGTGCGTGTGTGTGTACAATAATTAGGATGTCATAAAATATGAGGAGATACAGGAAAAGTTAGAGAAGTAGAAATTATGTAAATACAGTATCCACATATGAAATTCTCACACAATTTTAAATTAAAAACAAATGTCTAAGGGAATGAATGAAACTCTACCCAGGATGTATCACATCTATTGAATATCATGTGTTCAGACTGAAGTAGATTTTTAGACATACACAGAAAAAGCACCTTTCATTATGCCATAATGGCTTTTTTGAGGTATGAAATAAAGAAGAAACGCATAAAGGTGAAGCAAAAACTTACATACAGGAAAAAAATCATATAAAATAAAGAATAAAAGATGGGAAATAAATTATCTGTGAATTTCCATAAACCATAACTTGGGCAGAGAAACGCAAAAGAAGAGACCAAGGCTACTTGAGTTCATCTTGCTGAGAGAATCAAGTACTGGCCTTAAGGAAAGGTCACTGAGGATAGCAGCTCGTGTGGAAGGATGTGACATGGGCTCGTGTCACAGCACATGATGAGGACACCTTGACAAAAAGCACCGTGCTTTATAAAGTCTGTATGGAAATGTGCAAATGGTAGTCACAGAGGAGTCTGTCCATCAGGAAGTGACATAAGGAGGTAGAAGAAATGTCACCCAAGTCTGTGTTTGACTCAGATGGAGTCATTAGTACAAGGACTGAACAAACAAGGGTAGTGGAAGAAGGCAGCTACCTCTGACATTGAATAGTAAGAACTTACAGAAAGAAAAATGTCAGAGAGAGTTTCACATTTCATCCTCAGAATATAAGATAACCACAGAATAACATTCTAGGATTTTAAATATGAGCTGCAGGAACTGTGTGCCTCCAGGTACGTTGGAGTCTGCAGAAAAAAATATTACCCAAACAATGACAATAACTAAAACCCTGCACACATTTCTACAAAATGCATATGCATATCTTCTTCTGTTATAAACAAAACCCTTAAAGGTGGAGAGTCTTGTGTTTCAGTACAGCACTGTCAACTTGTCTGACAGGGATGAGAAAGCTGACAGCCCACTGGAGGGCTGTGTGCAGAAGTCCGGAACCACACAGACCTGATCCCGCATGTAATGAGACCAAATGAAGTGGGAGGGGGGGCTCCCCTTGTGTGCCCCTTCAGAGGAAGAGTGGAGCAGCAGCTGCCTGCTGGTCATGCTCCATCCTCCCCTCCCTGGCCTTCTGTCTCAGCAATGGTAGGAGCAACATGAAAGGGCTGCTTTGTACTACAGCAGGTCAGCGCTGGTCATCAGGGCTACTGTGTAAATATATGCATTTATTTGCATTCAGGAAACGTCGCAAACGTGTCACACGCCTGTAGCCATGCAAAGACTTTGGGAGGCAGTGGTAAATAGGCTTCATGGTTTGGAGGGGGAAATGAAAAAGGCAAACAAACCTACTGCGGGCAAATGATTACATTCCATGCTGGCCAAACTGAGTCTTAATTCCAACAAAGCAAGTTCTTCAACCTTAATGCTGGAAGAAGCCCTTATAGGGATTCAAAGACTTACTTAGGCTCTCTGCACAGGCTTGGTTAGGAAATACATTGTTTTTACCCTTTCTTTTTAAGAACAGGAAAAGGTTTAGTGGAACAAAGACATTGCTGCCAGCTTCCCAGTGAGAAGCTGTGAACTAAAATTCTGCTAGAGTGAGCCTGAGACGGGTCTCACTTATCAAGTTATGTAATTTCACTAAGAGCTACACCTGAAAAGCCGGGGGCTGTGGGTGGGGGAGGGTCTGCTTATAATCATAGGCTTCAACACAGGATGAAGAATGCACAAGTGCTTTCCTTCCTTTAATTTAAAAATAAGGCATTTATAATTCTTAATTAATCCTTCCTTAAGGCACTTAGTGATTACTTACAAAAACAAAATGAAACCAAACCAAACCAACTTCCCTCCTTGTGGTTTGCTGAGCGGTCAAAAGTTCACACTTGAAGAGAAAAAGGGGCTTATCCCTGCGACGTGACAACTGAGTTCCTAATCAGCATTGCTATACTTTAGAATACCTTAGAACCCCTGAAAATGTCCTTGCCAGAGGCCCAAGCACTTGGGAGCCTCCTCAGCTCTCTAACTTCCTACATATTAGACATGACAGTATGAAAGTGGAAAGCTCTCCAGCAAATAGTATGCTAAGAATTAGAACCAGTGTAGGAAATAACAACAACCCAATGAAACAACAGGTTGTATTTATGCTCTCACCCTCTGTTATTTTTTTTCCTTTTTCTATTTTGAAGTACCAGGGATTGAACCTTGGACCTTACACTTGTTAGGCAAACATCCTACCACTGAACCAAATGCTGGCTGTCATCTCTAGCCTTGCCCTCTACTTATATCCGTGTATTTTACTGAAAGGCTCTGAGTTTTTGTGCAATCTTTGAAGTGCTGGAAAGTTTTGACTATAGTTCATTGGTTAAACCATTATTTTAGTTATTTAATAAATATTTGGTGAATTTCTTCTACATGGTAATCTCTGTAGAAGGACTCCCACCAAATACATTTCACATAAGTAAATGAAGAAAAATATCTTCTTTTATTAAAAAAATACCAGATTTAAATAGAACACGTTTGATTATATATTACATACAATATCTTATTTAATCCTTAAATGACTCCACCTGAGGTTACTGACATACTTGGCCATATTTTTCAGATGAAGATCTATTAAGAGCACTTTACTGTTTGTCAGTGATTGTCAGGTAAGAAGAAGTAGGATTTGACAAGCTGCAGTGTAGCTCCATCAGAGAAAACACCCAGGGGACCTAGACGAGAATGACATTATACACAGCTTTCTGAACGAGCACTTGCTTGAATTGAGTCTTGATGGGGCTTAGATGGACTTAGTATTTGAACAAGAAGGGCATCTGATGAGAAAATTGATCACTATGCAAGAAAACCACATGGAAGAGCAGGCTGGTCACACGAAAAACAGGAGACAATCAAGCTGGAGGCATCAAGCTATGAAGAGTCAAGTCACTTCATACTTTGAAGTCAACAAACATTATTTCTGACCATATAGTATATGTATATATTATATATTATATGATATATATATATATAATTTTTTTATATGCCATGGCCCACATATGGAAGTCAGTGGACAATTCCAAGAATTGAACTCAGAAGATATTGGCAGCAAATATCTTTACTCATTAAGCCATCTCACAATCCACCAAACTTGTATTTGAAAAGATCACTCATTTTGGTGAAAATAACTGGAAGAAGTTAAGTTGAGAAGAGGAGAGATAACTTTGGGAATTGTCATAGCACTGGTAAGGAGATGCCCTCCTTCTGTAAGACACAATGGTTCTTAAGCTGTTTTGATGATAATAGCAAGTGACAGGATAATCACATATCAATATAAGAAAAAGTAATAATTATGATGATGGTGATAAACAAGAGTCATTATTGTCTAATCTTGGATGTGGAGAGTAAAAGTTTCCTATCCCTAATAGATATGCACATCTGAACCGCTGAGACCCATGTTGCCGCTACATACTGGAAACCATGGGGTCTTTGCATATGCAATTAAGTAAGAAATCTTCTTACTTAATTATCTGGGAGTATCTTAGTGCTCTTAACTACAACATCTGTGTCCTCATAAGATGGAGACAAGGGAGATTTCCATACAGACCAATATAGGGAAAGGCCAATGTAAAGAGAGAGGCAGAGATTGACTAATAAGGCCGTGAGCCAGGGAGGCTGGCAGCCACCAGAAGCCGGAAGAAAAGCCAAAGTGGATTCCCATCCAGCACTACCCACAGCTTCTGGGAGAAGAGAATTCCTGCCAATATTTTAATTTCAACTCAGCGATTCCCACTTTAGATTTCTGGCTTCCAGAACCATAAGAAATGAAATCACATTTGTTTTAATCCACCAGCTTTTGGAAAACTGTTACAGCCCCTCCTATAGGAAATTAATACAGGCATAAGTAAATTGTTATTGAAAGTTTCTTGTAAAAGGGGTCAACTTTCTGGTATACAGATATGTATATGATACAAAGGTAGAACATGTGTATCTGAATGTCACCCACAACTAATTCTTTTTACATGCTCCGAAGAGGAAGTCTGTCAGCATTTACCAGATTAACTCTTCGGTTCCAAGGACAATAGACCTTGCTTTGATCACCCTGTGGCCCTGTGAAAGCAAAATATTTATAGCCTAGATTAGGTCAGTCTCTCCAGAAGTTGGAAGAACTGAAACTTAACCCCCTTTCTAGTTCAAAGTCAAATGGAGCTTAGGACTTGGCATAGGGAACACCTGATGGGTGCTTGAAATACCTCTGACCCTGACAGGTGGTGCCTGCCAAGGTGAAGTGAAGAGCAACATGCTAGGTCTTAGGTGCAGGGGTCAAAAGACCATGGATGCATGAAGAACCGGTGATTCTCTTGACCTTGTCTTTAGAGCACAGGCTTTCTGACCCCTGCTTCAGAAATGCTGATGGGGAGCTGTCTATTTCATATCTAAGTACATAAAATGCATTATGTCTAGTCTACTCTCTCTAATGAAGTGTATGCCAACTGTTGTAAAGGAGCATTTTTATCCAGCTTTTGGTATGCTGCCTTAAGGATGAGGATGAAGCAAGAGAGGCTAACAGAATGAAGAGTTGTCAGTGTCTGTGCTGTGACAAAATAACTGATAGAATCACCTCACAAGGAGGAAAGCTTTATTGTGACTTCTGGTTTGAGGGGTTTCATGGTCAGGAGGTCCCATTGGCTTTGAGTGTGTTGTGAGTACAGGGTGAAGCAAAGATGCTCCTAACATAGTGTTTTAGACAAACGGAGGGAGAAGGGCAGATCAGGGTTCCAACACCTCACAGGCACTCCCTCCATGGCTTAACTTCAGGGTTCCAACACCTCACAGGCACTCCCTCCATGGCTTAACTTCAGGGTTCCAACACCTCACAGGCACTTCCTCCATGGCTTAACTTCAGGGTTCCAACACCTCACAGGCACTCCCTCCATAGCTTAACTTCAGGGTTCCAACACTTCACAGGCACTCCCTCCATAGCTTAAATTCAGGGTTCCAACACCTCACAGGCACTCCTTCCATAGCTTAAATTCAGGGTTCCAACACCTCACAGGCACTCCCTCCATGGCTTAACTTCAGGGTTCCAACACCTCACAGGCACTCCCTCCATAGCTTAACTTCAGGGTTCCAACACCTCACAGGCACTCCCTCCATGGCTTAACTTCAGGGTTCCAACACCTTACAGGCACTCCCTCCATGGCTTAACTTCCACTTACTGGTTTCCACCTAAAGATCCCCTCACAGTCTGGTGACTGAGTGCCCAACACAAGGGCAGTTTGAAGATATTTTTATGTAAACTGTACTACTGATGTCTAGAATATTATGAATAAACACAACATAAATACTAAAACCCCAATACCCACGTTTTAAGCATTAAAAAGAAAACATATTACCTTTCATATTGAACAGATGAGAAAACTGAGCTTTCAAAGTTTTAATCAACTTTATTCTAAACACATTAACACTATGTGATGCAGCCAAATCCCTTATAAGATGTATTTGATTCCAAATCTTATGCTTTAAATCATGAATTTAGAGGGTGAGGTTTATAGAGTGTGGTGATTCAGAACATGTGCCATACCGATGCATAGAATAGCTTTATTTACAAAAAATATACTAGAACTCAATGCTCTCTGACTAGAAAAAGCAAAATATTCAGTTTTTATCTTTACCTTGATTTTGAAGTACCACACAAGTACATATATATTCAAATATATATACATATATATATATATGTACATATTTAAATGACCATGTAAAAATTTACAGACAGGTGAATAGTAAAGACACAAACTTCTGAGTCCATGGTGTGTAGAGGATAGGTGAAGCTTTGGTTTAGAGAACATTCCGGGGACATTTGCAATGGGTAGGAAGAGAAGAAAACCAAAAAGAAAAAAAGAAAAAGAAAAAAAAAAAAGAAAAAGAAAAAGAAATTAAATTCATGATGAAAAATGTGTAAATGAATGAGAAAAGTATTAGAAAAGATAATAGGCCAACACAACAAGGACTCCAGAAGAGAAATTTAAGGAAAAGAAAGCAGTGGAGAAATAAAGAAGAGAGAAGGGATACATTAGGTCAGGATTCTGTAATGAGATTTTGAGAGTGGATGAAAACTTGAAGGAATTTATTTCCTGAGGACATTTCCATAGGCCAATGGGCTTGATTAGACAAATACTAATTTTAATTTGAAGAAAAAAAATTACATAAAAAAGTAAATTGCACCTCAACTTATATGCAAAAGTGTTTACCATCAGCCTTGTAGACCTGAGAAGATGAATTGCTGTTTGTGGAACTCTCTTTACAAATTTCATGTACATAACACTAACATGTATAATACACATATGTATAATGTATAATATGAAAATACATAAATGCATGTAATAATAATTAGCAGAGAGTAGGCCAAAAATTTGAAATAGAGAAAGGAAGGATAGTATATGAAAAGGTTTGGAGGGAGAATAGAGAAGTGAGAAATAATGTAATTATATTGCAATTTCAAGAAAATCCCAGTAAATAAAAATATCTAACAATGATACACATATATAGAAAATATCTTATTAATGGATCATTTTAATCTTAATAAAAAACTATGATGACATAAATATAGAAATGAATTGAAAACTACAACAAATTTTACACTAATTTATATATTGCCTCTTTATTAATACCTATTCCTTGCATCTTATAACTGATTTGCATTTTTATGGGGCACAAAAGGAGGGAATATTATAACTGTCCTCCAATATTGGACTAATAATAACAAATATTAAATTACTCTGTTGGCAGTTTAAGTTCCATTAAAAAGCAATCATCTGAAAGTAATGAAGATAATAAAATAAAATTATAGGCTTAAATGAAATTTATTCAAATTAAGTTTCAAAATAACAAACAATAAATGAAAATAACAGTTGATGAAAATAAGGTAGAGTAAGGACAAGCAAATACCACATCTAGAACATGGAAAGAACTTATCTGACCCAGCAGTCGAAAAAGAGCTGATGAAAAGAGAAAGACTATGGATTGGTAGGCCTTAGGGTGTGAAAATACCTGTATTACAAATTACAGTTTATAGACTCAATACAGTCTCCATTAGAATATCAACTATATGCTTCTAAAGAAAGTGGAAATTTGTTAAATTTCATATAAAATCACCAAAGTCTCCAAATAGCTCAAGTAATCCTGAACACAAACAATGGCACTAAAAACAGATACATAAATCGATGGGAAAGAATGGAGGATGCATACATAATTCCCTCCAACAAAGTCTTCTCACTATTGACAAAGATTCCCAAAATATGCAATGGGGAAAAGACAGTCCCTTCAACACATGGAACAGAGAAAACTGAATCCATGTATAAAAGGAGAGACCAAATCACTCTCTCTCACTTTGTAAAAAAGCCAACTCCAAACGAACGAAAGATGGTAATGAAAGACCTAAAACCACGAAACCACCAGAAGAACAATATTTCAGGAGCTAGGCACAGAAAGGACTTTCTCAAAAGATTCTGGTCACTTGGAAAATAAGGCCCTGAATTGACACATGGAATGCCTAACCTTACAGAGCTTCCAAATGGCAAAGAAATATTGTCAAGAGATAGTCCAAAGAATGAGAGAAAAACCTTCATTGGCTTTATCTTGAAAAGAGAATATCCAGAACATATAAGTAACTAAAAATAAAATAACAAGAAACAAAATAATAGAATCAATTAGTGGACTAGTGAAATGAAAAGGCATTTCTCAAAGGAAGTGCAAATAGCCAATAAACAAAGAAATATGTTCAATGTCCTTCACCCTCAGAAAAATGAAAATTAAAACCATATTATATTTCTCTTACATCATAGTCACAGTGGCTATCACTGAGAAGAGAAGTAATAAATACAATTTTAAAATAGATGTTTTTTAGAATAAACAGAAATCTATTGCAAAAAAGAACAAAGGTAAAAAGTAATAACAACTGCATGCAGTCATGGGAAAAAGACTTTTTTATACTGCTGGTCGACAGGAAGTAGCTCTGTCACTATGCAAATAAATATAGAGGCCCCTCAAAGACTAAAAGTAGAAGGAGCATATGACCTGGCTATAGCATCCCTTGTACTCAGAATGCCAAGTCAACATGAGTCTGTGTTATAAAACCAAATAAATAAAAAGAACTTGAACGTGTCATCCTTTAGACCCAGCAGGAGTGTGATGTACAAAGCCCCTTGATGAACAGGTATCTCTGGGAAATTTCCTACTAAAACAAAAACCATAAGTCTTTAAGACATTCCAAGGTAAAGGTTGCAGGGAGAAGGAAACATATATACCTGTGGTTACCAATTCTATGCCTTCATTTAGCTAAGATTTTGTGCCCAGATGTTTGGTCAAATATTGAATGTTTTGGTCAAGGGTTTTTCTGGATGTGGTTTACATCAACATGAATAGAGTTCCAGTAGGGCAGATTACCCTCCACAATGGCTCAGGGGGATTTTCCAGTCAATGGGCCTCTCTCAAACTAAGAGACATTCTTCCATCACGTTTGGAATCTACCCACTGGCCTAACCTATGCAATTTAGACTTAGTATGCTTTCACAATTGCAGGAACTAATATTTTAAAAGAAAAACAAACCCTCATTTGTTGGGTGTGTTGTCAAACATAACTGTAATCTCAGCACTTGGAAAGCTGGGGCTTGAAGACTGCCATGGTTTTGAAGCCAGCATGACACTGCAAGTACCTGGCCAACCAGAGCAAAGATGCTCCACTCCTTCAAAATAGGAGGAGACAACAAAAGTTCACTTCTCTTTCCTTCCCCATTTCTTTTTCCTCTTGTCTGTCTGTGCTACAAATATTTGTGAATGTGTATGCCTATATGCACTTATACACATATACTAACACACACACACACACACACACACACACATACACACACACAGTGTTCATTTTGTTCCCCTGGAGGAAATTGATTCTGATTAGCACACAACAGCTGGAAAGAGAATTAGAATACGTATACAAGGAATAGAAAAGACAAAAACTTCACTTTCTCTTCTTCCCCATTTCTTTTTCTGTCTATCTCTGTGCTATATACCTCTGTGTATATATATATATGCACTCACATACATACATACATACACACATACATACATGCGTACATACATACATGCAGAAAGATGTACATTTATATTCTGCTCATTTTGTTTCTTTAGATAATGTTGATTCTGATTAGCAGACTAGAAATAAAAGACAAAACTAAATTAGAGTACCTAAATATTCTTTCACAAAACTCTAAAGAAAAGCAAACTGATTAGCACAAAAGTCATATTAATGGCTACTTATGAGAGCTGGGAGAGACCACAACCGAGATAGGTCCTTAAAATGGGGTTCCATGAGATCTTTACCTAGTGATAGCAGCACGGTTGTTCCCTCTATAAAACTGTATTAAATGTGCATGTGCATTGTGTAGTTTTCTTTTTTCACATCTGTGCTTCGTTTATAATTTTAAAAAAAGCAAGGGGAAGATAATAATAGTCAGTAGCTATTAATAATAGCTAACTCAAATCAGAGGATAATTACCTTGGAAACCATGAATTTGCTCAGGGTTTTAAGCAGTAAAGTTCAAAAGTAACTTTTTATTGTATAACATTTATTTTATTGCCCCCACGGAACAACTGACCTATTGTTTATTAAAAATAAAATAATGACACAGTAACAGTGGAAAGCCTTTCTGCATAATAGTTGTCAGAGGTTCGATTCAAAAGACAAATCAGGTGGTAGGAGAGAGCAATTCACAGTTGGTAAGTTAGAAGTCATAAATCAGTTAGGGAGCTGTCCCTTGTGCGGTGTGAGCCAGAATACCTCTTGGCTCATGAATTCCTGGCACCCAAGGAAGCCTTATACTCTGACAGTTAGTTTCTGTAGTGCACATTCAGGCAGACGAAGAGATGCCAGCCATGAGTGGAATGCGACCAGTAGAAACAGTCTATGAAAGCTACGGGGAAGAGTTGAACAAGGTGCTGTGGAGATGACGCTACTTCTTTCAGAAGCACATTTACTCCAGCATAGACCAAATGCTTCTTGTGGAAAACAAACAAACAAATTGGCAAATCACCAAGGACCACTAGATGACTCTGTGAACTGCTAGGAAGTGGCATCCAGCAGAGTAATGAGGTACTTTAATGCTCCTCTATTGAAGATAGACCTGTTTCTGCAGATGTGTGTTGGCTACTCCTCCTTGAATATGCTGTGACATGATTACGTACCCGGCTGGACTCCACTCTTGTCTCTCCTAATGTCCTGAAACAGACTCATGTCACGTTCCTCAACTTAATTTCTAAAGATAAATTCCAAATTTATCCTTCATCTTCATCCCCCCATCTTCACTCACAGCATTCCAAAACACCATTGATCTGACTCCTTTAGCAAGTATGATTCAGATGGATCTGTTAAATTCTCCCCACTTCTGCTTTCAGCATGGAATTCAAGGACTTGTAATTCTTATGTGTGACTATGAACCAATCTTTTCCATTTTGTTACCTCTACTGTCAATCTCCTATAGACAACATTACTGCATTAACACTTTTCAGAAGTACATATGATAAAATCACTCAATTTCTCAAACAAAACTGTTATGAAGAAAAAAAAATCCTCAAATATGTATTATCCAACAATATAGGCCCCCAAGTTGGCAATCTTAGCTCTCTTTGTGCTACCTAAATTACATATTTGGATTTGCCAGTGTAATCTATTATCTTTACTTGTCCTTTAGACACACAAGCCCTGTACGTATTTTATCACCTTGTCCCTTTATTCCATATGTTTCCTCTAACTTATCCTTTAAATACTAGAGAGGAAGAGAATCACTGTAGGATTGAAGCACATATTTAATGTTTTAAAATGTTAAAGCACTGCACCTCAGCCTGAGTGATTCAGTTGTTCAGAAGCTGTAAGGTTTAATATTGCTAGCGTTCTTCTTCTTCTTCTTCTTCTTCTTCTTCTTCTTCTTCTTCTTCTTCTTCTTCTTCTTCTTCTTCTTCTTCTTTTTCTTCAATGTGTTTTGGTTTTATTGTTAAGTGAAATCTACAAAATGAACATGTGGTTCTCTATGACTCCACATAGAGAATACATAGAGAATGGTGCAATCACTTAACAGTGCAAGGACGCAGCCCCTGGAATGGGATAAATCCTTTGACCTAACCCTAACTCTTTTTTCTTATTCTTATAATTTATTTACATTACATCTTGATTGTAATCCCCTTACTCTTATCTTCCTGTACCCACTGTCTTTGAGTCTCAGTATCTGTCCAATCCCCTGCTCGGTGGAGTCTCTCAGGGGACATATGTGTTGGGCTACTATCCACTTGTAGGTGAATATATACCATGCATGTGTTTCTGGGTCTAGGTCACTTCACTCATGATCATTGTCTCTAGTTTCATTCATTTGCCTGTAATTTTCAAGCTTTCTTTGCTTTTGGTAGCTGAATAGTATTCGATTGTGTAAATGTACCAGAGTTTCTTTGTCTATTCTTTAGTTGAGGGAAATCTAAGTTGTTTCCAGATTATGGCTATTATGAATAAGGCTGCTATGAACATAGTTGAGCAAATGTCCTTCTTGTATGGTGGAATATATTTTTGGTATATGCCCAGGAGTGGTTCTTGAGGTAGCACTCTTCTCAATTTTCTGAGAAAGAGCCAGATTGATTTCCAAAGTGGTTGTACAAGTTTGCATCCCACCAGCAATGAAGGAGTATTTCCATTCTCCACATCCTGGACAGCATGTGCAGTCACTTGAGCTTTTTATCTCAGCCCTTCTGATGGGTGTAAGATGGAATCACAGAGTTGTTTTGATTTGCATTTCTCTGATGACTAAAGACACTGAACATTTCTTTAAGTGTTTCTCAGCCATCCAATATTCCTCTGTTGAGAATTCTCTGCTTAGTTTTGTGCCCCATTTTTAAATTGAGATATTTGTTTGGTAGTGATTTATTTCTTGACTTTCTTATGTATTTTGAATATTAGCCCTTTGTCCAATGTAGGGTTGGTGAAAATCTTCTCCCAGTCTGTAGAGTGTTGGTTTGTTCTGGTGATAGTGCCCTTTGCCTTACAGAAGCTTTTCAGTTTCATTAAGATTCATTTATTAGTTGTTGATCTTAGAGCCTGAGCTGTTGGTGTTCAGTTCAGGAAGTTGTCTCCTGTGCCAATGAGCTCCAGATTCTTCCTTGCTTTCTCTTCTGGAAGAGTTAGTGTGTCAGGTTTTTTGCTGATGTCTTTAATCCACTTGGGCTTTAGTTTTGTGCAGGATGATAAATATGGCTCTATTTGCATTTTTCTACATGTAGCCTTCCAGTTAGACCATTTGTTGAAGATGCTATATTTTTCCATTGTATGGATTTGGTCTCTTTCTCAAAAATCAACTGTCCATAGGTGCGTTGGTTTATTTCTGGGTCTTCAGTTGATTCCATTGATCATTCTTAAGATTGATGATATATTCTCATTTTGTGGACCCTTGTTGAAGATTGGACCTACCCTTGACCCCTTGTGTAGCACAGCTGTACTTAAAGCTTCATTTTTTCCTATTTCTGGATAACTCTATCAAGAAAATTCATCTTGCTTGTGGTGTCTGTGTTGTGAAATTCCCATTGTAACTGAGCACTGTGAACATTTCATTTTTTCACATAGACTTTTGGTAAATTTATATTTCCCCTATAGTCTGTGCATTTTTGAGGATGGTACACACATTCCAGTTCTCTAAATTATACAGCTGCAATACAAACTTCTGGATCCAATCTAGAAAATATAAAGTAAATATCTGTGCCTGATAATAAATTAATCAGAATGAAGATAAAAGTATTCATTTATGAATAACTACCATCTCAGGAAATACTAGGCAATGTGATACAAGGACATCTCATCTTTTGGGTAAGCTTGGTTGTTTCTTCCTGTGCACTTATGCTTTGGAGGGAGGGTCTCGGACCACTGCTGTGCTTCCATTTCAGAATGTCCTATGTTAGGGGGTAAACTATTCTAGTTGTTCCATTATATAATGTCATCAGATGATGAGGGGGAAAAGGTGCAAGGTCAGCTGCCTACATCCTCTCCATAACCTGTTTTCTCCTTTCTTTCAGTAACAGGTTAAATTTAATATCAAAATGATGCTCAGTAAGAAAGCTCCTTGATCTCCTTGAAAACGCAGAACATGGTGGCAGGTCATGGCACAGTAAAGCATGGTGTGACTGCTTTTTGCTAGGAAAGAGGTGAACAAGTAACTCATCCATACACCAGCATTCCCCAAACCTGTTTCTTCTACAGTTTTTTTTAAAGCCCCATTACTGTGCAACAACTTGGAAGTGCCAATGGTCTGCATGGCTTCTCTTCCTGCTCCTTTGGAAAAATATCATGCTATCCTAAAGAATAGTATGGGAAAGGGGAGTGCCACAGTACAGTTTTTCTGTTTCCTGCATCTAATTAATACATTTTGTTTCATTAGGTTTCAAATCTGGTATTCATCAGATTAGAGGGAGATACGTGTTCCATTTTTTCCAGTTCTTCATATATTTTTAGTCTTTTGACAGAATATATAGGTCCTGAAAGAGTTAATGTAATAACTGAAAATTAGTTTTTACTTGAATCAGGCACAGCATGTCTATTATTTTCATTATATTGGTTTATATTTAGTTTATAAACTTCCATTTCTATTTATCTGTCAGCATGACATTATGACATTACTGCTTAGTGCACTTAAGTAGGACTCACAGGTACTGACTGGGTCACCAATTTTACACATAAAAATATGCATTGCTTTCGTTTTAAATAGAATTATTTTCATTGTCAGTATACTATGAATAGGTCGTGGGAACATTAGTGAAAAGAGACTGAAAGCTATTTTGAACTTAGAACAAAACCCAGTAGGAATTTCTAATGTAACATTAAAGTAATAAGGAAAGAATAACTGATATAAAGAGATGAAACAAGATGACAGAAGAAAAAACCACATTGGTAGAAATATACAAGTTTGAGTTCCAAGACACCAGTACAGTTCTTTTAATTTCAATTTCCAACTGAAACTTTCACAGCTATACATGCTCTCCTGCCTGTGTTTGTTTCTGACTATTTTATAGTATTGTGAATATAGGACAGATTTAATACTGTATGAATGCTTTGAATAATTCTAAGTGAAAAAAAAAAACTCTTCTTTTTGGGAAAGGACTTGTTCAAGTCACTCAGAGACCAGGGTTGGGAATATACTTCACTCACTTCCACCTGTACTAACTGGTATCTAATCTCTAGAAGCACGGGTATGATTTTAGGCATAGGTACTATGTGACCATGGTTACCCACACCATGAGAAAAGAAGCTGTCCAAGGCTAGAGGGATGGCGTGAGAGCACTTGCTTCTCCTAGAGAGGACATAGGTTTTGTTCTCAGCATCCATATGGCAACTCACAACTATCCATAGCTCCAGTTAACCAGAAACCTGACACCTTCCTCTGGCCTGTGCAGGTATCAGGTACACACATGGAACATATGTACATACAGGCAAGAACATCCATATACACAAAATAATGAATAAATGAAGAAACAGAAAAGGAGAGAGAGAATGAAAGCTGTTCATCTAGGGACCTGTGTCTCTCATAATTTTTCAATATAATGCTCTTTACAATATATTTTTGGGAACGTTGTTGGACAAAGATCATTTTGTATGTTTTTCAGACCAAATTCAGAACTTAATTTTTAGGAATCAAAATCTAGAAATCACTTTTAAGAAAAACTGATTTTACATTTAGCTTTCTGATCAAGATGTAGGACCAATATATAACTCTCAGAGGGAATAGAGATTCAAAATTAGACAGATCACCCAGTAGGCTGGCTGATTGGCAGAGAGGCCATGATTAGATAATAAAGATGATGGACAGCCAAGATGGCTGGCTTCCTTCTCCCCACATTTTCCTCATCCCTAATAAAAGCTCTTCTTCCCTAGATGATTTTATTTGCTGTGTTTGAGTTTTCCCTTCTGCTACCTGTCATGCTTGAGATGTTTCCTGCCTTATAATTGTTTAGCCAACAGAGCAAACAACAAATCCAGTCATAACACTTAAATGGTAACATAATAACTAAGAACTAGATAAAAGCACATCAAGCTACTATAGAACAACAGTAATAAAAACTGCACGATACTGGCATAGAAAGAGACAGGTAGATCAATGGAATCAAATCGAAGAAGCAGAAATAAACCAACACATTTATGGTTTTTGACAAAGAAGTTAAATCCATACAATGGAAAAAATAGCATCTTCAACAAACAGTGCTGGTCTAACTGGATGGCTACATGTAGAAAAATGCAGATAGACCCTTATTTATCACCCTGCATAAAACTAAAGCCCAAGTGGATTAAATATATCAACATAAAACCAGACACACTAGCTTTGCTAGCAAAGAAAGTGGGTGAAGAGCCTTGAGCTCATTGGCACAGGAGACAACTTCCTGAACAGAACACCAACAGCTCAGGCTCTAAGATCAACAACTAATAAATGGGTCTTCATGAAACTGAAAAGCTTCTGTAAGGCAACAGGCACTGTCACCAGAAATAAACAACAGCCTACAGACTGGAAAAAGATCTTCATCAACCCTACATCTGACAGAGGCCTAATATCCAAAATATATCAAGAATTAAAGAAATTGAACACCACCAATCAAATAACCCAATTAAAACTGGGATATAGAACTAAGCAGAGAATTCTCAACAGAGGAATATTGAACGACTGAGAAATACTTGAAGAAATGCTCAATGCCCCTAGTTATCAGGGAAATGAAAATCAAAATGACTCTGAGATTCCATCTTATACCTATCAGAATGGCTAAGAAAAAAAAAAAAAAAAAAAAAAAAAAACAAGTGACTGCACACACTGTCAAGGATGTGGAGAAAGGGGAACACTCCTCCATTGCTGGTGGAAGTGAAAACGTGTACAATCACTTTGGAAATCAATCTGGCAGATTAAAAAACAAAAACAAAACTGAGAATAGAGCTACCTCAAGACCCAGCTATGCCACACCTGGGCACATATCCAAAAGATGCTCCACCATACCACAAGGACATTTGCTCAGCTTTGTTCATAGCAGCTTTATGCATAATTGCCAGAATCTGGAAACAACATGGATATCCTTCAGTTGAAGAATGGATAAAGAAACTGTGGCACATTTACACAATGGAATACTATTCAGCTATTGAAAAAAAAAAAAAAAACAAGAAAATCTTGAAAATTTCAGGCAAATGAATGGAATTAGAAAAGATTAACCTGAGTGAAGCAATCAAGACCTAGAAAGCTACGCATGGCACATATTTACTTATAAGCGGATATTACCCACATCACACAGGATAACCACATCATACACAGACCTAAAGAAGCCAAATAACAAGGAGGACCGTACGGAGGATGCTTAGTTCTCATTCAGAGGGAAAATAGAAGAGACACCAGAAGTAGTTGAAGAGAAGAAACAGGAAGGGAGCCTAGCATAGAGGTCCTCTGAAAGACGCCACACAGCAGGGGATTGAAGAAGATGCTGTGACTCATAGCCAAACTTTGGGTTGGAATGTATGGAGTCTTATGGAAGATTTGGAAGACGGAAGGTCCTGGGAGAGACAGGAGCTCCACAAGGAGACTGGTAGAGTCAACAAATCCAGGCAGAGGAGGGGGCTGCTGCAGAGACTGATGCACCAACCAGGGATCACGCATGGTGAGGACCTTGACCCTCTACTCAGAAGAAGTAATTAGGCAGCACAGTCTCCTTGTGGGACCCATAATATGGGGAGTAGGGACTACTTCTGAAATGGACTCTGGTGCCCAATCATGGAGCACTTCTTCCTGGTGGGGCAGCCTTGCCAGGCCACAGACATTCCTGATGAGATTTGATAGTCTGAGGCCAGATGGTAGAAAGGCTCCCCTTTCTGAGAATTTGGGATGGGAGAAGAGAGGAAGTTGGTGGTGGTGGGAGACCAGGAGGCGAAGAGGTTATAATTAGGATGTAAAGTGAGCAAATTTAAAAATCAAAATAAATCATAAAATGAAAACCCATCAAGCAATGGTGTTCAAAACATTGATGATCCACATATGATGAAGAGAGGTAGCCGTTAGGGGATGGACACTAAATCTGCTCCAGTTCTGTCTTCATAGTTAGTTTCAAGTTTCCTACTATCCTATGTCAAGTGGTAGAACTATGCTGAAGTGTCTTTCTCACTAGGAGCATGAGGTTATGGGTTAAAAGAGCTTCAAACAGAGAACCCAGAGAACTAGGCTGTGGTGTCTTTCCATGAAGAGTCATTATCAAGCAGATCTGTGAGTGAGCATGTAGCTATCATCTGATGGCACGGCGGGAAGTATCCATATCCTTTGGCAACAATGCTGGCCTTTCATTTACGACCGGAAGAATTTCTTCTCTCAATAGCCAAAGTAGAAAATACCAAAATTCGGACACATCAGTTAAAAATTAAAGAAAGGATTCAATAGTGGGAAAATTAATTCAGATTAAGTGCAGTTTAGGTCTGACCTGATGGGGCTTCAAAGCAAGCTGAAATTTATTTTCTAGTAACTTAATCATCTGAGAACAATGCCTGTGAATGTTTGTGGGGATAAAATTACTCTAGTCCTCAACTATTAACAATTCCTTTTAATCATATGACAAAAGATCAAAAGTATACAAAGAAGTAGAAACATGCAACTAATAGTGAGAAAAAGTAACCAAAACTGAACCAGAAATGATAAAACAATCCTATTAGTGTACAAAGATATTAAGGAACAATTTCATATTCCATATGACAAGAATCAAAAGGAAGAGAATATATAAGAAAATAGTCTTTTATATTTACCTGAAATGAAACTCATAAAAATACATGTGCGCATATATACATAAACAGATATGCACATATATACACATGTATATATATGTATACATATATACAGATGAATATGTGTGTGTGTGTGTGTGTGTGTGTGTGTGTGTGGGTGTGTGTGTGTAGGAGGGGAGCTTAAATGAGGCTATGTAGCCATATCATCATAGGCGTGTCAAACCTCTTTGAGTCGCTGGTCATGGAAGTCCAATAGACATCACCAAACAACAGAGACTACTAGCAATGCTCTTGGCCTTTTTTTCCCTAGTGAAAGAAAGTAGGCCCCTGTCGCTGAAGATACTATGTATTTCATACAAAAGACTCAGAAGTTTAGAGCTGGATCTGACCTGTAAAACTCTTCCCAGAGGATTAGCCTCCATGGTACTATGCAAGCTGTGAAAGGGGCAGGAGGGGAGCAATCAATAATCATACCCAGTGTGATGCCTATATGCCAATGACTACCATTTCAAGGTGTCTCTACAGGTATAATAGTGGTACTCACATCTTGGTGCTAAGCAGTAGCTCTTTAATTAGCCTTAAGGCCACTCAAGATGAGGAAAGTCATACCTGGTACTGGAAACCTAGCCAAATACTCATGGCTAGTGAAGTCACATGACTTAGATGACGTAGAGGAGCACTTTACTGCCACTCTACTAGAAGAGCATGATTTCTAACCACATTCTAAATACTTATCCTTACATCCACAGATACACCCATCTCTCATCAATGAAGCTCTTCTTTGAAGCAGAAAAAGAACTTCAAAGAAAACCACAACTGGTTAAAAATGTCTGGAAACACTGATGATGGGGTGCCTAAGCAATGTACACATCTTTTTAAAAAAAAGTATCCCGTACCGAAGGTCCAGAGAACATCATGGAAAAGAGGGCAGAAAGATTTTTCGAGCCACAGGAACAGGAAAGGGGCTGTGACACTGTGGCTCCTAGAAGCAACAGGGAAACTAAACTCATGATATGGCAGGGTATGGCTGTCTAAAAAGGATGCAAGGAATGAAAATATTAACAGTCCTTCTGCCATAGGAAGAGACATCTCAAGGGGCTTTACCCAAGGCAATGAACTGCAGACCACTTAGGCTGTTGAGAGAGGGTGAAGTAGTCTTCCCTTAGGGATGAGCTCCCTGCTGGTTATCCAACTGGGATAACTAGGTGATCAGCCCTAAAAGCAGATACATACACGCTACACGAAATAAACTCAGCATGTTGTATTTCTATATTTCTGCATAAATATATGCATTAGTAACAATCAAAGAAAAGAGGCCATGAATTTGAAAGGGAGATGAAGAAGCAAGGGAGGGGTTTGAGGTAGGTGACACGGGAGGGTTTTGGAGGGTGAAAAGGAAATGATGTAATAATATTTAACTACAATTTTAAAATTATTAAGAGGTACAAAAGGAAAATGAGAGAGCCAGTGTGGAATAAAAATACAAGATTACTACTAATGAGCCAATATTGGTGATAAATTAAGTCATGGAATCACTCAGTTAATCATCAAATAACAGAAAAGGGCCCCAAACCACAAGGAACAGAGGACCAGATGTTAGGTCTCAAACCTGCCACAGCAATGACCCCAATAAACAGCCAACAAAAATCAAAATAGAAGTGAAATGACTAAAGCCATAAAGAGCAGATTAAATTTCAGAGCTAAAATATTATGGTGGAGAAAGAGTTTAATTTGATAATAAAGGGGTCAGTTTTTAGAGTCATCAAAACAATTCTAATCATTATTGTTAACATGGTTTCAAAAGTTTAAAGCAAAAAAGCCCATAGCACTACAGGAGCAAAAGTGATTTAGCACGCAAAGATGAAGAAATTTAGTACCTGTCTCTCATTCATTGACAGAGAGACTGCAAAGATGTAAATACAAAAGACTCTAGAATTGTTAGTCAATTCCATCCAATCACTAGGAATAGTCCCCTTCTTACCACAGATATCCTCAGGACCTGGCCAAATTTTCAGTTCTGAGTTGGGTACCTTAATTCTCAAATAGTTTGAACTCTTGACTGATAAAGACAGCAGTCTGAAGTGCAAATGCTAAGTGTAGAGGCAGGTGGCTCCTGTGCTTTGAACACGGGCTGGAGGACTGTAGGCGCCAGAGTAAAGATTTTGAAAGAGAAGAGACAAAGTGAGATTTGGGCATGCTGCTTGCTTGCTGTGTTCCTGGTGCTGCCCTGCTCTCTCCTTTTGTGTAGCGTGGTTTCCAACTTTTAATTGACTTTTTGAAGCCTAACAGAACTGCTTCTTCATGCAGCTGCTGCAGCACAAAACTGCACAACGAAGTTCAACCCACTCATCTGGTTTCTGATTTCCAGCCTGGCCCTCCTGTTGTTGCTCTTGCTGACTCATGTATTTTCACAACCTGTGGACTAGCAGGAGAGTGTCTTTGCTCACGTATCTCACTCTACTCAGAATTCATGTCTCAGGATTTCTTACCATCTTCTTCTGGCCCACTTCAACTTTGACTTGCATTGTAAAACCTCCAAGACTATACTTATTACCAAAAATCGTGTCTGTTTTATTCTCTGATAGTTTGTCTTTGCTGTTAACTTGATGTTTGATCATTTTTATACTATCATACACCTTTATTATTTTTCATTCTCTCTTGCCTGCTTACTCTTTTTTTTTTTCTCTACAGTGTCCCATGGTCCCCTGGCTGGCCTTGAACATTCTATGTAGCCAACAATTCCCATGACCTCCTAAGTCTCCCTTTTCTTTCTCTAAGGCTAGGATTACAGGTCTGTCCTGCAACCAGCAGCTACTGTAACATACCTGCTTCTGTTTATGTCCTCCAATGAAGACCATACATTCTATATGGTCGCTCAGCTTTGTGTTGGATATCCTGGGAAGTATCCCTCTCTAAACACAATGAAATCCTGTAAATACTTGGAACAACATAAGTATACATCCACAATACAACTGAATTTGCAGATCTGTTTAGGCAGCTGAGCATTTATAATTTTATTTATATGCAAGAATGTGTTCTTGCTTCTACCTCATTTATAAATAAAGAATTGAAATTCAGTTAATTCAGTTCATGCTTGCATTGGCACATTTCAGTATCTATATGTGAACATGTTGTTTATATAAAGTCTAGAATCCTTATGGTTATATCCATAGCAAGATATTATAATTAGTCACACCATATGATAATTAAAAGTTTACAGCCATTAGCACACATTATCCTGCTTGGAACTTTATATGTGCTGATACCCACAGTTGCAACAAACAAGACAACTTTGCCTTTTTCTGTCTTAATTAGTGCTACTTGATGCCTTTCATTCCCAGGTGCAAAAACGATAGCTAATGAATACTATTAATAAATGAAAAACAACATTAAATATTAATGTTTACTGCTTTCTTGGCTCTGGATGGTACAGAAGGATTTCCCATCACCATTCCTTTGAGTGACCTGATTCTAAGTTGATCTTATTATATTTAACATTTTGAAAGACCTTGCAGATACCTTCAGTTCTACAGCCATGATGACTCAGAGAAAAATCTCAACAAGAGTGGCAGTATTAGCTTCCATTTGTCTAGCAGATGGCACTGTTCAGTTCAATGTAGGGAAATGAGACTGACTTCTTCGTTCTGCTTTTCTTATGATAGCTAACAAGCAACATATGTGTCTGGATCTCAGAATCAATTTATGGTCTAATCCAATCTCTGCTATTTACGGCTACTACATATGACTCTGTGGAAGTTGCATAATCTCTCAACCATAAGCTTTTGCCCTATAAAAATGAAAGAGAATGAAAATAGCACCCGAAGCACAGTGACATTTGTTGCGATTAAATAGATAAAATAACCCCTGCATGGTAATTGGTCCATGACATTTAGGAAAAGACATCTAAGAATAAAGTAAGTGTTCATTCTTTTGGTTGATAGGTAGTCTTGATTCAGATTTTCTTTTTCAGCCTAACAGTTGCATCAAACAACACATTACTAGAGTAACCAATTTCTCTTTCCTGTGTAGTATATTTGATGAGGGGTTGAGGATATAGAACAGTTGGGAGAATGCTGGCCTCTTGGTTTAATCCTGAGTGCCCTGTAAACCTGGGATTCTGTTGTATACTTGTAACCCGGGCACTGGGAACTGGAGGCAGGGTGATCCTGAGCTATGCAGTATCTGAGGCTAGCCTGAATGACATGAAACCCTGAATAAATTCACAGGAGCACAAGGACACTAGGATATTTGTTGGATCTTCACCTTTCTACTTAAAATCGATGAAATTTTATACCGTCCATATGTATTATATTTGTCTGATAACAAAAATAAGTGAAAACATTAATTATAACACTACAGCAGCATCTGCATGATCCCTACCATTTTGACTAAACTAAAAAAATAGTTGTGTAGCTACATTGACATTAATAGACAAATACTCAAAATATGTCCTTTGGCATAGCAACTTGACATTTAAAAATGTTCATTCTAAAAGTCAGATTTCCGGGAAAAACATATTCTTTATTTTCAGAACAAGTGGTACCACCATGTGTCCATTAGTCTAGGGATCAAGTATCAGTCACGTCATACGGTGACTCAGAAGCTAAGTAAGAGAAAAGGACGTGGTGCCTTTAAATACTCAGAGATGCATGGTTGGGAGGTGATATTATGCTGTTACTGTAAATTTCCCTGACAGTAGAGAAGGCTACAGGGGTGATGGGAAGGGAGAGGAGCTACACAATAGCCACTGGCCAGAGTAATTAGCTGGGGTAATGAAGAGAGAGGAAAAGTGTGTTGGACACCAAAGCCCTGAACCATCAGCATTATTGTTCTCCAAGGCTTGGGAAGAACAGCACTCCGCTGAGCCTTCAGTAATCGCTATACATGACTGCTCATGAGGAGAGTAATTAAGAAATGTCAGTGCTTCTCTGGAAAAAAAATTAGCACTCTTACCACACAAGACTGCTTGCCTGGAAGACACACTTTTGCGGTTGTTGTTGCTGCTCAGCGTTTGTATTTCAAATAGTTCAAAAGACTGAGTTATAAATAACTGAACACAAGACCAAAAGTTCCAGAACACTCCCTACCTAGTATGCCATCTCTGTCGCACATGAAAAGAAATGCCTGGTTCATAGTAGAAGCTGTCCTGAGCCCTGTATACAGAGTGTGCTCCCTAACTTAATCCACTTTGAATCATCGTGCTTTATGTCCACACTCACTGGAAGTTATTTAGATAAGCATTCATGTGTTTATGGGATCATTTTAATTTTAAGCTCCATGGATGTGGAGATAGTCTTCTTCTTTCCCGCTGTTGTACGGGGATTGTTTGAAAGAATACTTGAGACTACTAAACGCTGAATAAATATGTCTTAAAACCACTCAAGCACAACATTTTATATAGGAAAGGAATAGTATGATGTCTCATACATGCCTTAGCAGGATAGGTTCACAGTGAAAAACAACTGGTCTTACTGAAAAAGTAACTCTACATATATAAATCATACTTTTACTCAGAGTTTGCTTTCACCTTGAAAATGAGAACTTACTAGTCTTTGTTTTTTTTTTTTTGTTTGTTTGTTTTTCCTTACGGAAGTAGACTCTTAAGGAAATTAAGGCACAGACATTGCAGAGCAAAGGTGAATGAGCTGTGTTGTACTGATGAGGCTAATCAAATCACTTTCCTCTATTCCATTCCAATGTATTTACTTTGCTCTTTGAATTAAGCAGTTGTGTCTATATGACTAATTGTAGCGTTGATTCTCCAATTTGCTCTTTAATCAGATTGCATTAAAGGTAAATATTTATCTCCCCAAATAGCACTTTGTGTCTGGAAAGAAACAAAAGCTAATCTTTAGGATTTCCCAAGTAGAACATAGCTCAATTTAAGACAGAAATACGATGATTTCTAAGTACGAACAAGGCCATTTTTCAATTTGAGGGAACTTTTTCTGAAAACAGACTTTGTAATGATTTTGGGGGTAAGATTCTTTAAACTTCACTGACTGATTATCATCCATTAATTCTATAATTGTGATAATGACACTTTTTTCTAATAAAAATTTTTAATTATGACTACAAGAGAATAGTCTCTTGCACTGGCAACCAGTTGAAATTTGGGAGCCTGAGTATTTAAGTTTGACTCTTAGTTCAGTTATTCAATAGCTCTGTGACCTCTGGTTAGCTGATCCCTTATCTTTATGACTCTGGCTCCTGCACTACACAACTTGGAATTAGAATGATACAAACCTCAAAGCCTTGCTGCAAAAACCACACAGCATATTTAGGAGGCATGAGCAGTGATACAAGGTCTTAGCTTTTAAAGAGTTTAGAATTAAAGAAAGTTCTGCTCAAGGAACTTGTCTACACTCTACAAAATATCTGCTAGGAACGGGGTATGTTCCTTCTAAAATCCAGCTGTTGACAACTAGAAGGCACGATAAGGTAGGAGCTTTAAGAGGTGGTCAGGGTCCAGGGGTTCTTCCTTGTGAGTGAGATTGAGGCTTTTATAGAAAGAAGTTTTACAATACTTGCCTCACACCTGTGTCCTTTTCATTTCTGTTCTCATTCTCCTGCTATGTGAGGATATCATAAAAAGGTCATTGCTAAATGCTGGGATTTGATCTTGGACTTTGCAGCATCCAGACCTATGAAAACTTTATTCATCATAAATTATCCAGTCTATAACACTGTGCAATAGCATTATTGAGACACTGAAAACTGTCTTTATGTATCTTGAAGAAATCAATTAGATCTTTTATTTTGTATCATTTCACTGTTGAAGTCTAAGTGGTACCATTTTTTGAAAATGCACTTTAATATCAAAATTATAGAGAGCTTCCATGTGGGCAGGCTTTGAATCTTTAAAAATTGTTAGCTTTTAGTGAAAACAAATTTGAAGTGCCTTAGTCTCTTACAATAATGCTTGAATCAGGGCTGGTAATCAAAATTTAATAGTACAAACAGGGATCATTTATGTTAGAAATTAATGGTTTATTTATTTCTGTAATTTAAAAGTTAATCTTAGATCAAAAAAGGAGAGACTTTTATAAATTTTCTTTTTCTCTACAGCTTCTTCTTTCTAGGAATTCCCACCAGGGAAACTTCATTCAAAACATGTTATCTTTTATGGGTCTGTGCATTTTAATATGTTTATCCTGTACTATATGGCTAAAACCCACTTATAAGTGAGTGCATACCATGTGTCTCTTTCTGGGTCTGAATTACCTCACTTGGGATAATCTTTTCTAGTTTCATCCAGTTGTCTTTCAAGATTGCTTTGTTTTTAATAGCTGAGTAGCATTCCACTGTGTAAATATAAGCCAGATTTTTTATCTTTTTTTTTTTTTTTTTTTTTTTTTTTTGGTTGAGGGACATCCAGGTTGTTTCTAGATTCTGGATATTACAAACGAGGCTGTAATGAACATAGTTGAGCAAGTGTCCTTGTTGTATGGTGGAGCATCTCTTGCATATATACCTAGATGTGATATAGCCGGGTCTTGAGGCAGAACTATTCCCAGCTTTCTGAAAAAGCGTCAGATTGATTTCCAAGGTGGTTGCACAAGTCTGCACTCTCAAAAAAGTTCCCACCCACAAAAACTTCAACTCCAAATTCACCCTGAGCAGATAGAGCAGAGATTGAGGAAATGTCCAACCAATGTCTGGCCCAACCCAAGACCCACTCCATGCAAGAGATACAACCCCTGACACTATTAACAATACTCTGCTATACCTGCACACAGGAGCCTAGCATAGCTATCCTCGGAGAGGCTCCACTCAGCAGCAATTTGAAACAGATGCTGAGACTGACAGCCAAACATTGGGCGGTATGTAGTGGGCCTTATGGAAAAGTGGGGGGAAGGAGAAAAGGACCTGGAGGTGACAGGAGCTCCATAAGAAGACCAACAGAGCCAACTAACCAGGGCCCAGAGGGGCTTTCTGAGATTGAAACACCAACCAAGGACCATGCATGGACTGGATGTAGTGGATGGGCAACTTGGGCTTTATGTGGGTCCATTAGTAAGGGGAACAGGGGCTGTCCCTGATGTGGATTCTGTTGCTAGCTTTTTGATCCCTTCCCCTTGGTGGGACTGCTTTGCCACGCCAGAGGGGAAGAGGATGTGCTCAGTTCTGATGTGACTTCATGATCTGGGGTACACGAGAAGTGGGGCTCCCCTATTCTGAGGAATATGAGAAGGAGATGGGGCAGAAGTGAGGAGGGTGGCACTGGGAGGAGAACTGGGATGGCACTTTGGCCAGGATGTAACGTGAATACATAAAATATTTTATCTTAAGTCTCATACATATCTTTAATGGTGAATTGTCATTTGCATACAATGTCACCTGAAAAGTGTTAAGACATATATCCAAGTGAAAAGAGTACTTATTGACTACGTCAGTGGCATCTGACATTCCTAACGTCCATTAAAGGTGTGTGCATATGTGTGTGTGTGTGTTGTATACATTATGTAAGTATGTAAATTTGTGAGAATGGTACATAATGCACTGTATACATTATGTTAAAATGGGCATATGTGTGAATGATAATATGTATTTGTGTTAGGCAGCTTTATATAGGGTGTGCTTATGTTGTATGTATTATGCATATTTATAAATGTGTAAAGTTGTGTTGTGTTAGTGGTATGTACACATGTATGTGTGTTATGGATATTTGTGTTGGGTAAATTATGCATATGTATTGTGTGGGGTGTATATATGTTAATGCTGTATCTATATGTGTACATGATTAATAATTAGGATCAGGTTTCTATTGACTAGGGAACTACTTCCTCTTAAATGATTTCCAGTACCACGTAATGCAGTTTCCAGGCCTTTCTTATACTCATTCCTCTGCCACTCATTTGTCCTCTGATTTCTCCTCCCAGGTTCCCTCACAGACTTGAGTGCCTCTCCTTCACTTTCCTCTTGCACGTGGTAGGTCAGTACTTGGGCACTCCGTACTGTTTCTGAAAATGAGCCTGTGTCCAGTCTCACCTTTTCTGTCACTTCTACAGAGATGTCACAGGAACACACATTTGAAGCTCAGAAAAGAGAAGTAGGAGGAAAATATAACTCTAATGACTTACTAGATATCAGTCCACGGAGGCATCACAGCTATAAAAGATGTAACTTGTCCATAAGTGACAGGTCTTTCCAAAAGCTCAAATCCATGCAATTCCCTTTCCCTTTGTCAATAAGTAACAAATCTATCTATACCTGCCAAAACATGATACTCTTTCTGTACTGTCAGAAACAAGGCATGCACCCATGTTTCATTTTCTTCCCACAGACATCTCATTCCATCTGAGTGCTTGATTTCCAAAACTCAAGAATCTTTACCTGTACAGTCTCCCCTCCCATTACTGCCACTGAAGCTTCCTCATCTTTTAGGTCAAACATACCGTACTTTCTTAATCTTTGTGTCTTCCAGTCTATTATCCATGAAGTGATCAAGGTAACCATTTCTTTGAAAAAGCATTGAGTTTAATTATGCTAATCGGAGCTTAAAGTCCTTCCTATTGGATTCTGGCTTGGTTTCTGACTTCATAAAATGACCCATTTCCTTCTCAGCCTTACCTCTAACCCACTTACAATTCCTAAGTTCCGCCTAGGTGGAGCATTCATCTCCTCTTCCTATATACCCATTCGCCACACTTCAGCGAAATGCTGAGAATTACACACCTTCCAGATCCATTCCCCAAATGATTTTCTTAACTCACATATATGCTTTACAAGTATATTTTTAACCAAAAAAAAAATCACTTTTATTCTCTGTATTATTAGACAGAAATATTTATGCATTTGCTTCTCAATAGTCAGCTTAGCCCCCCAGGCAATTAACTATGATACTGAGCAGTCATCAGTTTCCTGCTGAGTGTCAATACTTACTTGGGTACTTCTCTTGGGATCTGACTGACTGAATTAAAAGTGAAAATGTAACTAATTGATTTAGCTCATCTCTTATCAATGGTGGGAAACAGTGGAAAGCCATTTGCAAACTACACTTGCAGGGAGAAGTGAAATCTGGCTGGAGAATTAACCCAATTTTAAAATTTAAGTCTCAGGTGTCCGTGATTTGTAAGACAGTGGGTGTAAGAGAGAGTCAAAGGTAGACTTGAAAGTACACCGAGGACAATCTTTCAATCTTTGCATTTCATTTCCCCTTTCCCTGCCTTACAGTTCTGCACCATAATTGCTAGTGCAGCTCTGTAAAACACAGGAGAAGAGAAGAGAAATCTTTATGTAAATTGGCTGTTTGTTCTCCAGGAAGCTGTTACATAATCAGCTATGAGAGCTAGTTATTTTTAACTGCAGTTGTATGTCATTTTCAGAACAAGGGATGGTGTGATGTCTCAGGAGCTATTCTTTCAGTGTGCAGTCTCAAAAGGTGTGACTCCTCATTGTTAAAACTCCCACTCCCCGTGGAAATTATAAGGTCTACTTCAGGATCTCCTGTGGAATTTGTGAGGGCTTCTAAATAGATCACCAGCTTAGGATGATTGTTGCTTAAGCATTGAGGCTACACTGTGTTCCCACGAAATCAAAGATCTATCTAAGACTGGGTCTGCATCTGATCTTCATGGTTTAGGGGCAATGTGGCATCATTTCCTTCTCCTTTTAAGAACATTACTCTAAAACCAAATTATAGCAATGGATCAGAACTCAGAACATATTCCTCATACCACTTTGTTTTATAAATAAAGAAATGAAGTCAAGAGAGATGAAGCGACAGAACCAGGCTTGGAAAATGAGGATTCTTCCACTGTATGTGGATAAAATCAAAGAGATCTCATGTCAATAACATCTAATATTACTTAGATATTTAGGTAATAATATAATATAATATAATACCTAATAATACTTAATACTCTTTGAAAATGCTTGTGAGAGCTGGGCATGGTGGCGCACGCCTTTAATCCCAGCACCCAGGAGGCAGAGGCAGGCAGATCGCTGTGAGTTCGAGGCCAGCCTGGTCTACAAAATGAGTCCAGGATGGCCAAGGCTACACAGAGAAACCCTGTCTCGAAACCCCCCCCCCAAAAAAATGCTTGTGAGTAGTTAATATACTTGATAAGTCTATAAAATATCAATTCACTATCTTTGGAACACCACTCTGGAAAACTCTCATCAAATATTTATTGAACACCTACTATGCTAAAGAAATGACTGAGTTTGATATTTACATCATATCATATTTAATAGACATGAAGCCTTCAGGATAGTTATCATAGTATAAATTAAGAAGAGAATTAGTCTTTATAAAATAAAGTAGATTTTCATATATCTCAGAGATTCAAACAAGCATAAAAGAGATCTGTGAAAACATTTTAAATGTTATTTAGAGAAACACTTTTTGTTTCTTGTTTTCATTATCTGCATTATTTCTAAGTCTTTTTGTCCTCAGTGTACACATAACATCTTGATAAATATTTAATGATAATTACATTATTAAATCCTGGGGAATCCAAGACATAGACAAGTAGAACTGCAGACTATTATATTAATATGTTGATGTGGCCAGGACCAAGGATTTTCTATTCTGTGGTTCATTAAAAGAAATGAAGGTGGGCATAACAGAATGGTTAATTCAAGATGTAAAGGTCAGTGACATCAAAGATATGCAGTGTCCTACAAGGAGGAAAGGCTTAAGCAAAACAGTGCTTATACCTGAGGAGGGGATGTTAGACAGAAAGGGGACGTTAGATAATAGATTTGCTATTTTGAATCAGTTAGGGACATACAAATATTAAACCGATATAGAGCAACTTTCCAATGTTGGTTCCTCCACTTCTATTTATAAGTTTCATTCATTTTATCTATGAAATCAACTATGAATGAATATAGTATAAAGTTTCGTGGTGATAGATAAATGAGATAAAACAGTAACAATCAACCTATCGCTGAGGCATTTCTCTAAAGATTTATTTCTATTTTAAATTGTGTGTTGAGAAATATGTACACGAACGCAGCTGCCTGTGAGTGCCAGAAGATGGGAGCAGACCCCTGGAGCTAGATTCACAGGTGGTTGTTAGCCACTCTCTGTCGGTGCAAACTTGGGTCCCTCTTTGAGCATCTGTGTGGCTGTTAACCTGTGAAGCATTTTACACAAATGTTCAACTTGGGGCTTCTTTTGCAGCTATACCACCTCTACAACATGGATTTTACCAAAAAAAAAAAAAGTGTCTACATCTTTGCAGCCTCACAGTAAAGAACAAACACCTAAAACAATGCAACCAAGGAGGGGGAAATGATCTAAAATCACACTAGAATACCTCAGAGTCTAGTCTCTTTATTTTTATTCATTTGTCCTAAAAAAAAAAAATCAGAGGAAAGTGGTCCATGGGTAAATTTCCACATTCAGGAACTATTACTAAAAGCAAAAATATTTGAGGTTTAAAAACAAGTTCTAGGTAAGACCCACTACTTATTGACCACATTTAGTTGGTTTCTTTGTTTCTTAACTTTGTTTCTTATAGTCACTTTGTGAGAGTATTAAATTTCCTAGTAAGTTTACCAGAGCCAGAATATTTGCTAGTCACACATAGCTTGACAGTCTAGACTAGGTGAGATTACAGTTAGTAAAATAATTACTGGCATTAGGGCATTATACATCAACAGCTGATTAGTTTAAGTTGTCCAAGAGATGGGGCCACTTTCGTAACCAATGATTAAATGTGATTCACTATAACTTCTTTGGGGGTCCTGTTGAACCCCCTTTTCATTTCAAAGTTCAAAGATGTATAACTTGGATCTCCCTCAATTATTTGTAACATTAAAAAAATATCTTTATTTTTCTATCTTCTGCAGGAGGAATGCTTGATTTATTTTTTTCTCTTTTAGATAGAATGCTAATTGAGGGCAAAAATGTTCAATTTAATATATTGGATGGACACAATACTAATATGTATTATTTCCACCATTCCATTCATTTCTTAACCTTGTAATGTTGCAATTAACATTTAGTCAGGCTAAATTTATTTTTCACACTATTTCAGGGAAGTGGTCACTATTAAATATTCTTACAGAAATAATTGTCCTTCAACATAAAATAAAAGAGAAAAAGTTTGGAGATTCTGAGAAACAAAATCATTATCAATGACCAAATTCAAAAAGTAAAATGTTTACATCGACATAGGCATTCATAATTCTAATATCTTGTTTAATCTGATCTGAACCACATAATAATGGAAGTTCAAAATTTTGCAGATGGTTTTAAATATGCAGTGTGTGTATCATCCACACTGGGGCACAATCACTTTTTATAAAAGATAAACATTTTTGTATGCAAATTATTGATTGATTGATTGAAAATAGATTCTTCTCCCATATGATATATCCACAGCACAGTTTTGCCGCCCTTCACTCCTCTTAGCTGCCCCAACCCACTGTTTCCCTTAGATCCGTCCCCTCCCCCACTTCAGAATGGAGTACAGCTCCAAGAGACAACAGCCAAACACCACAAAACAAAATACAATAAGACAATGCAAAAGCTCTCATATCAAAGCTAGACAAGGCAATCCAATAAGATGAAAAGAATCCCAAGAGTAGGCAAAAGAATCAGAGACACACCCACTCCCACTATTAGAAATCGCACAAAAACATGATGGTATGCAACTATCACATATACTCAGGGGACCTACTGCAGACCCATGCCAGCCCAGTGCTTGCTGCTTTAGTCTCTGTGAGCCCTGTTTACTTGACTCAGTGCAACTTTAAACAGTTATTTTATTTTTCATTATTTATTTTCTTTTTTTATATTATTTTATAATTGCATCATTTAACCCTTCCTATTCTTTCTTTCAAATCATCTCATATACCCCATCTTGCTCTCTTTAAATTCATGTCTTCTTTTTTCATTAATTGTTGTTACATATGTAATGTATATACATATATAGTCTTAAATGTATAAATGCAACCTGTTCAGTCTGTATAATGCTACTTGTATGTCTGTTTTTCTTACACTGCATACTTATTTCCAGGGCATTTAATAAACATACTTATTATAATGCAGTCTTAGGAATACTAAAATTTAATCCCAGTTTTAATTTAAAAATATATTAATGGGCTTAAATCAAATTTGTTGATGAATTTTGAATTTATTTGCATGTATACCTGTATAAATTAAAATTTTAAAAGATAAACTTTAATGCCAGAAGAAGTCCATATAATTCATTTTTAAGGACTGTGGTCATATGTATTAAGAGTAGCAATTTGTGCATTGTCATATATGATACACATATGCATACATATTATTATTTATAGGTACATATTGTCAAGGGTATATATGCATGTGTTTGCATATTATACACGCACACAATAGAAAAGTAAGAAGTATGGTGAATCTCATTCTGCATTTGTTGTCCCCCTAAATGAGTGGTGGAAATGATGCAAATAAACTCATTAGAAGACAGTGGCTTCGGTTGAAAGAAGTCAGATGACAACCTCTAAGGCCACAGATACCAGAGCAATGAACAAACCTAGCAAACAAGCTCAATTGTTTTCTGTTTTTAATTTCTATTTTATTATTTTTTTTCAAATACCATAGAATTTGCCGCCTCCAAGGCTTGGCCTGCCTTGATACTTCATTCTCCTGTGTTTTGAGGAATCTCTGCATTAGAAAGAAGACTTTTTAGGCCTAATTACCTACTTGCCATCTAATGGTTCTCTGAATCTGTGACAGCTACCTTCAGGACTCCCATTTCAAACATGTTTACTATGACTTTTCAATCACTTGCTTAGATGAGCTGCAATATTTTCGAGTGACAGCTTCAGACTGCTGTGCTATTTAATTGGTTGCATTCGGAGGGCAGCTGTTCATCTGACAGTCATCTCATGTACACCACAATTCACTGTGAATATCCTTGGGAATTGCTTTAGAGAACAAATCATGCCTTCTAATAGGAAACATGCCAACATTTACAGCGTACATTTTAAAATCAGAGACCAAACATCTCAAGGCATTGGGATAAAGCTTGTTTTACTGAATTTTAAAATATCATTCCTCTTTAGCAAACCTAATAATCATATTGACTCGAGTACATGCTGAAAAAATGGGCATTTCCTAGTAACTATTATGAAGACTTCAGCTATGAAATATATTAGCAAAGCAGCAAATATAGTGATAAAAGAAAACATAAATATAATTTATTTATAAGAACTATATCTGTGGGTTAAGGAGTAAATAATTTTGAATCTGAGTATTTTTTCTTTGTTATTTTTCCTAGGATTACTTGGTAGTCTTGGCCTTGCCTAGAATTCACTATGTAGTCCAGGCTTCCTCCTAAGATTGATATTACAGACTTAAGTCATCATGCCTTGCATTAGAATCTGTCTTTAGATACAAAAGGGTGACTACCTAATAACAATAACTCAGAAAACATACTTAATTCTGCACATTTTTAGACTAAAATCTCAAACCATTATTACCTGGACATACGCATTAAAATCATAGTTAAAGGTATAGTGAATATGTTGAACATATTATTCCAAGCAATGAGTGATGAAAAAGAACATAATAATCCATTTTGTGACAAAGAGTTATTTCTGCTTTGAAGACTGTTATTAGCATATATATATACATACATGTATATATATACATACATATATATATATATATATATATGGAGAAAACTATTTCATTTTTCTCTTACTTGTGATGCTAGTGTTTCTTCACTGTGACAACATGTTGAATTTGCAATCTACCATCTGCCTAAATAACATTAACCTTCCTGTACCCTCGTGACATACCACTATTTCATTATTTCATCTTGCCTGATATTTGAATCTCTCTAATATAAACTTGCAATAAAAGACATGTCTGTTTGGTTAGGCAAATATCAGTCCACTTCAGAAGCCAACAAACATAACGTTAGCTTTGAAGAACGAGATTGAAATCATTGCTATTAAAATGGATGAAATAATTTTAAGTATAGTAAAGGAAAAATAGTTTTCAAATAATCTTACAAAAATGGGCTTTAATTGATACACAGTAATACTCATTTCATAAATTTTATAGTACCTTATACAGTTTACAAACCTAATATTAACAAACTATAAGTTAAAAAGGAACCTATATCATATTTGAAATAGAGGCTTATTTTCTTGTTCATTAGACAAAACCTATTTTTATGCAGATAAATCCATTTATCTAGGTTCCTTGGATAGCTCAGTAATGCAGGTGTCTTAGCAGTTTTCATCCACATGACCACATTAAAAGCAATGGCAGAGTTAGTCATCTCTCTTAGTTACTTTTCCATTGCTGTGAAGGGTCACCATGGGCAAATCAACTTATAAAAGAAAGACTTTATTGGGGCTTACAGTTCCAGAGGGTTAGAGTGCAGGATCATCACAATGGGAGCAGGCAGGCAAGCATGGTGCCAAGTCCGTGGCAGAGCACTCATATCTTTATCAGCAAGTAGGAGACAGAGAAAGCTAACAGAAAATAGTGTGGGCTTTTGAAACCTGCCGTGATGCTCTTCCTCCAAGAAGGCCACACTCCCTAGTCCTCCCCAAAGAGTTTACAATTGGGTACCAAACATTCACATATAGTGAGCCTATGGAGACTATACCCATTCAAATCACTGTACTCCCTAGTTTGCAAAACTCAACTAGCTCAGTTTCTCTCCCACCGTCTAGCTATTTCTTTTTAGTCTTGGTTTTAGATTTCCAACTATGGAATGACTTAATACATTGGTAGTTTATATAGTTTTTGTCTCTTTTATTACTTTTTGTGATTTTTCTATTTCAGACATGCATATATTGTATTTTGTTACTTTCTCCCTCCATGGGCTTTTATTTCTCCCTCCCATCTCTATCAAGCCAGCATCACCAATGCTTTTCCCAAATGTAAGACTTTAGGCTTTATTTTGTGACCTATTTAGCTTAACCAGGGCCTGCTGCATGACCAATGGATTAGAACTGTCCACTGGGTCCAATCCATTGGGTCTTGGTGGGGACATCAGTGGGCTCACACATCAGTGAGTTTCCCATCTGCTTGAACTAGTCAGTGGCAAACCATCTAACAGTGAGGAACAGGGCTCCCAAAGCACTTGCTGCATCCATGCCTAATTGTTGAAGGGTCTATTCTAGGTTAGACCCAGTGTGGGCGTCCATCACCACTGTTGCTAATGATTGCAATGGCTGTGCCTTGCCCAGGAGATCCATTTCTTGGCTGGTCTCTCTACTTTCTGGCTCTTACAATCTTTCTATCTCCTCTTTTGCAATGTTTCCTGGACATGAAAAGGTATGGTAAAAATGCCTTGTTGAGAGCTGAGCACTCATCCGCCATGGTGGCTTAGTATGGAGACATCTTAATCTACCATCCCTTTCATATGATTTTATACTAGCTATTAGTTTTGACTGCTGGCTAAATACTTGTAATTTCAAAGTCTGTAGTCTCTGTCTGTGCCACTCATAAGAACTCCACAGCCCTATATTCAACTCCCTGTCTCACTAGTGATAGAAACATAGAAACCAATAAAGAAAAACTGCACACACACACACACACACACACACACACACACAGAAACATGAACACACATAGAGACATACATACAGATATATACATACAGATACAAACATGTGGACATACACACATTGACACACACACATGCATTAAGTTAAGAAAAGAAAACTTGACAGAACTCACTGCAAATAATTGATTATGATCTGATGATTAAAAAGTGAAGAATAGTATATTTACTAGAGGGATTAGGCTCTTATTAATGAGATTATTTATTTCACATAAGGTTTATACGTTTGAACAGGCAAATAAAATACACTAAGTAAATCTATTGGTCTGAAAGAAAGAATAATAAGTTGCTTAACCTTTTAAAGGACTTTTTTTTTCTTTTTCCTTAAGGAAAAGCAGGTGGGAATAAACCCCAAAGACAGTATGTTGAAACACTTGGCAATAGAGTGGAACACATAGGATGAAAGCAATATCATCGATCTAGTTCTGTTGGTGGCTCACCCATGGGTGGCTGCATTGTGCACCATCAGCAAGAGAGTTGCGTTTTAACCGAATCTGTGCCAGTACTCCATGTTGAGAACGACAGGAAACATCATTCTCCTAGGAAGAGATGTATGTGCCTCCCATTGGTTTGCACAGGTCTCCAAAGTCCACTCTGGTCCGGTGACAATATGCTATCTTGACTTACGCAATTAGGCTGTTGAGCTATTTTTAAATTTGGTGATAAAGGCTGTCACACACCACCTTAGTAGTCAAAATCTCTAACTTATTCTCAGCACGTAAAGGACATGGCGTTAGAAGTATAATATTCTTCTAGGAATTTTTATTTATCTATCATGAGATTAACAGTAGTTTGTACTTGGTATATTAATATTAACGCATGGATATAAATATTAATGTATAAATAAATATTACTAAATATTATCAAGACAAGTTTTTAATTATCATTTCTAAATATCACAACCACCAATACGTATGCTACTTTATATCTGTGGAAATTCAGGCTACCATTTTAGGACCCATAATGTTGCAGGCACTTTGTACCATTTAAAAAAAAAAAAAAACATCATAAGCAGAAACAGTTGACCCCATCAGGGAAATTCAAAATGAACTTCCTTACTAAGCAATGCCCTTGGGACAGGAGAGAAGGCTCAGTGGTTAAGAGCATTGACTACTCTTCCAAATGACACAGGTTCAATTCCCAGCACAGATATGGCAGTTTACAGTCATCCATACCTGTAATTACAGGAAGCCCAGTGTCCTTTTCTTGCCTCCACAGGCACTAGGCGTAGAATTTGTGCACACACACACATGGGCAAATATGCATAAAGTAAAATAAAATTCTATTAAAAAGAGCCATGTTCAAATTTACCAAATTGCTCATCAACAAACTAAAAAAGTTAGTTTTTATCCCTAAAATAGTTTTCTCCTTAAATAATTTTAAATGTTACAATTGAATAAAATACAGTCTTATTAAGATAAGCAAAAAAAAAAAATTCTATATCTGCTAGAAAGAAAATCTGAGGATGATGCCAATGATAAAATGCTGATTAAGAAGGCCTGCTGACTAAATGTACATGTGGATACTTCTAAGAAATCCATGTGATGATACCCAAAGCGTATCCTTTGGTGCTTTTCATGATTATGAATAAAACATACTTTCCATAATTATTTCTAAGTATCACTATCTTGCAGGCTTTCTATTTGTAGTCTCCCAAGAGGGGAGTGGCCTCACTGCTCCATTTCCACTTGTAAAATCTGTCATTAGCACAGACCTAGCATGGAAATGCCATCACTAGCAGATTCAAGGAGAGAACGAGTGGGCAGTTCCTTCTTTGTCCTCATCATCAGTTCCATTTTTAAAGCTCCTCCTGCATATTATTCTAGGCCTCATGTACTTGACCCCACTTTTGTGGTATATGATATTACTTTGGGGATGAAAAGTCTGTGACTCAGAAAGCTCCCATGATCTGTACACATACCTGAGCCAAAGGATGGGTCGGCTGTTCAATGAGTGGACAGGATGTCCTCGGAATCTCGGAACTGTCAAATGTGTAAATTGTAAGAAGGCACGCTGTTATGAACATCAGGGCTTCTTCAATAATTTTGCAGTGCTTTCTTCCCCTATTTTCCTCTGACCTTTCTATGTTAGTAATCAAAATGGAGTTCTAGTTCTGAGACTATATCGACCATACTCAACCCAAAGCAGCATGGCCCTATATGTGGATTTGACAAAAAGCTTTGATGGTCTTATCTCCAGAATCACATTGCAGGGAACATTGTAGAAATGTGGGGCATATATCAGACAGGCACTGCAAATGACTCTGCCTGAGATAGCAAAAGGACACTGAAACAATGCTTAGTGATCTATCCCACAGGGAGTGATGGCCTCTTATTATTTCTAGCTGGACTGTTGTATCATCACTACAAGGGAGAACGAAGAACATAAAATTTATAGAGGAGAATTGGGTCTTCAGACACATTTTGGATTCATATTCTCCATGTGCTTATGGAATGTCTTCCCTAGCCCTTGTGTTCCAAAATGATGTTATCATAATCTCACTGATAGTTTCTTTCTCATTTATAGCCACTTAAAAAGGTATAATTTATACCCCATTACCTATTCAAATATTTGCTATAATATTTCTACTGGTAGGGGAATATCAATGGAATTTTTTCAGTCCTCACTGCTTAATGTTTAGAATAGCAAATTTTCAGAACTCTAGATAATAGTCTAAAGGTTATCTACTAAAAGAAAAAAAAACTTTAAAAAATGAGTTGTTTAATTAAAAATCAATTTATTTATCATAGCAAGGATGATTTGAATTTTAACTTATTAATTGGTTTAATCATATAACTCAATGGCCAAGAAGTCACAATTTGTTGAGAATAAGAAGATAAGATAAAACAATCCCTGTTTCTCTTTAGCATTCTAAAAGTATGTTAAGGTTCTCCGTTCTAAGTAGTTGTGTGTGGCTGAGTGCTTCTCCCATCTTTGCAGGCCGTATTCTGACAAAGAAGTTTAGATACATCTCCTACTGTGAACGTGGGATATGGGGTCATTCTAATTATTTCATTCTTTCAAAGAGTGACCAGTTTGGTGTAATAAGATTGGCATTAGTGAAATTAAAGGTTAGAACGGAATTACTGCAATCATCTAACATTTCTAAAACAGACACTTTTCTTTTGTCTGCAAGTTTATTTCCTCTCATTACTTTAGGGAGATTTGACATATATATTTATTTTCAAAGGCCATTATCTGTTTATAATGTGCAATTCCATTAAAGAACATTACCTAGTTAATTTATAAGAAATAAATAAATGATAAGCAACTTCCAAAAGGTAGAAGCCAAGGGCATATTTACACACCTCATTTGGAAGACAATTTACTTACAAAGTTATCTTTTTTTAAAGAAGGAAGATTGATGAAATAAACAGCACATAAATAAGAATTTTACTTATTTGTCTTGTCTTTTAGAAAACAATCAGTTTTCTAGTTGTATTTATCCTTTTGAATGTATATATATTGACAAGGTTAAGTACATATACATTCTGCAGTAGTATATTTACCTCATGCTATCAAGCAATAATTATAATTTATAGAAACACATCACCATCATTTCACTTGATTTTATCTTAATCACACTACTAAAATTTGGTAACATGCATTCTGCACCTTTCTTCATTAAATAAACACACAAAACATGACTTGATATTTTATATTGTTAACCTACAGTCCTCTTTACCAACAACAATTACTTTACTATAATAAAACAATGCCTGTAGTGATTTAAGTAATGTGTGACCACTTTAGATATTTCAGAGCACCTTAGATGTTTATTAGATATTTATTAACCCCTTGGGTACAGTTATTGTTTTCCCAGATTCTACTTTCACTAGAAGCATGATAACTGGGAACTATTGTCAATATTGGCAGTGGCCAGATATCTTATACATAAACCAACCTTGCTTCTCTACTTAAAATAAAGCAGGTGATCTCTAACAAGCATGACTCTCTCCAACTACAAGATTTGGGGCTATGAGGAAGGTACCACCAATAGTCTCCGAGGGTTTGCATATGCTCACAACATAATGCTATGTATCCTGATGAACACACTTGTGAAGATGATTTCATCACTGCAAAGGAAAGCTTGGCCAGTCATTTCATGTGCTCACACTAGGTAAATGCAACAGAACCCTCATGTGATAGCCAGAAATGGGTTCTGTGTCTATCTCAAAAGTATCTTTTGTTTGAAAAATGATTCTCTTAATCTTATCAAGCTATAAAACCATCAAGTCATTATAAGCACAGCTAGTTAATCGAACTGTAGGACAAAGCATTTTGCTCCTTTAAGGATGCATTTTCATGCATGTTCTTTGGTTGGTGGTTCAGTCTCTGTGAGTTCCCATGAGCCCAGGTTAGACTACTCTGTAGGTTTTCCTGTGATGTCCTTGACCCCACTGAATACCTCAATCCTTCCCCTCACTTTTTTTCAAAACTCTCTGGGCTCAGCCTATTGTTTGGCTGTGGGTATCTGCAGATACAGTCTCTCAGAAAAGAGTTGACCTAGAGCCCCTACTCATAAGTAGCAGATATATAGCCTGCCATTGCATCTCTTTCCCCTAGCTGGGCTCCCTGTCTGGCCTCATGGGAGAGATTGCATTTAGTTATTGTGTAATTTGAGGAGCCAGGCTGGGTTGGTACACCGTAGGTCACCCCCTTCTCTGAGAAGGTTAGGGGGAAATGGTGGAGAGGCACTTACAGGTGAGACTGGGAGGACAGGGGGGCAGGGAGCTGAGATCAAGCCCTAAAGTATTAAAAGCAATTAAAATAGATGCCTTTCCGTATAACCACTGGAGACCTCCACTAATATGAACTTCATTGGTGCTCATAACTTGCCTCACAACATGGAACCTTGAGTGCCTCCATATGTACAGCCTTACTGTACCTTCTCATGTCTTATACTGGAATTCACAATTGGAATTTCTTGAGTAACTGAAAGCATCGAATATGAAGAAGTAATAAACACTGGGAAAACATATAGTGGTACATCTATATATAACTCTTCTATATTTTAATGTCCCCATCCTTGACTCCAAAGCAATGGCATCAGATGACAATGGAATAGAATCTAGTGAACCCAGATATACCTTTGTTCCTTTAGAGTTGATTTTTATAGATATTTTATTATAATTTATTTACCTTATATTTCTATTGTAATCCCCTCGCTTTTATATTTCTGTTCCCACTCTCTGTCCTTCTTCCAGTTTATTCCTCTTCCCTAGATCTCTGACAGGTGGGATCCTCCTCCACCACCTCTGACCCAGCCATACTACTCCTGGGCACATAACCAAAAGGTGGTAGACCATACAACAAGGACATTTGCTCAACTATGTTTATAGCAGCCTTATTCGTAATAGTCAGAACCTGGAAACAACCTCGATGTCTCTCAAGCAAAGAATGGATAAAGAAACTGTGGTACATTTACACAATGGAATACTCTTCAGCTATTAAAAACCAAGGAAATCTTGAAATTTGCAGGCAAATGGATGGAATTAGAGACAATCATCCTGCGTGAGGTAATCTAGAACAAGAAAGACATGCATGGAATATACTCACTTATAAGTGGATATTATCTCAACATAGTGTTAATTTTTAGCAAGTATTCTGTCACAGTACCTGAACTGTTGACTGATACAAAAGGGCATGGTATTATTTGGTTTTGGCTTTACAAATGATGTGCACTAAAATGGGGAAGATAAATGAACTCCAGCTCTGTATTCACTTTTCACTCTATTTGTTCTGTAACTAGAAAGATTCATGGAATCCTTTGACTATAATATAATACTGAAACTGGAAATGTTTAACTAGCATTTCTGAAAAGCTCAGATTTTTAAAAAGTCATTTTATAACTTTCTTTTTACTTTATAGGTTCAATTTTGTAATATTTTTTTAAATGTGTTCTTTGTTTTAGTCACTTGTCATTTTTCTAAGAGAAATTTCCAAAGTTCAAAATGCTAATGACAATGGTCCACACTTTAAGAGAAAATTATAATCAAATTTATTTTCCTTTTCATAGTTTTCTATATTGTTGCAGTCATTCATATCTTGAGCCAATATTTAAGAACAATTTTAAGCATAAAACACATGAAATCTGTAGCTCTAAATTTAAGCCCTAATGCTAAAGCTTAAAAGGATAGAAACAAGAAAAAGAGACAGTGGTAGAGAGATGGCTCAGGATAAGAGCCTTGATTGCTCTTGGGGAGGCTCTGACTCATCAGGAAGCTGTCCACCACCTGGAACTCTAGCTCAAAGGGATATAAGACCCTCATCTGGACTGTCCAAACACCTGGTCTCTCTCTCTCTCTCTCTCTCTCTCTCTCTCTCTCTCTCTCTCTCTTTCTCTCTCTCTCTCTTTCTCCCTCCCTCCCTCCCTTGCTTCCTCCCTACCTTCCTCTCACACAACAGAAATATACAAACACAAACACACAAACACACAAACACACATACACACACATGAACACACACTGTCTTAAAATTTAAAGTTAATCTTAAAAAATAACCTAGGAAGATCAAATTTCTCACCAGACTGCTTATCAACTTGATAAGCTACAAATTAATTAACTAACCAATGCATTGTTAAATTGTAGCTGCCTTATAAGAACTATGCCAAATGGAGAATACACTGTAATTTAAGGAAAGCATTAAAATGCCTTAAGTGTTGGGAATACATATAACTCCTTTTGTGCCCTCAACACTGTCTATCATTGTAAATTGCATATGCTAGGAGCTTTAAAAAAAGTTATGCTACCTATAGGTAATATGATCTTAAAGCGATGTGAACATTTCCAGTTATTACAGTTGCGTTATACAGCATGATTTTATGCCTGTTCTTGGATAAATACAGACAGAAAAGTTACACAAAAGCAACACTGATTCTCTAAGAACTGACACAGAAATGGAAATGGACCAAGTATCACTGAAAGAGAATAATGTAATGGAAAATTCCTGTGATGTTATACCCCGAGAAAGCCCAACCGGAGTCAAATCAACCCTAACAGGAAATGACAAACCTTGAAAAGCTATCTATAAATTTCTTTTAAAGCAGAATGCTTTTCAGATAAGCAAAATTGTTTTACATTGTTACTAACTTCTATAAATGCCAGTTCAATTTCAGAATTCATTGTTTAATTGTGATCATATCAAAGAAGACTTCTCTCTAGAAAGTAAAGGAACTAAAAAAGAAGGAAAAGATTATGTTAATAAAGCAATGTATCTGGTTTCCATGGTGACTCTGAAACTAAACTATTCAGAAGTCTTTTTCTTCCTATGCCATTGTTTTGTGAGAAACGGGTTAGTTGATTACTAGCTCACAGAATCATAATCCTTTAAAACTGTGTCATTTGAAAGGCAGAATGTAAAACATCCGTGGCACAAAAGAGCTTAGCCTCAAGCTTCTGAAATATAGAATGTCACAGGGCACTCACAACTGTTGGACAGACATAAGGAATCTTCTTACATGCCAGGCTTAGTTTGAAAATTGCAACTCCAGTCATTATTTTTAAGAATGGAACATATCATGCACGCTAAATGTAAAATTTAAAGATATTCTTTGGAAAAACAGGGAACTATCTCTTCGAAGTGTCAGCTGGCTGTAGTGGTTTGGCAATACAAGAAGCAGTGACTAGCCATGTGTCTTATATGCCATGCATAGGTCCAAGGAACATTCAGAGTATAAACTGAATGCCACAATGCCATTCATAAACTACAAGTATATGGTTTCTCTTCCACCCTAATGTCTTCTATCTTGCTCTATCTTCCTGCAATTGTATCAGGTATCTCTGTGACTGTTTACAAGTCAACAATCTAAATTAAAAAATTTGAAAATTTCCCCGGATCAACAAATTCCCTCCAATCAATAAAAACGTGACTTATTTAAAAACCAGCAAATACATATTTTCAAAGAGAACCATGCCGTTAAATTAGAACAAAAAACTGTTAACCTCAAAGAAAAATTCTATGAAAAGGCACTTTGTTCCTGGAAAGAACATTCCCAGCAGGTTATGCACTGCCATGTTTCAAGATTTGCATAATAACACAGCCAAGCACCTGACCTGTCTCTGCATGGAGAAATTAATAACAAAGATCTTTTCCCCTTCTAGGTGTCCATTGCCATAGTTACCTCACAAGTTTTGAAAATATGCTTAAGTAAAGGAAGTCGGGTAGAAATTAATCATTGACTAGAAAATAAGTTTGCAGGCTGAGGTCAGGCTTTTGTTTCTGGGTCACATTGAAGCATTAGACAGTATTCTGGTTTGGCCAGAATGGCTTGCCTCTGGTTGGAGATCTGACTCCACAGTCTTTCTCAAAATAATACTGGCTTGCTGAAGTCGAAAGTCATGTTACTCTATTATGCATTTGCTCTTCTAGCTATGAACCTGGCCCCTGTGTGTGTGTGTGTGTGTGTGTGTGTGTGTGTGTGCGCGCGCGCGCGCGCACGCGTGCGTGCACATGCTCGTGCTCAGAGGAAATAAATAAGAAAGCAGGCTACAGTAATAAGTAGCTGCTTGAGTTATTCTAGTCGGGCCTCCTTCCTTTGCTGGCCATCTGATGAATGACGAACTTTAGAATTTTTATATGGAGGTGAGAGGAGCTCAGCCTATGGACATTTTCCTTTCGATGCAAAAGTTGAGAGAGAAAATGCACAAAATCAACAGCTCCCAAGGAGAGGAGGGAGAGGAGGACTTCTGTGAAGGGCTGTGGAGAGGATTAGCTTCACATGTTTTGTTGTTTACAATATTAAATTTTTACACTTCATAATTTCACCCAGAAGAATATTTTTCAAGGAAAAAAGCAGAAATTCTGTATAAATAAATATTATGCATAGAAATGCCAGGCCCATTTGACCCAATGAAATTAAACATAACAATGAAAATCGTGAGACATGGCCACTTATATCTTCAAGTAGTTGACCTATGTATGTAATCAGACATTTTTTCAGTGTTTGGGGGAATTTATATCACAGAAATTCATAAAACAATATACAAAGTACACAGAAAAACCAAAGATTAACAAAACAATGTAGTGTGCAAGATATAATAAAAATGTGCAAGGAAGTATTAGGCATAAAAGGAAAAGGAATGGATAGACAGGAAGCATTCAAACAATAGAACTAGATACCAAGTGAATTTTGCATGAGGTAGAAATGCTGATAGCGAGCTATAACCTTGGTTCCTGGAAGGCTAACTATTAGCAACCTCGGTATAATACCACATACAGACTAGCAGGAAGAACCAAGCAAATATTGAAAACATTTGTATAATCAGACATTTTCTAATGAGAATAATAACATTACATGGATAGCAGAAAGGTGTATTTCATAATTATGAAATATTTTGTGATGTATCTGGATGCTTAACAATATTTATTTTTCTGTTTTTTGTTGTTGTCATTGTTGTTGAGAGTGAAGGTCTGACAATTAGTCTCTGCTAGCCTGGAACTAGCAAACCTCTAACCTTCCCTCTTGAGGGCTGAGACAAGCAGAGTCCTACCATATCGATCCCAAAGAAAATTCTTTTTTCTCTTATCAACACAAGTCTAGAAGTCTCATTGATTTCTTTACCTGCATCTTTAAAATTTCCTAGGCATCAGCTCTGCACCCTTTCCTCTTCAGGAAATTATAGAATAGTGTTAGAACATCACTCCTAGAGGAGATAGGCCAAAGTTTAAAGTCTCCCTTTTTCATACGAACTAGGTGTGAATTGTGATCCGTAAACTTTTATTTAGGGTCTTTACTTCTCTCTATCAAAAATCTCTCATGATTTACCTGCGGCTGAGCTGCATGCCCGAGGTCATTTAACACTGCATAAGAGAACTCTCCCTTGTAAAGTCTCACCTGAAGCACAGGACTGAGGAAGAATGTGAGAAGATATCTGTAATCAAAGTTTATCAAACCCCAGGAAAGACAAGTCTACAGACTCTACACTTGCTAGGGCAGTAGGGCTTTGGCAGTTCCTGGTCCTCATCTATTCTTTGTTAGCACACAACAGGAGGGGAGCATAGTGCAGGGACAGTGTGCAGAAGCAAGGAGTGGGGCTAATAGCCAGTGCTATTTGAGGATGGCATCTCGTGAAACCTATCGGGGTTGTTTGGAAAGTAATACTAAAGATACTTTACAAAGGTTCAAATTATGGTCAAGAGAATAGTATGTTTCATTTGTACTCTGATACCAAATTTATAGTTTCAAAAACGCTTCATGCTTTACGCATCTTAAAATTGTCTAATGCTTTACTAATGAGCTATTCTAGCTTTCTTTTCTGTTGCTGTGATAAATGCCATGACCAAAAAGTCATTTGGGGAGGAAAGAATTTATATGGTCTCACATGCCCCCACCACAGTCCCTTCCACAGTCCAACATTCAGAGAAGCTAGGGACAGAGCTCAAGTGAAAACTGAATCAGAAATAATGGAGTGACACTGCCTACTGGCTTGTTCCCCAGCTCACATTCACTGACCTATCATATACACCAGAGAATAACCTGCCCAAGAAATATACCACATACAGTGGACTAGGTCCTCTACATCAATTAGCAATCAAGAAAATAGCCAGATGACACAAACATAGACAAATGTAATAGATCAAGTCTTCAGTTGAGGTTTGGTATTCTCATGCATGTTAAGCTGACAAGCAAGATTAGCCATCACATAAGCATATGACAAGAGAGATGTTCTCAGTAGACTCAGGAGAATTCACTTTAAACAAGTTGTCCTTTGCTAGACAAATCAATGACACAGGATAACCCCTAGCAGCACTGATACCATGCTTGTCTGCTGCCTATTGTTATGATAAAACTCTGGCTAAAAGCAAAGTGTAGATGCACGATTTTATTTCACCTTACACTTCCAGGTAATAGTTCATCATTGAGGAAAACCATTTTAAGAACTCAAGGGAATCTGGAGGCAGAAACTGAAGTAGAGTCCATGGAGGTGAACTTCTTCCTGCTGACTTGCTACCCAAGAGTTGCTCAGCTTGCATTCTTATCCCTCCTGTGACCTCTTGCCCAAGAGTGGTATCAACTTTAGTGGGCTAGATACTCCTAAATCAATCATTAATCAAGGAACTGCTCCTTAGAGTTCACTCCCAGACAATCTGATGGTGGAACTCCTCAAATGAGATTTCCTCTTTCCACATTTGTCCAGTTTTGTGTCAAGTTGACAAAAATGCACCACCATTCCTACTGGTTAACACTGTCATCAATTCACCCACAGAACAACATGTACTACATATATCATGTGCTCTCCATTGTGGTCAGAGGTAAGAACACAAAAGAACATATGCCACATTTATCTCCAATAACCTTAGTGCAGAAAGAAGTATAACAAATGCTGCAATAAAGTACTTATAGAAACTTTGATAGAAATACATTTAAGTGAACTAGGGATGTAGTTTACATAAAACATGAGAAACCATGGGTTGGAGTCACAGAAACACACATATGTGGAGATGTGAGCAGGGGAACAGAGGGAGACAGTGAGAGAGACACAGAGAGAGAACATGGGTTATGGTTGGTTACTCGTTGTTGGGGAGAAGGAAATGTTCCACAGAACAAGATTTAAAGACTTAGACCACATTTCCTTTCTATGTAATAACATAAGTTTAGGGGGATTTCAGGCAAAATTTGGCTCAGGAAATAAATACCTTCAGTAAATATTAATTGGAGGTTTCTCAAGACCTAAAATGTGGAGGTTTGGGCAAAGGGTTGATCTCAAGAGAACTGAGTGAAAAGGAGATTTTGAAAGATCTCGCCAAGGACTTTTGGGAGTCCATGCTTCATCATGTACCCAATTTATTAAAGAGTCTGAGCTCAGAGTTCTGGGAAAAAATCTGACTTCTGTTGTACAAATTCAGGGGTAAGCTTATAGAATAGAAGTGCTGCAGAGGAAAAGCTGGAGTTTTCAAATTTCCCAACATCAGCCTGAGGTGAAGGTTCATGAGTAATTCTAACCCTCTTGCTTGCCTGTGTTGGTGGAAAGGGATGTTTGTTGAGTAAGAAAATATGAATTAGATTGGATATTATATTGGAAACAGAAAGATAAGAAAGAACGGTCAATGAGATCAAGAAGACATCTTGACTCTAAATGCCCTAGGGCTATTATACCTTTAGTTTGTCTTACAGACAATTATGTTACAGGCTCATTACTATGCTATTATATTAGAGTAATACTGGAAGGCAGAGCAAAGAACAATTGGAGGCTGGGGCCCTTGCTACCTCGCCTATGCCATCTATTTTCCTTTAATTGGTGGATTATGGAATCCCCCAATGGAGGAACCAGTCAGCTAGAGCATGGCAGTGTGAGGATATCTAGGCCTTTTGAGGCAATGACTGCTTACTAACTAGCATAAAAAATACTTTAATATTTCCATGACCATATAGGCATATCTGTAGAAAACATAATAATTTTTAGTCTTTGCTCCTGGGATCTCTTTTGAGGCACATTATGACTTTATTTGCTCTTAATTACTTAGCAAAACTACTAAGAGGAAAAGAACCGTAATAAGGGGAAAATAAGGATTTTCCAAACTCTAGTCAGAGTTATAGAGGGACTATCCTGTCCTCAGGGGGACAGGTCTTCCTGGGGCCTTAAGAATTGTTATCTCTGTCGTAAGTAAAATAAACCCACACTGGATGTCATATAAGCAACCAGCTCTGAATACTGGTGACTGGTCATATACTCTACAGCTACTTAGGCCAGACGTGTAACAAATATATTAGGCTCCATGGGCAATTCTTTCTCGAGAAGACTGACAGCTGATCCAGGGAAAATGCACCCTTCCTCACAGAACTTTTTTTTTTTTTTTTTTTTTTGTGAATTGGTTAGAATTTTTTTTTTTTTAGTTTTATTTGAGTAATTTATTCCGATTACATGTCATTTGTTATCCCCTCACTTTCATCTTCCCATTCCCTCTCCCTCCCTCTTTCATCCTAATCCCCTCCACTAGGTCTGTGACAGAAAAGGACCTTGTCTCCCACTATACGATCACAGCCTATCAGGTCTCTCCCTGGTAACCTGCTTACCTCACTGAATTTCTAAGGTATTGGTTCTCAACTTTCCTAATGCTGTGACCATTTAATATGGTTCCTCATGGTGTAGTGGCACCCAGACATAGAATTATTTTTGTTGCTTCTTCATAACTGCAATTTTGCTACTGTTATGAATCATAATGTGAATATCTGATATGCAGGATATCTGATATGTTACCCTTCCCTGGTCACCACCCATAGGCTGAGAACCACTATTGTAAGGAAAGCATTTGGGGGATGATTTTGCCGCACTAGAAAAAGCTATTCCCTTGCGAGAATGAACATGAAAACTAACTAGAACTTGTCATTTACCATTTAAATTTCCATGGACATGTCTATGAACTTACAGAAGAGTCTGATAGAATCCAGACATATACTGGACACCACAATAGACTAAATATACACCCTTTAATCATAAATTGAAATAGAATACCTTCATTTTTTACTTAGTGTCAGCTTTCAGAACTGCACTAGATGGTTTGAGTGTATGGAAACAGTCTTTCTGCTATTGTGACTTCCCATTTTCTTATCTGAAATGAAGATTTTTTTCTGAAAAATGTCTTGTATCTTTTTGAAATTTAACATTCTGTGATGTCACAAGCTGTAAAGAGAAAGCGAGCGAGAATGAGTGTTTTTCACTTTCAGAAAAATTTCTGTGTCTTCTGAAGAGTCTCTGATCTTTGAAAGTCATAAGGACATTTGACCTAAAAGAAGAGCACTCAGTCTCTGACATGTATATTATTCCTGTCTAGCAAACCACTCAGCCAGTATTAACCATGAGAGAGTAGAGAACTGTGCTTAGGTACATTACATAAAAATCCAACATATGCATTACAGAGACATTTGCAAGCTGTTTGCACTTTTAAGATCCAGAAAACCATTTGCCATTTCCACCAGCACAAATAGTGATACTAAATAGAAGAGGTGGATTTGATTTTGATGCCTCCTCTGTTAATAATCACAGGGAAAGGTGAAATCACAGCTTCCTTTCAAATTCAGGCAGACTTTTCAAAACTTGCCTCTCTCAACAGTTTGCTATGAGACAGTGTACTTAATCTGCACTGCATGTTTTAAAATTCTTTTTATTTGAGTTTTTGGTGGGATGGTGTTATTTACCTTCAAAAATGAACTAATCTACTAAGGCAGATACCGTGAAAGTCAATATACCTATGATTGTATCTTCTTTTAGTCTGTACAATTCCCCATACTTATGCCTCCTTTATAACCTGCCTCATTCTATAGTATTGACTCATGGACTAAGGGCATGAGGTCTGTAAAGAAATTATGTAACTTTTAGCCATCTCAGTTTCCCCCATCTACAAACTGAGGACGACACTGCTTTTCAACATGTGACATCAACACATTATTAAACATTCCACAAAATGTCTGACATCCAATGAGAGCCCAGGTCATACTAGCTACTCTTTATCTTACATGGAGGTGACATCAGTCTTTGCATTTGCCATCTAGTTCATATCACTCATTGTGGGCGGTGAAGAAGGAGGAGGAGAGAGAAGAGCTGCTGGGCCTGCATATCAAGGGGCCTGCTTTACTATTTGACTTGCCTCTTTAAATAATGCTTTGGAGCTTGATCAACTGTACCCTTTGTTTGAAGTGCCTGTTATCATAATATAAACTCTGGTCATAATAACTGAATACATTTCAAAACTCTTTTGTCACATTTACATTTTTAAGCAGGAACTGGATATTATTGTTATTAAATATAACATGTTGTTAAATTCCTCATTTTCTAATGAATTCAATGTGGACAAATCACATTATCATCATAACCATTCTCCTCCTCCACATCATCATCATCATCACCACCATCATCATCCTAAGAGTCTTTGTTCAACATTGATCCTGACTTCTTTAAGAAACAATATTGCTTTCCCTTTATCCAAAATCCTGTCTTGGTACTATGCATAGAGATTTGTAAATAGGGAACTATCCCTTCGACTTCTCTGTTTTCAGTTACTTCACTGAGGAGAATTCAACTCTTTCTTTTTTTTTCCCACTCTCACTCTCTCCCTCCATTTATCCCTCCGCCCCTTCCTCCCTTCCTTCCTTCTTTTCTTCCTTTCTTTTTTTGCTTCCTTTTCCCTACTTTTCCTTCCATCTGCTTTTCCACCTCATTTTCTTTTCATCATTTTTTCCAGAGACAGTCGTACTATGTAGCCCAGAGTGGTCACAAACTTATGCTTATCCTGCTCAGCTTACCAACTATTTGGATTACAGGTATGGATCACCATGCCTGTTTATAATTAATGAGGCTAAAGAAAAAAGGTATTTCAATTGGCCTGTGAGAATATCTTGGCGGTAAAAGATGTCCTATTCTGCCGAAGAACACTTTACACTTTAGATTACCAAATGCAGAAACACTATCATATGATTGCACAATGATCACATTTAATGAAATATTTTTCTTTCTTACACAGATATTGCATTTGTTTTATATAATTGAAACTCATTAGTTAAAAATGTTAGCCTTTAAAAAATAGTATCATCTTTCTTAATACTTGTATGGTGTAGGCTGTATAACTTACCTGTAGCAATTTAATTAAAGACTATCAAGATAAATATGTTTCTAACACTGCTTTGCAATCTGGTTATATTCATTACACTATTTTTCAAGGCAAGGAAAATATCTCACATCAGAAGCATAAATAGAAGAAAGGCTCATATATGACCCTTGTAACAGAGAGAAATGAAAAAAAATGAATATTTATCATATGCAAATGCACTTGGAGGCCATGTTCATTCAGCATAAAAAGCTCACACACAAAATAGTATGGTTCTGAGTCAAGAACTGTACAGGAGATTTCAAAATTGGCCCGAGCATGAACATCCAGTTCAAACAATAGCCACAAGAACAAACTTTGGAGCAGTGTGTTAACTTCTGACTTATGTAACAATACTTTTATTACTTCAGTTAAAGATCAAAACAAGCAGAGTATGTACATCTCTTATCCTAATCTGACCACACAATTTTTTTCCTTTGTTAACATTCACACATTTAAGATGGCCAAAAGGAAGTGCCAAGTTGGATTATTTTACATGAAATTTCCTTCTTTCATATGCTAATTACTAAATTTTGGTAATCATTTAAAAAGATTTATTTCTTTTTAATTATGTGTGTGTGTGTGTGTGTGTGTATGTGTGTGTGTGTGTGTGTGTGTGTGTGCACCACGTGTGTATAGGTGACTCTGGAGGCCCTAAGAGGGTATCAGGTCCTTTGAAACTACAGTGAGAGTTGGTGGAGAGATGCTAAATGTGGGTGCTAGAAGTCAGACTCAACTCCTGTGAACAGGAAGCTCTCTTAACTACTGAACCATCGCTCCCCCTAACTTCCACGATAAATATTTGGGAAAAGATGAGGTCAAAAAAGAGTATTATATGGTTAGAATCCACCCCATCCAAAATTAACATCTATTTGCTCTTAACTGCATACCTACTACCTATATCTGCAGTACAAACATCAAACACTTAAACTAGTTGGCTGGGTAATCAAGTTAATACAGGAAATTGTCTGCAGATTTCTCTTTCATATTTAAGCTTGTAGATCAAACTGACACAGCTATGTGCAGGAGTAACAAGAGTCCTCCCCCAATGGCCTCCCCTGCCTTGGGTTGCAAATGATTTCCAGCTAGGAGCAGATGGCTCCTGATGTTATACCCCTGTTACTAATGTGCAGATCACAAAGAGCTCCTGGACAATGGTCTAAAAATCTCAGGAATTAAAACAATGAGTCCCTCTGACTCCCTGTCTCAGGAAATAAGTGTGTGTGTGTGTGTGTGTGTGTGTGTGAGAGAGAGAGAGAGAGAGAGAGAGAGAGAGAGAGAGAGAGAGAGAGAGAGAGAGAGAGAGAGAGAGAGAGAGAGATGACTCTGGAAGACATAAACTCCCATCATTAAAAGAGGTGAATGTGAATTAAGACAGTGTTAAAGAGGAGAAAAGGGTAAGGGGCCACATTCACACATACCTGCACCTGCATTTCTGATTGTCCCATGAAGACAAATAGAATTTCTATAGAAATGTTTTTGTATTTATCAATTATATTTCAAACTCTAATTGGCTTGCCTGAACTACAAATACAAAAATGCTCAACCACAGAACCTCAGGGCTTCAGTAAAGAAAAAATGTAGCTATTTTTCCCAGGAAGAGACTGGAAATACTTTTCCTACCACCACCGTACTTCTCCTGTGAGGAGAGAAGGGACTGTACAGGTCAGCTGGCTCAGTTCACACCAGCTTTTCTATTTTCTTACAGAAATGTTCACTTGGATAATCTCAAGAAAAGATAAGAACTGAAGGCTAGCATTGCAATTCTTATTTTTCTAAGGCATGCAGCATTCTTCAAAAATACATCTTTTGTGGTGTGTGAAGACTATGCTTAATATCAGAAAGAAATTATTCTGCTTGATTGCATAATATTTGTTTGTTTTTCCATGTTTTATCAGAATATATTTTTAACAGTAGGAGATATGTCCACTGAAATTTGTTTTCAGACCAGAAACCATATTTCAAGAATATTTATTATCTTTCCATATTTTCATAGAGAATATCTGTAATAAAAAGGGAAGAGAAGAAAAGAATATCTTTTATTCATTGGATAAAGAGGTTGCCAGTGTGTCAACAGCTTGAAGCTATAGCTGACTTAGTGGCTGCTTGTGTAGAGCTTATAGGTTAAAATTGACTTTGCATTTTTAAAGGAATAAAAAAGAAAAGAAGGAGGAAGAAGACAATGAGGAAGTAGGGAGGCATTAAAAGGAGGATAAAGAGGAGATGAAGAGGAAAAGAAGGAGGAAGAGAGACATATGTGTTTTTACAATAGCATATAAATATTTGCTCTTTAAGTCCCATCAATAAGAATATATCCAACAGGCTTCTCTGCTCCTTTCTTATTTTCATTCTGTATGTTATATGATGCCAACTCTTACATACCTCAAGTAACTGCATACTTGTTTGATCACGACACATACACACTTTTCCTAAGAGCTTTATGTCCCTAAGGGCACAAATAATCTGATCTGTATATTATTTTAAAGTTGAATTTTGAGATGGAAAATGTGGTAAATAAAATTAGCTACTTGATTAAATATTGGTATGGGTATTGATAGGCAAGGGACAAATATACAATCTTCTGCTTGAAAAAATGGCATGTCACTTATCACTGGCAATATTGGGGATGTCAGTCAGCCTACTTTCTACACATTCATTTCAGAGAACAAAATTCATTGTGACTGCCTGTTATAATCTGGACAACTTTTAAAATACTTTAAAATGAAAATAAAAGTTGAGCTTAATTATTGGCAATGTATAACTTTGTCTTTTCTATTGAATTCATCTGTATATAACAAAATAGCAGTGGCTTGGAAAGTATGGCTGAAGTCTTTGATCATGGGAACCATAAAATCCATACTTGACCAATGGAGCAGATATGGCCAAGTATCTTTGTATTAGTGATTCATAAAGAGAATAACTTTTCTATGATTCCATGTTAACTGAATATAAATATGAAGCCTACATTCTTATAATGATTTTTCCAGTGATTATTACTTGTTATTGCAGGAAATGCGTCTTCAGGAGAGTGTGCTAGGGTTTATTCTCACCTGCACCTTTGCAGATGGTCTTTGAAATTTTAAATACATCCCAGAATAGGAACTCTTTGTCATTAGTGACTTTGATATAAGTAATTATATTTGACCCTTCCTTTTTTGTGTATACAAGGCATTACTCATACAGATTTTTTAAATGCAGGGTGTGGCCTACCTTATGTTTTTTTTTCTTGTAGTATTATGACAGATTCACAGATATGTTTACAGTCTGATTTAATTCCAAGGACTAATAGAGACGGGGGCATTACATATGTGCGTAATTAATTGGGCAAACTCAACAGAAAGGGATTTTCTTTGTCTTCCTTCTCTCTAAAAAGCATCACTATTTTTATACTAGGAGCAGCAATTTCCTTAAACATCTCATTTGCCTATTAACTTTGCAGGCAATCCACACAAAATTTCATAAGCTTGACATCCACATAAAGGGCATCATTACATTTCGGCCTCTGATGATAATCATCATGATCTGAAATGTCCACTGGCAAGCCATATCTTTGACATTTATTATATAATCCTTAGTAGTCTCTTAGCCATAGTCATAAGGGATGCTTTGTAATGGTAGTAATATTAATTGCTGCCATTATCTTGCCTCTTATGTTAAAGTTTGGGTCAAATGATGGGTATAAGTCTAAATGAGCAGTCGGGGATGAAAAGGACAAAGGAGTAGGAGGAAAATACATGAGGAGACCAAGCCCTGCTGCATACTGAGAGGTAATTTACACAAATAGGCTAGACAAAAACAGATGGGAAGAGGGAACGTGGGATAGGGTTGACTAATGACACCTGACTGCCAAATGACCCTGTGGGTTTGAATGCTGGCAGGACACCTCAAACTGTGCCAGCAGCCACTTGGAAGTGCCTGGTTTTCACTCACATTGCATTTAACAGACTAACCTTGCTCTTTCTATTGTTACCATCACCAGGGAAATTTACACCATATCTAATCATGCTCCAGAAAATACACTTTCTAACTGGGCTCTCTTCTTTGAGAGGTCCTGTGTTACCGAACAGTTCTTGAGTTTATTGTTATGGAGCCTTGGCTTCCAACAGGGAAAATTTGACACGTTTGTTCTTTTAAGTGCCTCTTTTGTAAACCTATAGTATGCGCAGCCTTTTGTGGCTTAATAAGAGCAGTGCCGGAAAAAAGAAATTACTTATTCTGAGAATATAACCATATTATTAAATACTTTGCTCATGGTAAAATATGTTTGATCCTGACAGGTGAAGCATTCTTAGAACTATATAAAGTGGACTCCTACCAGCGTCCTATTCTTTCTCCCACTTTTAAGCTTTAATTTCTTTACAAATACCAAATTAGTGTCCTCAGCTGTGCATTTAAATACACTCTGGGCTTGGAATAAAAGATTTTAGGCTGTTGATTACATTGCCAAATAGCTAATAAAAGTAAAACACAAAACAACAAGGCAAACTTAGTCCAGGCTGCACTTTCCAATCTCTAAAACGGGAATATGTTTCTATTATGCTGTCCTAAAGTAGCTTAACAATGGTGTGTGTGTGTGTGTGTGTGTGTGTGTGTGTGTGTGTGTGTGTGTGCATACAACATGCAGAGCATGAGGGTCTAAATCACACAATCTGCTCTGAGTTTATCTCCAGAAAGAGCAAAGAAATAAATGAACAAAGGCTACAATGTTCCTTCATGGAGCCAGGAGATGGGATGTTCTTGTGTGGGGAAGCATATGCTACATCTTGGGGAAAAGCAAGGTTCTCAGATCGGAAAGGAAAAGGTTGATATTTAAGCCCTTGATGAAGCCTCCCTCTTTGGTCCTGAGGAGGAGGCCATTTGGAAGGTTGCTAGGAAAATACATAAATTCATAACCATCACTTATGGGTCTAAAAAGGTCTACACATGTTATTGAAGATGTACACACCTCATTTCTTTTTCTCTTTAAGGAACTCCATGACTATATTGGAAAATGATAGGATGCACACGCTGCACTTAATATTTCTAATATATTATATGCTCTCTTAGTACCTTAGAGAGGAGATTAAACTCTCCACTAGAAGAAAATTACTCATATTTTTGGCTTGACTGGGAAATGCCCAGCATAGATAGGCTCATGTGTCTTAGTATTTGGTCCCCATAACGTGGAGCTGTTGAATACTCCATCTGTAGGGGATAGAGCCTTGTGGAGGAAGTGGGTCAGTAGAGGAAAGTGTTGAGGTCTGGTAGCTCACCTCCTGTCTGTCTGCTTTTGGCTTTCTGACCATGGATACAACTTGACCCTCAAGCTCCTACCACCACACCCCTTCTGTCACATGGAAATATTCTCTCCTACTGTAAACCTAAATGAAGTCCACTTTCTGTTGGTGGCTTCTTGTCTGATGTTTAGTCACAGTCAAAATAAAAGCAAGATACAAAAGCTACATTGCAAATCTAAAAAATTCAAAGTTGATAGGAAACTCCTAGGAACCAATCACTTCAACCTGGTATTAAAATTACAGTTCATCACACATTCTCATCATTTCCAGGTCTGCATCAACAGGAACTCAAAGTTTATTATAATTTAGTTTGTCCAAACTGATGGATAGAGGCTACTGTACATGGAAACAAATATACTCTAAATTATCAAAGATGGAAGGGTCTTTTACCATGGACCATGCATGGCAAGAGGCCCTCCATATTCTAGCTCTTGGGAAGAGGCAGCATCTTGGGTTCTAATAGGACATTCATAACGTAGAAGATAAACTCCTGGAGAAGCGTAAAGTCTAGAGACAACTGATGGAATCGATAGGCCATGTGGAAAGATGTGGAGAAGCAACAAAAGCCACACAAGAATCCAGAAGTTAAGAAAGAGAACACAGAACCAGTTAAAATGATGGTACAGTTATTGAAATTAAGAGGGAAGCAGGAGAGAGCTAATGCAAGGAAAACTCAAGCTACCAAAGATGGAAGTAAGGGTGCAAAACTAAATCGCCTGGGCACATGTGCCTTGCGCCCATCCAGCACTGAGTTCGTGGGACACTCTTGGGTTTCTGACAAGCCTGTGAACGGGAAAAGGTGCTCCATCTTATGGTGCAACCTAGTTTTACTTTTCTTCATTCTCCCCAACCAAGCAGGTAAAGCATAGAAAACTCTGTTAATAAAATTCTAATCTTTAGAACAAAAAGCTATGGCACCACACAGTTTTATTACATTTTAAACATGAAATGCTATGCAATAGTTACATTAAATATAACAAACATTTTTTTGTGTGTTTAAGATACTGAAGATGAGAATGAGGGCTGTGCATGCAAAGCATATGCTAGAATTCAAGAGCTCTGTTATCATACTGTAGACCGGGTTCTAGGGTTTTTGTTTGTTTGTTTGTTTGTTTTTGTCTTTTGAAATGGGGCCTCTCTCTATATAGCTAACCTTATGTGCTAGGATTACAGGTACACATCAGTTTGCTTGGCTTAGCTTTTTTGTTTTATTTTGGGTTTGGGGTGTGTGTGTGTGTGTGTGTGTGTGTGTGTGTGTGTGTCTGTGTGTGTGTGTCTGTGTGTGTGTTTATGCTCTGGAAACTATTTTAAAATAAAATTAATGAGCTATTGAATCTCCCAATGCTCTGTACCCAACTGTTTAACCAGAGCTAGACCTTTTTAAAAGATGTAACATTATTTTAGCTCCCCCATGTGAAAGGATGCACTGAAGAGCAAACTACAGTGTTCTGAACTTATTTAGATTAGCTTGTAAACTTCCTGACTTGCTTGAAATTCCTTATCCCCCGTGGTGAAGAAACTAATGTTTTAAAATAAATTTATGAGAAAAATTATCTTAGAATCTTGCACTTTGACAGTGAAAGAGGTAACACGGGAACAGGGGAACTTGGAAAGAATTTATCAGAGGCATGGAATGTTAAATTGTCCACTTTCCTAGAGCAGTCCCCTAATCTTAAAAACACTTTCCTTCAAAGGGAAAGCACTAAATTCCCACATGCTTTTACGTTACTATAATTTCTGCCCAGAAAAAAGAAGTTGGTCAAAGAATGTGTGTTGCCTTTAAGTACATTCCTGTGATATTAAGATAAATATAGCTTCCAAGTGTAACATCAAAATCTAGTTCAACATCAGTGGTTTTAAATTTTTACTCATGTACCTAAAGAAACAGAGAAGGAATTGAGGTACAGTCCAAAACTAAGCTAATGGAAGCAGAAAAGTCAAAGTGACTGTTATTTCCTATTTTATGAATGTGTAATGGATTATAATACAAAGACGATTTCCATTTAAAATTTCCAAATTTGCATTTTCTATAGTTATTTTCAATGAATATATATACATATCGCAAGTTCCATAAAACCTCGGGCTTAGGAGTGGAATTCTGGTGGCACACCATGCATTCCTTTTGCATTGGAATAATAACAGACTAGAGACAGCCTAGAAGCCTAAGAACTAAGGGTTTCTATCCACGCTTTTGTGTGAGGGTGCTTTGGTGACATTTTTAATGTGCCCCCTTCAAGCTTTTATTTGGGCAGATGCTCCTTCTTAAACGAGATACGGATCCTTCCATTTATCAACATAAATCATTGTACCTTTCACTTTAAACTCCACGTGCCAGAGAGAAGCGAAAATTAAAATTGCAGATAAGATGCCTTAGACGACATGGGTAGAAGAGGCAAGGTGGAATGAAGAAAAGCCACTTCCTTCTTGATATGATTATGGTGAGGTGACAATAAGATCCAAGAGATGAAATGGCCTCTTAGTTCACAAAATCTGTCACTCAATGTTCTAGTCTATACTTATAGTGTCTTTTTATCCCTTAGTCTCAGATAAATGACTATCCCAGCTCATCCATTGGGAAGAAGTCCCTGTAAGAGGTTGTCTGAATCCTGACTCCCTAACGGTACATAAGACACTCTTTGTAAGATCTTCATTTTGTGGGATGAAGACAGATGCTTCTTGTTGTGAATTCCCTGGATGCGTGCTTTGTGTTTCTTTCTATTTTCTTCCAGTTTGTTAATTTTCATCAATGTTCCCATTGTGGGGCTAATAAATTAATTTCTTAGTATGTAAAAGACATCATTAAACACCCACTATGCCTCAGTGAGTTACTTTCCACTCATTAGTGTTTGTGTGTGTGTGTGTGTGTGTGTGTGTGCGCACGTGCGCGTGTGCACAAAACATCCACAACTCTACCACCTAATAGGTAACATTATTACCATTTTACACATGAAGAGTCTGAGTTTTCCAAAGTGCAATTAGAAAATAACCTGAAATATACTGCTTCGTAGAAGTAAGAATCACATCTTTAAAAACAGGTGAGCCTGTTCCTGAGATCCTTTTAATTTTTCTTTGATTCTGCTTAAAATATTGCTTTCATTCCACACAGAAATCTTCATTCTCTTTAATAAACAGGAGCATAGGAAAGCATCCCTCATGTCTTTGGCTTTTGCCTATGGAAGGGAGATCTGCATACATTTATAGCACACATAATTGGCAAATGCCTTAGGCAAAAAGACAAACATAGCACATGGCCTGCAGGTTGCCGGAATAGCTTCCTCCGTGCCTACTGTTGGAACATTATCGTGAGGCACTGCTGGGTGGCTTCACTCTAAAACAGTCCAGAGACACTACTGATGTTTTCCTTTCCTGGTCCTTGGTGATAGCTGTAAAGTCAAAGAGGATGGGTGCTCTTCTTGGCCTCCGATATAAATGCAAACAAATTTCATCCCCTCTTTTCTGTGCTTCTACTGAATTCAGCGTAACAGATTCACACAAATAGTTAAGGGCCTCTTTGTGTCTGTGTCATACTTTGTGCCAATTTAGATGACTATAATTTCTAATATGTCAAGGTCAGAAACCAACCAAGGAGGCAAAAATTAGCAGATGGAAATAAGAATGGAGGGGTCAAGGGAGAAGAGGCAGGAGAGAAAAAGGCAGTGGGAAGGAGAAAAGAGGGAGGGGAAGGGAGAGAAAGAAGCATTGTATGCTAAGAGGCTTTATCAAGAAGACCAATTCGGAAGTAATTTATAGAAAGGAAAGACTGAAGAAACCTTGCAAGGATCCCCTATTTGGCAGTCTGCTATTTGTATATTTGGAATGAACTAGAATATTTACCAGTGATTTTTATTTCTAGACATAGACATGTTTTAAAGCTAAATAATGGGAAGAACTCCCAATAAGTATAGTTTCTTTCTTTCTTTCTTTCTTTCTTTCTTTCTTTCTTTCTTTTTTTCTTTCTTTCTTTCTTATATAAACCATGGACAAATGAAATTTGGGGAGGAAGAGTTCAATTTCACAGTCCATTGCTGAGGAAGGAACTCAAAAGGGCAGGAACCTGGAGAAGGCATCTGATGCAGAGGCCTTAAAGTAGAATGCTTCTAGCTTGCTACTTATTGCTTGCCCCTCCTGCTTTCTTATAGAACCCAGGAACTCCTGCTTAGTGGATAGGCACACCCACAATAATCATCAATCAAGGAAATGCAAACAGAGCCAGGCACGCCCTTTAATCCCAGTACTCAGGAGGCAGAGGCAGGAGGATCTCTGTGAGTTTGAGGCCAGCCTGGTTTACAAAGAGAGTCCAGGACAGCCAAAGCTACTTGGAGAAACCTTGTCTCAAAAAAAAAAAAAAAAAAAAAAACAAGAGAGAGAGAGAGAGAGAGAGAGAGAGAGAGAGAGAGAGAGAGAGAGAGAGAGAGAGAGAAGGTAAACAGCTTTGTCTACAGGGCTAACTTTATAGAAGCATTTTCTCAAGTAAGATTCTCTCTTCAAAAATATGTCTTTAGCTTCTGTCAAGTTGACATAAAGCTAGCCAACACATAATACAACTGCTTTTCTCATAAGCTCAATGCTCATAAAAAAAAAAAAAAAAAAAAAAAAAAAAACTACCATTGAGATCATTATTTCTATCTCATGAGAGCTGCCAAATAGAACACTTGGTGATTTTCCTGTTTTGCAAAATACCATAGTCTGTACTCCATGTTTTATATTATGGTTAGAAAAAGAAAAAAATATAAGCATCTAAACATCCATATCTCATGGACAGCTGTTCTGAAATTTGCCTGTACATTGTAGCATCATCGATGACTAATGCCTCTAGTCAACTCCCAAAATATCTAAAGATAAAGACTCTGAATTTGGCCCTAAGACTTTGCTAATGAAACACATGTAAGTTCTCTTCCTTATGGCCAGCATAGAAAATCTTAAAGATCCTTACCCTTATTACCTCTTGATGATCTACTGCACTTACACATTCGTAAGGGTGGGAGTCAAGTCAAAAGGTGCCCAGATGTTCTATTTTATGCCAGCCACCGTGCAGAACCAGCAAAGTGAGTTTCAGCTTCCACTAAGTTTAGACAAGGCAGTACATTTCTTCTGTCCAGGTTCTCCTAATCTCCCACTATATTTAAAATACGCATTCCCGTCTATATATTCAAGAACACAATATTAAGGAGTGGTCTCCTTTAAATGTTTAAAATCCATGTTATCTAGTCAAATGTATTCACCTTATCTGACACTGGAAGGCATTTCTAGAATTATACAATCTCAGCAGAGAAAAGTACACCCCAGGTGGAATTTTCTTGGTAAATATCTCTTACTCAGGGTGCTGAGAAAGAAAGCTGGCAATATAAGGCAAAGCATATTTTTCCTGCTTATGTTATGTGTGTTTTGAGGATAGAAAAATTTAGAACTATCACTGTAGCAATTTTTGTTGGTGAGAAATTCAATTGTTATATTGCAATGGGGATTGGTTTACTGATAAAAAAAAATTCCTGGTATTAATAATCTGCTTGAGTGTTTCTTCAGTTTATAAATTGCTTGTCAGCTTTTCCAACTACACTCACCAGATAGGGAAAACAATGTGCCAAACAAACAAACAAAAAAACAAAAACCAAATAATTCGTGACTTGTCTTTGATGACACAGCATTAGTTGACTGGAGAACATTCCTCACTGAGCTGCAGTTTCAGCCTTCTTTGAAAGTATCCCTTGTCAACAATCCAGATTCCTTCCAATTCTTATGGTACCTATTCCTCAAAGCTTATTGTAGGAATATTAAAAAAATCTCAATCTAAATATCAAATTAGCTCCCAAATCATATGGAATAAACGCATATAGGCTCACACAATTTCCCCTCAGGTCTTGATATTTCAGTTACCTGCTTCTTTGTTTCTTGAGAAGAATAAATTGTTTTTAATATTGCTTTTTATAAAGAACACAGAACGCACGAGAGTCCCCCAAAGTACTTGACTTATGTGGTATTAAAAAAAAATTATCACAAGTGGGGAAAAATCTCAATATTTGAGCAACAATAATAAAAGTTGCTCTGGGCTGAACTTCTGGGTCTTTTGTATCACAGTCCACAGGAAAAAAAAAGTTCACAGCCAAGTAATAAACCTGGGGAATATGGGCTTATAATGGAAATGTTGACAGGTGCTAGCAGGTGCTACTGCAATGTCTTGAATCTGATTTAGAACAAGTTTCCAATAATGTTTTTCTAAGGCAGTCTTTCGGGGGATTTAAGTTAAAAAATAAAAGAAAGGGGTTTTCCATGACTTCCACCTCAATGATTGATGAGAATGGGAGGGATTTGTGACCAGATGCCTCAGGGCACCTGTAAATAAGATCATGGGTATCTGTTACAGGAGAGTTAGTGAGCAGAACCTTCTATCCTTTCAGAAGCCACCCAGTTATAAGTCTCATTTCATAAGACAGGAGTCGGCAAGCATCATGGCTTATGATGACATGTTTTCAAGTTTGGGAGTAAAGTATTACCTCACTTAGAAATGTTCCACAGAAGTTGCAACTAGGAGGATGAAAGCAAAGACAGCTGAAATGAAGAAACTGGTTCTAGAAGTTTCCAACCCATTCACCGATGCCCATAGCTGTGTTCTCTCTCATTCTTCACAGTTTTAGTGAAAGGTGCCTGATGCATGTAAAGTTTTATATTTGAAGTTTTGCTGATTATGCTAAGAAAGACTATTTCCTACAGTCATCAAACTAAAGCAAAAATCCTGCTAAGCGTGAGTACTGTCAATCTGAAGTTGCTATATTGTCCTAGGCCTAGTGTTATGCAACCAAGTCACCAAAACAAAGGAGGCTACATGTGGAAATTTCTATGTGAAGCTCATAAAAGACTTGGTGGCACAATTACAGCTGCGTGCTCATTAGTCCTATGACATTGGACATGCTCATCTAAAGTCCTATGTTTTCCTACGCAATGCAGAGAACATGAACAAAGGCAGGAGGCACAGTAATAACAGCAGGCAACACTATTGACTGGCAGCCTACATTAAGCACTCAGTTAGGTTATACACCACTTGTGGTTATAATCAGAAGTGGGAGACCCATAGATGAAATGTCACACATAATTTCAACCCCAATATTCATTAGCATTATTTGTACATAATTGTTCCTGCTTTATAAACACCATTTACATTAAATAGAAGTGAGAGTAGCTACTTCCTATTGTTGTTAGTGATATCCCTTTTTATGTGGCTCAAGTAAAGCCAGATTATCACAAGACAACCTGCTCCCTGAAAGCCCTGATCAGCATTAGTTGAGGCTGGCTATGAATCGGGGACTCGGGGGAACTCATTCTTGGGGTTAGGTGAATATTGTCTCCAAAGAATATTCTATTGTGTCCTCTCGACTTAGATCTTGTTCACTTTTTCTCTGTGTTTCCTCTCCTACTTTGTTCCCTCAATTCAACCATTACCTCATCTATTCAAGTTCCCCTTCTGAGTGAGATTTAAGCATCCTCCTCTTGGTCCTCCTTGTTACTTATCTGCTTTGGGTCTGTACATTGTAGTATGTTTGTCCTGTACTATGTGGCTACAATCAGATTATGAATGAGTGCATATCATGGGTGTCTTTCTAGTGGAGAAAGGAGAACACCAACCCACTCACCAAAACTTTGATCCAGAGCCTACCCTGCCTACAAGTTAGTGCAACAATAAAGATGGAGCAGAGATTGAGGGAAGATCCAACCAATGCCTTGCCCGACCCTAGACCCCACCCCATGGAAGAGATCCAAAGCCCTGACACTATTAACAAATCTCTACTATGGTTGCAGACAGGAGCCTAGCAGATGTGTCCTCTGAGAGGCTCCAGCCAGCAGCAACTCAAAACAGATGCTGAAGCTCAGCCAAACATTGGGCAAAGCATAGTAAGTCTAGTGGGAAAGTGGGGGAGGGGGAGATAAAAGGACCTAGAGATGACAAAAGCTTCACAAGAAGACCAACAAAACCAACTAACCAGGGATCAGAGGGGCTTGTGGAGCATGAAGTACCAACCAAGGACCATGCATGGACTGGTCCTAGGTTATCTATATAGATGTAGCTGGTGGGCAGCTCAGGCTTCATGTCGGGCTTCTAGTAAGGGGAGCAGTGGCTGTCTCTGACCTGGACTATGCTGTCTGCTTTTTGATCACTTCGCCCTGGTGGTGCTGCCTTTCCAGGCCACCAGGAAAGAAGACATATTCAGTTTTGATTTGACAAGCTGGGGCAGGTGAGTAGGGGTAAGGGCTCTCTTTTTCTGAGGAGTAGAGAAGCAGGGATTGGGGGGAGGGAGAGTCAGACTGAGAGGAGTTGATGGAAGGCTTATAACAAGGATGTAAAGTGAATACATAAATAAATTAATTTTTGAAAAGAAATAAAATAATTCTGATTTGAGGGCTTAACTTTGGCATGTAAACTACAAAAGAGCTCATCACAAGATCTTTGGCTTCCACCTTGTAGATGGCAGTTTTCAATAGAGTGGTCCCATTAGTAAACTGTCCTGTGCTAATGCGCTTGCTTGGGGCAATAATCATCAGAGATCCTGGTTCTGGGCCTTGCCAATGCCAATGCACTGGGAGTGGGTGATGTAGTGTTGTAATTACACAATTAGCCTTGTCAAGCCATGGAGCAAGGGGAATAGCAGGATCTTGAAGCTTGAAATGTGGCTGGCTGATCGATGACTGCCATTAAGCTCATCCTTTGTTCACTGTAGGAAGAGCAGATACCGAGCTTAGGCAAAGGGTCCTTAATGAAGGATAAAATCCTTGACCCACAGCCGCACATACTTCTTCATGCACTTATGATCGCTCAGCTCACCCTTCCTGTCTACGACACATAGACTCTGCCCGTCTCCCACCTTAGTGTGATGAAAAGTAATGAACCGTTGCCAACAAGCTCTTTGTAATCCATCACATTTAGATGATAGAAGGTGAAATTTTGTGCAAACATTACCTAAGACTTCTCACCATGAAAGGTGGAACTCTTAATATTCTCTATGCCTTTTAATGCAAAGATATTTAATTGGACATTGTAGACTTTTGAGTGCATATAAATAACCTATATTCAAAAACATGTAAATTTCTCCTACATATATTAACATTTAAGATATATACTATAGCACACTTGTGTGTATAGTTTGGTAGGTATGCATATACACACATATACATATAGATACCCTAAAAAATAAATTTTGGTCACATGATATGAGTGGAATTAGTCTAAATTTCTGAGTTGTCCCCAGTGGAAGGAGCCTGGCATTAATATTTAACTGCTTGTTCTCACTCTCAGACCATCACTGTTATTATTCCAATGCCCTTCCTTACCCTTTGGGTATCATCACTGTGCTGTCCTTTTGCAACCAGTTATCTGCTAAACCACATCATTACGGTAACTAGAGGGTACAGAGGACATGCAGGTGTCCCCATTAAGCATATATAAGAGGATCTAATAGGACCAGATGGACTGTTGCATCCCTCTTAGGTCACCTAACTGTGTGCTGGCAGGTTCTTATTCTTCTCAGGCAGTAACCATCCTATAATATTCTTGTGTCAAGCGATAGAGGACATCTTGCTAAGAAACACAGCCAAATTCCAAATACTAGGGGGAAGAGTTCAGAGTATGCCATGTGTAAATGTACAAAACACATGCTCTGAAGATAATTATAAAAGGCATTATTCAAATGATGATTGTGACAAAGCTTGGATGCCATTAAATAAAAGGAAGTGAGTGGCTGCAATGAAGTATGTCTAAAATCCCAACAATGAGAGGGCAGAGCCCAGGAGATTGCCATAAATTAAAGGCTAGCCTGAGCTTTACAATGAGACCTTGCCTCAGAATAATTAAGTAAAAAAAATTTAAAAGGTGGTAGAATAGTGTGAGGTCACAATATAGATTTGTTTTCTGAGTGTAATGGGAGCTTTAAATCACATATCATTCTTCACAAAGCTACATTCACAAAAAAACAATTCAGGTAAAACTAATGAGATCTGAGTAAGTTCTCATCTGTACAATTTTCTATTCATAGTAGTAGTCAATAATTCTTCAAGGTACCGACTGAAAAACAAACAAAAATTCTAATTTTGTTATTTCCCCATAATCTATAATTATTCCAAAATTTAAAAAATATGCATTTAAAATTCTTCATGGAAGAAGTAATTTAGGAAAAGCCCTGGCCAAGGCCAAGCATGCAAAGAAGAAAAGCAGTGAGTCATCGCTAGTCCCTCTGTGAGTTTTGGTTTCTCGGTAAGTCACTGCGTTTTGTCCTTTGTTTCTCTTATCCGTCCATAATGCTAGTCTCATCTCTCCAAATTACTGTAAGCATCTTGAAGCCTGTGGGGAAGTGGCACTGCGTGCATACATCTGAATAAACAGGAATACATTTCACAATTTACCAAGAGAGCAGTGCTGTAACACCCATCTACCTCCACAGCACTGCAAACAAAAGCCCCAGGTGGGCAACACACTGGATATGCTATCCCTCATGCTTTAATTCTGCATGTGAGAAAATCACAGTGTTCCTCAAGTGTGCCAGGATACTACGCCACACATAATCATGACTAATAGATGTAAGTGTGAATGAACACTTTACACACATGAAGCACAACTTAATCCATTTGTATAGGATCGGTTTCACTTTCTGCACCCCCCCAACCCCCTCCAAAAGGAGAAAGAAAAAAGACAGAGCATTTAAAAACCTATAGCAGCTAATGCAAAATAAATTTAGAGAAAGGACATTTCTGGATGTGTATAGTGACTAAATGAAAACCTTCTCTGTTTTTACAAACTGAATTAGAGTCGCTCAGCAGGCCCAATAATGCTACAGGCAAAGCAAGGGAGGAGCTTGCCGTCCCATAGGCTAGACAAGGAAAAAGCCTAAATGACTTCTCTAAGTGAGAGAACTTCATATTTCATGCAAACCTCAGGAAATAATTAAGCCTTCAGTGCAATCCTGGGACCTGTGCTCTAGAAATGGCCTCCATAAACTCTGTTTCCATTGGTGGGACTGAGCTTCTCTCTCATCCCTTATTACCCTTCATACATCATCCTCCTTTAAGGCAATGAGAACTTGACACATAAATAAAAAGCATGAGATCATTTCAGGGAGGGGATAAACATGATTCAAATCCAGCCAGGAGCTTTATCATCAGCTTGGGAGGATGTAATGCTGCTAGACAATCTGATACAAAGACTGAGAATGGGATTTTGTTCCTGTTGTGTGGAGGTTTTAAAAGGTGTTTGGAAAACAAAAATTAAGCCATCTGCCTCATTTAGAATTCTATAGGTAAAACAGCACACAACAGCATCTCAAAAGGCATATGATATCATACCTTAGACCTCACATTTTAAATCTAATAGTGTAGCAGCCATTTCACCTAAGATACTAGGAGGCCATAGTCTTGGTGAATGTATACTTTGGTGAGATTGAATGTCAGTCATCTGCTCCATCACTAAGAAGAATGTAGTCTTAAATGGACTCTGTCATCTCTTTGGGATCCCATATCCAACACAAGTGCAGGCACAGTTCTCTGTGAGAAGCTTAGTAAGGGGACCTCAGCTTTTATGAAGTTTCTTAACAACTATTTCTTGAGGTAATATTTCATGTGGAACAGACTTGTGGCTTAAGAAAACCCCAAATCTCTGTATTGGTGATCTTCAAAGGCTGTTTTCTGTACTGATATTTCAATAGGCTCTTATATGCCCTTGGAAAACACCCACAGGTCCTACTAAGGTCCTTTGTGACCATAATTAGTGTGTTTCACTTTCTCTTGCTTTTCTTTTCTTCAGTATGCCTAGAAAAATGTTTTAATGACATACCAGTTAGTATACTGTGTTTACTGCTGTGGATAATTAGGGAAGTTCCTGTGTTTCTATTTGGGCTTAATATCTAGAAAGGATTTCTGTACTGTGAGTTTCTGGGGGAAGCCTTCAAACCCTTCTCTTAACACTCAAAAGTAAACCTCAGTAAAGTTCTATTCTTTAAGACCTAAATTTTATTTTACCACAGTGAGAAAGAGAGCCTGGATTCAACTCTGTGAATGAAGATTGGGTCCTTCTGAGAGAAGGAAGAGGATTACCCTTGGCATATCCTTAAACGGGGCAGAGTAGGGTGAAGAAGAAACACGTTGGCTTCTTCCTACATTTGTTCTGCACCCTGAGACCAGGGACTGCTCATGTGTGGCACATGTTAGTGCATATGTGGCACATGTTAGCACACTCAGACCCAAGTCCTCACTTCCATGCTTCGCATATCCCAAAAGAGGAAGATGGATGCTACTAGTCATAAACCAAGAATGGTAGCTCAGTGAGATGAAGGGCACGCTTCTAGGCTCGGTGATAATTGTTTCACTACACGTTTACCTCTCAGCATCATGCTAGGTGTTATCAATTTTTACTTGTCAGTCATACTTCAACAAAATTGGGGTAAATACTCTGGGTTCATGCATATCTATGCAAATGGGTCAGGAATTCTGTTTCAGTCATGCATTGGGAGGTCCTCATGAGAGACAGTGAAGAGTCTGCAGATATATACATGTGGTAGAGAGGCTCTCTGTGTTTCTGAGGCTTGAAAGAGAAGGTGCACACAGCTATTGTGTAGTTTCATTCCCCTTTGTCTGTGTGCAGTGGCTTGAATGACGTGAGTTTAGGGCACTTGAGTGTTTGGTACCCGCACTGTTTGCTGAGGCTTAGCAGGTGCCAGGATTATTGGGCAAAGTGTTTCACTGGAGGCAGGATTTCAGGGTTTTAGACTAGTGCTAGTGCTACTTTGCTCTCACCACTTCCTGTTTGCAGTTCAAAATGTGAGCTCTCCATTTCTTTTACTGCCCATGTCCATCTCCTGCTGCTGCTATTCCCAGCCAGCAGGGACTTGAGCCCCTGGAACATAAGCTCAAATAAACACTTTCTCCTAAAAACTGCTTAGGTCATGGTATTTTACCACAGCAGTAAAAATGTAACTAATACACCCTCATTCCTTTTTCCCTCCCTTTCCCATTCCTCTCCTCTCCTGTCCTGACTTCTTCTCTCCTCTCCTCTCCTCTCCTCTTCTTCTTTCTCCCCCTGTCTCATGAGTCCCTTATATAACTCTGTGAACTTTGCAGGAGTTGAAGAAAGCCAGACTGTGGTAACCAGTGTGAAGGCAAAAGTGAGAAATGGTTGGGAATGATTCACAAACATGGCTTTGGATCCAAATCCAGGTTATTATTTTAAGTGGATAATATTTCTACTACACCATGCCATCTTCAATAGGAGTCAATATAAAGTTAGTTTTTGATGATATTACATTTTAAATTATAATGTCTTACTTTATATTATACTAACATCTATTAAGCACAAACACTCTCTTAGCATGCACATCTGCTACACCGCATATCTGATATGCCATAATAATAGCATTAAAGTTATGTCTATTCTACTGTAGAGGACACAGAATAAAGCCACTTAGAGTTTGTCTAAGTTATGGGAGATAAGTGGCGGCAAGAAAATAGAGAGACATATAGGCTACTTCCTGGAAAGTTCTGTCATAACTACTGGGAGGCGCTGTCTCTCATTTTTCAGTACTTGAAATAATACTTTTTGTTTTCTTGCATATTGGGACAACGCTCCCCAGTGTTGTATAACAATTTCTCCATCATTTCTCAGCATAATAGATTAACTGTAGATGTCAAATCTGAGCTAGGAGGGCCTTAGTATTTGCTTAAACATGGTTTCCAATATGTCTACGAACAATATTGGATAAAATTGACATTTGGGTTGGGATACTGAAGGAAATAATCTGACTGACCTAATCTAAGTGAGAGAGGAAGGTGGATCTGAATGCAATGAAAATCCTGACTTCTGAGTAGGGGCACCCTCCGTCTGCTTGATTGTCTTTGAACTGTGGAATCCATTTTTTCCTGCATCCAGACTTTAGTTTGACCCCAAGCACTAACTTTTCCAAGGTTTTGACACTGCTGGATTTGAGTTGGAATGCATGCACACACTGGTTCTCAGAGCTTTGAACTAGGACTAGAACTGTAGAACTGGCTCTCCTGAATCTCTAAGGGTCTTATGACTTAGCTTCCATAATATCTCAGGTAGATTATTTCTAATAAATCTCTTCCTGTATCTGGGTAAATCCTATTAGTTCTGTTTGTATGGAAAACCTTGAATAATATACTTAATATGTGTTTTTTTAACTAATAAAATAGAATCCCTCCTGATTAGACAAAGACTGCTGACAATTATTCACCAAGAGTCAACTCTCAAATCTCTAATTCAGAGATATGAAGCTGAGAAGTACAGAGACCAAAAATCACTTCAGTGAAAAACAAAGTATGGAGCACTGGGTATATGTGACATAATTGAGGATATTCATATTTTGAAAATCAAATTTTACCATTTCTCTAATTTATAGTGATCTGAAGGGTCTCTAGAGATACTCACTCCGTCCTAAATTTTCTTACTGAACTAGAGTCAAGCTACTGACTTTCTTAAAAGATTTAACACTTCACTTTTTGTGCACAAATGGCTACAAAGCAAATCTCCATTTCAATTTTTTAATAGTGGGTTGTCATTGTCACAGCAGGGAGCTTAGCTGCTACACCAGGGTTGTGAGTTTTAACTTAACTCTTTATTATTTATTCTGCCTTGATGAAATATATTTCTCCCTCACAATGCAGTGAAAGAACTCACTCATTCAAATGACATTCATAGATTCTAAATAACATTAATTGTCATTTAATATAACAGCATGTCTCAATTTCCTGATTTGGTGGTTTATATACTTGTGCAATCAGTGGAGTCTTGTATGCATGTAGTATCTGGTCAGAAATTACTAACACCAGCACATGCATTTTAGTTGGATCAGACCTTCAGACTTGAAGTTCATTTTTATTCATACAGAAGTAAATGGATAAATCAATGAGAAGTTACAATATCCTGTCACTCCATACAGTTAGTACTGGAGAAAAATGGGAAAGAGTAAAGAAAGAAAATAAATAAAGTCTTTTCTCCGTTAACACATTTAATCCTTAAAAAGACTTGATATCTGTGTACAGAGAAGAAATGAAGATTTTCCACTCAGAACTCTCCTTTCCAATCAAGGGAGGTGTGTCTTCTTCCTGTGGGTCCTCCCACTAACTCACTACACCAACAAAAATGAGGACAAGCTCAACTGACAGACACATCTTTGTGGAACATAGAAAATCAGATTTCATTAGCTTTAATTAAGAACATGATATGGACATAAAAAGTAGCAGATAAACAGACTGGAGAGTAAAACAAACACAATAAACATCAGTTGTGAAATTACTAAACTTGTCTGAAAGTCATGCTGACTTCTGAAGAAATGTAAGTTTTCTCAGAAGACATAACTGTTGGAATCGTTTCTTTGCAAAAATGTTGCTGAAAGGGCCTGTCATTAAAATCAGGATCTAAAGTGTCTGGGTTAAATGTGCTGCCTAGTTTCATGTCAATTTGACACTTGCTGGAAGTCATTTGGGAAGAGGAAATCTCAACTGAGAAAATGTCCTTACCGGACTGACCTGTAGGATAGCCTGTGGGATAATTCCTGATTGATGGTTGATGTAGGGTGGTGCAGAGATGGCTGTGGTAAGTATCACCCAAGGATAGGGAGTCCTGGGTTATATAAGAAGGCAAGCTAAACGAGCCATGAGGAACAACTGAAAACACAGCCTTTTGGGCAAGTGCCCAATTGTAAGTGAGTATATACCATGTGAATCTTTCTGCTTCTGGGTTAACTCACTCATTATGATCCTTTCTAGTCCCATCCATTTGTCCACAGATTTCAAGATTTCCTTGTTTTTAATATATGAGTATTATTCCATAGTGTAAACGTACCACAGTTTCTTTATCTTGGGCACTAGCCCAAAAGGCACGTCCCACGAAAGTCTTCACTACCAGGAGATTGGGATAGATGTGAGGACACCCTATTGAGACTCTAGGTAAGAGAAATATAGGAAATGGGGAAATAGAAGGACACCAAGGATCCTAGAAACCTACAAGAAGAACATTGTAATGGGTGGATTTGGGCCCAGGGGGTTCTGCTCAAACTATTGCACTAACCGAGGACAATACAATAGGAAACATGGAACCCCTACTCTGATCTACCCATTGGACAGGACATTCTCCACAGTTATGTGGAGAGCGAGTACTGACTTTGACATGAGCTGTGGTGCTCCATATTTGACTGCCTTCCTTTGGTGGGGAGGCCTGGTGGCACTCAAAGAAAGAATAAGCAGGCTACTAAGATGAGACTTGATAGCCTATGACCATATAGTGGGGGGAGGAGGTCCCCCTCAGTCATAGACCTAGGGGAGGGGAATAGGGCGAAAGCAGGAGGGAGGGAGGAATGGGAGGATACAAGTGATGAGATAACAATTGAGTTGTAATCTGAATAAATTAATAAAATTAAAATTAAAAATAAACAAAAAACAAACAGTCTTATCCATGACCTATGCTCCAATTCCTGCCACCAAGCTCCGGCTTTTGTTTCTCTCAGTGAGGGACTTATAAGTTGTGTTGTGAAATAAATTCTTTTTTCACCCAAAAGGTGCCTTTACTCATGATATTTTTATCACAGCAATAGAAACCCTACCTACAAGAGCTAAACATATCATGAACTAATTTTAATTATTAGAAGAATCAAATGTCATTTAATCCTATCTCATCCCCCAAAAGCTTTAAGTGGGAAGAATTTGCAATCTAAAAGAATCACCTTGAAAGATACTGATTTAGTTTGAACAGGAAATGTCCCTCATAGGCGTGTTAAATTTTGGTCTTCAGCTGGTGGCACTATGCTGAATGTCATTGAAAGCCAAGGAAGGAGGACCTCCCTAGAGCAAGTAGAGCAATCAGTGCATTTCCTTAAGCTAATATCTGGTCCCCTGTGCCTTTCCTGCTCTCTGCTTCCTGTCTATAATGAAGTGGACAGCATCCTCTAACATATGGTGTTGTCATTACTGATTTAGAATTGGCTCAGAAACAATGGAGCCCAGGATTGTAAAACCTCTAAAATTGCTGGTCAAAATATGTCTTTCCTTTTTAAAGTAGTTTTCTCAAGTATTTTGGTTAAAGTTATGCAAAAATGACTGATATGCACAAGAGAAAACTGAATATATATACATATATTTACATATGTATATTATATATATACATATTATGTGTACATATATGATTTTGAGGTGTGGTGGCTCACTCCTTTGAAAATTTGTTTAATTTATTTTTGTGTGCCCCAATATTTTGTAAGCATATTTATTAGCCACATGCATGTAGTGCATGCACAGGCCCAAAGAAGTTGTCAGGTCTCCTGACATTGGAATTACAAACATGAGTAGCCCATCATATGGATGCTAGGAATGGAACCCAGGTCCATGGAAGAGCAACTGATCCATCTCTCCATCCTCACCACTGACACTATTTTACTATCACCCCTTCCAATAGTGCCAATGATTTATCACCTAACAAGAAAGACAAGGGAATGTTTTGCTGATAAAATTGCAACCTAATAGAGTACCACAAACACGTCTGACAATAATGTAAAAGAAGCCATTATTGTTGTGAAGAAGGTCTCAGAAGTATAAAAAAAATCCTGGCATAGACTCAATAATGGGTGTCCCAAATGCAGCAGGCAGCAGCAGTAAGCAACAAAGCTTACAGCTATGAATAGGCAGGGAGATGGCTCAGTATATAGACGGGGTTACCACTAAGCCTAATCATTTATAATGTTGATAATTCTATAGACTATTTCAATAAAACAATCTAAAATTAAAGAATTATGACCTTGAATCTTTACTTTCTTGATTTTGTTTGCTATCTTGACTTCATTCAAAATAATTTGTAGAGGCTGTGAATGTAATTTATGAGAGAAAAAATACAAACAAAAGCAAAACAAATCTAGCACAACAATTATTCCCTTTGACTAGTGTTGCTATGCATTTTGGCATCTTGTCAATTTAATATGAATACCTTGGAATAATAATCCAAGGTATAAGTAGTTGTGTGCTCCATCCACAATCCACAGTGAAGTACTAACAACAATATGTCACTTAACATGATAAAAGAGTCAGTTACACCAAGGCACAGCATAATTTCAACTGTCAGATTCTTCTTGATTGGGGGATCAACTCCCAAATATCATTTTTTTGTAGCAATTTACAGCACTTACCTTTGCAATCTGGACACACCAGTTCAAGAGCAGCTGCGATCCTATGTTATCCTTGTGTTCGTGGACATAGTCCAGTAGGCAGCCATGCGGCATCAGTTGGGTAACCAGCTGGATAGTGGGGCTCAGGCACACGCCCAGTAAGCGAACTAGATGTGGATGGTCCATACTTGCCATGATCAGAGCCTCCTGTAACAGCAGCCAAAACAGAAAACAGATTATCATCATTTCAACTCGGCATTGCTCGGTGTTTTCAATATATTGGATGAAAGGTGTATAATAGATTTTAAAATGTCCTCAGAGTCAGACATAATGGCTTATGCACTTTATTCTGGCACTCAGGAAGTAAAGGTCAGGGAAACTTTCTGAGTTTGAGGACAGCCTGTTATACACACTGAGTTTCAGGCCAGCCAGGACTGTAGATTGAGACCCAGTCTCAAAAAAAAGATTACTCAGTAGACTCAATTAACTTAGTCATCAGGGAAATACAAATCAAATGACTCTGCAATCCTATTTTATACCTGTCAGAATGGCTAAAATACAAAATTCAAGTGACAGCAAATGCTGGCAAGAATGTGGAGAAAGGGGGACACTCATCAATAGGTGGCGGCAGTGCAAACTTATACAACCAATTTGAAAATCAGTTTCTCACTTTCTCAGAAAATTGGGAATAGCTCTGTCTCAAGACCCAGCTATACAACACCTGAGCATATATCCAAATGACACTTCACCATACAACAAGGACACTTGCTCAACCATGTTCATAGCAGTTTATTCATAATAGCCAGAATCTGGAATAAACCTAGATGCCCCTCAACTGAAGAATGGCTAAAGAAACTGTGGTACATTTGCACAATGGAATACTACTCAGCTATTAAAAAAAGAAATCATGAAATTTGCAGGCAAATGGATGAACCTAGAAAAGATCATCCTGAATGCAGTAACCCAGACCCAGAAAGAGACACATGGTAAGTACTTACTTTTAAGTGGATTTTAGCCAGATAGCACAAGATAAACATACTATAATGCACAGACCCAAAGCAGATAAGTAACAAGGAGGATCCAAGGGAAGATGCTTAAATCTCACTCAGAAGGGGAAATAGAATAGACAGATGTAGTTATTGCATTGAGGGAACAAAGTAGGAAGAGGAAACACAGAAAGTTATGAGAGTGGAGATCAGACCTTGGGAGAGCGGGAGTGGTGGGGCAGATGGACAAAAAGCCTGTGAAGAGAAGAAAAACTGGGTAGGGGCATCTCGGTGATAAGCTGGAGACCTAAGTTAGGAAAGGCTCCTGGTGTGTGTGTGTCAGGGCGGGGGTAGTGGGGGAGGATATGAGAGGCACTCTAGCAGAGACTCCTAGTAGCAAGGGCCATAGAGACTGAAGAGGACACCTTCTAACTAAACAAGTCCCCTAATAGAGGGATGGGAACACCAACACAGCCACAAAAAATTCGACTCAAAATTCACCCTGTCTACAAAATGTGCAAGGATAATGATAGAACAGATAGAGCAGAGTTTGAGGGATGGTCTAACCAATACTTGGCCCAATCCAAGACCTACTCCACAGGAGAGAACCATCCCTTGTCACTATTAAGGCTACTTTGCAATGCTCGCAGACAGGAGTCAAGCAGAGTTGTCCTCTGAGAAGCTACACCCTGCAGTGCCTCAAAACAGATGCTAAGACTCACAGCCAAACATTGAGCAATGCATAGGGAAAGTTGTGGAAAAGTGGGGGAAGGAGCAAAGTACCTGGAGGTGACAGGAGCTTCACAAGGAGACCAACACAGCCAACTAACCAGGGCCCAGTTGGGGTCTGCTGACACTAGAGCACCAACCAAGGACCTTGCATGGACTGGACTCAGCCCCCCTACAAAGATGTAGCTGGTGGGTAGTTAAGGTTTCACATGGGTCCCTTAGTCAGGGGAGCAGGGGCTGTCTCTGGCGTGGACTCTCTTGCCATTTTTTCAATTAATTCCCTCTGGTAGGAATGTCTTGCCAGGCCACAGAGGCAATGATGTGATGTGGTAAGCTTGGGTATATGGGAAATGGGGCTCCCCTTTCTGAGAAATAAGGAGGGGGATGAGGGAGAGAAAGGGGGTGAGACTAGGAGGTGCAGAGAGATAGGGCTATGACCAGGATGCAAAGTGAATTCATACATACATGCATACATGCATACATACATACATACACATATACATACATACATACATATATACATACTCTTTAAAAGTGTAACTATAGTTATTATTTCATACTTAGAATTATATAATTAAATGAAGTTAAGAAAGAAATGGTCTATACTATAATATGAATGCAGTTATAGAATAATAACCTAATAAATCAAAATCTATATTTTATCTTTTATGCATGGGCAACATAGTATGTTATTTACTGACAGTTAAGTTAAAATAAACACTACTCTATTCCAGAGACTTTGCATGATGGCTCAGAGGTTAAGAGCAGTGGCTATTTTTCCAAAAGTTGTGAGTTCAATTCCAGCAACCACATGGTGCCTCATAAACATCTATAATGAGATTTGGGGCCCTCTTCTGGCCTCCTGGCATACATGTAGGCATAATACTGTATAAATAATACAAAGGATGGGATAACAATTGAGATGTAATATAAAAGAATTAATTAAAAATAAATAAATCTTTAAAAATAAATAAATACATGAATATCACAAAAGATATGAAAAATGGGTGAAATGTTCAAGCTAAATTTTTTTTTTACAGAAATAGGTCAAGGCTGGATCTTTGGCTCATTCTTTTTTTGATAGTTCTTTTATATTAAAATAATATTTTTCATATAATATATTCTGAGAGTTCCATTCCTTCATCTCCTCCAAGATCTTCCCTGTTCCCTAGCCTTCCAAATCTATACTTTTTTTTTTTTGGTATTTGTTTGAACAAATTAAATAATAAACAAATAGAATAAAATAAAGTAAAACAAAAAAGATAAAGAAAAAGCCTTAAACCAGATCTAGCCAATGGTCAGAATATTCTCCACAGTTGAGTGGAGAGTGTGATACGACTTTCTCACGTACTCTGGTGCCTCACATTTGACCATGTCCCCTGGAGGGGGAGACCTGGTGACACTCAGAGGAAGGACAGCAGGTTGCCAAGAAGAGACTTGATACCCTATGAGCATATACAGGGGGACGTAATCCCCCTCAGGAACAGTCATAGGAGAGGGGAATAATGGGAAAATGGGGGGGGGGGGGGAGGAATGGGAGGATACAAGGGATGGGATAAACATTGAGATGTAACAAGAATAAATTAATAAAAAAAAAAAAAAAAAGAAAAAGCCTTAAAAACAGATACACACATGCAGAAAGACATACAACCTATATAACACAAAAATGGAAACCATAACAAAGGATTATGGTGACAAAAATATCTCCAAAACTACCACTGAGTTGGTTGTATGTTGCCCATCTACTGCCAGGCACAATGCCAGCCCTTAAGTGTGATTTGTTTACCCAGTGAGATTCCATTAAGAAAACTATCTTTTCTTTTGTGAGCAGATGACACTTGACAATAGCTTCTGGGTTAAGAAAGGAGAATTGTGTTTTTGTCCCTCTCAGCCCTGGGACTCCATTTAGACTTGCACAGGCCCTGGTCATGCTGCCATGCTCTCTGTGAATTTGTAAGTGTATCAATCCTGTTGTGTCTGGAAGGCATTCTTGTCTTTGTGTTTCCATTCATACCATTCATTCTTTGGTTTAAAAAATGCTCTCTATCGAATCTTACTGGAATAACCAGTATGTAACAAATGAACTATGTATTGCACAATATTATCATCAGTTTAAATATTTCAGAATAGCTTTAGTATAGTGTAATGCACAAGAATATTTTTGATCATTCTTTATAATGGTTTATAGGAGTAGAGAAAGAAGGAGAATATGAGTATGGATGTAAGTTTGTATGTGTGTGATACTTACAGATACACATATATGAAAGAGGTATAGACATGGCAAATCATTACTAATTTTGATACAAAATTATAGAACGTTTACAATATTATTCTTCAACAATTTCCGTCTCTAAAAATTTTCAAACCCCAAAGTGAAGTATATAAAGCCTTGCTGTGTTTTTTATTATGATGGCATTGCAGAATGAATACATAAAACCTAATTTTACCGAGGGAAACTAAGAAACAACTGATGCTGTACATTAGCAAACGCTTAGGGAGCATCCACAAGGAAACATTTCATGAAGGAGAAGTTGGTTTCAGAAGAACTGCTTCAAGGCTTTCTTAGGTAAATTGAGGTTTCATATATGTGACTATAAAGACAATAGAGAAGGAAACATTCTCAATAGGCAGACAGAAGGATAGAAACATGGACCATGCTGTCTCAAACAATTGCCTACTTTACGCCTTTGTGGCAGCAGCTTAAGTCACTTGATTTGTACCTGTTTTCCAAGAGGAGTAAATCCTTCAACTAATCACTCCCTATTTCCCCAAGGAAAATGGGGAATCATAGAAAAAAGTCATATGGCCCTTTATGTATCTACAAGGTTGAAAAATGTGTTTCATTTACTATGTAGCTCAGCAAACATTCAAAATAAAGGCATGTAGTTATAAAGATTTTTACAAATGTGAATGTCAGCTGAATTCAATAATATAGTTTGTAATGTAGTATCAACTGCTTATTTTCATAGTATAAACTAGATTTCTTCACCAAATTTTAATATGTACATATGTAAAATATGCAGCACACCAACAGCAGAACAAAACACCCACACAGATACATAATTAATTATGCATTAAATTGGATAATTAGATAAGAAATGCTAGATAGCTAATTGTTACATTTATACTGACTGCATTCTGCTTGCTACTCTTTTGGTATATCCTGGTTCTTCCTATGTGTTCGTATCACTAGGTTTAGTACAGTGTACCTGCACCCTTAGGTAGGAAGTAAGGTCTAGAAGTATTTATTACTTGTGGGTATGAAAATGTACCAAGCAGGTATATGAAGCTCATGTAGGGACCAGAACCCTTTGAGATCCTCTAGTACATTTAAATCAAATTGGGATTCTGTAATCACTACCAAAGCAACAGTTGCAAACAGTGTTTGATTCTAATTTCAACATTGTGTATGGTCAAAAGAAATACACAGTCTTAGCCAAACAAAAAGGAAACTGAGTCTCCTTCTAAGGGATTGGCCTAGCCAAGCTGCAGAATCCATTCTACAACACCCATTAGGATTTTAGAAATGTATCGCTGTTTCGTAGGACGGTAAAATTTAGTTTTCCTTAAATTTCATCAGGATTTCACATTGTAGACATTTATCTTGCTAGCAAGATAAATTCAAAAGCCTCACAATAGCCCTATGTTGAGTTGAGCCGAATGACACACTAGTTACCGAGGGTGAAGTAGGATCACACAACGGATTGATGCTCATAGGTAAACTACATTCCTGATAGTCTACCTCCAGCAGGGACAAAGCGGTCAGTATTCTCTGACTTAGTGACGCACATGTTAGAGCCATTTCCTAAGGTAGAAATAATGGTGATGCTTAAGCCAGAAGAAACACTTTGAGACAATTATGTTTTAAAGCATGAAATATACAAAATGATTGTTTTCCTTCTACAATCCACAGACCAACATTAGAACTATTCTCTACGTAGATTTGAAAAGTTTACATTAGATGACATTTCATCTGAAAATTGAAAGTTCTCTTTAAAAAAAAAAAAAAGCCATGAGTAAGTCATGGCAAAAAAGCTGGGTTTGTATTAAGGAAAATTGCTTATCACACTACAAAGAGTTTTTAAAACTAAATTGCAGAGGATTTGCATAATTGTTCTCTCTCTCCCCCTTTATTCTTTTTAGAAAGAAAAGATGAACAAGACACTAATTGTAGGTTTTACTTTTTTCATAAAGGAAATAGCAGATGGTTTTTTGGAGGATAGGAGAATCGATAAAGAAAACAGAATGTGGATTCATTTAAAGCGACAAATGGGCTGGCAAAGGGGAAGAAATCCCAATATTTTAAACAGGGATGGTTTACTTTCACTAGATTACTTTGTTTTTAAATTCATAATGTTCTCAGCTCCTTATCTCTGCATGGAACCTATAGAGCAATTTTGGATCTTAGCTGATGTCACTGGAAAGTACCACCAAAGGGCAGTGGGATAAATATAACTTGACAGGTACATTGCCTAATTTTTCAAGAAATAAAAAAGTATTCTGCCATTGCTTTTTCCTTTCATCCTATAAATTTCCTTTTTCTTGTAAGTGGAGTAAAGAGTTTTCTCATTGGAAAAGAGGGAGACTACAAGACATGCACGGTGGGAAACTCTGAACCAGGGATATTTTTCTTGATAATGAGTTCTGCTTTGAATAAGAACATTTTTTAAAAACCACCAAGGGACTCTAGGAAAGACACACACACAGAGCTGTGCATTAGTCTCTAGCCATGGTACTTGTATTTCTATTTTTCTCTCAAAGGGAAGACGATGTTTAAAGCAATCAATGTGAGCAGTACTGGTTTTCACACTGAGGCGCTACTTTTTTTTTCAGTCAGCAGATATTTATACCTTGCTGCTTGAACTTGTTTTACCCTTTCATGTTGTCACACAGGAAGAAAAGAAAGGAAAAAAAAAAGCATACAGCTAAGTGATGCTTCTGGGCTATTTTGTTTTAAAAAAATTGTTAACTTCAGCCAAACTTTCACTGTTTTGTTATGTGCATAGACCATTAATTCAACCCTCCAGCACCAAAATGGAGTAAATCCCATTGCATTATGGATAAAGAAGATAAAAGGGGGGGCATGGTGGAGGAAATAACAAAAGATAGTAGATGTGGGCGTAAAATGCAATGGTCAGCAGGGTTGTGCATGCTTGAGACAAACGCTGCCTCTGAAGATAGTGGGAATGGTAGGTAGAAACAATGAAGAGACTGGATCAAAGTAACTGATTGGCAATAATGTCATACACAAATATTTTGTCATAGATGGTACCCAGAGAATAAAAGAAATGAAATCTACAGCTGTTTCTTTATGTCTTGAATAAATCATAACTCACTTGTGTAAGTAGGTGGGCAACAATTTCGACAGACTGAATTATTATGTCATCATTTTTAGTTTTTCACAAAGTGCACCTTATCTTCTAAATCCCAGAATCACTTTTGTAAACATAAAAAATTAAGACTGTGGAATTTACAGTCTTGAAGGCAATAATTTTCCATCTTCATCTGGTTTCATTCAATCATGCAGAAGCCATTTGTTAGATTCAGTCAGTTTTTACCACCATCGCTTGAAGATGTCAGTGAAGAATTTTACACAATGTAGAATTCTTTCTGTTTGTGGTTTCTACATTCTCCTTCCTCGTGTGTTAGTTCCTCACTAGTGAGTTTCTCCAATCCTCATTTTATCTCCTCATCCTTTTACACACAACTAAACATGGTTATTATCTGCTATGTATTTGTACTGTGAATGAGGCTGTGTCTACTGAACCATTTACCCTCATAACGCTTTTACTCAACAGGAGAGACAGTAAAGAATCAGGAAACAAACAAAACAAAACAAAACAAAGATGTGGGTCTGTCAGGATAGATCATAGAATAAAAGCACTTAAGGTCTGATGACCCAAGTTCAGTCTCTGGAATTTATTTATGAAAACAAAACAAGAGCAGAGAACCAGCTCCATAAAGTTGTCCTCTGACTGCCACAAGACTTTGTGAAGTGTATGTGTGCATGCACATAATATGAATAACAATTACAAAGTTTACTAGGTATGCTATAAAGACTAAGTCAGATATCTATGAATCACCAATAACACAAAGCGTATCTGATAGTATTACATTTAGACACTCTGAGAGTCTTATGCCTGAAGTCTGGGAGATATATAAGTAATGGCTTGAGATGAGACTGAAAATGTCATTGGGCTTGAGATTGCAAAGGGCTGTACTGTGGTGGGAAGGCTGGATTTACTCATAAATACTTTAGTGTCCAGCCTCCCTTATGTTTTATTTACCTTTATTATACCCTGACCCAATAACATAATAAATATTTTGCTTTATCATATCATCTTCTTTCCTTGATGTTTCTCCTTGGATATTACTTGGCTGAAGGCAACTCCTTTCATCTTCACGTTTGAATTTCAAATGTTGTTAGAGAAAATCAGAGGTTCATGGGGATTTGCCACCAAATACCTTTAAAATTAATGTTTGTTTATAGTTTACTATTGATTTTTTTGCTTCATGAAATTTGGCCCCTAGTTCTGGGCAGAAAACAATCCTTTTCCCCATCTAAATATTACTGTGTAAATCATATTCAACATCCTTATGCTGTTACATTGAAATATAGTTTTACCATTTATCTGTTGTATGGTTTCACCTTTACCCCCTCCCACTGTAGCTGCAAGCTTGTGTATATATTCCATATTCAAGAATAAAAGCTCCTTTCTCTTGTTCTGAATTCTTGCCTGCAGTTCTTTATCTCACTGATTATTCCCTTTCTCTATCATACGTCTTTTATGGATCATGTTTTTAATTATGTCTCAACTCTACTCCCCAATATTCTCATTACAAGTACTGACATTTACTTTTCCCTCTCTTGTCTTAAGTTTGAGAAAGCTATAATGCTTTTCTTTACTATTTTTTGGCTTTCATTTTTCAATTGCCTATACCCATACAGATTGGTTCATCAACCTCTCTGAAACAAAAATTTTAAATTTAAGGACTGTCTTAGTTATTCTCTTATTGCTTTCATGAGACACTGTGGCCTTAGGCAACATACAAAAGAAAGAATTAATTTGGGGCTTAAAATGTCCATGATAGCACATTAAAGGCATTAAAGGCACAGTGATAGGAAAAGCTGAGGTAAAGAGAAACCACTGGGAATGGAGTGAGTCTTGTGAGACTTCAAAGCATCCCCGAGTGATATGTCAACTCCAACAAGGCCATACTCCTTGTCCTTCCCAGAGAGTCCCACCAGCTGTGGACCACACATTGAAATATATGAGTTGATGTGAGCCATTGCCATTCAAACCACCACAAGGACTATTATGGAATTATTAAAACATCTGAAACCAATATAAGTTTCATATGATTTAGTTAGATTTAAGGAATACAAAAAAAATCACATAATTTTCTTAAGGAAAGAAAAGAAAATACAATCTGTTCATATTCTAAATATCTGCCCTTCTAAAGATGAGAATTTTGCTTCACCCTTAGTCTGCATCTTGCTCGGTCCTATTCTTTCAGCTGTCATTACTGAACAAAAAATGTTGAAACATGTGCACCTCCATTCAATAAGTCCATTTACTGTTAAATGTTTATAATCACAAATTGTCTCTTTTAAGCATTAACATTATCAAATAATTTATTGTTTTATTTGGGAATCCTTTTTTATGCTTGAACTATAAGAAAGATATAATGTAACTTAATAAATAGAAAAAAATCTGTAATATTCCCTTATATCTACTTACTATATCTCAAGAATCATGCCACCTTTCATATGCCTCTGTTTATCCTGACATTGATATTATTGGACATCAAATGTAAGGAATAAATAAAGTATTTATCCCTGGGAGTTGCTGGATACTCTTTATTCATTTTTAAATGGCAGAAATATGTTCTAATTCCATTTCAATATCTTAGGTTCATATTTGGCACGCGGCTTTAAACTTTTTGTTTGTATATGGCACTCAAATTTCTATTATTTTCCATTCTACTTTTTCTGTAAAATTTTTTGCTCAAATATACATTGTTCCACACACTTTTATTTTGACTGCTACATGAGTCCATGTTCACATAACTATTATAAAAAGCATTGTTCTGTTTCTTTATTTTTTATCTTTGTTTAGTCTATTTTTGTACTCTACCAATAAGAATCTTTGGGTGTTCTTTAAAAGCTACACAGAAAATCTTAATATTCCATGTAATAAATAGCTACTTACAGAATCATATTTAATATGGTAAAAGTTGTAATAAACATAGCATGGTGTTAGTTAGTCTATCCTGCTCTGACACGATGGTCTGTAAGAATATCCTTTATATTTTCCTTTGTCCATTCACCTCCAACTCTACTCTTTCCTGTCCTTCCTGTCCTTCCATGTGTTCCAAGAGAGTGATATAAATGGATGACAAGTGTCTACCCTGTTTCTGCCTTTCATTTTGGTTTCTCCAATGGAAAACAACTCAAGCTTGAAGAGAGAAAAGAGTGAGGGGCAGATCTTTAACAAAGGACTCACCTGATATCATGAGGGAAACCTTCCCTTGCTCATTTATGCCTATGATATCATAGTCTTTGAGTATTTTAACAAACATTGTTCATGTACCTTAAGCTTGCACAGGCATGTCTTTAAAAAAAAACGTGGTTAAAAAAGTGAGTAAATTCTTGTATTTATCCAACTTACTACACAATGCATGTTTTCCAGGATTCTTCTAATAGTCCTGCCTTTTTGACTAACAACAGTTACTTGTAAAATGAGAAATTAGGTCACTGAGTGTAAATATATACTTGTATATGATCAACACACATCTAATTTCGTGGTAGATATTCTCATCAATCTTCATGAAAAATGTTCAGACACCCTAATCTCAGGAATCTATGAATATTAACTTATTTGGAAAAGGAGCTGTATGGAAATGAGACTAAGGATTTTCTTTTTAACACCAAAGAGAACACTGCATCACACATATACATCCCTAAGCCACCACAAATATATATATAGATGTGACACAAACGCTGGAGACAAATGAGGGAAATTACACAATTGGAGAGATGCAACCATAAGCTTTAGAATACCTTCCGGCACTCAAAACCAGAGGAGGCCAGAAGTCAACTGCACCACCATAATGTCAGCAGTCTAACTACAGAATGGTGATAAACACCATTATTCTGTTTGAAACTTCTGTGTTTGTGGTCATTGTAACACAGGACATTAGCACAGTTGTTGCTTTCTTCACTTCAGAACTACAGGAGTCATCAGAATTGTTTTCAATAGTTCAGATAACTCAGAACTGATTTGTGAAGGGAAAGTGAGGCTACAGGCTGTTGCCTTGAATATATATATAAAACAGGCATTCTTAATGAACCTTTTTTAGCTTGGTTGCACAGAGAGTCTAATCTAAATGTTGCAGACACCTTTAATCACTTAGTAATTAACATAGGATATGTTCTGGCTAAATGATATGGGCAAATAACTTATCACAGTGCACAGTGGACACTTAAAATTTTAGCTATGATTGCGGTGTTTTATTCAGGCAACCACAGCTGAGGGAGTGAAAATCAATAAACAGCAAAGGCCTTGCTGACCATCTGAAAGAATCTGAAACCAAGGTAAACGGTTGCTTGATATTTCAAAGCCTAGTGGGGTTGTTGCAAATGTAGGCAGCGAAAGTCTAAAAACCCTCCACAAAATATTTTCTTTATGCCCAGAAAGAACTAGCCATATCTCCTTATAATAATAATAATAATAATGATATAACAACAATAATAATAATAATAAAAGTGGGTAGCCAGCCAACAGCAGCTTTTGGACTTAAGAAAACTTCACAGATTTTTTTTCCTTTTCAAAGAACAAAGGCAGTAGTGGCAGCAATAGTTAATACCAAGAGAAGTTAATGTAGATAAGATCAAGAGATAGTGGTAAGATCTTATACTCAGGGCAGAGACATTTTATTGCCTACCTACTAAGTCAAGCCCTGTTACTGCAGAAGCCCCCAACCTTGCTAGGAACAAAGTTAAGATGGACGCACAATAAGGTCAGTGAGCAAACGGATTTTACTGCCAGGGAGGAAGGAATAAAAAATAACATCTGAATAATGTCAGTAATGTTTTAGTATTTTTTCTTTATGTAAAGAAAGACTTTCTAGTGACTTCCACTAGTCATTTGATAGAGCTGTATTTAGTTCTTTGATAGCTTTCCCACCCTTACTAAACTTCCTCATGGTTCTAAAGCCATACATTAGAAAATTCCTTCAGGTACAAACAGTAGGTATCTCCTTCTCACTGATTTGTGCCTGGAACAATGCTATTCAGTGTACCTATGAAAACACACTTCCTGAGGCTATTGTTGCCAGCGACTTCTATTATGGCAGTGTATTAACAATGTGACAAGTTTAACAAGTATGGCAGTCACCAGGAAGATGAGCTCACTGTTAGCCAGGAAGGGATTTGGATTTGCTTCTCACTTCAAGCCCATCTAAGACTTTTTTCCATTATCTGTTTGTTAGATATTGTAGAGGAATGGCTTGGTAATTTGGTGGACTGTGAGTTTACTGCCATGCCCTTGTGGGAACTAACATGAGAGATGATTGCTTAATGCGATCCTTACAAAATGACATTCTAGAAGGCGCTGTCCTCTTTTTGATGAGTAAGATGAGCACAATTTGTATTCAATTCCTTGAAATTTGTCCCTCAATAATAAAATGTAGACAGCCCTGTAGGAGGGGCTAAGACAGCTTATGTTTTTTTTTCTTATTGTCACACAGAAGAACAGTGTGGAAAGATGAATCGATAGTTTTCAAAATTAAATTCAACTAACTAGATTTTACTTAATCACTTAGGACTCAGCTATTTTGCACAATTGGGAGAATTCATATGCTATACTATTTCCCCTGTAGTCATTCTATCAGAGAAAAATATCTACTTTGTTTTTAATCTGCAGGAGTCTCAATTAATTAGTTACATTTATATTAAAGATATATTACAACAAATAACTAAATAAATTTAAGAAAATCCTGCCTCCACTTTTAATGAGACAGTTCAAATATATCACTAGTAATAAAGCAGGCAGGACTGTATTATTTTTCATTCATTCAAAAAAAAGCATAAGTGACTTTAATTAAGTCTTCAACTGTTTATTTACTAGTCATATAGTCATATGGAATAATTATTATATAGAAATATTTTGTTTTCAAGTTATTTATTTTATAGTAAACTTAATCATTAGCATCAGTTCTATTAAATTTGAATCCATAATTTGTATGCATGTTCTCATATTAAATATTCATGTTAGTGCTACTTTATTATTTAACACTGATTATAATAGGCACGAAGCTGTGATAATATGGTTTTCTTTTATGTGTTTAATACAGTAGCTGTAAATAATATTACCACCCACTAATGCAATAATTGTCACAATAAACCTGAAAGAAAATATATGGTATAACAGAAACTCCTATATTTAATGTCTTTCCATTAGGGGCCTATGAGTTAAAGGGACACATGTCTATGTAGGCACACACAATGTGTACAAGGAAAGTACAAGTGGAAAGGGACTGTGAAAAGCTTCTGTATGAGCTTCTGATTTTGATCTAATATTTTAAACAGCTATTGAAAATTAACCAGTAACTTAGGAATGAGAGTGCTATCTTCTACCACATATTTTAGACATGGGACTTGGAGGAAGCAAGTTCGATCTGACCAGGAAGTCGCCTTTCAAAGTAATATCTCTCATAGTATCTAAAGATGCTATGCAAGTTGCCAAGGGAGAAAAGCAACCAATAGTCCTACCCAGCAGTGAAGATCAAGAACAATGGCCAGAATTGTAAGATAAATCCAAGGTACAACAATGGCACTTATATCTTGGAGTAACCAATCGCCATCTATTTGGATTCAAAGTCTACTCAATAGGAAGAAATTCATAGTGGCACTTAATACCAACCAAGCTACTCATGAGTGATGAGATAATGGGCCCTAGAGGAGACCTTATTACGGACATCTCACTAATCCAGTACAATTATCAATTGTGCTCTACACCTATCTTTTTACTTGAAGATAGTGTATCTCTCACCCCCTCACCAAAGACACTTCTTTGTGCATCAAGGAGCATCACAAACTCCACATTTGGTCAAGATGTAGAGAACAGCTTCTACAGGCTCCCAAACTAGTACATCTATAACACAAACCAAGGCCAGCAAACATCACAAAAAAAAAAAAAAAAAAAAAAAAAAAAAAAAAAGTGCTTGAAAGATTGGAAACCCAAAACTCCCAAAACCAGGATGTTTGCTGAGAGATTGTGTCTTCTATTTAGAACAAAAAAACTTCTCCCATAAAGTCATGATAATATGGTTGCTTAAACAAGGCCTCTACAATTAAGCCAATGATTGGTATGCCAGTTTGGAACAGGAGATATCTCACAAGGCCCCACCCATAGATGAAGAGCCATAGAAAATCAATGGCTGCTAAGAGAGGAGAATCAGACTTCTCCAAGGATGAGCCTCCTGATGATCATCCAAATACAAGTGGTCAGCCTTAAATACACATACATATGGCAACACTAAATGGAGCCAGCAGCTTGTACTTATAATATATACATATATATGTGTGTGTTTAAGTAACAATCATAATTAAAGAATAAAATGAAAGAATATGGTGCCCTACATTCCATATCTGTGGCTCTCCCTCATTCCTCTGGCCATTGGCCACTGGTCCTCAAGAAGAAGGGAGCAGAAGAAACAAACTGGGTATTGATGGCACAAAGGTATGAAACAATGACATCCAGGAACCACATCAGCCAGATAGCTCAACTTTATTCGAGGTGAACAAAGGTTCCATAGTTTTTGGGGAGAGGTTAGGGATTCACAGGAAAGGTGTACACCATTGGATGGGGCTACAGGTGCCATTTGTATTTGTATTTGGCAGCATGGTTCTATCATATGACCAAGAACACAGTACTTAACTATCTTTTGGGCAGCAGGAGAAAGAGTGTTAGAAGGAAATTGTGCCAAAAGTAATATACCAGATATGGTTAGAGGGACTCTAAAGACAGTCTCTAGATGAGGTCAGGCAAAGAGTAGGAGAGGGAGAGGAAGTCCTCCATCTATAGCCAAGCTCAGAAATGACCAGACTTGGAAGACTGTAACCTCAAACAGTAGGGTTCTCCAACATGTACCTTTGCAAAGATCATCTCAATTTTGTTTGGTGAGTTGTTGTTCATGAATGAGGAGTGGGCTCTCAGCATGGACACTCTATTCCGTGAACTATCAAAGGATTTTTGCTTGCTTTTAAAGGATCTATTCCTGAGGCCTATAGTGGCTAGATGTGTTCTCAACAGAGAAATATAAGTTATATTGTCTAAGGATGAAGAAAACTTGATCTACATGTGGAGATAAACACTTCCCTACTCTTTAGGTAAAGTTGCCCTCCAAATATTTTCCATAGTTAAAAAATGGTTTTCTTTTAGCATGAGTAGAATTTTTACTTTTGTGCATCATTTCCCCCATTTCTCCCATCGTTGGTTGCATTTTTTCCATAGTTTACATTTCTGGAACTACATAATTTTCTACATTAAATCTCACGTTAGCATTGACAAATTTGACCCACTATTTTGTTCACACATATGTTCACTATAACCTGTGTTCACTGTCAGCGTGGAACATTATGCTACACAATTCTAAAAGAACAACGATGTCATGGTATTCCAAAAACCATTATTCTCATATCAGTTATTCTAAGTAATTGTCATCTGTAATTCTCCACATTTCTACGAAGGGCAATAAGGCAGTATGTAATGTCTATTAATATCTAAGCAACATGTACACATACAGAACAAATGTTTCTAAAAGAAGAGCCAGGGATTCTCAGCTATGGTCTCCCTTTGTTGCTCCTGCTTTGATATTGTCCCCCCTCTCTCTGTGTCTGTGTGTGTGCGTGTGTGTGTGCGTGTGTGTGTGTGTGTGTGTGTGTGTGTGTGTGTGTGTGTGTGTTTGTGTGTGTGCAACAAACTCTGAGGCAATTCTATTTGGTTAGTGAAGATCCTTTACAGTTATGGCTCCTGGATTCCCTGAAATCCCAGGCAAATTTAATTGTAAGAATCTCTTAATTAAGATCTATCTTCCCTTAAAAAAGAGATTGAACTAAAATAATTTGCTACAAGATTAAATATGATTAAGACTTAAAATCTTGAAAAATAAGTTATTAGAAAATATTTGTGTTGCTTCAAGTTTTAAGAAATCTTTCCTTCAGCTTGCTAGATCAGAGAAAATATAAAATTATTTATGATAATATACTATCATAAATTACATAGATGAAAAGTAAAATAATTCATATATTCAGAGTAATCATTCATCAAAACTTCAAGTGGTTTGAAAAACCCACTTACAGAAAATAAATTCTTCAGTTCTTAGATTTTTAATTAAAGCTTATATGAATTAAAATCCACAGCTGTGTTAAAAGCATGTACTGAGACAGCAGAACCTGAAATTTATTTTAAAATTTAAAAGAACAGCATAGAGAAAGCCTGTATTCGAATGATCTTTCCAGTTTCGGTGATTTTTAAGCACAAAATATGCAATTAAATGTGAAGTGTGATTAAGGAAGAAACATACTTCAGAATATCCATATCAGTATGGAATTATGGAGATTTTTAACATTAAGGATTTTTGAATGATAAATATATTTCTTTTTGAAGATGTGACGAATATATGTAAATATTTCATTTAATAGGTACTGGCAAGCATGCATGCCTTTGGAAACAAAAACTTGCATATATTCTTCTACAGAGATAAATCTTTGAAAGTGTTATTTTTGGAAAAATCATCAAATAAATGATTGTATTCGATCAAGAAACACAAAGCCATCTGTGCTCTTATCGTTGGACACCCTGTTCTACAATACTGACCTGACAGGTAAGTTGTGCCCTTTGGTACAGCAAACAGTAGATTACTGTTACAAGTTAATCAACTGTTCTCTGATTAGATTTAAGGCCTACTTCACAGAATGAGTTCACCCCTTGCACTGTAAATCTATGCGGAAGTCTATGGTCGGTGGTATTATAGAGCCTATACTTCAACCTACTATCGTTACTTTGTTAAAGGACCATGTTGTTAGCCTTCTAAACCTATGGGGCCAAGCTGATCTCAACCTTGGCGAGAAAGGATTCTTTGTGTGATGGCCAAAACTATGTAGAGAGTCATAGTCAGTCCAAGTACTGAGGAAATGTGACTGTGAATATCCAGTGCTATTGCTAACTGTGAAATTTTTAGGCACCCAGGCCAAAAGTCAGGGAACTTTGTAAAAGAGGAGGAAGAAAGGATGTAAGAGGCTGAAGAAGGGGGAGGAGTTCTGTGAAATGCTGTCTTCTGGATGCGACATACCCATTGCACTCATGGACCCATGGCAGTTGTGATTACTTGAACCAGCCCTGCACAAAACCAAGGAAGCCAAAATGTCAGGCTAGATGGAGGAGAAACTGATATGACTTGGGAGCCATTTTAGTTGATAGCTGTTAGGAGTGTGATAACTTTTCTTTGGGAGTTTGGACACAGGGATATCACACATGCTCTAGAGAATGTCTCCATGCACATGCACATATGGCCAATATGAAATTGACTTAGTGGGTTACTAAGAGAAGGAGGAAGAAGGGGAAGAGGAAGGGAGATTTGAGGAGGAGGAAGAGGAAAAGGCGGAAGAGGAATAGGAAGAGGAGAAGAGGATGAGGACCATCATGATGATGATGATGATGATGATGATGATGATGATGATGATGATGATATAATACAAGGACAGGGATCATATACTTGGACGTTGGAAGTTTGGGAGAGATCTAGGAGGAGTAGGAGGGGGAAGGTGGGGTGGATATGATCACATTTCACTGCAAATATGTATGATACTCAAATAATTTTCTAAGGTTTTAAAATGAGAAGAATTTAAAATATAAAAACACAAATACTTATTCAGCACTGAATATTATCCACTCATATGCTAACAATGAGTAAATTACATATGACATATCTTCAACAACTTTCAACACAGATCAGAAACAGTGCCTTCCATATACAAAGGGTTTTCACATAAAATCTTCAGGCGAAAGAATGATTGAAAAGAGTAACTTTTGACCATAGTTTTCTTAAATTTAAATAAGAAGTTATAAAGCCACAATAAAATTATATTAATAAAACCATAAATATTTTTAGACATAGAAATTTGGAGTTATGTATATTTTCAAGATCTTAGAAGAGTAGTGTAACAAATTGTCCTCCCTAATTACCTTCATATGTTAATACTTTATTCTTACTGTACAACATATAAGGTGTGTGCATGCATGTGTTCTACTATTCATGTAGGAACAGAAAGCCAGAGAGATAGTACTCCCTTTCCACTGTTAAGTGGGTCCTAGGTATTGAATTCAGAGAACCAGCTTCTATGCCATGTGATTTACCCACTGAGGCCTCCGGAAAGCTCACTATTATATATTTTAGATAAAGTTATAGAACAATTGTACCCATTATAAAAATACAGGGTGAGGCAATTAGTTGTGACATTATGAATGCATTTAGTAAAAAAATTTTAAGCAATAGGAGAATTATCTAGAGCTGTCTCTTCTGTGGCTATGACATCAATATAAAACACCTGATCAATGAACAAAGAGATCATAAAGGCATCATGGAGGTTATGTCTTGTCAGTTATATTCATTATCAATGTATTCTAATATTTTTCGATCCTAAAACCATGCACCAGAAGCTAGAAGTTATTGTTTTAACATTGCCTTTTTGGTTTCATTTAGTAGTGGGATTCAAACACTGTGAAAGTCAGCTTGGACTTATTTTTTCATTAATTCTGAATTTACTAGAAAGAACTGAAAAAAATCATGTGTTATGATAAGAGATAAAATGTGCTAGATATTCTTATGTCTCCATTAATTTTAATATAATTGCAAAAAGAAGAACTATGTCTGCTGTGCATGTCTGAGCTGCCTCAAGGACAATCCAATTAGAACTTGTTATGATTTAGACGTGCAGCTTGCATATTGAGTTCAGTCACATCATACTGTTTTATCTGCTAAGCCCTGTAATGCCCTAACATTAAGCAATGAGTTTCATACATATGGGGATTAGTCCTTGCTACTTCACTTTTCATTACTGTTTACATTTCACAAGTGCGTAGGTCAAATTTGATATTCTGTATTTCAATACATTGAACGATTATTCACTTCATGCTTCGGTCCTTATGTATAAAAGGTAGAAATTATATCCTGAGTCAAATATGTGTATGTACATAAATATCTTAATATTTGATATATATGTATATTTTATGTATCTGTGTATGAATAATATATTCTGATATCTAATTATAAAATAATATAGTACTACTCCCTTCTATGATCCATGTACACTTAATCTCTAAAGATTTTAAGCTATGTCTTATTTATTTGTTGTCATGATGCTTATTTTTATTCTATGAAATAACATTTTCCATTGCTATATCCCACATTAATATAATGTCTCTTTAGAGGATTATAATGATTACATAGTAAGATAAGCCTGCAAATTTCCATATAATACATGGTCAGAACCCAAATAGCCTTCCACAAGAGTAGAAAGCCAATCAATTCCATAAAAACATCTTATGTAAGCCCACATACATTGACCCTTTATAATTAAACAAAATTGATCAACAAATTCAATCACCATTAATTTATTCATAGCTTATAGTGCAAAGAAAAAAGGAGAATTTGAGTCTTTAAACAAATCAGAGATTTCCATGTTATAACATCTCTGCAGGTTAATTAGTAACATTGGTAAGATTTTATTTCTCAGTACTAGAGATCAAATATAATGTATGCTAGGCATGTGCACCATGTGACTGAGTTACAGTGTAAACCTCCACCTCCTTTAAAAATATATTCTGTATTTTTATGAAACAGGTGTGGTTTTAGTAAAGATATTTTTTAATTGAGTAACATACTTTTTATTCTTTGAAAGTAGAGATGAACATAACCTATGACAAATTGGTTAGATAGATAATATAGGCATCCACTGTTATATTATTAAGAATTATTTTAATTGTGTAGTTTTCCATTGGTTGTCTGTATTCTTTTTTTAATCTAAATTTGTTTATTACGTATTAAATTTTTCTATCCAAGACCATCTTAATTTGTCTTTTTGTTTTGTTGTTGTTTTGTGTCACTTTTTTAAAATTTCATTTTTTATATATACATTTATATTGTCTCTGTCATTTTTTTTTTTTTCACTTTGAAAGCTACTAACCTGCACTCCTGGCATACTCAGATAATCACGTTTATTCCTTCTCAAGTCTCTGAGGGAGTTGAAGAGCAGGTAGCTTAGGTTTACAATGAAGCTTAGTTGTCTTGGGGTTAAGGTGTTCTTAGGTCTAGATAGGTGTTCTAAGTTGATAATGACAATATGTGATAGAGATTGATTTACATTTAGAAATTTAGACGCACCAAGATAGGAAAGGTCTCTTCTTCAAGGATGGCAATTATACAAATAGTCAAAACACTAAGAATGAAACACTTATATAATTCCTGATTGTGTCATGATTCTTCTTGCTATAGGTAATCTATTGCCTAGTAAAGATATTTTAAAAGAGTCTTAAGCATGACAAGTTAGGAAAAAGGTTCAGAAAAAAGTAAGACCCAATGGAACTATGGGTGTGAGTTTCTGCGAGACTAGCCATTTAATATAATATTTAATTAGTATACAGAGTACTAGCTTTCACTGTGGCATTTTCACTTTTGCTTAGTTTTGTTTGATTCTGCCTTACTCCCTACAGTTCATCTCCTACCTTGGCCTTCTCCTCTCTAGCCAACTCCACTGACCCATTTCTTCCTTATAGTTTCTCTTCCACATCCTATTACATGTGTTGTGTTCCCTTTTCTAATATTTCCTTTGAAGCTCCATCCTATACCATCTCATCCAATCCTTTCTAGGTTCCTGACCTCTACCTACACCTACTCCTACATTAAAGCATGGACATAACCATAAGAAAACTAGGATGGACATGTGAGAGAGAACAGAAAATTTGTCTGGCTGAATGTAGGTTATCGTTATTAATGTTTTTTAGTTCCCCACCACTTCCCTGCGAAAATTCACAATTTTATTTCTGTTTATGGTATGTACCACATTTTCATTACCTATTCATCTGTTAGTGGACATCTTAGCTGATTTTTTTTTTTCATTGCTACTGTGGGAAGAGCAACCAGAGACATGGTGAACAAAATTCCGTGGAGTCTTCTTGCCAGCAGTGATATAGTTGAGCTAGGTTATATAGTAATACTGTTTTTAGTTTTCTTTTTTTTTTTTTTAATACCTCCAGATTGGCTTCCTTAATGACGATACCAGTTTACACTCCTAACTACTGTGAATGAAGGTAACTTCCCTCTTCATCTTCTCTAGAATTTGTTGTCATATGTCTTCTTCAGTATAGCCATTGTGACTGGAATAAGATGGAATCTCAGAGTAGATTTTAATTTTTATTTCTCAGATCTGAAATGTCTTCTTGTGAAGTATAGATGTCTACTAATAGCAGAGTAAAATCACAGCAGAGATAGCTTAACATTGTTTCCAGCTCTTTCTATATCTATTTTGTATGTTTATCTCATCTTACTGCTGAAGACTTAGACCACTTTCTTAAGGAAGAATAGAGACAGTAGACACCTTCCTTTCCTTCAGGAATTACAGGTATTATCACCATTTAATGTAATTTAGCTATGTTCAGCATGTATAATGTTGACGTGCATACCATCTATTCCTGGTTTCTTTTTGTTTTTTTGTTTTTTGTTTTTTTTTGAGACAGGGTTTCTTTGTGTAGCCTTGGCTGTCCTGGACTCCCTTTGTACACCAGGCTGGCCTCGAACTCACAGAGATCCACCTGCCTCTGCCTCCTGAGTGCTGGGATTAAAGGTGTGTGCCACCACGCCCAGCCCCTATTCCTGGTTTCTTAAAGCCTTAGCTTCTTGCTATTGTGCTTCCTTTCTCATCGGCCTCCTGTTTGGTTCTTTTATCATATTCTATTTTTTTTGCTTACTTTTTCTTTCATGATTAAAATTTTTTTCTCTAAGTTGTTGATCTTTTCATCCAACTTTTTTTTAAAGTGTTAAAATCTATATCTTGAAGTGATTTTTGTAACTTTCTCTTAAATATTCTAAATAAACTTCTTTCTCTGTTTGAGTCTCCTGTTTGGTTATCATTGGTCTTTTTAAAAAGTGGTGTTCTGGCATCTTTTTCTGGCATTGGAGCTTATCACATCATCACTGCTTTCCAGTATTGAGGAGTTGAATGCTTGTGGGATGTCATAGTGGAAACTTACATTGTTCTGAGTTTCTTGGTTGTGGCCCTTCCATCTCTGGAAGAGTCTGTGTCTTCCATTTTGTACATATTCCCCCTTTCTCCACTTTTATGCTTTGCTGATTTTATGAGTTCCCTCCCATCCTTCATTGAATTTATGTTCAAAGATGGCAAACACCTAACTACTAACAAGTGTGCTTTTTTTTTTTTGGCAGAAGTCCAGGTGTTAAATGCAGGAGAAGACTCTGTGCTCCTGACCTGTGTCCTCTATTCAGGTCGGAGACAATGGTGCTGGTGCTTCAGAATTCTGTACCATGTTACATCACAAACTGGCTGCTGTCTAGTCTAGTTCTGTCTTTTATGGCTGTGTGAAGACTCTCACAGCTTCAGACTCTTCAGGTTTTGAATTTGGCTTCCATTTGTGTTTCCAGGAGCAAGATTTGATTGTGGCTTTTATTGCTCCTGGCACCTGATACGCTCAGACATCTCCATTCATGTTTTTAGTTCCTTGGGCACTGTCAGGTTGTAGCCTTTCTGGCTCCCTTGTGGGAAAAATAGCACCTGATCTTATTTCTGCTTATTCCTACCTTTTATCCTGTCGCACAATGTAGAAAAACACATCAAGATGAAGAAGAGATAAGTAAAGTCACCGCTTAGTTTCTGTTCCAGTGACACATTGGAGACAGAAACAGAAAATGGGAAATACATGTGTAACATATATTATTTAGAGTATACACAATATATGTGTAACATTTATTATTTAGAGTATAATTAATTATAAAATATAAAGTTCTATTCAAGTCCCAAAAGGCTACACTTATAATTTCATCCTTGAAATGATCTTGGCAGTTATTGACCTAGGTAGGGTCACAAAGCAAGTCTGGTCAAGTTACAAAGGTTTCCATTTACCAAGTTTCAACATAAACCATATATAAACTGTTCATTCTAAATATTTAAATGTACCAACTCAAAAAAATACCACGTATATCAAATAATTTATCAAAATTTTTACTTCTCCTTAAATTTATTTTTTAATTAAAATTCTGTATCTACATTTAATAAACATGTGTGTCTAGGGGTGAATTTTTACAGTTATTCTGAAATAAAAATTGAGGTTACAGTAAGTCTAAAAGCATAGCTTTAGCTAACATCTTAAGAATACTGAAGTAGATACCAACATATAATTTTTTAATTAGCCCTTGTCAATCTCAAAGCAAATTTGTAGCCTTATGATTTGATATCTCTTTCCTATTTCCTCTTCACAACTTCCATAATCAAACAAAAATAATATCAATTAGTTTCAAATTCTAATTTCCACAGGCAGTCATCTAATTAAGTATAGATCATATTGGATGATTTATAAGTTAGAATGCATATTAAAGTGATCATGTGAGGTTTTTTGTTTGTTTGTTTTTTTGAGACAGGGTTTATTTTTGGAGCCTTGGCTGTCCTGGACTAACTTTGTAGACCAGGCTGGCCTGGAATTCACACCGACCCACCTGCCTCTGCCTCCAGAGTGCTGAGATTAAAGGCGTGCGCCACCACGCCTGGCTCAATCATGTGAGGTTTTAATAATGTCATTCAACAATCTAAAAACATCTATTCAGAAAAACTTTTTCCCAAAAATCTCAATGCTTATCTTTAAATGGAAACTATCGCAAAGGTTATTACCAGCTGTAGCAATGAAACATCCATTGTAAATTTAGTCTTTTTTTAAGAACCTTGAGTTCAATTATTGATAATGAACACAGGATCAAACTGAAGCGATCGTGATTATAATCATTTGTGAGTTATCACTATAAGTAAGTCAATAGACACAATTGGTTTGTGGTTATGCGATGTTAATGATACCTTCTTCCCTCCCTCCCTCCCTCCCTCCCTCCCTCCTTCCCTCCCTCCCTCCCTCCTTTCCTTTCTTCACTTCTTGTTCTGCCCACAGTGCTGGGACTTATGGTTTTATGTGTGTTAGGCAAACAATCTCCCACTGAGTTATATCATCAGGTATATGTGACCCATTTTAATGTGTACTAATACTCTGCTTCCACAAAAGAGATGGCTTCTCAAAAAAAAAAAAAAAAAAAAAAAAAAAAAGGAGATGAATTTGTAACTCAATAGTGAGCGATTCAAATAAAGTGAAGTTCACAGACTCGTGATAAACACATATTCCAAGTGACTGACACCAAAATTACCTTAGGTAATATGAAGAAAATGTACTGTCCGGTTACAGAGCAGTAGGTAAAATAATCAAGACTATTTTCAAACCTTTTGTACAGTAATGGTAACAATCCCAGTAATATAATTAACTTTCCGAATGTGATGCAGAAACCCCTCTGTCATACAGCTGATTCCACTTTCATTACAAGGGTTGCTTGTGGGGTCTGTTGTCCTAATCGGACAATCAAAATGCTAATTTTTAAGGCTACTTACCAGATGAATAAAAGACATCAGACCATCCTATATATAATTGCAGCCCTTGAGGCCATTGATGCCTTATTATTTAATTATTCAAATAAGCTACTTGGTTTTAATCAGAACGGTGTGAAAAGTCACTAGATTCTGTTTGCAAGTTTGACAATAGAAATTCTTATCTGTCCATGTTGGGGTTATGGAATGGAAGGACTAAGAAAGATTGGAGGATCTCAATTTTGTTAATCAACTTATCTCTTCGATTTTATCTGTTGTCACCTCACCTACCAACTATATCTTCAGACTGGAGCTATACTGAACCACATCCCTTTCTAAATCACCCTGAAGCCACAAAGGATTCAACTCCCACCATTACATACTTGACCTCTCACAGACCAAACCTGATTCATTTACTGTAGTTTGAGGTCTATGAAATACTTCCAGGTCCTCTGGGCAGAATGTGGTTCTTCTTCTTGGGTTCACCCAGCAGGTCTTGTGTGTCTCTATTACAGCTTTCAGTGCAGCGGTACTTCTGACACACAGCACTGTCAAAGCAGGATCACCTTGGAGTTTTGTAGACTTTCATCCCAAATGCTGTCACTGGCACTTTTGTTAAAAAGTCCTAGGTGTTTAGGTTGGATGAGACTCAATGCAACAACTGCCTAAGATGTATAAGCTGTGGGAATCTAGTTGGATTCTTAGAACCTAACCAAAAAAACCAAAACAAAACAAAAAAACATTTCCCCTTTTTTGTAGAATTAAAGTATAACATCTATTTGGTTGAGGTTGTACAAAAAGCACGTGAATTATTAATATTATAAAGCATAACGCCTAGCATATGCTTCGGTCCAATCAGTGATATCTGAAGATACATCAGTGGGAAAAACCAAAGACTCAAGGGGAATTTGTGTCTTCTAGAACATTTCAAATTTTGGAAATAGTAACACAAAAGACTGATGTACACATGAACTCATAGAGACTGTGGCAGCATGCACAAGACCTGTTCAAGTTCAAGGTAGATGCAGTTCATGAGAGGAGACAGGATATCGATACTTGTTTCTACCTGTAACCAAGAAGTTATTTGTAATTGATATTTTCTGGCAAAGGGAAAAAATTCAGTTTTTCCCATCGGGTGTATCGACACTATGCTCTGAAGTAGCTGGCCAACACAAAATTCATTGCATATTTTTGTTTGGTTGTTTTTGGGGGGTGGTCTTTGTTCCTGGGTTTTTGTTCATTTGTTTGTTTGTTGTATTGTTGGATTTGTGTTTGTTTTGATTTCTATCTTTGTGTTTGCTTCTTTGGGCATTTTTTGAGAGAGGGGAAGAACATAAGGTTAGGTGGGTGGAATCTGAGAAGAGTTGAGGGTGGATATAATAAAAATACATTGTATAAACGTTTTTAGAGAAAAAAATGAAAAGGTTGGACAGACTGAAATTAGGTAAGAGAAATAAAAACATCCCTAGAAATGTCATAAAAGACTTGCTGAGCAATTCAAAGGTCAATAACATAATAAAATTTTGACACAATATGAGCTGTGCTGACAGAGACTGGTCCTTGCTTCTTTTGCTTAGATAGCTCCTGGGCAGGGGACTCATTTAGAAAGTCAACATGACAAAATTACAGACTAGACAATGCCAGAAAAATCAGTCAAAGAGAAGTTATTGACCATGGGTTAAAAAGGAAGGCACACTGTTCAAGCAGCAAACTGTCTCTGTCATCTTCTCATTTGGGAAGCTACTAACCTACACTTCCTGTATACTCAGGTAATTGATTCCTTCTCAAGTCTTTGATGGGGATGAAGACCAGATAGTTTAGTTTTACAATTAAGCTTAGTATTTTAGGTATTAAGATGTTTTTAGGTCTAGATTAATGTTTTAAGTTGATAATGATGAGATAATGATAGATACTGATTTACATTCAGAATGTTAGACTCACCAAGATAGGAAAGATGTTTTCTTCAAGGTTACCAAATATAAATAGCCAAAACACTATGAATGTAACACCTACATAATTCCTGATTATTTCATGGCTCTTCCTGCTGTAGGTAGTTTATTGTATATATGTGTAATGATATAAACATATATGTAATATATTTAATAAAAAGATAATAATAAAATGAAAGTAAGGCAGGCTATTAAAGCTTACTGAATTGAAGAAGAGAGAGAGCTCAGGGGCTCAGAGTTAGGGCATGATGACATCTAATAGAGTGCCGAAAGAACACTTGAAAAGGGTAATCATGGTTGCTAAAAGGAAAGAGAGATTAATTTTTCAGATGTTAAACCATTTTTTAAAAACCCAAGGCAAATCCATCTTATCTAAGAACATGTGAAGTGTCCACAAATCTGTCTAAACTAAACCCGTATCTAAGGCATGATCTCTTCTCCTCTAATATCTTCTGAATTTCCAACATTTAATAATAATTTTCTTCTCTGATGCAAAACTACAGTAGTTATATTATTTAATCTTGGATTCTCTTAAGTTAAAAATGAATTTTAGCACTTACCTAGCACAACCTGCCTCTATGCAAAGATAGTGGCAATGCCTATAGATGCAGATATATAATATATTCTAATTAAAGTTTTATTATTTTAAGCAGGTATAGGAAATAATCTACTATTCTTAGTAGTCTAACTTGGCAGAGTCATTTTCAAGTTAAGTCATGGCTTTGGATCCTTTTCTATCAATTACATGCTGTAGGACATTGGCCCATTCACAAACCCCCTCTATCTGCAAATTCCTTTATTTTTTCAAACCAGATTGTTATCAGTTTAAACAAGATAAAACACACAAAGACTCTGGCAGGAATTTTAAAACCACTGTCATTGTTAGACGACCTAAGCGTTGAGAAATAGTCCTGAGCAGGCTCAGTGTATTTACTGCCTCTGTTTTCTTATGAGTTACATTATCAGACTAACACTGGGTCTTAGGAAAGGCTAAGTCAGTTAGTTATTCTTAACTGTGGTTACACTTCAGAGGTATTACAAATCTTCAGAATGATGAAATCATAGTTGAATATTTTTTTTTTCTGAACAAAGGGGCTACAGCTTTCATCAAAATTTCAAAGGAATCTCTGAACTGAGAAAATGATAAGAAACATTGCCTTGGGCTTTTTTTTTATTTGTGCCTAGAAAGGAATTAATATTGGCATTAAAAGACGCCTAGCCATGCTAATTGAGACAGCTACCTTCATCCCAGTATGTGGATCTGTCTTTTCTGTAACTAAGTTGACAAAACAACCAAATTCTTGTTCTTTTCTTTTTATTTAAAGTCGCATCAGGGCTGTTATGTTAATATTTAAATTATTCTGCCAGTCAGCACAGAGATGCTAAATGCCTTCTTCCCAGCCTCTATCTCTATAACCTAAGAAAATGATGGAAACCAGAATGATTTGGTTTAATCCTAATATTATGGCTGGCCATGCAGAACACCAACCCAGGCGATTGAATTTGGACACATTAGTTCCTGTAAACTTTTCTTATATTGAAGAAGGAAAAAAAAAAAAAAGAAAATTTATAGGTAGCTACGTTCAGCATTTTCGATAAGCTACTATAGCGCAGCAGAGTCCCTTCATCGTGATTTGATGAGAGGACACGATTATATGGGTAAGAGTCTCGGTAGCAGCCAATAAACAATGAAATTTTTGGTCGTCAAATGTCTGATGCTATTCCTCACAGGAGATGATTTCCTGAATATTGTGAGATTGCTGTATTATTAATTTAAAGGACACATATCATTCGGCTTATTTTAATCAAATTTAATGAGGAAAAGACAAGGTAAGAAGAGGTTATAGGATGTTTTTAAAATAATCCCACTAACATAGGAACAAGATAAGGCTGCCCACTCTCCCCATATCTATTCAATACAGTACTTGAAGTCCTAGCTAGAGCAATAAGACAACTAAAAGAGATCAAGGAGATAAAAATTGGAAAGGAAGACATCAAGTATCGCTATTCACAAAACTTTTGATAGTATAAGTAAGTGATCCCTTAAACTCTCCAAAAGGACTCCAACAGCTATTAAACACTTTTAGTAAAGCATATGGATACAAAATTAACTTTTACAAAACCAGTAGCCCTTCATTATAGAATGAGTATACAATACAGGCTGAGAAAGAAATTAAGAAAACAATACCCTTCACAATAGCCAAAAATGATATAAAATATCTTGGTGTAACTCTAACCAAGCAAGTGAAAGACCTGTATGAAAAAAACTTCAAGTCTTTGAAGAAAGAAATTAAAGACAATATCATGATCATTGATTGGTAGGATTAACATACTAAAAATGGCCACCTTACTAAAAGCAATCTACAGATTCAATGAAATTCCCATCAAAATTCCTACACGATTCTTTATATGCTTGGAAAGAGCAAATACTAACTTTGTATGGAAAAGTATACAAAACAAAACAGAACAAAAACAAACACAGAGATAAACAAACAAACTAACAAACAAAAAAGGTATAGCTGGATCCTGCACATAAAAGAACTTCTGGAGGTATCACCATCCCTGATTTCAAGCTGTACTACACAACAATAGTTTTAAAAAGTGCATTTTATTGTCACAAAACCAGACAGGTTAATCAGTGGAATCAAATTGAAGACCTAAAAGTAAACCCATATATATATGGACACTTGATTTTTGACAAAGTAGCCAAATCCACACAATGGGAAAAAAGAAAGTATTTTCAATAAATTGTGCTAGTCTAACTGGATGTCTACATGTTCAAAACTGCAAAAAGATCCACATTTATCACATTGACCAAAGCTCAAGTCCAAGTGGATCAAACAACTCAACATTAAACCAGAAATATTAAATCTTTTAGAAGAAAAAGTGGGGAAGAACGTTGAACTCATTGACACAGTAGACCATTTCCTGAGCAGAACACCAATACCTCAGGCTCTAAGGTCAAAAATTAATAAATGGAACCTCATGAAACTGAAAAGCCCTGTAAGGCAAAGGGCACTGTCAGTAGGACAGAACAGCAGCCTTCAGAATAGTAAAAGATCTCCACCAACCCTACATTTCACAGAGGACTAATATACAAAATACATAAAGAATTCAAAAAATTAAACAGAAATTTCAAGAGAGGAATCTCTAATGGCTGAGAAGCACTTAAAGAAATGTTCAACACCCTTAGTCATTAGGAAAATACAAAACAACTTGAGATTCCATCCTATACCCATCAGAATGGCTAAGATAAAAACTCAATTGACAAGTGACAGCACATACTGGTGAGGATGTGGAACAAAGAAAACTCTCTTTCATTGATAGACACTCTCTTTCATTCATAACAGCTTTATTAGTAATAACTATAATCCAGAAACAACCTAGATGTCCCTCAACCAAAGAATGGGTAAAGAAACGGTGGTACTATAATGTGACTCAGTTATTAAAAACAAGGACATCATGAAATGTTCAGGATAATCGATGGACCTAGAAAGAATCATCCAGAGCAAGGTATCCCAGACCCAGAAAGAAACACATAATATGTACTCACTTACAGGTGGATATTAGCCATAAAGTACAGGGTAAACATGCTACAATCTACATATCCAAAGAAGCTAAGTAACAAGGCCAAGGGAGGATGCTTGAATCTCATTTAGAAGGGGAAATAAAATAGACATCTGAAGTAGATGGAGGGAGGGAACTGGGTGGTACACGGAGTCTGGAGGGGAGTAAGGTAGGGATTCGATTGGGGGAGGACTGGGAGAAAGAATCTAAATTGGGGGGCATCTCTTGGACAGGCCCAGAAGTTTATGGGGAAACCCTAGCTGAGACTCCTAAAAGAAGGTGATATGGTGTATCCAGTTGGGAATTCCACTTGAGGAAGGGGAATACCAACCTACCAATAAAACTTCAACCCAAAATTGATCCTACATATGAGAATGTATGGATAAAGATGAAACATAGATCGAGGAAAACCCCAACCGAAAACTGGACTACTTGAAACCCATCCCATGTGAGAGAGCTAACACATGACACTACTAATGATACTCTGCTCTGCTTGCAGACAGGAGCCTAGCATAACTGTCTTCTAAGAGGCTTCATCCAGCTGCTGATAGAAACAGATGCAGAGAACCACTGCCAAACAATAGGCAGAGTTTGGAGAGTCTTGTGGAAGAAGGAGAGGAGGGACTTAGGAAACTGGAGGGGCCCAAGGATACCACAAGAAGGCTCCCTATACACATGTAGCAGATATGGAGATAGGGCATCATGTGGGTTGCCCTACCATTGGAGTAAAGGCTGTTTCTGACTATGCTGCAAGCCTTTGGATCCATTTCCCCTTCCTCATTGCAAAGAGTTTGAACTACGTTAAGTCCATCCTTCTGAGTCACTCTCTCACTCCTTGCTAGGATGTGGAGCTCTCATGTAACCTGTCATTACTCTGGTGCCCTATATAATAATTCCTCCTTTTAAACGTCACCTACTTAATCCACAGGGTGGTTCTTAACACTTGAAAAGACCATTGTGATCACAGGTATATTTCATCTAGAACAAAAACCTAAATAAGAATAGGAAGGTGAGGTATACAGGCACTAAAGGATTGAATCAACTAAGGGGCAAATCTCAGTTCTGAATAACAAAGAAGGTAGGCTCCTAAAATCACAGGTGGATTCCAACCCAGGCTTCAATTATAGCATAAAAGTGGAATTCCTAATGGGAAAATTCTCCCAGGATACAGAACAGAAAACAGTAACTGATAGATATCCTGAAGTATCTAATGAAAGATTTCTGACCATTTGGAAGAACAAAGATGAATAGATTTAGAACAAAGAAACAAATTTCTAATGCAATAATTATCCTCAATGAACAATATTAACATAGCAATATATTGAAAAACAGGTTACATATAATAAAATTATGATATAAATATTGTGAATGGAATATAAGTGAAAAGGAAAAAAAACAAGAGTGTTACATTTTAATGTTGACTGATTTAAATGAAATAAGCGAATCAGAAATGGCAAAGTAAATATAATTTTAGTAGCATAAAGGTCAATTTCAGAAATAAGAGCTTAGGAAGGAATATCAAGAAAGCAAGCCACAGTAAGAAACTCAGTAGCAAATAGCTATTTAAAACAGTATTATTTATAAGTGCTATAGTACTATGCACTTGATATACATTGAGTGAGTATAAATTTGTATACTTACAACATAATCTATTTACCTATATACACTGTTATGATAAAACAGAGGGGAAATCAATAAAAGTTTTTGTTACAAAAGGTATAAATAATTATCTTTTAAAACATTAGTGGTGACAAACTTAGCTTTTTGTTTTCATAGAGTAAATTCTATTTTGTTAATTTTGTGCCTCATCTGCTCTTAGTCTACTTTTGTGGCCACAGAAGAATATTGTTATGGCCATTTGATGCTATATTTTGCCACAGATAGCAATACATATATACAAAAATGACAAAAAAGCTAACACATTAATTAACTAAATAACCAACCAACCAGTCAACCAGCCAGTTAGCCAAACAAACAACCAGCCAAACCAAACAAAAAACAGTAGTAATTCTTCAGTGTGTCATTGAAATCTATGGGTGTGTATTTATGAATATAAATTACTTAATTAATACCTTATGGCTGTTCACATATTAAAATTAAACTTTGTTAATTAAAAAAAAAGAGTAAAGAAAAACAAATGAGAGAATGGAAAATGAGCTAAGACGAGATTATCTAGTTTCTAATGAGTCCATCATTTGGCTTTTAGGATGCATCAGGGCTGCTTTTTAAAGCTGCCCCACCTTCTTTCCTCTAAGTTCATCCACTTCTTTATCATTTTTGATCTGCCTAATAAAAACCATGATGAAACTGTTGGGCCACTAGTATCCACTTGTTTAAAAATAGGGCAATGCCTCTTGATTTGGTAATCATAGGAATAATTGCAAGGAAGACCAGAGAACCTTTGCACTAATCCCCTTTTCCAGCTGTGGGTCTGGACAGATGCAGAAGTGATAGGACTCCACTGACCTAGAGGTTTCCTAGATTCAGGTCCCACATGAGGCACAGATATGTTCCTGTCATGTGGGTCCTCTGATTTCTTTAAATTTTTCAAGAGAAAGCATTTAATATGATTGTTTCCTTTTTGAATTCAGCTTTGGATAGCCTTTTAAAAATTTAAATCTACCCTTAGAAACTATACATCACTTTATGACAGTTTATATTTTCTTCTTGACATACTGTAGATCAAGTCTGTGGTCAAATATATAAGGTCAATTGATGTTGCAATGGCAAATTAAAAATGCCACTTATCACTGATGGAATGTAAATATATTATTACTTTCTGTAAGGTGTTATGATAGTAATCAACACCCTGAAAGAAATATAATTTGAGAGACAGCTTATTCAAGTGTAGGAGGTCATGGGAATTCTCTCAACCTTAATTGAGCTTCTAGCTAGTTTTTGTTTTATTTTTTATTTCTCTTGAAATAATGATATTGGTTTTGCTCTTACTTACAGAATTTTTTTCTTAAAATTATGCCACTGCCCCTCATTAAATACACATGCATTCACGAATTTCCTTCCTTCAGAAGGAAAGACACAAATGATAAATATCTCTAGGTAACCATTCAAAGCTCAGCACTTCTGAATACTTTCTGATCCAATGCTGATTTGTAAGTCAGGGTTAGGAGTGCCCAGTATTTACATTCAGTGTTAGTTTCATTACATAGAGGACCTGTAATGTACTATCTCATCACAAAAAGAATGGTGAATAACATAGGATCTTGGTGTGGAAAATGTCAGAGTTGGCAAACATAGCTTTAAACAGATTGCTTGGTTGATTTAAATATCAGAACTATCTTTCATCAAGTTTTCATTGGTTGATTCTTAACCTTGAATCAACATTGTCTTGTCTTGAATGTATTTCATTTAAGGTGGTGAAAATTAAGTGTTGAGTTATTAGCAGAAATGTCTTAAAAACCTACCTTTTCTATCCATATAACGACAAATTGGCAAGTACATTAGCCTTCAGAAGTGGAAGAACGTTGTATCTGTTTGAATTGCTAATATGGAAATGAGACATGTCAAGAAAACTCCTAAATCACAGGAAGTTCCTATGCATGGGCTTTTATTTTCTTACAGTTTAAAGTTGGCATTACTTATGCAAATCCCTCTGCTTTCTTATGCTTTAAAAGCTAGATGGTCTTTGTGCTTTATTAACTTAATGAATGGGAGTAAACTCATTCAACACACCTGCATCACAGTAAAAAGACATCACAAAACTGATTCTGTCTTTGTTCCTCTGATTCGTTTAAAGAAGTTAATTAAAATTAAGAGGAAGGATGCAGCTCATTGATTAGAAACAAGCACTTATGCATAAGCCTTTTAATGAGATACTTATTAAATAAATTAGGAAAATGGCCTGATCATTACATTCCCTACTCCTATTGAGTGATGCATTGTCGAATTATGGGAAGATGGTAGAAGGGCAATCAGAGCTAAGGGTCTTTGCTAACTGAACTAGGGTAGGAGAAGGCCCACCTTCATGCAAAACGTGCCTAGCGGCAATCTTAACTTCACACTCTAGTCTTCTTTCTGTTGCTCTGATGAAGTGTTCTGACCAAAAGCAACTGAAGGAAGGTAGTAGTTTGTTTCCATGTTACAATCCTTCAGTGAGAGAGGGATGGGAAGGATCTCAAGTAGGACATTGAAGCAGAAACCTTGGGGAACAGTGCTTGCTGGCTCACTCTCAAGTTCCCTCAGGTTCAGGTTCAGCCAGCTCCCTTACACAGCTCTGGACCACCTGCCCAGGCATTGACAATATCCACAGTGTACTACTGTGCTCCAATCCGTTGATGTATCACCCATACAAATCCCCAACAGGACAATCTGAAGTAGGCAATTCCCTAGTTGACAGTTTCCTCACAGAAGACTCAAGACTGTCTTATGTTGACAATGCCAAGGAGGACACCTCCTAAAGCCACTCAAGTTCATGGTATACATTCTAGAATTAAATTTGCTTTAGGAGCTTTAGGGATATTGAAACTGATTTTACCATTCGCAGTTTTATGTATTGTTTAACAGTGAACTCTCCTGAAGGAAACATGACTCAAAACATAGAGAATGAATACATGTAATTCCATACATGCAGTGAATATATGTACTTTTTTCATGCAATTCCAGACAACAGATATTTATTTTCACAGGAATAGCAAATAATATTATTCAAATGTTATATAAATATGTGTTCATTAGAATGGGCCAGAATTAGAAAGAAGGGTATTTTATATTACTGCAATACATAACATTGTAAATATTCATTTTTAACATAAAAACATTAGAACAGTGACTTATTATTTTGATTTTGACCTAAGATGTGCTGCCCACTTAGGTTGTAGATGCAGAACTTAGACTAAGCTATGTAAACATACACTCCTAATTCATCATCTCTACACAGTGGGTCTTTACTCTAGTACAATATTGTTTCTAAAAGATTAAAATAGTAAAAAAAAATTCTACCATGAAAATTCTTATGGATGTCAACAAGATGTTGAATAGAATTAATTAAATTTTAGTCACAGATGGTGCGTCAATATCTCTGTACAATGGATAAAGCATTAAATAAGGGAAGGATAATCTATAATAACAATTTAGTTCACTTCAGAAGCAGTAGAAAGATGCTATGCCTCATTAGGAAAGTCTTTCATTACATTTCAGTTAAAAAAAAAAAAAAAGTCTGCCAGCAGAACTGTACCCAAACTGTTTATAAATATTTCAACTCCTAGTTGTAAATAGGAATGCTATTTCCTTAACAATTGTACATACCCACAAAGCACATAAATATAAATGTGGTATGTAGAAAATTACTAAGAATGTGCAGAAATAATAAGAGAATATAGCTAGATGGAAAAGAAATAAAGTAATGCTTTTTTTTTTTTTTTTTTTTTTTTTTTTTTTTTTTTTTTTTTTTTTTTTTTTAACAAACCACCATCCTTCCCCTATAGGTAGTTATTTTCAATGACAATTAGAAGGCTAAGCTGAAAATTGATTTTCCCTAATAAACTTGTTGATTATACCCAGAAGTATATAGTGTATAGATAAAAATTATGATTCTTATAGGAGATAACTATGTATAAAAATGAAGCAACTGGACCATTAACAATGTCTTCACACTGGGGGAGATGACACAGTGGCTAAAGAGCTAGCTAGCTGCAGAAGTTTAAAGGCCAAACTTGGAATCCTGAACTCACATAAGAAACCTGGAGGTATGGCAGATTCATATAATCCTAGCATTTGAGAGGCAGAGGCAGGGATCTTCAAAGCAAATTTGTTCAGCACACTTGCTAAAATTGTCAAGTGCAGAGAGAGACCCTGTCTCAATACATAAAGTGGAGAATCACCCAGGAAGACATTTGATTGCAATGTTAGCTCACACCATACACACAAGGTGTACAGACATTTAGGTAATTGATACACACACACCCATCTACAGTCTTGGTAGCAGGCATAATCATGGTTCCATCCAGATAAACTACTGCTTTGTTATCTGAAATAAAATTCATTATCTTTATAACCTTTTGATGTACACAGATAAGGAACTGTGGCTTATAGCAGACACTTCATAAAAATGCTGAAAATGAATGGAATAAAAATATTTTATAGAACTCCAAGATGGCAGCGAGTAGCGTGGACTGTGTTTAGAAGCTTCAGTAAACTATTCAAGGAATTGCACTGAATTCTTAACCAGGAACACGAAGCCCCCCACCACACTACAGCGGGAGTACTACACAGTCCGAAAAGACCAAAATCAGAAAACCTGTGTACCCTTGAACATGGGAGGAGTGCAGATGCTCTAGACTATAGTGGCAGTGGAGGCAGCTGAGGTTGGCAGCTGGGAACCCTCCGGCAGAGGTGATTGGTGTGGTGACTGATGGGAATTGCTGGGAGAGAGGGGACTTAGTGCAAGATTTGGGCCCCGTGACCCTAGCTGAACTTGGTGCAGTTCAGGCCCTATGACTTGGCACATAGCTCATGCCCTGAGACCCAAACTGTACTTGATGCACGGTTCGACCCCTGACACCCTAGTTGAGCTCAGCATGCAGTTCACCCCTGAGAACCTAGCTGAGCTAGGTACACAGTTTGGGCCCATTGTACCTAGCTGAATTCGGCATGTGGTTTGGCCCCATAGTCCCTGGCTGAGCTTGGCACATGGTCCCAGCCCTGGGACTCTGGCTGAATTCGGCTCGCAATTAGGGCCCAGAGAGCATGGCTGAACTTGGCGGGCAGTTTGGGTCCTGTAACTCTAGCTGAGCTCAGAGTGCAGTTTGGGCCCAGAGTCCCTGGCTGAACTTGGTGGGCGGTTTGGGCCCTGTAACTCTAGCTGAGCTCAGTGTGCAGTTTGGGCCCATAGTCCCTGGCTGAACTTGGAAGGCAGTTTGGTTGGACTCAGCACTAACTGGACTAAGTGCATGGATTAGGCCCTGAGACCCATTTGGGTCCAGACACGCAAACTGAACTCAACGCTCAGATTGGGGCAATAGCTGCTAACTAGACTCTGTGTGTGTGTGGTTTGGGCCCCATGACACTAACCTGGGCTCTGTGAGCAGTCTGGGTACCAAAACACTACCGAGAACCACAGACCAGCAGAGCATCAGAGCTCCGAGACGAAGAAAATCTCGGGGAGACAGTGAGTAGAGTGACCATCAGACCTCCTCCGCTCAACCTTCTTTAGTTCCTGGAGAGCTCTGGTGCCAGAACAGGACTCAGAAGGCTCTGGACATTTTGGCCTGACTCAGTGTGCATTCTGACACCAGGATGATTATAGGACCCACAGTACAGGGGAGCTGGGGATCACTGGCTGTGAAAGACCCAAACTAGAGAGCTGGCCTCCTGCCATCCAGACCAGTGAAGCATCAGAGCTTCCGGCCTAGGGAAATCATGAGAAAACAGGTGAATCTATTCTCAGATGCCCTCCACCCAACACTGGAAGCTAACTCCCAAAAACAGAGATGGCAAGATGACTAAAGGACAGTGTAAAATCATACGCAAAAATCCCCAAAACAATATGGCATCTCAAGATCCCAGCTATCCCAAAGAAAACACCCAAGAGAACTCAAACACAACGGAAATATAAGAAAATGACCTCAAATCCTTAGTAATGATGATAATGGAGGAAACAAATAAAATTCGTAATCAAATGCAGGAATACTTAGCCAAACAGGTGGAAGACATAAAAGAGGCCTATAGAGAGGCACTGAAAAAAATTCAGGAAAATACAAACAACAAGATGAAGGAAACCAATAAAACTGTTCAAGCTCTGAAGGCCTGTAAAGAGGCAATGGAAGAAACTCAGGAATATACAAACAACCAGAAGAACAAAATCAATAAAACAGATCACCATGATCTTATGGGGCAATTCAACAACAACAGAAATAACAAAAAGCTTACACATACATGGAAACTAAACAACTCTCTGCTAAATGACACCTGGGTCAGGGAAGAAATAAAGAAAGAAATCAAGGACTTCCTGAAATTCAATGAAAATGAAGGAAGAACATACCCACATTTTGGAATACATTGAAAGCAGTGCTAAGAGGAAAGTTCATAGCACTAAGTGCCTTTAAAAAGAAATGGGAAACATCGCACATAAGCATCTTAACGACACAACTGGAAGCCCTAGGAAAAAAAGAAGCAGAAACACCCAAGAGGAGTAGACGTCTGGAAATAATCAAACTCAGGGTTGAAATTAACAAATTAGAAACTAAGAAAACAGTCCAAAGAATCAACAAAACCAAGAGCTGGTTCTTTGAGAAAATCAACAAGATAGACAAACCATTAGCCAAACTAACTAAAAGGCAGAGAGACAGTCTCCAAATCAACAAAATCAGAAATGAAAAGGAAGACATAACAACAGAAACTGAAGAAATACAAAGAATCATAAGATGCTACTTCGAAGGTATATATGCCACAAAATTTGAAAATCTAAAGGAAATGGACAATTTTCTGGATCAATTCCACTTGCCAAAATTGAATGAAGAACAGATAAACAAGCTAAATAGTCCCACTTCCCATATAGAAATAAAAGCAATCACTGATAGTCTCCCAACGAAAAAAAAAAAGCCCAGGGCCAGAGGGTTTTAGTGCAGAATTCTACCAGACCTTCAAGGATGTACTACCAAAAGATAGAAATGGATGGAACATTACCAAATTCATTCTATGAGGTCATAGTCACATTGATACCTAAACCTCACAAAGACTCAACAAAGAAAAAGAATTTCAGACCAATTTCTCTTATGAACAGTTATGCAAAAATACTCAATAAAATACTTGCAAAACGAATACAAGAACACATCAAAGATATCATTCACCATGATCAGGTAGGCTTCATTCCAGGCATGCAGGGATGGTTTAATATATGGAAATCCATCAATGTAATTCACCATATAAACAAACTGAAAATAAACCACATGATCATCACCATAGAAGCAGAGAAAGCATTTGATAAAATCCAACACCCATTCATGTTTAAAGTTTTGGAGAGATCAGGGATACAGGGCACATACCTCAACATAATAAAGGCTATATACAGAAAGCCAATAGCCAAAATCAAATTAAATGATGAGATGTTCAAGGAAATTCCTCTAAAATCGGGAACAAGGCATGGCTGCCCATTCTCTCCATATCTCTTCAATATAGTACTAGAAGTTCTAGGCAGAGTAATAAGGTAACAAAAGGAGATCAAAGGTATCCAAATGGGAAAGGAGGAAGTCAAATTATGACTATTTGCGGATGATTTGATAGTGTATATAAGTGATCCCCAAAATTCCACCAGAGAACTACAACAACTGATAAATACCTTCAGCAAATTGGCTGAATACAAAACTAACTCAAAAAAGTCAGTGGCCTTCCTATATACAAATGACAATCATGTGAGGAAGAAATTAGGAAAACTACACCCTTCATGTTAGCCACAAGCAAGATAAAATATTTAGGATTAATCTAACCAAGCAAGTGAAGGACTTGTTTGAAAATAATTTCAAAAGTCTGAAGAAAGAAAATGAAGATGACATGAGAAGATAGAATGATCTTCCTTGCTCATGGATTGGGAGAATTAACATAGTAAAAATGGCCATCTTACCAAAAATAATTTACAGATTTAATGCAATCCCTATCAAAATACCTACATAATTTTTTAAAGACATTGAAAATTCAATTCTCAACTTCATATGAAAAAAAAAAAAAAAAAAGAAATAGCTAAAACAATCTTGTATAATGAAAGATCCTCTAGAGGAATCTCCATACCTGATCTCAAGCTGTACTATAAAGCAACAGTAATTAAAACAGCATAGTACTGGCACAGCAATAGGCTGGTTGATCAGTGGAATTGAGTTGAAGACCCAGAAATGAATCCACATACATATGGTCACTTGATTTTTTGACAAAGAAGCCAAATTTATTCAATGGAAAAAGGATAACATCTGCAACAAATGGTGCTGGTCTAACTGGATGTCTATATGTAGAAAAATGCAATTAGACCCATATTTGTCACCATGCACAAATCTCAAGTCCATGTGGATCAAAGACCTCAACATAAAACCAGAGACACTAAACTATTTAGAAAAAAAAGTGGGGGAGAGCCTGGAACACATTGGCATAGGAGACAACTTCCTGAATAGAACACCAACAGCCCAGGGCTTAAGGTCAACAATTAATAAATGGGACCTCATGAGGCTGAGAAGCTTCTGTAAGGCAAGAGACACTGTCAACAGAACAAAACTAGAGCCTACAGACTGGGAAAAGATCTTCATCAACTCTACATCTGACAAAGGTCTAATATCCAAAATATATGAAGAACTCAAGAAATTAATCACCACCAAACCAAATAACCCAATTGAGAAATGAGGCTTAGAACTAAACAGAGAATTCTCAACAGAGGAATATCTAATGGCTGAGAAACACTTAAAGAAATGCTAATATCCTTAGTCATCAGGGAAATGCAAATCAAAACAAGTCTGAGATTCCATCTTAACCCATCAGAAAGGCTAAGATCAAAAACTCAAGCGACACTACATGCTGGTGAGGATGTGGAGAGAGAGGAACACTCCTTCATTGCTGGTGGAAATGCAAACTAGTACAGCCACTTTGCAAATCTATTTGGTGCTATCTCAGAAAAATGGGAATAAGGCTTCCTTAAGACCCAGCTATTCCACTCCATGGAATATACCCAGAAGATGCGCCAGCACACAAGAACATATGCTCAACCATGTTCATAGCAGCCTTATTCATAATAGTCAAAACATGGAAACAGCCTAAGTGTCCCTCAGTAGAAGAATGGATAAAGAAACTGTGGTACATTTACACTATGGAATACTACTCAGCTATTAAAAACAAGGAAATCCAGAAATTTGTGGACAAATGGATTGAACGAGAAATGATCATTATGAGTGAGCTAACCTGGAAGCAGAAATAGTCAAAAGGTATATACTCACTTATATCTGCATACTAGCCCAAGGGGCATTTCCCATGAATATCTTCACTTACCAGGAAAGTGGGACAGAGGGGAAGACTTCCTACTGGGAATCTAGGTGAGAGAAGCAAGGGAGAATGGGGAAATAGAAGGATCCAGAAGGCCCTAGAGGCCTATAAGAAGAAGATTATGATGGGCAGATCTGGGCCCAGGGGTCCTGCTCAATCTATGGCATAAGCTAAGGACAATATGTGCGGTAAACTTCGAACCCCTACCCAGATCTAGCCAATGGACAGGACATTCTCCACAGTTGAGTGGAGAGTGGGGTATGACTTTCACACATACTCTGGTGCCTCATATTTGGCCATGTCCCCTGGATGGGGAGACACGGTGGCACTCAGAGGAAGGATAGCAGACTACCAAGAAGAGACTTGATACCCTATGAGCATATACAGGAGAAGGAAGTCCCCCTCAGTCACAGTCATAGGAGAGGGGAGTAAGGGGAAAATGAGAGGGAGGGAGGAATGGGAAGATACAAGGGATGTGATAACAATTGAGATGTAATAGGAACAAATTAATAAAATGTATTTTTAAAAGAATTTACTTTTCCAAACACAAAACAAATCTTTCTTGAATATTTACTTGATAGTGCCTGCTATTGTGGAGATTGGAATATATTAAATGGCTGTCAACCAAAAGATATTCAATACCTTGGTAAGGATGGAAAAATAACATACCTCCAATTAAAAAAAGATAAAATAGTATATATTTTTATTCCAGCACATACATTATACAGTTACAGAAAATGAGACAAAAGAGAAACATAGAATGAAATTTAGTCTCATTTTAAATTAGCATTATATGAAAACCTAGAGAATGCCATATTTTGAAGCATCTCTCAAACTAATAATAAATTATCTTCTCTGTGCTGAGAGTATAATGGCGTGTTCATTAATGAATGGATGCTCACAAATTGAAACAAATTTTAAAGGAACTTGACTCTGTTTTATGTATATGACAATAACAGTTTTCTGATTTTATAAGCAATCTCCTAGTGTCTTTATTCTTCCTAATGGGCTTGTATGTTTTCTACAGTTAATTTTCCACATGGTGGCTAGAGATGACAAATTGTTATTATTCTGGTCTGATTTACTTATTATTTGTATGGATAAAAGCAAAACTATTCCCGATTCACTAACATTTCTTTGTAGTGATAAGAGAAAATTCCAATCAATAGTGCTAAGTTAAATGGGCCATAGCTCTTAATTATAAATTGCAAAAAATAATAGAAGAAAAAAAAGTAAAAAGGAAAAGAAATAACTGGCTCTCTTGGCTACTTCCTTTGCAGAAGGGAAACTCATCTTTGACTATAAATCCCAAATGCTTCATTTTCATTTTCATGAAGTTAACTTTCTCACCTAGCTAAGCAGTGTTTCCAGCTATTATCAGCGATGGGCCAACATAAGCTGACCAGTATCCGTCAAACTCCTCCAGTCAATGAGCTCAGGGACTCCCAAGGAGCAGCATGGATGCAGACTTCTGCTTATAGCTTCTAATTATTTTCTAGCAGATAATAGAATAGATAAGTTCAAGGAGGTTAGATTAAATTTGCAAGTGGATCAAAACCCTAGACAAAGTTACAGTAGCAAAGATCACTACTGGCATTCTGAGGTCTTTCCTTTGAGATGAAGCGCCCACATTGATCACATCTATTAAAAAACTGATTTCTAATTTTACTGCCTCAGAAATGCTTTTTTTTTTCTATTCCCGTCATGACTGTTGATTTATACCAACTGTAAGCAGTAGGCACATGACAGTTTCCTCAGTGATGGGTTCCTGGGAACTGCAATTGCAGTTAGAGATATATTTAAAACTTTGTCTCTTCTGATCTGGAAAAGAGGCTCAAACTATATGATGTATGTAAGTTAGTTATTACTTTAACAACTAAAAGAAGTATGGAGTTGATAGTAACTATGATATGAACAGTGGTTACAAAAAAACTGGCATGTTTAGAGAACACTATCGGCCATATATACTTTTTTTTTTTTTTAAAGATTTTATTTATTATTATGTATATAGTGTTCTGTCTGCATGAACATTTGCAAGCCAGAAGAGGGCATCAGGTCTCAGTATAGATGGTTGTGAGCCACCATGTGGTTGCTGGGAATTGAACTCAGGACCTCTGGAAGAACAGGCGGCGCTTTTAACCACTGAGCCATCTCTCCAGCCCCCATATATACTTTTTCTAAAAGTTACATGCACTGATTTTCTCATTTAATGGAAGCATGAAAAAAATTTTACATGAAGTGATAACAAGCAAGAGGGAAATGACAGACACAGCCATTAACAGGGTTCTTAAAGGAAGACTCACCTTCATATCAAAGCTTAATTATAATGATTACCTCTTACAGTTGGAAATTTGGGATTCCCACGGAAATGCTTAAACAACCCAGGCTGATGCTAGGACGGGTGATTCCTCTCTGAACTCTGATAGGGGAGCCCCACAGCTCGTTGACCATAAAGAGGTTGAGCTGGTGCCTGCATGCCTCTTATACTCTTACCTACTAGTCTTTTAAGCACAAGAAGGCACTCTCCAGGATATGGGAAGAGAAACAAGGACACTATCCCAGCCACAAAACCCTCAGTCTATAATCTGTTCTGCTTGCAAGATGTGCTGGGGCAATGGTGTGGCAGAAAACTTGTGGGAGTGGCCAACAGTTATTTGATTTAGGTTTAGGCCCATTACCACAAGAGGGAGGGCATGTCCAACACTGCCTGGAGGGCTAGGAACTGGAGACTGGGTAGCCCAGAGACAAAGGGTAGAACCAAATATAACTGGCAAAAACAAACAAACAAACAAACAAACAAACAATGAAATGATTCCTAATAATGTTCTGCTATAGCCATATATTAGTGTCTTGTCCAGTCTAGATCAGAGAGCAGGTGCAGACACCCACAGCCAGATATTCATGCAGTGGGGTGGGGGGACTAAATCGGTCTCCATGGGCTTCCTCTCCTATGTCAGGGAACCCAAAGAAGAGAGGATGGAAAGATCACAGAGACTGAAGAGGCAAGCAGGGGTCCTGTTTGGTCTGCAACAGGCCCTCTGCATATATGTTAATGTTAGCCTTTTTTTGGAGGGGGGACTTCTAACAGTGGGATAGGGGTGTTTCTGGCTCTTTTTGCCTCCTGGGACTCTTTTTCTCCTAGTGGATTGCCTTATCCATTCTCAGTATGAGGGCTTTTGCTTTGTGTTATTGTATTATGTTCTGTCCTGTTTGTCTGTTGTCACTTGGAGGATCTCTTCCAAATAGGAAACAGGGGGAGCGGATCTGGGTAAGAAGGGAGCTAAATTAGGGGAACTGGGAGGATTAGAAGGAGGGGCAACTGTGGTTGGGATGTATTTTATGAGAGATTTTATTTTTGATAAAATTAAAAATGTGCTGAAAAATTAGCATACAAATAATAGGACAAATGCAAATTGGCTTTTGTCTATATCTAGATAGAGGTCACTTCACAAATGATCTAAGATTATTGATTGTTCAAAGAGAATCAAGGTTTGGCCATCAAGATCCCTAGCTAGAGAACCCCTACTTGATTTCTAGATTCAGTTGATCTCTAACTGAATACTTAATAGACTGTAGAAAGAACGTTTTTGCCTGAGTCAATTGTTGTCTCAGAGACTTCTTGCCTCTGTCTGCTTACCAAGGCCTAGCCCTGGAAGTTTCTAGCCTCTGTATAATCTATCCTTGGCCTAGAATATTTTCAGCGTCTGAGATTTACTGCTTAATAAACTCACCATTTCTTGTCCTTACTGTGCTCTGGGCTGGCTGGTGTAACTCAGCTGTTCTGACTCAACTCCTCTCCCAGCTAACTCATTCAATCTGGCTTTTTCCTCAGCCTCTACATTGCTCATCTTGACTAAGAAGACTCTGCCAATCTGTCCTACTTTTCTGGCTCCATCTTATTCTCTGGGTCATTCTGTTTTCACCTGTGTCTGGCTTGGTCTCTCATTCAATCTCCTTCTGTAAAACTCTTGGTAAAACTGCTCTTCTCTCTCTCTCTCTCTCTCTCTCTCTCTCTCTCTCTCTCTCTCTCTCTCTCCATTAAGTAGCTTTCTTTTCATCACTCTTCTCCTGAGAGTTGGGCATATCTTATTCTGTCAAATCTTTCTCCGATTAATCAATTTTTCTGTCACTCAATTAGACAGCACTTTCGAGCATGGGTGTTTCCTTCTACAAACTAACTTTATGTTCATTGTTTGGGATTAAAGGCATGTACCACCACACCTGGATCTTAGCTTTTATTGACCTGAAACTTGCTCTATCCCAGGCTGGCCTTGAACTCAGATTTGCATGCATCTGTCTCCTGGATTAAAGGTGTGTTTGTATTCTAGCCAGACCTCACAGACCTAGGCAGTCTTTGGATATGATCTCTGGCCAGAGCAGCTATGTTCTGAATTAAAATTCCTCAACAAGAGATTGTGCCTAATCTTTAGCTCTAGAGGAATTATGAAGCTAAAATAGTGTTGACAAATTCTATGTAACTAAGTGAAAGCCATCCTACAGCCAACTGGAAAGGATTCGGACAGTTTCTGCCTTGTCAAGAGTAATACATTTGACAAGACACAACACTGATATGAATTAGAATAAGGGATTATTTTAATAACATTAGAAAACTATGCTACCAAAAAGTTGAAGACATCCTTAAGTACTCACAGTGTAGTAAGCCCCAACACAACCATTCTAATAAAAAGTACCCCATGATCTTTTAATTTGCGAAGGTACATTTACAGAGATTATGACAGGGAATATAGCTATCATTTTTTATATATCACAGTAAATACATATCTACTCCAGTAGATTGCTTTAGGTATACATGATGTCAGTATAGGTATATATATCCCAGTGCATGTACCACAGCATTGGAATTCTTCATTCTAGGGCCAAATACTTCCCTTTGAACAACTAAGATAACATTAGGTGTATATTACAAAACAAAATTTGGCAAATGGCTCCTCCCTCCTCTTATTATTTCATGTTTTTGACTTTATAAACAGATCATCATCAATGCTTGATATTTCAGTAGTTATTTGCTGGAGACTTTTTGCACCGTGAACAAATGTTCTTTCTCTTTTCTCCTTCCTTCTCCCCTCTCCGCTGCGCCTTCTCCTCCCCCGCCTTTGTCTCTCTCTGTACCTGAATTGGGATGCCAGGATTAACCTCAGGATTTTTCTTCAGGTGTCTTACACCATGTTTGAAGCAGCAGTCTCTCACTGGCCTGGAGCTACCTAGCGGGATACACTGAGAGGCCAGCAAACCCAGGCAACAGTATGTTTCCTCCTCCCCACCCTAACTCAGTGCTGGTATTACAAGTATGTGACCAAACTGGCTTAATGTGGGTTCTACAGACAATGTCCAGGGGTTCCAGTTGAAAGACAATGAGCTATTTCCGCAGCCTTTACAGTTGCTATTTTTGAGCATATTGTATTTATTAAAATTATGTCTCCTAGTGTTACAGTCAAAATGAATGGCCTTTTTTCTAAGTCATTGTAATTATGAAATACTGTTCAGATTAGAATCAAAAACAGCACATGATCAGTGTAATTCTCTTTCTTCTCTATATGATGGTAACAACCCTCTTAGATATGAAATGCACCAAGTTATAGAATTTGGAGAGCTGGAAAATTACACCTCCAATAGCCTCCTGATTTGTAGTTAACAAATTTCAATTCTGATATAGTAGATGCCTGAGAGATCAGCTCTCATTTACACAAATTCAAAAATGTTTTTTTTGAGAACAAAAAGCTTATGAAGCTACTGGTTCCGATTTACAACGGACAACCTGTTTTGGATTTGGGGAGTCCCTTTCTGGTGATTCAAGAGATAAATTAAACCAGCTGGAATGTGAAACTTGTCAAGTGCTTTATCTAGTTTCCAACCCTTCAGTACTTCTTAAGGTAATCTTTAGCACTCAGGATCTGGGAGCTACTGAATTCAGTTAACTGTTACTGGTAATGATTTATAGTGACTATAATAAATTATGTTTTTCAGATTTATTTTTGTCAAAACCTGCAATACATTCATTTTATTTTTTGGCAGGACCCATCCTTGCATGTATATTGCTATAAGAAAAGAAGGAAATAAACAAGACAAAAGGAAAACTTTAGTGGGAGAACAAGCATTATACAAAATTATTACAGATAATTCTAGTAATTAGGAACAAGATGTTAAAAATGAACTTATCAAAATAAGGAAGGTAAGCGTTCATATAAGCCTTTCAAAGAATCCTTCTGCAAGTGTTCTCTAGTAGAACTAGGGTAGGTTTCCAACCTCCTGGACACATAGGGAAAGTCCTTCATCTGCAAGTCCACAAACAAACAAACAACAACAACCACCACCACCACTTCAGGGATTATACTATTCCTTTTCACAGAGTCAAGAGGGAGGATAGTTCTTAGGATTTGTTTCATGCACTGGATTCAAAATTACAAGTAAATTGATCAGTAAACTAGATTAGGAATTAATAATAAGAAACTTATAATATGATCCAGATACAATATACCAAATTTACAGCATACATTGGGAAATTATTAAAAATTAATTAAATTATGCTAGAACAAAAAAGGTTTAGTAGAAGAATAATCAAGGTCTCTAAAATATAGAAAACAAATCTTTTAACAGGACCCATATTCCTGTTTTGTGCTTGCTTTATGAAGGATCGGAATCAGCAAACACAATTCCAGGCCCCAAGTACCTTGAAGACTAGTAGTTGAGTATAAGATTCTTTTTATTATATTTTATTAATTTATTCATATTACATCTAAATTGTTATCCTATTGTTTGAATCCTCCCATTCTTCCCTCCCTTCCATTTTGCCCTTACTCCCCTCCCCTATGACTGTGACTGAGGACGAATTCCTCCACCTGTATATGCTCTTTTTGGTAGCCTGCTATCCTTCCTCTGAGTGCTGCCAGGCCTCCCCATCTAGGGGACGTGGTCAAGTATGGGGCATCAGAGTTCATGTGAAAGTCAGACCCCACTCTCCACTCAAATGTGGAGAATGTCCTTTCCATTGGCTAGATCTGGGTAAGGGTTTGAAGTTTACTGAACATATTTTCCTTGGCTGGTGCCATAGATTGAGAAGGACCCCTGGGCCCAGATCTGACCATCATAATGTCCTACTTGTAGGTTTCTAAGACCTTCTAGATCCTTCTCTAAGATTCCTGTCTGGGTTTAGTGGCACAGGCCTTTAATCCCAGCATGTGGGATATAGAGGTAGATGGATCTCCTTGAATTTAAGGCCAGTCTGGTCTAGAAAGCAAGTTCCAAAACATCAAGAGCTACACAAAGAAACCCTGTCTCCAAAACCAAAAACAAAAAACCAAACACAAACCAAGCAAAACCAAAGAAACAAAAAACCCAAAACAAAAAGAAGATTCTAAAAAACTACAACTAAAAGCTATGATTCATATAATTTTAACATACAAACTTGTTAAATTCTAGAAAGGGAAATAAAGGTATAGTGTCAAAGTATAACTTACAGTAAGGTATCAGGACTATTTGAAAATGCACAATTAACTGGAGAAAATACGGATAAGTAGGACTTCTGAAGTTTTAATGGTGGACACACACTTCACACAAACTACCTTCCAAGAGAACAAGTATTAAGTTAGCAAGGACAAAGACACCTTGGGGGCTTAATCAGGAGCTCTGTGAACTAGAGACTTGCTCTGTCACTTGGATGATGACACTGGCAGTTTTCATGTAGAGGAATAGATATCATTAGAGCTTTGTATTGTAAAAGTTGAGAGAGCCTTTGAAGAAGGCTCATTCAGTACAGTGCTTGCTGAAAGAAGACCTAAATGCAGTTTTCCAGCACCTACATAACTATCTTGGCATGGCAGCAAGGGCCTGAATTCCCAGTGCTGCAGAGACAGAAGAAAAGTGATATCTGTGGCTTGTGAGTACCAGTCTAACTGAACTGATGAGATCCTGCTTAGGTGAGAGATTCTGTCTCCAAAAAAGAAGAAGGGAGACTTAGGAAAATACCCATTGCTGTTTTCTGGCTTCTCCACACTTTCTCACATATGCGCATGCACATTTACACACATGCAATTCATGCATGTACACACAGATACATTTATACCAAGGAGGAAGATAAAATAGGAAAAAGTGACTCATAAGAAAGTGGAATAGTCAAAAACTTGCACTGTGAGGGCAGTGCATTGTGCAAAGAAGTGGAGGCCATCCAAGTAAATCTTTGGGAAAAGGTCACACTATTTGCTATTCAGTTGGGTGAAGGTTTGTTATAACAAATGATAAATTCTAGGTTTCTGATTTGGGAAATGGGGAGATTAGGACACAAAATGAACAGGTAAGATGGAAGACAGGAGCATTTTGGAAGATAGCAAAAGTGATACAATTCTGGGTATGTTAAAATTGAGAAGTCCTTACAATATTCAGGGGGCCATATCAAAGTTATGAATGAGGTCATATTCATAGAAGAGATGAGATAAAATGTGGTCATTTGGGAACATAATCTGGAGGAAATACGTATTTTGAAAAGACGTCTACTCCCAGTCACTGAGAGTTTCACTTTATTCTGGCTTGCAAATGGCTGTCACGATTCTAAGCAGAGGCAGCCTTATATAGGAAGGTGATTAAATTGACAGGCCAGGAAGCTTAAGGACGCAGAGGAGAGGTGAGGCTAGGTAGTAGTCTTGGCACCTGAGACACAGGCAAGACACTGTAAAGAACACAAGCAAAGGAGGAGGAGACTTGGTTGGTGAACAGTCTATAAAACAGAGGTCATATGTGGTTTTTCTGCTGAACAAGAGCCCATAGGATAACCTGTATGGAACACATTTACTTAATCACCAGGATGATTTTCTTTTCTTTTAGTAATAGTGTTAGAATTAAAAATGAGATAGCACACAACAGATATTAATATGGAGAGATTTAGTTGAGGGAAGGGAAAAAAAAGAGGAGTTAATACCTGAGGGAGAGAGAGAGAGAGAGAGAGAGAGAGAGAGAGAGAGAGAGAGAGAGAGAGAGAGAGAGAGAGAGAGAGAGAGAGAGAGAGAGAGACAGAGAGAGAGAGAGAGAGAGAGAGAGAGAGAGAGAGAGAGAGAGAGAGAGAGAGAGAGAGAGAGACAGAGAGAGAGACAGAGAGAGAGAGAGAGACAGAGAGAGAACCCTTAGAGAAAGTACAAGAATAAGTAAAGACAAAGTAAGAAATCATTAATGGTGTTTTCTTTTTATCCAGGGCCCCTGACACAAACCTAGTAGTAGGCAAGTGATGATGTCAGATGTTCCTAAGCAACTTAGGGGGCAGGCTGCATGGGATATCAATTGACAAAATGCTGTTTCAAATGGAATTATATATTTTCTTCAAGAGGACATCATTTTTATTTCTAGAGTAAGGAGAAATTTAAGAACTTTTAAAACTTTATATTTATTTTCACTTATTATTTATATTTTTCCCCTAAGGACAATAGTAGCTATTAACTGACTTTGGAAAATCATTCCTATAATATAGGACTTTTAAAACAATCTGAAATGTTTACTTCTGAAATGTACAATATATAAAATTAATATATAAAATGACCAAATCTATATGGAAAATATGTAATCAAATGAAATAATGTGAAACTATGAGAATAAATTGTTAATGTGATATGTAATCTAAAAGTTATCACTGACCATATATAGTCACAGAAAGGAAATTTTGTAGTGTGAAAATACAAGACCAAAAATTTTTACATCATTTTGCAAGGTTGCTATAATCTGAGTAGATTATATGTTTCTCACCCCACTCACTCACATAATGACATCAATTAGAGTTGGAAGAATTTACTCACTTCAATCCTCAGTACCACTAATACAATACAGAAAGGACAAACAAAAACCATGTGAACGTTACTTCAGCAAAATAGCAAAATGACAGTTGGGTAAGATAAATAAAAGTCCTTGTGGCACAGCAAAAAGAAACTGCTTTTCTCCCTCCACAAATGATGCAATTTAAAAATGCACACAGGTCACATTAAGCCCCTTTCCCTGAATCACCTGACCATGGACTGTATTGCAAATGTAGCATGGGAAATCTGGACCTGCAGCCAAGCAGATCCACATACTCTCTGAGCCAATACTGGAAGCCCATCCCTAGAATTTAGTATAATTACACATTTTCTTCCACTTCCAGCTTAATTTTTGAAAAAACAAATAATTTAGTTAAAACATTTTAAAACAATCCTAACAGATAATGAACTTTAACATCCTGGGAAAATAGAATGGACACTCAGAAAAACCATCAGCCCCTCTCATTTTCCAGGACTCTTAACTAAATAACATCTTTTCTTGGATATATCTTCTATACAGTTTGATGATTTAAAAAAAAAATACGTAAAACAAGGAACCTCTTAGCAGCTTGCATTTTCTCAGAGAAATCGTGCTACTTGAAACAAGAATTAGGAGCGACTATAAATGTGGGCATCCTTAATATGAAGATAGACCTTTAGAGTCATTCCCTAAATGTCATTCAATGTGAGCTTCCTTTATGGGGATGAAGAATGCGGTGCCATTCACCAGGAGCATGTTATTATTGTCATTATAAATCCATTAGACATGTTCAGGCGAGCTAAGTAGCAGCCCTGTGACCAAATTCTCCTCCATTGCTTTTAGTCAAACATTTGATAAAATACAGTCTGCCCCTGATTTACTTTCTGCTTGTGGTAAAAAAAAGTTAAAGAGAAGAAAATTATTTTTCTTTTGTCATTGGACATCAATAGAGGTGTTAGTGGTGGATGATGAGCTTGCATTATTAAGCTGCAGTGTGTTTTGGTCATTTGTTATAATAAGCAGTAAAACAAAAATAAATGTATTTGCATGTCTATATCATTATTATAAAAAGTGGGGTGTTCTAATATAGAAGTTAGCAGCATCAAGTGTAGAGAAGTCTAATGCTTAATAGGTGTACACAGTTGCCACTGACTTTGTAAGCTTTAGTGTTTTCTATTTAGTAAAATATAACAAACACATATACATGTACAAATACAGAAATGCACATGTGCAAGAGATATACATGGTATGCTTTCAGGTGATCTTGATTTTGTTCGAAAGCTCTCCTGGCACATTTTACCATGATGCTAAAAACAGCTGATGCCCAGGCACCTCATTATGCCTAATAGAGCTTTTCTGCCATCCTCAACAAGTAAGTCATGAAGATATTAAAAATCCCACTCTCCTTAACCATCAACCATAGAGAAGCTGGCATAGGTCTCTCCTTCTCTCACTCTCCCAGCAACTGCCAAACAATGAAATTCAGGAGAATAGCATATGGGGTTAACTGTTTTAACTCTTGAGTTGGACAAGTAGTACTAGGTTGAGGAGCCTATGCAACAGGTAGGTAGTAGGAGCTGTCTTGTCTTATTTTCATACTTTCCTAATTATTTCATGAACAGTTTCTGCTTCAGGAAGAACTTACACTAAGATATCCGTCAAACAGCACTTTCACTATCACTGGATGACTTGTATTTTCAACTCTATGCTTTGGCTCAACTGGTCCATAGTTTTGCTTACATGAATCTTCCCTTTTGGTTCAAGCTGTTGTTATTCAATACTTAAAATGTGCTGCCAACACTGTGGATAATCTACAAAGGAAGGTACAGAGTGTAACCATACATTTACATAAAAATTATGCTCATTTACCTAAATACTGCAGTCACCATCAGGGTTGCCTGTTAAAATGGTTTTAATGAGTGTGATGCTCTTTCCAAAAATTTAAAACAAGCCACCGAGATAGAAAATATTTCTGACTTGAACTTATCAAAACTCTGCCAGTAGCAAACCAGCAAGCTGTTAAGTCTCTAGCATCTATCCGAATGTAGGAAAGGCATATCAAAAAAGAAATTCTTAATTTTTTTAGCTTAAAAAGAACATTTTTTTTTTTTGTGAGTCTGTTACCAAATCCATCACCCATCTAGGAAAATGACTCCTTTCAGGCTCAATCAGAGACTCATCTACAATTCAAGGGAAAGCTAAGACTTCAAACTACCATCCTACTCCTGTTTCCATGGGAATAGGCTTCAGAACCAGGGGAAGGGGAATGGATGAATGGGGTTAGGAGCTTTCAAATAATCATTTGAAATCATGATGAGGATTTTAGAGCTTCTTTTTATGTGATTATTTTGTAGCCTCTTAACCCTCTTTTGCCAGGCTGTTTCCATGGAAATATGACTGTCCAAGCCTCCAGCAGAGAATATTAGCATTCTTGTGAATTACAACTTTGGTTGTACCCTAAGGTTACCAAGCTTGATCTTCTATCAGCATATATATATATATATATTACTTTATATATATATATTACTTTATATATATATATATTACTTTTTATTTACTGCAATTTTTCATTGTAATTTCTATTTAATTTGAAATTTCCCTTTTTGAGTTTATAGCTATCATCTGGGTCAAACTCAATGATTAGGGCATCACTGAAAAAGTCTTCAATTCTAAATAGTAACATATGAGCCAGACATTTAGCTGAGGGAGTGTAATAACCTTTAGAGACCTGCAGAAAAAAAAGTTATTTAGTTACTAGATGATCAATATTTATTATACAAGTGTTATTAGTTAGGCTCGAAGAGTGGTATTTCAGTTACTCAGCAGCTGGTATGCGTAGACCCAGTCTCCAGCGCAAATTACTTGTACCTTTCTCAGCCCTACTATGTAATGACCAAGAATAAATTAAGCGAAAATAGCCTCATAAAAGATAGTTAGCATTTTTCTCAAAAATTTCAAGGTCATATACTGAGCTTTTTATCAAACTGCAGAGGAGCTTTCAAGATAGACTGGCTAAGAATATATAGCAATCTGTCTTGGGAAAAAAAAAAAGCAAAGTGCACATGCTTGTACCTTCTTTCCTGTGAAGGTCACTTTACAATCAAAATCATTCTTATTATTGAAGACATTATGTTAAAAGACAGAGAAAGAATGTATATGGATCTATCCCAGAATTCCCAGTGCTCAATGTGAAGAAATAACAGCAGGCTGCACGTCTAATTTTATTCCACCCTACCCTCTACAATTTGAACAGCTCAGTCTACAGTTTTCGCTGGGGGAAATCTCCAAGTTCTGATTGACCTCATCAAGTGCTTTCACGCTTTAGCCCTTTCTTTTATTATTACTCTATAGTTGAAGCTTTTACCGCATTCCTGTTTGATGAACCTGAATTGAGCAGTACATTTCACTTGAGAACTTAAGTATTAAGTAGGTTCCTGTTGAAATGTTGAAGAGACTGACTGTAAACATTAATCTTGATTGTTTTTTGCTCAAAAAAAAATTGTAACACAACAGAAAGTAAAACATCCCGATTACTTTTTCAATGTAGCCTCATGGCTTCCAAAAAATTAGTTCTCATTTTCCTCATTGGTTATCACATTTCTGGTGCTGAGATCAGGGCCTGTTCCAAAACCAAATTTGCTTTCCATCTTATTTATGTTACATTATATTGTAGCTCAGGCTGACTCATTCACATATAGTTTTTTCCTAATTACATATGCCTGCCTTCCCACCAAAAAGGGAAGGGCTCAGGGATTGCCGCAAGAAAGACAAGTGGAATGGAAGTTTTGGTGTCTTTAAATATGTTTTTGTTTTAATGCCAGGTGTGGAACATGGGCTTGATTCAGACTGCCCACGGCACCAAACTATTTCCCTCATGAGAGCTCGGAGAGGGGCTTGACCCTTGCAGCTGCAGATAGTTTACTTTTGAGGACTCTAGAGAGGGAATTAACGCAGGAGCAGGGACAGGGACTCTGAGAAAGAATAAGAAGGCTGCTGCTCCCCCTGCCGCTCCTGGTTTCGGTTGATGTGGTCTGACAAGAAGAAGTTGGAGAGATCCTGATGGGGAGATTGGACTTGCCTCAAGGAACCCAACGACCCTAACCAGGAAGTAGTCTTAAGAGAACTCCTCTGGGGCCAGGGGTGGTGGCGCACGCCTTTAATCCCAGCACTCGGGAGGCAGAGGCAGGAGGATCGCTATGAGTTTGAGGCCAGCCTGGTCTACAAAGTGAGTCCAAAACAGCCAAGACTACACAGAGAAACCCTGTTTCAAAACAAAACAAAAAAACAAACAAACAAAAACAAAACAAGAGAGAGAGAGAGAGAGAGAGAGAGAGAGAGAGAGAGAGAGAGAGAGAGAGAACTCCTCTGCCTCCCTTCACTCACCTTCTTTCTCGTCTACCTGGTGTTGGGGTGTTGGAAGGGATTGGGGTGAAGGGAGGTAGAGGCATGAAAACTAAAATAAAATAGGTGAAATAAAGTCATCTACAGGTAAGTCCTCACAATTCTCTGCTGTTTAAGAAAATGTATCTGGTCAGACTCTGTGCATCACCTCTCCACTTTGGAAAGTTGGGGTAACCTTGGGTTAACTTGGTCTTTTTTGTTTCATCCCATTGAAATGAAAGGTTATTTGTAAATTATTTTGTACTTTACTTGGAACCTTTTATAAAATTTTCGGTAGTATTTAGAACAGTTTTAGTGTTTTATAAGCACTAGCTAAATAAGATTGACTTACTATTGTCACCACCAAGTAGTTTTGACACTGTTGTAACTGCATTTAATAAATGTATTTCTGATTATAATCCAAATTATAAAAAAAAAATGAAACATCATATGCTTGATTCATAGAAGGAAATTCAGCATGAGTGTTATAAATTCCTTTATATTCCCAAAGTAATCTGAGCTTACAATTGTGGCAGACAACTGCTAACCAGGTGTGGTCTGAGGGGTATCATATAAAGTGAAGCATAAGGTTATAACATTTCCAGAGAAGAAGTTTTGAAAAGTAGTTTTCTTCTTATTATTTTATTTTCAAGCACTCTGTTTAATATTAAAGAGAAAACATAACGGGGTTGCATACTTACATCCATGAACTCCACATTGGCTTTGGGGCCAGTCGTCTCATTGAGGATCTTAATAGCCACAGGAATTTTCACTGTTTCACCTTCAGGCACCCAAATACCCTTTCAGAAAAAAAAAAAAAAAACCCACATTAATTCTATATTTAGATTGCATAATACTTATAGCAGAATATAATTTGATTTGGCTGCTCAAAGTTTAATTTTATCTTAGTTCATTTCAGAGATTATCATATAACTACAATATTTCTCCCTCCCCTTTCCTCCCATCAAGCCTCTCAAATACCCCTTTTCACTCTCCTTCAATTTCACGGCCTCCTTTTCATTATTTGCTACTGCATATATATGTATATATATACACATACATACACACACATATATATATATATTTCTAAATATAACTTGTTCATGACATAAAATGTTAATTGTAGTACCTTTTCAGACCTGGCCATTTGGCACTAGACAACCAATTGATGTGTTTGAAGTTCTAATTTTTTTTAAAAAAAATAATAAACATTATTTCAGCATCTGTTATCTGTTGTATTTATTTGTGGTCCAATTTTATAACAGATGAATTATATATATGGGTTCTGTTTCATAGTGTTCAATGTCCTGTTAAAATTAACAGTTCCTTCTTATTAAAAAAAAACAACTACACAGTGAAGGAAGCGCTAGCATAGGGTATAGTACTTAAATCCTATTTGGATGACATCACCATCTTCATTTCAAGACAAATTAAGTATTCCTTAACTCCAAAAGTAATTAGCTATATTAAGTAACAGAGTATAGAAAACCACGTGTCTAAGTAATAACATATAATATGATTAGTAAAATGATAATCTTTTCAGCTTCAGCAGTACTTGATTCCTTTGGGCGGTTTTGTTTTTGTTTGTTTATTTGTTTGTTTTTGAGACAGGGTTTCTCTGTGTAGCCTTGGCTTGCTTTTTAGACCAGACTGGCCTCGAACTCACAGAAATCTGCCTACCTGTGCCTCCCCAGGGTTAGGATTACAGATTTGCACCACTGCACAAATAAATGTTTCTCAAATTTAGACTGACTTAGGAATTAAATTTCCAAGTTGTTTATTTTTATATATATATATATATATATATATATATATATATATATATATTTTTAATTCAAGAACAAGCTCTAGGTCATATTGAAGTCATAGCAACTTATCTATTTTTGAAATTCCTTATGTCTCTGGGCCCATATAAAATATTTACATTTAGCATTGACAATTCCTACTTGTTATCAACATAGTTGCTGAATTTACAGACTAGGACAACTATAAAATGTAGACTTCCAAGGTAAAAGACTAAATAATAGTTTCTGGGTAAATTAAACATTTAAATAAAGACAATAATTTTGATAGGACAGACAATAATGCATGGTTTATGAGTTATTTAAAACATGCAGATAGTCCAAAGGAATACAGAAACACATGCCATGTCATGATTGGGAGGAACTTCAACACTGCTTATGACTGTTTTAACTGTTATCTGTAATGGAGGAGGAAACTATAGGCTACCGTTCTCCCTTCTTCCTTGATGTCAACAGGTCTCAGGGTTAGAGAGACCACTTTCAGTTTGGACACCACTTACATCAATGTGCTGTATTATCAGGACTTGGAGCAATAGAGGAGACACAGGCCCTAGAGCTGCTGAATAGCAATAACAATGAAAAAAAAAGTGCTTTAAATCTTCAGGGTGATGTTTACGGCCATTTTAGCCTAAAGCAGAATCGATAAGGAAATGTATGTGTACAAATGCAAAGTAATAACATAAATTACTTTTGGTATAATTTTTAAAAGGTTATTCAAGCAGAAGTAGCAGGAAGAAAAAAAAAAAAAAAAAAAAAAAAAAAAAAGCCAAGAATCCAAAACCCCAGGCTATATTTTCTGAGAGATAGTTTCTAGGACAGAGAACGTGATTACCATTATTCAGTAAAATAACCACACAGGGAGTTACTTTATAAAGCAACAGCATCAATATTAAAATATTCCTAACGTGTGGTTTTAAAATAAAACATAAATTCATTGTGAATTAATTTGTTTTACTTTTGAAAAAAAAGTGTAGCCATTACTTTATAGATATAAGCATATAAAATTTAACTATATTTGTACCGATATTGCTGAAACACAACATAGCTTCAGCTAGAAGGAAAAATAGGCAAATAAGTACATAGGCAATTGGCATTTGTGTGGCCACCAATAGTTTTTCCTACCTTAAGACAATATATTTTACAATGTACAATTCATTTATTAAATAATAGGGCTGGCAGCAAATATTGCAGACATATAATTTAAATAAACTATTGAAACTTCTAATATACTTTCTATAAGCATGCATCTGTTTACATATATATGTTCAGTTTTGCCAATGTGACATGGAGAAATGATTACAGAAATGAAACACAGGGAAAGAGAGCACTAAAAGCTTTTGATTTCTCTGTAGTTTAGCTCGGACACTTTCATTCATGTTATGGGTAAGAAAAATCAAAAAGCTATCAGAGAAATCTTAGGTCCATTGAGAGACAGCACATTGTTATGTAGATGAAGGAAGGAGGACACATGGTAAAGAAGAGGGTCTGAGAGATTGGCAGTAGGACAGTAGTTATTCAACTCGTCACTTCCAATATCTTTATTTAAGATAGAATTTAGGATTATGTATGCATTATTCCAAATAATTTTATACATTTTCATTAAAATATGTAAAAGCTCAAATTATTTAATATTGGAACTAAATTGTGTTCAAAATTCAAATAGTATAAAATTGCATAATTTGGATCTTTACCCCAAATAATTTAGGTATAGATAAAGGGCAACTTCTGTCTTTTGAAGTTGCAAAAATTTTGAAGACCTGAAAGACAAAATCAGCCTAGACTAGAATATGTGCAAATTGGACACTTGGTTAATGACTTAACAGAACAAAATATGCACACTAAAGTGATGAAACTTTCACAAATGTTTCTAAGAAAGTAACCATTTTATTAAGATGAGAATATTTTCAGATACCCAGGATAGGAAAATTTAGTCTACATTATGATGAATAATATTTTTTCCAACAAATACATCATTTTTACGATTTTTTTTATTAATTTATTCTTGTTACATCTCAATGGTTATCCCATCCCTTGTATCCTCCCATTCTTCCCTCCCTCCCATTTTCCTCTTATTCCCCTCACCTATGACTGTTTCTGAAGGGGATTACCTCCCCCTATATATGCTCATAGGGTATCAAGTCTCTTCTTGGTAACCTGCTGTCCTTCCTCTGAGTGCCACGAGGTCTCCCCCTCCAGGGGACATGGTCAAATGTGAGGCACCAGAGTAGGTGAGAAAGTCATATCCCACTCTTCACTCAACTGTGGAGAATGTTCTGACCATTGGCTAGATCTGGGTAGGTATTTAAAATTTACTGCCTGTATTGTCCTTGGCTGGTGCCTTAGTTTGAGTGGGACCCCTGGGCCCAAATCTGCCTATCATAATGTTCTACTTGTAGGTTTCTAGGACCCTCTGTATCCTTCTACTTTGCTATTCTCCCATGCTTCTCTCATCTAGAGTCCCAATAGGATGTCCTCCCCTCTGTCCCAGTTTCCTGGTAAGTGAAAGCTTTCGTGGGACATGCCCCTTGGGCTAGTATGCAGATATAAGTGAGTATATACCATTTGAGTCTTTCTGCTTCTGGGTTAACTCACTCATTATGATCATTTCTAGCTCAATCCATTTATTCACAAGTTTTGGGAATTCCTTGTTTTTAATAGCTGAGTAGTATTCCATAGTGTATATATACCACAGTTTCTTTATCCATTCTTCTACTAAGGGACACTTGGGCTGTTTCCATGTTCTGGCTATTAGGAATAAGGCTGCTATGAACATGGTTGAACAAATTTTCTTGTGTGCTGGAGCATCTTCTGGGTATATTCCAAGGAGTGGAATAGCTGGGTCTTGAGGAAGCCTTATTCCCATTTTTCTGAGATAGCACCAGATAGATTTCCAAAGTGGCTGTACTAGTTTGCATCCCACCAGCAATGAAGGAGTGTTCCTCTCTCCCCACATCCTCGCCAGCATGTGGTGTCACTTGAATTTTTGATCTTAGCCATTCTGATGGGTATAAGATGGAATCTCAGAGTTGTTTTGATTTGCATTTCCCTGATGACTAAGGAGGTTGAGCATTTCTTTAAAGTGTTTCTCAGCCATTTGATATTCCTCTGTTGAGAATTCTCTGTTTAGTTCCAAGCCCCATTTCTCAATTGGGTTATTTGGTGGTGTTTTTGCGACACTGTTTCACTAAATTGTTCAGTCTGGTCTCAAACATTACAGCTTAAATAATTTCCCGGGCTCAGATTCCCAAGTTTTGGATTACAGGTCTATACCACCACACCAGCTTAAATCATCGATTTAAACAGGGAGAACACTGAACATTTTGAAATGTAAGTATCTTAAACTCCTATGTACATTAATCACGTGTTTTGTAAAAATAAAGGATTAACATATCACTTAGAAATGTACAGTCAGCTGCAAAAGTAAATTTTGTGAATTGTACCAATGACTCATAGGAAAATGGCTTCACGATTAACCCAGGAGGGTTTCTTAAACTTGATGTTTACCATTCATGTAAACTTCCCTTGATATAAATCTCACCACAGTTAGTGTCGGGCTAGCCCCTGAGTTGGACTTGTAAAATAACTAAATTAGTAAATGTTTGACACCATCAGTTGAACTTCCCGTTCCAGATATACCTTTCACTGAAAATCAATGACGTTTATCCTTTTGTATTATCTGATCTGAGTTTCTCACAGTGTAAAATTCTTTTACATAATCACAAGGATATTAAAACTACTAATATTAGCTACTAAGCCGTATATGTAATCGATTTTAGAAAGTTATGTAATCTTCTTATCCTACTAATGTATTGCGTATTCATATGGATTTTAAGTGATCAATAAGCAGGATGCTGACAGAGAGATGTGATAAAAGAGCAGAAGGAAGAGGAAAGGATTGCAGTAGGGTGTCCCGAAAGTTCTGGAAACACCGAAGCAATGACTAGGGCAAAGTCAACTAGGAGGTTGAAAATGGAAATTTGCCAGAGGACAAGATATTAAAATAGCTGCTCAAAGAGGATTGAAAGAACTCTAGGTGGCTGAGTACCAGCAGTTCTTCTCTTTCTCTGAAGACCGCACTTACCCAAGCTTTTTTTTTTTTTTTTTAATAAAAATTAATAAATTCCACTACCTACACAGCAACTTCTCAGTACTGTCAAGGTTCTTCTAGTTGAATAGTAAAAGGAAATACTTTGGCTATTATTTTTCAAAAGGTTGAGACAATACTAAATAACCGACGGCATGCACTGTGTTATTACTTACTTTATAAACGGTTCCAAAAGCTCCCGAGCCCAGGACCTTTACCCTCTTCAGTTCCGTTTCCTTCAGAATGCGAAGTTGAGCTTGGTTCGGGGCTGTGCCACTGGGGGTCAAGGGCTCTACCAGCTGTGTAGCAAAGGCAAAGGTGTGAGTCTATCCTCAGTTACTTCTTGCCCTTGGGCCCTTTCTAACGCTTTTAAACGAATATACTGGCATGCTTTTCTCTGATGAACACTACGTTTGTAATATCATCCACAGTTCTATCCTTTCTATGTACCTGTTCTTTGTCTGACTGAATTCAAGCACTGCGTATATTCTACCTAGAGGCACGCTGCCTACAAGATAGGATGCTCAGTACATACCCAAAATATAAGAAGACTAAATTACAATTAAACCAGAACTAGCCCCTTATTAGCACTTCCATGTTGAAAGCTACCATGATTGTATCAGAAGAGGATAATAGCAAGATGCTAATCCTTTGGGCTGTGACGACACGAAGAACACAGGGTTCTTGTCAAATGTCAATTTCTATCTAAGTAGGCCTGAAATTCTTCCTTCTTCTTGCAGACTACCAGGTAGTATCTATTCATGATGGTGCATTGTAAACTCCTTTTAAGTAGTGCGAGAGATGAGCATATTTATATGCTTTGGGAAACGAAGGGATGCAAGAATGAATGGGGATGAAGGCTTCCTAGTTTTGGCTTCTAAAAGAGCTGTGTATTAGGATCAGCTTTGAGGAAATAAAAATGGAGTGACAAAAAGAGGCCACTTCAATAATGAAGAGCTTGGTGTCAGTCTCTGAAGAAGGGAGGTATAAAGGTATAAAATACATCAGACATGAAACGGATATGAAGGGTAAGATTTCAGTAGGAAGCAGCAGGTCAGGAAGAGGGCTGAGTGTGGTCAACCTGTATGATTAGGCTGAAATTTATAGACATCATTGTTAAGATGCCATTTAACAGAAGAGTTTGTATGAAGGAAGGGAAAGGTGTGTGATCACGGGTAATCACTAGCATAGGTGAGGCAGTGTCCAATGAGGTAGCCCGTAACCACAGTCTCCCACTCTGAAATTTCAGCTACCGTTATTTTGTAATATATTTATAAAATAATAAATAGAAATTTTCAGAAAAAAAATCTTAAGTTTAAAATAATTTTTTTAAAGTAACTGATTTATTTTATCAATAGTAGATGTAATTAACTCATTATGTCCAACATATGAATCAAATTTTATCAAGTTTATGTATATATAGGAACAAACATAATGAAATTTAACTTCAGTATTATCTACAGCCAGGCTTTCCTTTGTTTTAGAATGCATCACCCTTGGCTCATGGAGTCTGCTATAATTCAGAGGATTTGGGGCAACCAAAGCTTACATCCTGGGGTAGCAATTTTGTTATAACTCATGCTCAAATAAAAGAAATAACAAGCTTCTAAAACTTCATTTCTTTAGTTTAAAGGGGACTTAAGTTTAAACAAACAAACAAAATAGCCTGTTTTATTCTCTGCATGAGAAAATAATTGAAGGCTACTAGCATTCAATTGTCCAGAACTACCCTGGTATTGCTAAACATCTGTTTTCAAGGCTAACTGTGCTGTGGCCCTCCTGCCTGCCCATTATTATCTTGCTTCTGTGAACATCATGGCCTGATAAACCAGCGGAGCGGGCCTGTGTTCAGTGGGCACAGAGTTAGCAAAGACATGATAAAAATTATCAACAAATTCAGTCTGTTTCCTAGTATTTTGAAAACACATCTATCATATTCTCACTTTACAATAAAAAATAAATTAGATTATTAAAAATTTCTTTCAAGTCAATAAGGATATCCCAGGAAAGATTATTGAATTTTACATTAAAAAACAAATAAATAAGCAAACAACAACAAAAGCCTTCTACCAGAGATTGATCTTTATTGGAAAGTCACTCTACAGGAGTTGGTTAGCAGGCTCTTTTTAGATGCTATGTATGATTTGGTGTGTGTGTGTGTGTGTGTGTGTGTGTGTGTGTGTGTGTGTGTGTGTGTTTACATGCATATGTTCATGGGTATGTGATGGGATGTCACAAACTAAGGGTTCATACTTCAGGCACTGACTACCTTTTTGGAAGGACACTATGTCTGCTATAGTCTTGGAATCTGCCAAGCACAAGAAGCTGTCCTGCCAGTGAGCCTAAGGAATCCATCTGTCCTGTGCTGGGGTTGCAGGTAGATATCACTATCAGGGTAAGTTTTTGTGTGGATTCTATAGATTGAATTCAAGTTCTCATGCTTATAAGGCAAGCACTTTATTGATTGAGCCATCTCCCCAGCCCTATGATGAGTAACTCTGATGAACCTTTAAAAGGTTTAATTTAAAAATCACTTAAGGATGAATGTAGAACTGGTGAGGAGGTTTCAGCACTTTGGGCAATGGACACATATGTTTGTATGTGTAGCGTATTTTTGCATATATACTTGGCACATACCATGCAATAATTTTCAAATTGGAGACTTCTGAAGTAACAAGAATTAAGGTATAACCCGTTTCTAGTGTGCCAGTGTGTCAAATTTATTAAAGAATGAGTATTGACATTCCTGAGAGTCTTAAGAGGGAAAGCACAGCCAGAAAGCCATTTGACAAGAAAGAAAATATACCGAAAGTGGCTTGGATGGGACTATCAGGATGAGACTCATTAAAGCTCAGCTGCTGTAGCATCTTCTGTAACAGTCCATCCCTTGTCTCTGTACATAGCATACTATCAGCCTCATGCTGAAGAACTCAGCGCGGCAACATACACAAAATGGTGATGATTTATGGATGATTTTATATCTTCAATATGTAATGCACAACATCTCATAAATCGTGCTAAAAGTCTCATGCCACCACAACTCTAAGCTTTAACATTAATGCCCAGCTTTTCACTTTAGGTGTAACTAATAATTGGCTGTCAATTTAATGATACTAATTAAAATACACCTAATGCGTACTTTCAAACAGGTAATCTCTATTTGTTTCTTCCATATTTCCTAGTCCTACTGTTAAGATGGCCTCTCCTAAACCCAACTTGCTGGGTATAAAGCTACTAAGATATCTTTTACTCAGGGTGAGGATCTTCACACCCAAAATAAATCTACTTTTTAAAATTCCAACACACTAATTTCTCAGGCCCAGTACAATCCATTCTTCTCAAGCTCTGACCCTAATACCTTAACTATGTTAATAATATATTCTACTTTTAACAAGTTTGTACAAAAATATAGCATACAAACTCATCATAAGCCAAGCCACATTTTCAATTGCCTTAGAAAATAGAGTATCATGCAGGCCTGTAATGCATAAAGGGAAGCCCCAAGTGTATCAAAAACAGTAGTGAAGGCATTACCTCTGTCTCCAGGAATCTCCGCAAGGCTCGTTTCTTTTTGATGCTCTTCCTTCTGACGTACACTGCAAATGTCAAAGCCATGATGACCAGGATGAAAAGCCCACCAATGACTCCAGCTGCAATCAGCGGAGTTCTGCCAACCAGAATAGAAAAAAAAAAAAATAAAAATAAAGTGTGAAGATAGAAAACAGAGGAAAGGAAGGAACAACCACACAAGGCATTTTCCACATTTCATGAATCTGGTCATTTCAAAGAAATGCAAATAAAAAGCCACCAGGGTCTTAATAAAGCCTTTGCCGATGTATACTATAGGTTTTTGTTTTTAAATAATAAACCATGCACATTCAATTAATCTTTGGAGAGGACCAAGTGTAGCATGCCATTTGGTGAAAAAAAAAATTGGAAAGCTGGGTAAGGAATAAGGGACACACAGGAAGAGAATGAAATGGGAATATTTATAATTACTTATACTATTTTTCATGATGTAAATGAAAGTACATTTGAATAAACTGTTGGCCGAGTATAATTTTATTTCAAGTAGGCTACCTTAACAGCGGCACAATTGACATTTTGGGCTGAAAACAATTGTGTTGTTGAGGTTAGTTCATTTCCAGTATTCACTGGCATCTCTGGTCTCTGCCTCTAGCGTCAGCAGCATCTCCCTTCTTCACCCACAAAACCCCTAGATGTTGCCAAAGATCTAGCGACGTCACCTTTGCTTGACAACCTCTTATCTAAAGTGCAAATGTCTATTCCTGAGAGATACAAACCACAACTTCACTGGAATAAAAGGGTATCAGAAATGAGATATTACCAAAGCTCTTTGGAACTGATAAGGACAGTGCTGGTAGATAACGGGCAGGAGAAAAACACTGGGTCAGATGTTGCTAGGATGATGCAGACAGGGGTGTATATATTATAATTTGAAGAATGTCTAAGCACCACATGCTCATACATTTTCTGTACATAAAATATTTCATCAAAACATAAAAATGATGCCAAGAAAAGATTAAATGGAGACTAAAGATTTTCACTATTAAAGTTTTCTCCCAGTGTATTTTATCAAAGACAGAGATTTGAAGTGTGTTCCTTCTTACTGTTTTCTAAAAATTTTTCCTTTGTGGAAAAATTCATTCCTTATGTAAAGCACTCTATAAATGTTAGGTGGTCAGAGTTTTGATGTGCATTGGTTTCATATGGCTTAGCAAATAACCCAGACTGAAACAGGATATTGCCTAATAAATATTTGACTATGAAGCCACTATAGATGGCAAAGAATGATTTCCTTCATGTCCATGCTTTCTGTAATAAATCAATTTATATTACATATTCCTACTTTCACAGGAACCTATTCCATATAGCCACATTCTCTAAAAGAATTTCCTATAACTTCCAAAATAAACTCTAGCTCAAAGATAGAGAAGAAATAATGATAGTAGATGGTCATAAATCAGACATTGAAATCCTAAAGCACTCATGGAAAAAAACTGTGTAACTACTTACACAAATGAAATCATGTCTTTTGAAGATTATGACTGCTCTACTGTCATATGAAACTGCAGAAAATCTTAAAAAGTCATCCATCCTAAAGGTTGCTTCCTGACAGCTCAACCACACTAAAATGTAGCTATAATTCAACTAGATTTTCCTAAATGGGATTTCCTAAAGATACTAAAGTCTATACCGAGAAAATTAAACTATAACAGAGACACGAACTTATCATTGTGATGTGTTTTTGTGTTGTTAGCAACATATTTTCAACATGTCAGTTAAATACATATTTTAGGAAATACATAGGAATTTCAAAGCAAAGCATATTTTTCTACTCACTGCTTCATATACTGGTGAAAAGCTACTGATTATAAAAGACTTCTATGCTGTCATATATATTTAAAGAAATGTGGGAATCGTTCTTTGTTTGTTGACTGTATTTTGGATGTCTTTGCATAGGACGGAACAGACACTTTCCTTCTCATCTTATTAAAGTAACTGTCGAGCTGTGCTAGGCCAAGTGAAACATGCAGACTCAGTGGGATTTATTTTCTCTTTTTCTTTATGGTGTTTCTTTTTAATATTTTCACACAACAGTCCCTCTCCTGGATACGTGTTTCTTCACTGTTTTCTTATTTCACCATTTGACAAGAATAGTAAAGGAACAACAACAAGAAAAACCTGAGAAACAAAGAACTGTTATTTCTACACTAGAAATTGCACAAAAAAGTTTGGTTGGACATTTCATAGGGGCAGAATCTAGAAAAAGAAAGCACTTATTACGCACATGTCTTACCACTCACACATGTCTTACCACTGTCAATCTGAATGACTCCTAGTGATTTGCACATGAGCAATAAAAGCATCTGTTTAGCCAAAGAGTAATGACCTAACAATATTGGTTTTGTTTTTAAGACAAGCTCTCTGTATATAAGCTAGGAACTGGTATGGGGCTTATGACCCCGTTGCCTTAATGTCCTGAGGGTTGGCATTATGGTTCTGCACCACCACCGTGACTAATCTTCATTCTTTATGAGGATCTTTCAAAACAGAGCGGAAACTAGCTGAATCACATATTTAAATTCCTCCATCTCTCGCTAGGATCTATTACTATTGCAAAGCAAGCTGACTGTGAGTGATTTCTTCCCGTGTGTTCAATGAATCTCTAAGTAGCTCAGATAAGACCTTACCGAGATCAAAAAGGGTCAAACAGTAAGAGAGCTGCAGTTATTCTACAATTCCTTATCTGGAACAGTGGTTTTGATTGTTGGTTTGTTTTGGTGTGTCCATTAGAAATGACTGGCATTCTCAAGTATATAAAAGAGTAATATAGGTGCCCAGTTCAAACTAGGAGTAAAAGGAAGCGATCAGTTGATAGCGTACCTTATACTGTGATTTAGGAACAGTATAATGAAATGCATGTTCACCCTACTGTTTATGAAGCTATCACAAGAATCCTGAACCATAAAGGAATGTTGTTAATTTACTTAAAGCCTATGGCACAATTTTAATAATTTTATTTAGACACACAGAATTAATGAAGAGTATTTATTGTTTTGAATGTAATTACCTATAAGAATCAGCGTGTCCCAAAACTAAGCTACTCGAATTTTAAATATGCATTATTGTCTGCTATCATATCAGAATCACAGTATTTCTGTCAATATATAATTATATATGTAAGAAGATACATATAACTTTGTATAAACATCTATATTATTTTCTCCTTTTATCTATTCCTTTCAAGGCATCAAAATAATTAAAAATAGAGAAAGGTTAGTATAACCTATGGCTAAAACTCAAGCATTTATATTATGTTATACTTCTTCCACTTAATATTAATGAATAGCTATCCTTCAAAAGGGAATACTGCTTGTGCTTTCATTTTTTCTAATTGGTAAAATTGCCAGGGCCAATGAAAATAAATCCATGAGATATTTTTAAGGCAAAACAAGTTTAACAACAAATAAAAAGTTAATAAAACGTATAGCATAGGATATCTTTACTCATTTGAGAATAAATCATACTCCAGTTTAGGGTAAAACAAATAACTCACAGTATTTTAATATTCACTGATGCTGTAGTTTGAAATTGGTGGCAGGGACTTCTGCTTTTAGAAACCTAACTAAATAATTTAGAGGTTAAACTAATTAATTGGGAAACAAGTCTTCAGAATTTGTTTTATCAGACTCGAACTGCTTCACTGTTTATTTATAGGCATTAAAAATTAAAAATGAAAAGATGGGTTTCAGTCCACGTTTAAGGAGATAAAAACAACAATATGGCCCGATAAATCCCATAGGTATGTTTCTTCTTTAGGAACGTTTGGTTTCAAAGTTTCAAATTATCAAATATAACACAATAGGGTAACTGCTGTATGTTGTTAATCTTTTCACTTCCGTGTGTCTTTATTTTCTGTTACCATGATATCACTTGTGTGTGTGTGTGTGTGTGTGTGTGTGTGTGTGTGTGTGTGTGTGTGTGTGTGAGAAAGATGGTTTAAAGTTATATCCATGTATGTTCCCACCAGGTTAAGTGCCTCCAACTAATTGTGTTTAGTGTCACTATGGAACAACTTAGATTAAATACACAAGCACATCCCTTAAACTAGCAAAAACATGCAGTTGAGCACTACCTGATTTGTCATGAGATATGATGAATGAATGCAGTGTGGTTAATGCCAGATTAAAATCAAATGTATCTAAGATCAAATAAATATTTTCCCACATTTTAGGCAGCACCTTCAAGTTACATTAGCCAAAATATTCATGCATACATTCTACTTTCCAAAGTGCCTCTCTGCACACAATGCATCTACATGTGTGTGTGTGTGTGTGTGTGTGTGTGTGTGTCTGCCTGTCTGTCTGTGTAGAGCCATAGTATCATTATGATTTTCACCAACTATTGATACTATATCGATGGGTTGTGAACATGATTTCAGTGTCCACAGAGGTCAGAAAAGGATTCCAAATACCCTGGATTTGGAGTGGCAGGTGGTTGTGTATTCTGGTCCTCTGGAAGAGAAGTGTGGACTCTTAACCATTGAATAATCTCTATAACTTTCTACCAACTGGTAAACATTATTGACTCTAATACACAAATATTAATATATACATATATATATATATATTCACAATGAGCTGAAAAAAGTTGCAACATGCACACTCATGGGCACATCTATGTTTCATAAGATGACCTTGCTATAAATAAATGCTGTTGATAAAAAGCCTGCTTGTTCGCTTTATTAATCAAAAGCCTAAGAGTGTACCTGAATTTGTCACTTGAGTCAAAGAGTATAACTTTATTAATAAGAACAGTTTCAACTGATTATTACTTAGATAAACAGATTTAATATGGTAAAAATTCTATTCAAATAATAAGAACACTGGATTTAAGAGCCAATAGATTTTCCTTGGGTATTGTAAGGCATGTGGTATCATGAGTAATTATACAACCACAAATAGTCAAGTGAAATGGGACTATAAAGACTGTATTCCTACATCTCTGGGATAAGATAGAAATATAGTGCAGTGGAAACTCTCAGGAGACTTTGAGGTGTACCCTAACTAAGACTCTTACCAATGGAGGATATAGAGCCTGAACTTGCCATGACCTATAAGCAGGCAAGAGTTTTAGTGGAGGGACTGAGACACCAACTCAGCCACATAATGTTTGACCTGTCTACAGGGTATGCTTGTGTACAGGTGGTAATGAAATAGTGGGAGTGGCCAATATATGACTGATACAGCTTGGCATCCATGCCATGAAACATAGCCCACCCCTGACATGGACTGGAGGGCCAGAACCCAGAGGCTAGATAGACCAGAGACCTAGGATAGAATCAAACATTATTGTAAAAAAAAGTCAATGAAATAATTCCTAATGATATTATGCTATACTCATAGATTGGTGCCTAGCCCAGTAGTCATCAGAGAGGCTTCACTCAGCAACCGATGGAAACAGATGCAGAAACTCACAGGAAAATGATAGATGGAGCTTGCAGATTCATGCAGAAGACTGTGAGGAAGGAATATAGAAGCCAAATGGGACAAGGACACCACACAAAACCACACAGAATCAACTAACCTGGACTCACAAAGGCTCAAGATGAAAACCAACTAGAGAGCTGCGAGGGACTGACCTAGGCCCTCCCTCTGCACATGTGGTACAGTTGTGCAGCTTGACCTTCTTTTAGGACAGTGGGAACAGAAACTTTCTGACTCTGTTGTTTGCTTCTCCTTGGGTTGTTTCATCTAGCCCTTATGGGAGAGGAGATGTCTATTCTTCCTGCAACTTTATATGTCCTGGCTAATTGATATCCATCAAAGGCCTGTCCTTTTCTGAAGAGAAATGGAGGAAGAATTTGAGGCAGGTGGTTGGACCTGGCAGGGAGAGAGGGAACATTGCACATTTTGTGTTCTCTACCATGATACTGATGTATTGATGAGAAAGCTGATCGATGCCACCATATGTTCCATAGAAACGATTATGTTGTAATATAGAGGAAGAGAGAGGTGAAAAAGGCATGGGCTAGAGAATCCATCCCATTCTGTGTGGAGAGGAGGGAAGAAAAATGTGTGGTTGGAAAGAACTCAAATATTAATTGAGTCTGAAGTACCACCTTTAAATTAAAAGAATTTTGATAGATTATAGTTTTTCCATTTTAATCCCCTAAGTCGTAAATTTTTAAAATACAATCTATGGGTATCCATATGGGCAATACAGATGCTACAATCCCCTTATTAAACATAGAGACTATACTCAGTAAGGGGAAAACTACCAAGAAGGTTTTGTATAAGTGTACTGCATACTGCAGAGTTTGGATTCTCTAGCAAATTCATTTTCACCTCTCTCCCCCTTTATATCACAGTAAAATTGTTTTCATGGACTATATAGTGGCATCAATCAGCTTTCTCTTCAATGCAGAAATTTCATAGTAGAGAACACAAAACGTCCAAACATTTATTTAGTTGTTTTCATAGAAACTTTGATTTTATAATTATTAATACCTTACCACTTTAAATTTCCTCAAAATATGTTTATCTATGTTACTACATGATCCGACTTCATTAAATCCTTTATGATATCAGATATAAAATTTGTATGTAGCATTATTTTTTCTATCTTCATTCTAATTTCTGCCAGGATTGATGATTTTGTTTTTTAATTGTGAAAAATATACTTTCTTTAAGAAAGGCACACACATTCAGTGTGATTATTAACTCCACCTAACAAATGTATTGGATTGGGAAACACTTCAGATACTATGGAAGTACACCTCTGTGGGTGTCTGTTAGGCATTTCCAGAAAAGATTCATTGAGGAAGATCTGCCCTAAATGTGGGCCGCAGCATCTTATGGCAGTGGTCCTAACTGAATTAAAAGAAAAACTGCTATTTTTTTTCTCTGTATATATGTGTGTGTGTACTTGTATGTATGTATATATATATTTATGTATACACACACACACTCAACACACACACACACGCACACACACACACACACACACACACACACATATATATATATATATCCTTACTTTGCCTTTCCCACCATATGACCAATAGTTCTAAACTACAAGCTGAAATAAATCCTTCCTTTCTTAAATTCATTTTTCATGCAGTAACAGGTCACATCAAAATGAGAAAAGTAGGTAATACAACACAGTGTCTGTCGTATCACTATTTTGTTCAATCTTTACTACTATAGTTCACATCTGAAACAAGAGACCTTGAAACATTAGAAAGAAACACTGACATCCCCCAGAGATGCTTTAAGGGTTACTGCCTAGGGCAAGGAGAGCTACATTAAGACAGCATTTCCCTCTCTCTCTCTCAAATTATGCTTATTCTGACCTAGAATTCCACCTGCTCTATAAAAATGACACATTTTTCTTTTTGAGCAAATGAAAATGATCTGGGTCAGACTACAAGGCCGACATCAGTTGACAGTGACAGTTTGTACTTGACAGGATATAGGTTTTACAGTGTGTCTCCATCTTTTGATTACTGATCAAAAATTTTTGACTACATTTAAAATAAGAAGTAGCACTTAAGCGAAAGCATAAGCTCCCTCTTACTGTGCAAGTCTGAGTGCTTTCCAACTTGTCTTCACACTACCGGATTTTCCTTTTTCAATATGTAAATGCCATATTTTATTCTGTAACAGTGTCACAAAATTTGTTTCATCAATGACTTTACTATTGAGACTATATTTAATTTAACATATTCTTATATTTCTAAGATTCAGTTTCTGAGAAAAACTTCTAATAGTTTCATGGTAGTTGCTTCCTTCTTCTGACAGGCAGTTTTTATATATATGTGGGTGTATGTTTCTTTCCCAAACTGTTTGAGAAAAAATATAAATTTGTAAGGTTGGCTTTGATGTAAATAATCTCATGGTTAAAGACAATACCATGAGATTATATAACAAATCTATATTTTTTTGTCTTTGAGTATCTACAACATTGAAAAGGAACTAGAAAAGAAAGGAGTTTTTTTTTTAAACAACAACCAGGCAAATATTTCTTGCTTAGACTTATTTTATCACAGTTTATGCCTATGAAACACACCATAAATGTCAGCACTGACAAAGTTTCTATCATTTTTTATTCCATTACCTAGATTACATCTCTGTATGAATGTCTCTAGATACAAATTCCAGACATTAATAAACATTTAATTGTAAAACATATTAAACATTCAGTTTTACTATTCAGTAAGTACTATTACCTAGTGACCACATGGGAAAGATATCTAAGGAAATTCGACAAGGGAGGAATGACTGAGTCCACATTCCTGTGCAATATTAGCCACACTGCCTGTCAATATTGTTCACAATGCTAAAGCTTTTCTTAGTTCTCCAACAGAGGAAAAGGTAGGCACAAACATTGCTCTTTAAAGGACTGTGGGAAAATATATATCATTGTAGATGCCATTCTTTATTTTTGCCTTTATTATTTTTTTCTTTACTTCAACATTGGCATTTCTTCTCTGCGTTATAATTTCAATCTTATTGAGAGACAATATTCTAGGGGAAATTGTCTATGTCTTAAGGTGTCAAAGCAAAGCGGAACAGAGGGAAGCATATAGTCAACAAACAGTGAAGAGAGACAGAGAAGCAAAAGATGGCTGGACACTCAAGCTGGATTAAGTCTCCAGTGGGTGTCACAATTAACAGACATGCAGAAATTAATGACTGGATGGAGTTCTTTTAAACGTATGAATCTTAGGTTCCGAGTGATTTATATATATGTATATACATATATATGTGTATGTGCGTATGTATGTATATATATGCATATTTCAATTTATGAAGTTTTGTTTATACTTTTATCTAATTTTTATTTTAATTTTTAATCAATTATGTTTTGGGTGAAACATTTCACTATGTAGCCTTAGGCCTCCTAGAATTTGCTATGTTGATCAGGCTGTTCTAGAAATCACAAAGAATTCTCTGCCTTTGTCTCTCAAGTGCTAGAATTGTGGGCATGTGCCACCATGGATGGTTCCAAACATTTGTTTAGAGTTAAAGATCTCAGCTTGTGTTAATTGTATTAGTCTCTTTCTCCCTTAAAGAGAGTTAAATATAATTTCATTCTACATTAAGTTGTTTCAGCTGTTCCCCTAAGGATGTCCTTGCACATTTTGAGGCAGTAAGGTCATCATGTTTGGGGGAATATAGAGCTAAACTCCTAATAATTTAATAATTATTAAGTTAAATTATTATTATTGTTATTATTATTATTATTAAATGAACCAAGGGTATAGTTTACATGATACTGCACTTACGAACAATCAATTCCTTCTCTTGGTATAACTGAAGTATTTGAAACAATTGCAGAAATAGGAATTTTTGCATTTTCTTTAAACTGGTATACCTTAATTTGTTCCCTTTACTTCCACCCTACTGATTCTTAAGACAATTCTGATCACAATTTTAGGCAATAATTGCAACGATTCTGCCCTGATTGAGGCTGCAAGTGCATCTCTACCATCAAATCCAGCAGCTATGCCATGATGCAAGCCCTTATTAATCTGTCACTTTTTGATGTATGTGGTCACCTCTCTGATTCCTTGTCTCTCTGCCTCTGTCTCTGTCTCTCTCTCCTTCCTTAGTCATTTTCATCCATTTTGAATTATTTTTTCTTAATTATTTGTACTCTTCTAGCCTGTAAAAGGCACCAGGAATATTTATGGTACACCGACATCACACAGGCAACATCCATTCATATAGAATTTTTTAAAAAAGCACCAAACAAATAATCATTACATTAATAATTTACTAAATTAATATTTAATAAATATTTACCAAATTTTTCTTAAGATTAATCCACAAACTCTCTGAGTACTGCACAACTTTGATAGCTTCCTATATATGTTTTATTTGAACCAAGCATATAGTTCTAATTCAAGGGAAATGAGTAGGGCATTTTATAGATTGATTTTTCTAAACTGAGGCTGACATATTTTCAATATATTTTTATTTCTGATTTTCTGGTAGCTGAAGTTTATTCTTCAAGAATTTCTGAAATTGTTTACTAGATTATTTTTTGTTTGCTTGTAGTTCAGTGAATATCTCCTTCCTACCCAAGCACATAGTGCCAGTCTTTATTAGTCCTCTGTTGACCAGAAATTTCCTCATGAGAGAGATTAATTGCTAAGCCACTGCATTTTGCTGTGAATGTACAACACACTTCCATCCACTGAAGTGAAATGAAGTGCCAGGCATTCTGGAGAAGTGAGGGATTGGTAACGAAGTGTCCACTTCTGTCCTGAATGTTGAACTTTGACTGGACCAGCCACCCTATCTCTGGACAGAATGATCAAGAAAGCATCAGAGGTCACATTCCTGGTTCTATAGAACACAGAACCCTAGTTGTAGCTCCCCATGTCTAAACTTAGGTGTGAAAAGTGATGCAAACACACATACTGAAGCTTCTTGTATCCGATTTTCTTTCAGTAGGAAACAAATAATATCTCCAACAAAGCTGGGAATTATGTATAGATTTTCAACTTTTCTTTTATTGAATTGCAAATATTACATCCATCATCTTAAGAGGTTTGGGCTATTGAAAACAAAACATGAAACCAAGATCCTTCTCTTTCTAGTTAACACCTGAAGGCCTAAGTGTTTCTCTGTGTGTTGTTAATCAGCCTCCCTTGGTCATTTAGGTAAACATTTTCTGTACCTTTCTTTATGGAACACTTATGGAAAAGAGACGAAAGGGCAGGAAATCCTTACACTTATTAACTAAGACTAAGCAGAACTTAGCAAGCTGTGTGCAGTTTTGAAATGTAGAATCCAGCAGGTCACTATACACTTCAAATAATGATAACACACACACAAAAGAGTAAATTGCTTTTCTACCATCCACACCTCAAGAAATTGTACCTCGGGCTCTCAAGAAAGAAAATATGAAGAAAGCTGAGCTATTTGTAACTTGGCAAAATACAAGTATCCAATTATTTCTGTTTGTGAGCCCATAGTAGATTGGAAGTAACTGAAGGGGAAATGAGAGGGTGTAAATGTTCCTGTCGACTCTACTCAACAACCTCCCACAGAGAACTTGGAGCAGAGACAAACAGACTCTCCTTCCCAAATGCTTTTGGTCATTGTACCTCACTTTAAATAACGTTTTCACTCGAGAATAAATTACTCTTTATGTTTTTAGGGGAGGTTTGTTATGAGTGCCTTCACAAAACGCATCTTAAAGCATCTTATTAACAACGTTGAGTAATATAAGCCCCATTTAAACATATATAAACATCCACCCCCTAATTAGAACACATTCCTAATCAAGGGGAAACCTTTCCCTTTTTTTTTTTTTTCTAAAAAAATGAATGCTTAGAAGATGCTGTTATTCCCCAGATGCTCTGACTGCAGATTCTCAGCCTCCAGATAAAGTAAAAAGGAAAGAGTTGAACCTAAACTAATCCAAACAGCATTGAAATAATACAATATCAAGACAACTTCACATTTTGCCTGAAACCATTTCATTAACATGCAAAAGAAATCATTACTATGAAAGAAAACTGGCATCTCCATGAAACATCCTCTTCCTAGCAAGAATATTAATTTTTCAATCTGTTCTTTCTCTATTATTTTTCTATTATTGAAATTATGTGTACCATTAACATTCAGCTGTTCATAAATATATGGGTCTGTGGATCGCTTACGGGCATCCAGAAGAGGATATTTAAAAATCTTTGTTTAGGAAATGATCATTAAGGAAATAATATAAGTGTAATGTGGAGTAAAGTTAGTATTTATTTTTACATTTCGTAAGTGACACACATCTCCATACTTTCTCTTTTCTCTTCCGGTTTTTAAAAAAGATTGTATGACTTTATGCCTCCATCTGGCACATTATCTTTGCTAGAGCATCTCTGTACTTAGGGCATTGGAGACTATGGAGGGTTTTAGTCTGTTACAGAAAACAGAAATGGGAGCAAGAGAAAGAAGTGGATGAACTCTAACTTTGCTTTCTCTATTAAGTTACTTGTGGAACATGAACAAGTTCTTGAGTATGTTTTAAGACCACTAAGCGTATTCAAACTTAGATTTCAGAAAATAGCACCAAAAATGAAAATCTAAAGAGCACAAGTATAAATTTCAGATGGTAAGTTATATGCGTTTTTCAAAAAAAAAATATGTAGTATTGTTTTACTATCAAGTATTGTTAGCACAGTGATAGTAAAATAATTTAATAGCAGAGAGGAAGAGATCTAGAGAGGGGAAGATGGAAGAAGAAAAACAGGGAAGGAGGGTGAGAGGGAGAAATAAAGACAGGAGAGAGAAAAGAGGACAAGTACACACACACACACACACACACACACACACACACACACACACACACACACACACACGAGAGTGAGAGAGAGAGAGACAGAGACAGAGACAGAGACAGAGAGACAGAGACAGGGACTAATTTCTCAAGCAATTTAGACTTAATATTTTATTTTTTACCGTTACTCCATAGATACATTTTTTAAATTTTGCCGATTTTTCCAAAATGCCATAGGAGTAAATCACCTTGTCAAATATTGAAATAGAAACAGTAACAATGCCTGTATGCATATTTCTCCATTTAGCATACCTAAATCCAAATATTAGACCAACAAGCTTTGATTTGAAAAAAAAAGGGGGGGGGCAAATTAAAGCTCCCGTTTTCACCAAATTAACACTCTTGTTTTAACATGTTTAACATACTTGAAATTATCACTGTTTTAAAATGAGTTTCTAATTAATGCAGTCTTGGCAGCTTTTGTGAAAGTTTTACAGCCATGTTTTTATAAGGGTCAAAATGGCCAAATAGAAAACAACATAATTTATAGTGAGAATGTTTGAACCCAGTGAAACTTGTACAATTTTAAAATGTTTTTATCTGATTTTTTCCACTAATGATTACTAATTTGAATAATGAAATAGAATGATGTTATGGATCTTATACAAAAAAATTTCCCTTATCTATTACCCAGTGAAAACGTGTGTGAGTGTGAGTGTGTGTGAGTGTGGGTGCCCACATATTACTTATTTTATCATTTTGAGTAGAGTAAAAACAAGAGCACCTTGTAGGTTTCTAAGACCCTCTGGGTCCTTCTATTTCCCCATCTCCTATGTTTCTCTTACCTAGAGTCCCAGTAGGATGTCCTTACATCTATCCCAATCTCCTGGTAAGTGATGACTTTTGTGGGATGTGCCTTTTGGGCTAGTGCCCAATTATAAGTGAGTATATACCATGTGAGTCTTTCTGTTTCTGGGTTAACTCACTCAGTATGATCATTTCTATAGCCTATGACCGTATACTCGGGGAGGAGGTCCGCCTTGGTCTTAGACCTAGGGGAGGGGAATAGGGTGAAAGCAGGAGGGAGGGAGGAATGGGAGGACACAAGTGATAGGATAACAATTGAGTTGTAATCTGAATAAATTAATTAAATAATAATAATAATAAACAAAAACAAGAGCACCTATGCTTCAGTAATGTATTGGTGGTTCAATGATACTAAAGAATCCTGCTTTCAAATATAAGGGATGATAACTATTGATCTGAAAGTTTAAGCACACTGTACAGATATGTCAGTAAAGCAAGAAGCCAACTGTGTAAAGTATACTCCCAAACCTATCACCCACCAAAGAGTACAACTGCACATGCATTTTAGTACATGGTTAATGTGTGCAAAGATTTATATCCTAGGTGGATACTGGCATATCCACAACATACTGAGCATGCATTAATCCTATAGTTTTCAATATGATTTTAAATTACATCAAAGAAAAAAATTACTGTTCTGAAACACAAGGATAATCATGTGACATGGACCTTTTCAGCAATAGAAAAATTGCTGAAACAAGAATGATTGCTAGAGTATAAATTTAATTATGTCTTTGCAATCAAAAGACGTTTTAATTTTACTTGTGAGGGATTTTTTTCTATTATAATTCATAATATGTGAGGATTTTAAAAATAAGAAAAATTCTTTTCAATTTACTGATTTTCTAACATTCTTCACTTGCACAATCATGCAATTGCTGATGGTCAGGTGGTGGAGCAATTTATAATAATTGCTATATAGCAGCATCTTGCAATTAGCGTGGCAGGTATCGAAATCTACTGGTCTCTCTGAACACATACAGGGTGCTGCTAGACCCTGATTATATATTTAAGAGCCCTCTAATTTAATGAGGTCAGAGTCACTGATAGTGCAGGCTATTATTTGCCTTAAGAAAATCAAATAGATGACCTTCAAGTTGGGTGCATGGAGGGAAACACATTTCAAATTACTGATAATTTGTAAACTAATGTCAGAATGATTTAAATACAAAAGTAGTTTTTTCAGATAATCCCTCCCTCTCCTCACATGCATTTATACACTCCCCTCAGAAGTAACCCCACTGTTTTCTCATTAAATGATTGCAGCAATAACATTAGTCGAAATATGAAACATTAAGCAGAAAATATCAAGGCTTTGTCTACAAAATCTGTATGCCTAGCACAATTTTCTCTCCTCTATTTTTTCTGAAGAAAAAGTTAATGAGTGCGTCTTTCCATCTCCAAAGCTAATGCCTTCAACTTTTCTTAGTCTCTTAATTTCCATTGCTTTTTTTCATACATGTTCATAAGGCTCAATGTTAACTATATTTTATACTGTAAAAATTTTCCTTTTCTAAGGTCTTCTAAAGCATGTTGTTTAAATTTCATATATCTTCAGATGTCGTTTTTCCCAATAATGCTCTCTCTCTTGCCAACTTTCTCTTCTCCTTCACATTCAAATTTGTCAGAAGATAAAGACAATTGGTTCTTTTTATTTCTGTATCTCTTATTCTGTTTTATGTCTACATATGGAAAAAGACTGTTTCATTTTATTATATTAAAATAACTGCAGATTCAAATTTACAACACTAAGCTCAGAAAGCATCTTAGTGAATGCTACTCCATCCATTAAGTTTTGTAAGGCAGAAAACCAGAATTGCTTATATTTTTCCTCTTAATTCTTCAAATCCAGCCGAGCACTAACCCTGACAATCAGTTGTATGTTGTAAATTCCTGTTGCCCCTCTCTGCTTCTCTCCATCCATCCACATTCCAGGATTGCAGGCTTCCGCTTCCTCATTCTCAATGTGCCTGTCTACACAGACAGGTAACAGTAAATAATTATATTGCCAATATCAGTGCTGCCTTTAGGATGTTGACTGTCAGTCTAGCGCTTTCTCTACTTTCACATTTCCTCTACCAACATGATAATGATTTTATCTGGTTTTCTTCTCCCTTACCTGTCAACACCACCTCTATTTCTCAATTTTGAATTACCCTTTGCTTTCATTCATATCATCACATATTATCAATTACACAATCACGATGCCTGTCTCCTTGCTTATGTATTCATCTGGCAAACATAGGTAAACCCAAATTTCAAAATGCCTGGGTCTATGTTAAAGGAATCCTTACCTCATTGAAAAACCATAATAATTACCAGAATCATTTTTATTTGTGAGTAAGTCTCTCAAACAGACTTAGCAACATACAGTACAATTGTGTTTTTAAGCAGTGTGTCTTTCTGGAAAAGTCCAATGTGTTTTTCTTTGAATGATTGATTTCTTCTATTCTGTTCTAAAAGGTTCAGCTTAGCTAATAATCGACATAAGATGAGGTCTTGTCTCTTTGTCCAGTCCATCATTAGCTTTCCTGCACGTTTCCCTCCTGTCTTCTGAATTTCTTTGAGTTAAAGTGAATGTGTGGTCCCTAATCTCCGCAGCCAAATTTTCTACTTTGAAGTGGGACTTCCTCTCCATCCACTGTCTATTGAAGGTTTCATATGAGCTTTTTTCTTTATCTCTTGAAATAAGAATTTCTTTTCCTCCTAATAATTCCCTTCAGTCTTTATATACTAGTTTCTGTGTTTCCCAATTTAAACACACAGACACAGAAAGACACACACAGACACTGACACACACACACACACACACACACACACACACACACACACACACACACATACAGACACACACACCCCTTATCGCTTGAGTCTATGTTCCATGTCATGTAGAACAAGCATGTTAAATAGCTTTATCAATACAAGATAATCTTTTTGTGTTTTATCTCCTTAATATGTTTTAATTTTAACTCTATCATGTTAAAAAACAATTTTTAATTTTTGAACATCTCAAATAGAATGGCCAACATCTGCTTGCAAGAGATTAGGTTTTGGCTCATTCTCCATCCATATATTATTCTGCTTCCAGCACTCCATCTTGAATGTTTTCTTCCTCAGTTATCTCCATTGTGCTCATACCCTTTGGGATACTATACTTTTTGTTTTCCTCCTTAAGCGATATGAAAGCTAAAGGCTCGTTCTCTGCATGGGAAATGTCACTGGTTTTAATATAGCTCATAACTGAAAGCCTCAAATGAGCTCCAAAGCATACATTGTAGTCAGTATAAGGCAATACGGAGACTGAGAGACAATAAGTGAAATTAAGAAGGCTATAAAATACATTATCATCCTCGTCATAATATGACATTTAATGAGATGCAGTTTGGTAGATAGGAACAGGTGGGTTTTTTGAGTCACACATCTGAACTCCAATCCTAGTCTACAACTTACTAGCCAGGTGAAATTTTGAAAATTGGTTTTCTTATTCTGTTTCCTCAATTATAAAATGGTAATGGTAGTAGTGAAAGCTATTATTACATATATAATCTGAAAATTAATTAAAACTTTATTACACCGAAGACATGTTTGGAGAATGATTTTGTAATGTGAAGGCACAGTCTAAATGAAATCCCCCCAAAAAAATCTTTTGAAAGAAAAAATAGTAATATGGCTCCCCTCCCCATTACTTCTTTTCCCATTGTCTAGAACAATGTGGACATTTAATTTGGGTTTCAGAATCAGGATGTCAACTGTGTTATTTTGTGTCAAGAAAGTCAATAAAAATGTAACTTTGAAAAATTTGTTTTTTTCATTAAAATAAAAACAATTACTTAGCCTGCAAGTAAACTTTGAGTTGTAAAAGCTTATTATTGTTTTATTTTTATTCTGCTGAAAGTATTTACAATTATTATTCTATAAATGACTCAAGCATATGGAATTCATTATTCTGAGTAGCAGAAGAGAATGTCATAAAAATGACAATGACTACAAGCATCCAGGCTCTATAAAAGGTGGGCTTCCCCTTTCTGCTCACTGGTTCTTTAGTACTGAGTTACCACGAAATGAAACCGGTCTGTGTTTAAGAGCGGATAGTAGCTGAGGATAAAATCACTGGGAGGGATTTCATTGGTAAATCAAACTGCTCGCTGTTAATTAGCTCCTGCTTACACACATAATATGCAAAAATAATCGCATGTTTATAAAAGAATCATTACTTAGGGAATGTGCTGAGGTAATAAGAAAAAAGAAAACGCGAGGAGAGCAATTTACTCTAATATCTACACATGACTTTATGTAACCACGTCACAGAGGGTGGTTCCTGTAGTTAAGTAGTAAATATCAAAAAAGATATTTTCTTAGGATTTAATACAACGCATGTCTAAGTTATATGGGTGAATAACTTTGACTCTTTTATTATCATAAAGCAGGCATAAAAACAGACATCATGACCTATATGTAACAAACTATTTAATTATTGGCCATCTATGGAGTACAAAAATAGAATAATACTTCAGTTTTGATATTGGGAATAAACTTTAATTGTATGAAGATATATATGTGTAATTACAACACTGTGTAATTTTCTATTTTAAAAGTAGATCAAGTGGGGATTATAAATGTGGGCCCAAGATATCCTATGTTAGTCATATAAAAGTTTATAAAAGTTTGGTTCACAGCCTTGATGTATAGGTATATATGTAATGGGTATCGGAAAACAGATCTTTTCTCTTGGATCTGTTTGACTCATCTCATCTGTAACCTATTGTGGCTGATGAAATAAACATCCTTCTGTGAAAAACATCTGTGCCACTGTTCTTATTGCGGGTAAGCTATTACCCAGAATAATTGCTATCTTATGACTTCATGATGATTGGTCTAGAACAGTACAATTCAATACCTATATATCACAATTTAAACACCTTAACATTTTAATTAACAAATATATCCGAAATTAATTTTTAACCTGGCTCAATTATTAATGTCATTCACACAACCTCTTTTTCGCAGATTTTTTTTTCAGAACTAGGATACATCAGGATCAACAGAGCTTCTCTATTTATTTTGATTACTTTGGAAGTACTCACTCAGCACACGTGGCAGAGGGCTACTCTATGGGACAATGTAGGCCACCAACAATCGTAAGGAAGACTCACAAGTCTGCTAACTTAATGGAAAGATTAGAAACTTATGCCTGGGTTCTTTAGTCTCAATTGTAGATAACCAGTCATAGTTATGGAAGGAATATTTTCGTCTGCAACCAACAGGGACATTTTCACCTAACCTAGAGATTTCAAGAACAGAGGAAACCTGAGTTCTAGGAAATTATCACAGGATTGCTCAAGGAAATAAAGTTAAATATATGACTGTAGATACTGGTCGCAGGCCAAGGTAGAATATGATGGCCAGGATTGTATGTATACCTTCTGCTTCTTGCACAACCAACTTCTAACACATGCATTGGTGTGAAAGGAACTCATTTGGAAATAACTGATGAAGTATCATCTTCACACCTCTCCAGATAGGAAGACAATGTCTGTAGGCTTGACCTAAGCACATGAGCATTCTATTCTCAAGTTAAGGGTGTGTGATCTGAAATTCCATACAACAAAGCTGAGCATTATCTTTACTGTACTGTTTTGGATAATCAGCTTTCACTCTGGCTGTATTTTTATAAAACTGAAATGGTACTGTCCTATAAAAATTTGTAGTTGGAAATATATATCTCAGAAATAGCTTAAGTATTTTGTCTTAAAAAAACAAAAACAAAATCAAAACCCAAAAAAAAGACAATAACAACAACAACAACAAATCCTCAACGAACTCAGGTCTAAAAGAACCTAAGTGAGTTTGGAAGGAGATTGTAAGTTCCAACAGAGAACATAAGTGTCAGCCTGGTGACCGCCGGAGTATCACAATCAGCCAGGACACAATTGCCATATTCCCTACAGAATTGTACATTAAGCCTCTGAGGTGGTGGAAATATGCCTGGGCGAAGAAGGCTTACATTTAATTAAGTACTCCTTTAGTCTACCTAATCACAAAGTCCTAATTGTCTAACCATTGCTATTTCAGTCATGAAATATATAACCCTGTTCTGTGGTATTTTAAATTTTTAAATAAGCCTAGAAACCACATTATGACAGCAAACATGTTAATTCACTAATGTCATAAGAGTAGCAAAATTTCCTTTATTACATTTGCTGTTACACAATTATTTTGTTTTTTTTCTACAGATCTGAAATAATTCTATATACATATAAACCTGTATTAAAGAAGGGAGAACTAGAAGAGAGTAAAAATTTAAAGATACACATTACATGGTTTACAATAATTTTAAATAATACTAATTTAAAATAATTCAATTAATTATACTTGGACAATGATAAGAAAGAATTTTTGTCTCACCACTTAGTAGCTTATTAGTAGTTGTAGTGTGGCACTTGACTATGGGTTAAGTTTGTTTGATGGTCAGCTTTACATATATTCTTAAAAACATTTCATTGTTCATTTTTCACATATGTAATTCTTAGTCATCTGAAAATATAAATTTTCTTTATAAGAATTACTTTCATTATTTTGTTATAGCTATTATTTTCCACTGTTACATTCTGTCAAAGCATTGCTGTATAGCTGAAAGTTTTTGTTTACTTGGTGAGATTTTACATTGATCTAACTTGGTATAGTAATTGTTACGAATTAAAAGTTATAGAATATAATAAATGTGATAAAAACTGATTATTGTCAAGGGTTATTCATAAGAATTTAATTTACAAGTCTTGGAATAGTATGACAGCACTATTGAAATGAGCATGGTAGTCTTTTAGATTCAGGACTTGAACAATCCCACCCTTTTGCTTTTGATCTCTGTAATTGTGATCAGTAACAACTGAAGCTTGAGATATTTGTGAGATAAGAAACAGTTTTAGTGGCTGGAGAGATGGCTCAGTGGTTAAGAGCCCTGTCTGCTCTTCCAAAAGTCCAGAGTTCAATTCCTAGCATCCACATGGTGACTCACAACCATCTATACTGAGATCTGATGCCCTCTTCTGGTATGCAGGCGTACATGGATAGAACTCATATACATAAAATAACTAAATAAATCTATTGAAAATAATTTTAGGAAGAAGCAGTTCTGCTATCTTTCTGAGTCAGGAATAAATGAGTGTAAATATTACCATTTCTCTATTGTAGGAAGATACTCTAGGCTGAGTGAAAGCTGAGTATCTTGAATACTTCCCTCTACTCATTTCATTTTTTGATCCTTACTATTAAACAAAACAGTTCATAAATTTAACAGTATCTTTCAACTTTCTGCTTTAGACCCAAAGTCAATGGCCTAAAGAAGCTTTGTTGACTTCCAGTCATTAATATGTATTACTATGGTCACATTTCTACGCTTGCTGATCTGGAAAGCAGCACCGTTTCTGGCTTCTAGATCACTTTGGTACTGTGATGAGAACATTTTGATATCAATATGAAAACCACTTGAGCATCCTAAAGATGCTTAAATTCTTTTGTTTAAAGTAGCCTCTTCAACTATATGAGCAACAGTTGACAAGGGAGCAGAGAGGCTTGGTGAATTCTTGCTGATTCTCAGATCATTTTGACATTTCACAGGTTCTGGGAAGTGTGACATGAGTCATCCGCTAAAGAACAGATTTACACACTCTCCTCATCTCTTAAACTTCTTTTTTAAAAAAAAAAAAACTTAATACACATAATGTGATGGAGTGTGGATAGACTTGAAGTAAAAAGGCTATGCACTTTTATTTATTGAACTTGGGGATCATAATATAACTGCCTCTCATCTAAGGTAAGCATTTACAGGTGATTTGAACCATGTGATCTGAATCTAAATTCTGAACTTGCTTCCTTAACAGAAACATAAGGAAATACAATGTGTCATTTGTAAGTTGGTGGACGGACTATCACACCATTGCTTTCATTTATCACGCACAGCTCAGTCTGACAAAGGATAAACTGTTGTGTGACCTCTTGGGCAAAACCCACTGTACTACAAAGTAAAAGTGTGAATATGGCCATGAAAATAAGAAATATTTCAAATAGCTGTCCATTAGAGAGTTAGAGAAACTAAGTGCAATTAGGGTACTATATATTGTGATACATAAAGCATAAAAGAATTAGAACTAAGAGTCAATCCAGATGAGAATGCAGAGGTTGATGATCTTGTATGTTTTTTATATCTATATTCAATCTTTTCTATAAACAGAGTAAACTTAGTTTTTAGTGAGTTCACATTTGCTTTGTTAGCCTAAACTTTCAGAAATGGCTTATCAATACAGTTAATTCTTATTATGATTAATAAACTCATGCGCTTGTGGCATATAAGAAAAAGATCTTTAAGGTTTATTTTATATTTGACAAAGATTCTAAAAGTTTTACATCAGGAAGGAGTGTATTTTACAATAGCCCATGTGCTATCAAAGACTAATGTCACACACAAAAACAATAAAAGAGTCCGGACAAACATAACTGTCCATGGCATTTTTGGAACGAAATCCAGTTATGAAGGGGAGGAAGTGTAAAAAAAAAAGTGTGCATGTGTGTGTGTGTGTGTGTGTGTGTGTGTGTGAGAGAGAGAGAGAGAGAGAGAGAGAGAGAGAGAGAGAGAGAGACAGACAGAGACAGAGACAGAAAGACAGAGACAGAGACAGACAGAGTGAGACAGAGAGACAGAGAGAGACAGAGAGACTAGAGACAGAGAGAGACAGAGACAGAGAAATGGTTTCATTTTCTTTATAATTAGGGTAGCATGTGATTAAAAAAAAGACCATCTTAAATTCTTTGTATTCTATCCTACCAGTCTTCCTGGAAGATTCTAGCAATGGCTTGTACAATAAATGGAGTGTGGAAAACCAATTCACAAATTGCAGGTTTTAGGGAAAAATAACTCTGCTTGTAAAATGAAAGTCGATCAAGATCAAAAACATTTCACCTTCTTTCATTTGAATTTTAGGGAAGAGAACACAGCATAATGGGGCAGTGGGGAGTACTAACTCTACATGTTTTGCAGCAGCCACATTGACATGTTCAATGCAATTTTCTGTGGCTAAAAGAAAACTAAGTGTTTGAATAACCTCTCAGTAAAAACGTGGATTACGAAGCCTAAAAACATTCATTTCCTATTGTCTTATTTCTAGCCTTCCCATAATAAAATAATTGCTTTATGAGTCAAGACAGATATTTATAAACCTATCATGGAATTTAGTAGGTGGAGAAGTCTTGCAATCTTAATGGTAGTTATCTTGCTTTCTGAGTGTATGTTCTTCCCAGTAGAGATATGTAGAACCTGAGGGGACTCTTGGTTGCTTTAGGCTTTCACCCAATATAAATCAAAATACTCCAAAGAATTAAATACAAAATGTTATGGGCATTGTAAAGTACTGCATGAGCAACCCCTGACAGGTCAATTTATCCTCACAAGTCAATGCAAATGAAAAAACACTCATATTGTTTTAAATTTAAGAAGAAAACAGAAATTAGGTAAAGAAAACTAAAATTTTAAATATGAAATAATTAGCTTTCAGTTACCAACCACTTATTGAAGTCATGCCTCAAATTAGTAGTTTGATGTAAAGAGTGAATAAGTAAAATCTGAGAAATTTCAGTATCTTGATTCTGTAGTCACCAGCCTATTGGATTAATGTCCTGTTAATATGCAAGATACAAATAGGGCACCATATAATAAAATTGTCCTGGGAAGATGTCAATATTTCAGTCACAGCTAAAAACTACAGCCAGTGACTGTTCATTCCAAGATGGTATCTATGTCTCAATTAGCCTTCAAACTAATTTTACATTATCATCCAATTTCATAGATAACAAATAAGACAGAACCCACATTTGAACTCATGATTTTATATTCAAGGCACTCTGCTCTTTGCCTGGGCAGTGGACCCAGGTGACTGTTCTTAGGAATGAGGCACCACTCTTCCTGTCCATTTCTAGCCTTGGATATTTATTGATGACACTGACAGTTATTAGTAATAGCCTGAAATTATGAACTATCTCCTGGGAATGAAGCTACTCTATAAGACTGAAATTTTAACTGTTTTTGTTTAAGTTAGTATAATATCAAATCTACAATTAGACAGATTATGATTTTGAGTTGCATGACATCAGTTAATAGCTTCTATAACTACAAGTGATCTGTTACTCTGCAATTCAGTCCCATGATCAAAGGCCACCTGTGTCATCATCTCCCTAGTTTTCAAGGCAAATTGACAGAAATGACCGCTCCCCGCCACCCTGCCTCCATTTCAAGAAAGCCAGAAGGAAGACATCAGCATGCATTAATGCTCTTCTGTGTCACTTTGAGCAACTTCTCTCCTTCCCCTGAGAACACTGATTTTACATTCCTGAGGTTGGTGAATCTTTGTTATACAGAAATATAATGATAATATTATGTATAAAAACATAGAAGAAATGAGTGGTCTCTGTGAGCTAGGCATTGTTAATAAACTATACTCAATATCTAGAACTGTTTAGTACCTACATCAGTGATGTCTTTTTGCACATGAAAGGATGGGGTTCATATAATTGTAAGGACCGTAAAGTCATGCATCTAAAAATGGTTAGAGCTTGATTTTAAACTTGAAAATCTGATTTTAAACAGAACATACTTTAACTACCATATAGGAGTCATTCTCACTAAAATGTTAGAATAATTATAAGTAAAATAATCAAAATAGTTCTTCAAAAAGATAGTTTTGTGACCCAATCAATGACCCAAAGAAGATTGTTTTATGAGCATGGAAAAATCCAAGATGGATCTTAGAATACAAAGCAAGACTTATTCTGTCTTATTCCCACTCACTTTTTCTCATCCCTTTTTCTTGGTTTCTTTAATTTTATAACAGTTTTAAGTTAGATCTAGACAACCATATTAGCCAGTTTGTTAAAGCCCAAGTATCAATGTGCCACTGCTATATAAATCAATACACTCTACACACATCATTTACATTTGAACTTGTTGTCACTGTTTACTTATTAACAATTTATGAGGATGATAAATCAATTATTTGATCACTTTAAAATGTAAAAGCAAGTAAAGGCATATGAATGGAAAAAAATCTATGAATGGGGGTGACATAGATGAATCTCACACATGTAAGGTTTAGTGAAAGTAGCCAGATGCATAATTTATATAAATTAAGACTGAATGAAATAAGACAGAAACACTAGACAAACTGTCTCAGGTGTTAGAATCCACGATAGTGGGTACCTTACTGAGACAACTGCTAGAATCTATTGCCAGAGTGTTGTTGTTTGTTTCTTTCTTTGCTTTTTACGTGACAGTTATGCATTACAAATGTTTCATTGTTCCGTGACAACACAGAGTGTTCTATTAAAAAAAAACTTCATCTAAAATTCTCATTTGCCTTTTACTTTAACAATTCTGCCTTTCTTGCAAGTAGATCCAATTAATTTGTTTCATAGAGCTAATGATATTTCTGTGTAAAGTTGCAATGTTACTACTTTCTTAGTTAAAATGTTACATAAAATACTTAAAAAGTCATATTTCTTTATATGTAAACAACAAAACACAAAATTTATATACTTTGTAACAAAATATGTAGCTTATGGTTTGTGTTAATCATTTTTACTTGTACAACTAATACCACAGTCAAGGTATAGACTACTTCATTAGCTATCAAATTCTTCTTGCCACTCCATAGTGTACTTTACTTCTGAAACTGTAGCTTTGGGTAACTGTGGCTGATTTTCTGACCCAGCCCTTCATCTTTTCCAGAGTTTGTTATTAATAGAAAAACCAAGCAGTATGTATCGTTAACATCTGGCTTCTTTCTTTTAGCATAATGAATCCGGGATCCATCTATAGTGTACGTAGCATCAATTTCTTCCCTTTTATTACTCAGGCATGCTAGAGTGCATGTGTATACAAAAACTTGATAGCCTAAGTTGCTTCCAGATTTTGTTGAGTATGATTAAAATCTATTGTAAATATTTGCATTATGAATTTTGTTTAAACATGAATCATATATTATGTTCTAGTAATTTCATTATGTGCTTTAACCTGTAGAAAATATTTTTGTATTATATTCTAAGATAAATTTTCTTTTTGAATATATACTAATCAGTTCAATATAACACAAAATCAGAAATTAAATTCAAATTATATAACAAACATTATATAAACATCAATTAACATTTAAAAAAATTTCCATTGATTATTTTGATTTTTGAAATCTTGTATAAACTCATTAGAGTCTAGGATAATTCCTTCTTTTTCTTTTTTTAAAAGATTTATTTTATGTATTGCATATGAGTGCTTTACAGAAAAGGGCAGCAGATCTCATTACAGATGGTTGTGAGCCACTATGTGGCTCCTGGGAATTGAAGCCAGGGCCTCTGAAAAAGCAGGCAGTGCTCCTAACCACTGAGTCATCTCTCCAGCCCATGATATTTTCTAAAAAAACTTTAAAATCTATAAAAATAAAAGTCTATGGTATTACCAATTCGAACTCTGAAATCATCATGAATGAGGACACAATTAAGAACCAAATTAAGAAGCAAAGTGTTTTCAATTCTGCAGTAACTCCCATTTAATGTATTAAAACTTCAGTCCCACCAGTTAGTACTTTTTCTGTGGTAGCTAAGCAAGAATTTGAGTGATAAAATGGAAACATGATTGATGTTACCTAGCATGTTGTGGTAAAGTGGAATGGCCCGTCCATGGGTAGTAAATGCAGTCATGACTAGTGGGACCGTTACACCTGCAAGCAATTGCAGAACAGAAAACATCATTCTCCATCCACAGTGGCATGCACACTCATGCACCAGTGCTCACGCATGGAGCCTTAGAAGAGGAACAGAAGGAGCAAGCACACCAAATACCTATCCATCAGGCCGATGCAGTCTTCAATACTTGAGCCTATGCACCTGCAGACACGCAAATTTAAAAGAAATACAAGGAAAGAGAAATCAGTCACTAAAAGGAAAAGAACCAGTGAGATACTTTTATTATTAGGCAGTTTCTGGAGCATCATAATTTAGAAACTAAGAGAAAATTATTTCTTGGTGGAAACACAGAAGTGAAGTACAATACCAGGGAACATGGAGACAGCAAAGGAAAGTTCACCTGCTCTTGTGGATAACTTCTACACACATTGATAATTTCTAAACCCTTCAACTCATTTACATATTTTATTACTATATATGGCTACATTAATTACTTAAGAGTTTATTGAGTAGGACTGACTTTCTGTACATCATTTCTCTTAAAACACTGGTAAATTTAAGTAAAATTTAAAAAATGAATAAAAAGGCAATGAACAATTGAATGTAATATAATAGCTTGATGCTCATTAAAAATGGATCTTGGAAGAAAATAAGTTAATATATATATATATAGTGCAATTCCCATGGGTATTTTACATAATCAGATTATTTGAATCTTTGGTCAAGAATCATTTTTTTTTATTAAACCTGAATTTATTTAAAAGTCAAATTAACTGATTTTTGACCTTACTTCAGTACATATTGAATAGTACTTTTAAATAGTAAAAACAGGAACTGTACTCAGAGACTGTAAAAAATCACAATATTGAACTCAAACAAAGGAAAATAGATACTCAGCAATAAGTGAATAAACTCAGAGGTAGCCTAGTAATCTACCAAGATGAACATTTAGTGGATATGTTTACAGTCACAGAATTCTAATATGCAGCCCTTAGATTTTCATTTTGAGCCAATGTATCTTCTATTACCTACTACGTTTAAGTTGAATTTCTTATTTCTCTTCTTCTTTTCTTCAAAGATAACTCCTGAGGGAAAATTTATAGAGTTGCCTAATTTTGGTGGTAATAAAGTGAAATAGTGCTTTTCCAAACTCTGAAGTTTACAAACTGGAAAAAGAGTTTTAGGCATCCACAGATGTGACCTGACTAAGTGCAGCTTTTTTGGCTGAGTCCAGATGTTAGTGAGCTAATAGATCTCATCTGATAACCATATGTCTTCCTCGTCATATGTGCTCTAACATATTCTGCTAGGTAGAAAATCAGTGTGCTGTGCTTTTGTTTTGAGGGTCAGCTTTGAGAAGCTAAAGATAATTTTAACCTACAAAAAGTCACAGAGATCCATAATAAAATTTTAAAAAGATAAGAAGCACCTAGAGAACTCATCATTGCTCTGGCTCCATACATTAGATCTAAGCAAAAAAAAAAAAAAAAAAAAAAAAAAAAAAAAAAGATATGGAAAATAAACTACTAAAATTCCCTAGAATTGTCACATATCATTTCTATTTTATTCTTCTCTGAACAGCAAGTTTTATGCATTCCAGTGATATTCCCTTCAAAATGCTATTTTTATGAGAGTGCTGCCATTTTGTAAAATTAACAGTCTACTTCTTAAGTCTAAGTGAGAGTGTGAGAAGCTGTAGTTCGTGTGTAATCTTTATAATGATCCTTGAAAGATAAAAACATTCAATAGTGAAATTCTGTTTGAGGAGAAAGTGTGAACAATAAAATATGTTCATTCATTCAGTAAGTCTGTGTGTTCTAAAGTCGTGCACTTTTCAAGGAGCTGCAGGGAGAAATGAGATGAATTAGGTGCCTTTTTAGATATTTTCATTGAGCTCACAGTTGAAGATGACAGATGCAGGAACAAATGTGTATGGTACAGTTTTGTAAATATAACATGGAGGAGGGACCCTAGAATGTTATGCTTCAGAGGGTTTAGGGAAAGTGAATAAGGCAAAAGGGAGGGAGGGTGGGAAATGGAAGATACAAGTGAGGGGATAACAATCAGGACATATTCTGAAGAAATCATCATAATAATCATTATCATCATCATCATCAAGAAGGTCATGGTCACCATTCTGAGAGAGTCAGAAATCTGTAGTTTGAGCAACTGTCTGCTAAGGGTGGCATAACAGTGATTGTTAGGGAGTTCCAAGTGAGAGAAGCAAAAGCAAGGCTTGAAAGCAGAACATACTCTCTGAACAACAGTTCTGAATAGATGGAGAGCATGACTAGAGGCACAGGGAGAAGAAAAAGAGAATGGAAGGATCCTGACACTTAACTTAGTGGACCAGGGAAAGCCACGGTGTAGTAAGAAAAAAAACTATGCCTGTCTGTATGTTTTCTCTTCAGAGGGATGAATGAAAAAATAAAAATTGAATTTTATATTGATTCTGCAAGGTCAAAAACTAAAAGAAACATCAAAATTTGAAGCAATGATTGAAATTAGGCACTGAAATAGGAGTAGGAATGAACCACTGGAAAATTGGTACTCCAATATTTACAGAAATAGCAAATTTCTATAACATGTATACATACCACAAAACCATCTTTGGGATTCTGGATGGTGAGCCATTTTAACTACTGCTGTTTTTTTTTTTTAACTGATATATAAGCACCATAACATACCTATAAGACATGTATGCTTCAAATATTTTGTGAAAATCCCCAAGTTTTGAAATGAAAATGAAGGGTATTTTCAAATTTGTCAGCATAAAAGTCATAGGCTTAATCATACAAGCAGATTTTTTTCTATCAATGTATATTTTTCTTTATATGAACTTGAACGTTATAAAAAAAAGAATTGATAAAAAAAAGACCTGGTAATTGCAAAACAATAATAGTAACAAAACTTTTAGTGTGATTATTAAAAAGAATGTTCGATGTAATAATGAACATCTCATTTCATGTCTAGAATGCAAGTTTGGATTAAAATAAAAAAGAAGTGAAGTAGATGTTGAATTATCATTGAATCATGTAATGTTACTGTAGAAAACAATTTTGTACTCACTGTGCATTATGTAATTAATTTATTAGTAAGTTTTCTTTAAATGCACATATTGCCAAGAATAAATATAAATATTATTTTTCATGTTTCAAATTTATTCTTCTTTTTTCCTTTGGTTAGTTGCTCCATTTTATTTTCGAGAAAGAGTTTTACTGTAGAGCATTGGCTTGCATACTTACCAGGTAGACCAGGTTGGCCTCAAACTTACAGGAATCTGCATCGCTTCTGCCTCTGGAGCACCGATTAAAGGTGTGTGCTAACATGCCCAAACTTTATTTTTTAACTCCTTTTGTAATTTTTCCAAATTCTTAATAATTTCAGTACACCACAGAAAAAGTTCTTGTTTGTTATATAAATTAAATAACCTCTATGTGAGTCCATACAGACCAATACTCTGACTACGACGTTCTTGATGTAGAGGAGGTTTCCTACTCAACTTTATCAACATTACACAGACTAGAACCATCTGAGAGAAAAATCTTTATGGAGGGATTGCCTAGCTAACATTGACCTGTGGGTATATCGAAGGAGAATTATCTCAATTATGTATTGTTGCAAAGGGGCTCATCTTTATATGGGTGGTGCCAATCCTAGTCAGGTGGTCCTGGACTATATTAGAAAGATAATATAGCCTTCAAGCAGTGGCCTTCCTTGTTTTTTGTTTCAAACTCTAGATTGAATTTTGTTCCTACCTCCCTCAATAATAGACCATGACCTGGATGTGTAAGCTGCAATCAACAATTTCCTGCTCTAGTTGCTTTTGGTGATGGTATTTGCAACGGTAAGTGTCAGAAAGAACTTGTTAGCATGAATCCCACAGAAGAAAGCTTGGGAATGAGAGAAATAAAAACGTGTTGCTAAAATGGAGCCCTCTATTTAAGGCAGGAGGAGACAGAGGAGACTGTATCTTTTTCTTCTTTCTTTTTTTCATTTTTCTTTCTTCCTTTCTTCTCTCTCTCTCTCTCTCTCTCTCTCTCTCTCTCTCTCTCTCTCTCTCTCTCCCTTCTCTCTCTCCCTCTTTCTTGTTTGTTTGTTTGCTTGTTTGTTTGTTTGTTTCCTCTCCTGAAGGACACTGGTGAGTGGTTTCTAATCAGGACTAAATGGTTAGTCTTTTTGAAAAGTACTTGAAGAAATTTTAGAATCAACTTATTTAATGCACCTTTGGAGTATTAAAAATGCATTTGAATTATTAGATAGATAATTTTATTTTCAGGAAAATCATCAAGTTGTATTCAATGTAAAAACTTTATTTTTTAAATATTGTAATTGGAAAGACTATGTTCATTAATTTTGTTATTAAATTACCTGATAAACATGGGCATGTGAATGGAAATCTTTTCCCTAAAGTAAAACTGACCTGGTGAGCGCACATTTATTGATGTGATCAGTTAAGAGGAACTGAGGAATCAAATGGGTCACTCATCCCATCATTCCATGTGTCCTACGATCTTTCAATGGATCATAATTCTATAAGCTCACACTCAATTTGAACAGAAGGGATGAGCTGCCAAGCTCACCTCATTCTTTCAGTACAAGATGCCAATGCCCAGTGGGTATTCTGTGATCTAGGTCATACAATGTAAGAATTCCTGAATTCTCCACATGAGCTGGAATCAGAGGATATTTATGAAGTCAGTGGATGTGAATCTGGAGCTTATGGTGAAGGAGACGCTCAAAGAAGTCAATGACGAGACCGCAGGACTAAGTCACCCACTGGAAACACATTACCCTGGAGAATGCCATGGATAAAACTTTCCTGTTCTGTCTCACAATTGTACACCCAGTAGCTCCCAAGGGCATCTTTCTGCCTTTTTTTGGAGTGTCCAAGTGAGCTAGTGACAATTGTTCCCTATTAAAAATCAGCCTCCCTTTTGTATAGGATTCCAGTTTTGTTTGGGCCATTTAAATTGGCCCACACTTCTACCTCCCTCTACTATACATGCTTTCCTTTTTATACAATCATGATTTAAAAGGCTGACGAAGAAGACACTCCAGCCACACATCCAGACTAGGCTCTGTGTTCTCACTTTCATTTCCCTAATGGCTTCACTGTAATTAGATTTGCCAAAACAGCAAAAGGTCTCATTTTGAATGGCAACAGCTGTTGACATCGACATTATATTGAATAATTTACTGGTTTAATTTTAGTTGCAAAACACTAAAACCCTCTTGTGGACGATTTTCACAGGCAGAGGTTTCGCTTTCTCTCACTGACTCTTCTGCTCCAGCAGGACCAGGTTTTTTTTTTTTTTTTTTTTTTTTCATAAAATACTCTCAACTGAAGTGTACCAAAAGTGATGAGGCAAATGGTCCATTACTTCTGTTTACCTTGAAGAAAAATGTGTAGGTAACCACCTCGGTGCTATGCAGAAAATAAGAAGTTGGCAGTCATCTCTTCTATACTGCATATGAATTTCTATGGCAGAATATTGCTTTATCTTCTGAGGACCTGATAAGTCACAGTGACTTAGCTGTTTTCGTGACCTGTAGGAAATTATAGCAGCATCCAAAAATTGATGTTTTCTTGGCAGAAAATCATGCTGCTCACTTCACTTTTTCAATATCTTCTAACAGCGAGGCCTTAATCTGGCTGGACAATCTCTCTACAGAACCTCTGCTTTCCTGCCAGATATAAAGTGTTAAAGATGGCGCTCAAAACGTGTGTTCATACACATAGAGCTGAGGTTATATGAGCAGAAGATAAAATGATTAGTTTAACTGTTCTCAAGTCTCTATATTTTTTGTTTGTTTGTTTTGTTTTTTGAGACAGGGTTTCTCTGTGTAGCCTTGGAGGTCCTGGACTCACTTTGTAGACCAGGCTCTAACTCACTGAGATCCAGCTGCCTCTGCCTCCTGTGTGCTGGGATTAAAGGTGTGCGCCACCACACCTAGCCAATTCTAATACTATTTAACTTTTTGATCAAACAAGGGGAAATTATTACTGAAATAAGACACATTTGTTTTAAGAAATAGCTTGGAATTTTGCTTGAGGTGGCATTATTTTCTTTAGTGTACACTGTTCTTTCTCTAATGTCTCCATCAATGACCAGAACAGTGAAAAAAACCAGTCCCATTAATTTGTGTTTACCCAACTGTCACACATATGAGCAATTTGTCCTCTTTTCCTTTTTTTCATGATTGAATCATTTCATTGGGATGATTTTGTTGATGAATTAATCTAAAAAAGTAATTATTTTAATATTTATTTATTTATTTTTTATTTATACCATGTTCTGCCTGCCTGTGTGTCTGCACACAAGAAAAGGGCACCAGATCTAATTGATGGGTATAAGCCACTATGTGGGTTCTGGGAATTGAACTCAGGTCCTCTGGAAGAGCATCCAATCCATGCTCTTAAACTCGAGCCATCTCTCCAACCTCCAAAGCAGTAATTTTTTTGATTATTTCTTTCTCTTTTTTAAAAAATTTTTTATTAATTTATTCTTGTTACATCTCAATGTTTATCTCATCCCTTGTATCCTCCCATTCTTCCTTCCCCCACCCCATTTTCCCATTATTCCCCTCCCCTATGACTGTTCCTGAGGGGGATTACCTCCCACTATATATACTCATAGGGTATCAAGCAGTAATTTTTAATGAGACATCCTTATTTTAGGTTTTGACAGTAAAGAAATAGAAACCTAGTATATATTTAATAAAAATTGTCATGATACAAGCACTATATTGTCTCTTCTAGTACATTGAATCTATTGTAAAAAGTGAACAATTTCCAGACTGTGTCACACGTACTCTAGCTTAAGAAAGGTGATGGTAGGGTGGTTATAAGTAAATCTTTAGTGGAGATATTTCCGAAGTTCACCTAGAAAGAATTTATTTTAAAACCAACATGTAATAGATAAAGATAAATAGCGTTTTCCGAGACTATTTTCATGCAAGTAGACAGCATCAGGAGTGATGAATAATAAAACATGTTAACCATTTCAACTGAAAACAAGTACATGATTTAGTCCTTGACCAGCAAGGATGCTTACCCTTGGGTACAGTTCGGATGGCATGGGTGACACTCCCGATCCTGATCTGCGAACTTAAAAATGAAACTGTTCGCTCCCTGTAGGCCATCTGGACATTTCTCCACACAGTTTGGACCATCCTTAAAATGAGAACACTTTGTACAGTTGTCAGGGCCCTGAGATATGAAAAGGAAAAACAAATATGGAGAGAGGAAACTGAGTTCAATTCACTATGAAATGCATTCATGTCGTTTAGTTTCTTAGACATATGTGAATGACAAGTAAACCTTCCTCTAGGGAGAGCACATCCATCAGTACTGACCTGGCTGTGGCCATTGAGGTACAAACAGCACGAATATAACCATGAAGATTTGCTTTGCTGTGCTGTATTCTGGAAACAACCCTTTTTAAATCAGCAGTTGTCTGCTTACCTACTATTCTCCGCGTCATCTCACTAATGTGACTTAATTTGATCACTAGTATATCCCAATGATTTTTTTTTTCAAAACATTATCAACATTTTCTTCTTGTGGTTCAATCTCAATGGTATTACAAAGTAACAGTATATGTAAATAATACATTTTCCATAGGTATGTTTTATCACCATTACTGGGAACACATAAATCCACAAAAGACTTAATGAGAAATAATACACAATGGAAATTAGAGTACACTGTTTTTCATGGCATGGAAGATTTCTTATTGACTATTTAGAAATAAACTTTAAAAAGCACTATGATTGAACTTCCAGGTACTAAGCATCCTATACAAATTCCTTGGTTATTATTTGTCTCAAGGCATCTTATGCTGATGCTTAAAAGGATGTGATATACATTTATATGGATTGTTGCAAACAATAGGGCAAACTTTAGAGGCATATAATGTACATTATGATAAGCAAATATTAAAAATTATACAAGTAGTTTAAAGTTAAAAGACTGTACAAAGAAACTTAGAGAGTAATGAAGGTAACATGAGCATTATTTATTAAAATATAGTGAATCCACTTTATATACTTTCACTAATAATCTACATAACGGTTTTGTAAGTTGAAAGTTGATAAGCAACAATGATATGAAAACAATCATAAAAGTAATATGTATCTGTATTTTTAAGACAGTATTTTTAAGCCCACAGTAGTCTCAAATCCGTATTCTCATTCATCAGCCTGCAGATGGCTGGCTTATAGGCATGTATCGTCATGCCAATCATAAGATTAACATTTTAATACTAATTTTAACATCTAAGAATGTTCCTAACCTGGCCATAAGTATGCTAGATCTAAGTAGTATATTTTGAGATTGAAGAAAGTTGAGAACATTTTTATTAAAATGCTATTTTTCTTTAAAAAAGGTCCAAAATTTGAATATGTTCTACTTGATGCATTCATCCCTCCATGCTAAGCCCTCCTTTGGGTTAGTGTTCTGTGACAATAATAGTTCTTTGTCCAAATGATTAGGACTTGTTTCTCCCTGATATATTCACCCTCTTATCTGCCTGTGTCTGGAAGCCTGGACAATTATTAGGGTACACTTTGAAAACAGCTTACATATTAGGATATCGTAAATATTAAAGGGCACAATTATACCAAGTTTATATCTGCAAATATTGTGACGTTAGAGCCTAATGGAAGCACATAGCGTTGTACTGTTATTTAGGGGATGACTGTATAGTTAGTTCTTTTCATGGTGGTGAGCTTAACTATGTAAAAATGATAACCACAAACCACCTAGACATTATAAGTCAGTAATATAAGGCAACACAAATCAAGATAATATAACTTAAAATTTAAAGATTAAAGTATCTAATGAAAAACAGTGAGGTAAAGAAGAAAAAGTAATCTTAAAGATGCCAGTGAGCTTAGGTGAAGTAGCTATTGACTCCATTATTTTGATGTGAAACTCCAAGCTAAAAGAAAATAAAATAGAGAATTTAAATTACCCTATGAAACCTAATCCCCATCTACCTAAAGAGTTGCTAATGTTAACTTCTCATTTTCTCCCAAATAAGAATACTTCACATGCTTCCAATTTTAACACCTGCTCACGAGTACTTAGGCACGTAATACTATCTATTACATGGACTCATTTACTGTGCAAGTATGCCCAGTGGCATGACTTATTCTACAAGACAAGAGACGTGCTTCTGGCAGAACACAGAATAAAGCTTAAAATAAGTAAATTAGACAGAGTCTGAATTTGGCATTATTTTTCTATTAAATTCTTGTAATGTAAAATGATATTCAGGCAAAAATTACAAGACATAAAAATGTCACAAACTAAAATAAGTTGATAGTTATTTTACTTTAACACAACCACTTATTTTGTGACTATTTGTTTCACCATGATACAAAACAGAGTATCCTCAGCTGACATAGTTACAAGGCATTCTAACAAATCTCTAAGTGGTTGAAGAACACCGACTCTGTTTTATTTTCAAAATAAAAAGACAATCATCTAACATGATCTCTCATATTGTTGTATTCCCAAGGCTTCTGAGAGGCCAGGTGCAGTGAGTGACAAAGATTCTGAGATAAAGGATCATTATTCCTTCTACCTGGTTCTAAACTGCCTCTGGCCTCAATAATCTAGACAGGCAACAAAGGGACAGACTAAATCCTGATGTGCAAGTTACATTAGTTTTTCTCAATGGCAGTTGATTTTTCCCAGGTAGCTTCTGTAGAAAACAAAGCTACTATTCACCATTATACAGCGATGTTCTTTCATCCCTGTGGGAAGACTGCCATTCCCTTTCCAGTGCAGGTGAAATAAAACTTACTTTGAATAATGAAATGGAAGTGGAAACCGTAATGTCAATGGGGAAGGCTGATCTCCCCAGTCTGCTCGCTCCTTGCTGCCACTATCAAATGCTTCATGTAGAAGTGGAGATGCTATGAACTCCAAACTTATGGGTCATAACAGGGAGACAGTTCATTGTACTCTACATAAAAATATTTAAATTTTTTTTTCTGTGAGAAAATACTTTGATGAGCCATACTGACAGCTACTTTACATTTTGTAAAACTACATAACACGTCAGTCTCCCTATGCACTTACTTTGCTGCCTCTTTCAGCCTATACACTGGTCTCTTGCAACTTTGTTTAAATCCTTTTACTTATTTCCCTTTCCACAGATCATACCTTACCTCTCTCATTGGGTCTACTCAGGTACATGAAATTAGGGGGAAATGGATTAGTTATAGTTACACATATAATATGTAAATTAATCAAACATGACCAAGAGCAAGCAGACAAACACTTTAAAGCAAAGACCTTCCTTTACATCAAGTACCCTCTTTTGAAGATAGCAAGACTTTATGTCATAATTGTATAAAATAACACCGTGCCATTTAACACACAGCTGCCATATTCTTAGCAAGCCTATCACTAATATAGCACTGAAGATGCTGCTGCTTTGAAGAAAAACCTGAAATGATAGGAACGAGAAACTAGGAATCATAACTTCCACAAATGAATTGAGGCTTCCTGTCTCACTAGTTTATGAAATAGATAATCATAAATGAGAAATGTCATATTATTTCTCAGTTTTTACAATATTTGGTAAACCTTAGCAGTTACTAATTTTTACTGCTAAGGAATCAGTGACAAACCAACAATGTAAGACACACACAGACATGCACAACACGCCCTATTTCTTTCTTCCCTTCTTACTTTCCTCCTCTTCCTTGCTTCTCTTCTTTGCCCCTCTAACTTTCTAGTCTTTTGACTTACTGCCTTCCTTATCCTCTTGACACATCAAGTCTCTATTTTGATGCAGCAGAATGATCTTAATCATCTGGCCCCACACATGCTACCATGATGGAGCAAATTATATTTATTATGTCTATTTTCATCTCAAATACTCATGGAAAAAGTCCAGGGTGTTAATTACTTGGGGTGGGATGCTGAGTCTTATGCATGAGGAAGGCAGATGAGCAGAAGGGTTAGGGATAGACGAGCATGCTCTCTAAACCCTCAACATGCATAGTCGGCTGTTGTTCTGTTCATGAGAGTGAGCAACTCACTTAGCCATTTCTTTCTTCATTAGCAGAAGGGGAAATATATAGAAGACAAGAGGAGAAAATATATGGGGAATGACATAGCACATAGTCCTCAGAAATAAGCTTGAAGTCTGTAAAGTCCTGACCATGACTTTTTGATTAGTAAATAACATGATCGTTGGGAAAATTTGACATTTGAAAACCATTAGACAAATGAAGGGTGTATGTTGAACCATTTTCATGAAACTTTTAACTTGTCTTTGAATGTTTCTTGGTGTTTTGCCTGCATGTAAGCTATATGAAGGTGCCAGATCCTCTGGGCAGACAATTGTGAGCTGCCATGTGGGTGCTGGGGATTGAACTCAGATACTCTGGAAGAACAGTCAGTGCTCTTAACTCTCCAGCCCCCAAACACCAAACATTTTAAAACAGATATGGCCTGTGAAATTATTCTAGGAAAATATGGTGTAGTGAATATTATACTTAGACTTCCTCTAAGCAAATCATTTTCCTACTGATAAGATTAAGTATACTGAAAATATTAGTTTTTAGTAACATTTTGGTTTTTTTTTGAAATTTTAGAACTGGAAGAAAGTTTGAAATATGAAAAACAATCATTCTAGGATACGGAATGCAACTAAGAAAAGACTAATAAGAATAAATTCATAATTTTTTGAAAATATTTTTGAATGAGTGTTAATATATAAAATAAACAGCAATGGAGCTTGATGCAAAGCAAACATTAAACAATGGCTCAATACTGATTTTTATTTTGTTTTATTTTAATCATTTATTTTCAACTTTTTAAACTGTAAAAGAAACTTTGTTTTCACTTGATGACTTACTGCCAGTCACCTAAATACAAAAGCCTTAAGGTGCTCAGGTAGACACCATAACTTGCTTCACCCACCTACGGGGACACTTCTTTTCTCTTGTGATGGACCTTTTTTTTATGTTTCTTTGTAACATATACATTTATATTATTACACATGAGTAAAATAAACTACATACAGCAGGAAGAAGCCTGAGACAATCAAGAATTATATAAATGTTACATTGATAGTGATTTGGTCATTTGTATTTTGCAAATTTGAAGTAAACTTCTTTCTTATCTTGTTGGGTCTAAATTTCTGAATGGAGATTAATATCTATCATATCTCATCTTTATTGACGTAAAACATCTATCTTGATCTAAAAACATCTTAACTCCTAATCTATTAAGCTTAATGGACAAACTAAACTATCTGGTCTTCAAACCCATCGGAGACGTGAGAAGGGATAAAACTTAAGTACTTGAGTGAACCTGGAGTTCAGGTTAGCAGCCTCTAAAACGAAAACATGACTGAGACAGTCTACTGCTTGAACAGTCACCCAACAGTCTCTATAAAGGAACTTAAAAAAAAAAAAAAAAAAGAATTTGCATGTCTCCTGCAGCAGGTCAACTCTATTATCATGACAATTCACACTGGAGAAACAAAGTAACTACAGATGTCCTTGGACATACTTTCTAAGAGTTCAAAGAACACTAATCCCTTCCTATAGACTCTAGTTGTTCATGCCACACAAGTGCATTTTCATTCTCAGAGGCTTGCCTTTTCCTCTGCTTACTGATCTTGTGTCAGTCCTCGGAAAGACTGAGTTTTCCACGTTCTTTAGAGAAAGTGTGAGAGTGGCTCCTTGGGGCCTTATAAAAGTGTGGAGGGTTACACTATTATTATTTTTTTCTATGCTAGTTAAATGTTGAATAAGCATACGCATAGAAAATGTATACTATTTAGAGTTTATATACATTTTATTGAAGCTAGATTTAATTCTTGCTTGCACCCAAATGTTGATCCCAAAATTACCTACTAAGAGATGACTCAGAAACAGAAGAACTAAATATTTGTCTAAAGATGGATGAATGTATCAATTTTAATGACAAATATCTACTGATCTCACTGTTTCCAGAAAGCTAGTTGATGGAAACCAGTGTATGCATGTGGTGGGGGTGAGGAGTCGGGGGGCAGGGAGTACTCTCAGAATTAGAACTATTTTCTCCTTTATATAACTTTGAATTGTGGGAAAGGCTCCTCAGCCTTTAAGGCTTTCATAGTGGAGTTCTACTACCTATAATTTCTCTCTAATACGACATTGATTATAGTGCTTTTTCTTAGTTTATGAAGCTCATCTTTCCCCCTTATTAGGGTCCTCTATTCTGTCATCATAGTCATTAACTAAGAGAGTTATAATTTTCACCAAAACAATATGAAAATCTATATTTATATATTTTATTTTCACATCCATCTCTGTTTTTTAAGCCTCTACAGATTTTTATTCCTTCAATTATTATCATTTAAGTTGATTACTTGTATATCTTTCTTTCTTTCCATAGAGTGTTATGTCCCAAGACAACTCTATACCCCTGTTCTTATTATTCAAATTCAGTATTTGGAGAACAAATATTTATATGATGGTGAATATCCTAATATTCTATCTCTCCTGTTAAACTGTACATATATAGATTCAAATATTAAACATATTTACCCTCACTGTCCTATAAAAACCAATTGAATGGATAGATGGATCCAAAGCAATGACATAAAATATATATACATGATACTAAATAAGCCATTACACCCACATTCATCCTCTGTCTTACCGGTCCATGGCACGTGAGGAGACCGTCTTCCATCTTCTCGCACTGAGAGTCGCATTCAACACAGATGGAACCATTTTCAAACTCTCGAAATTCCCTGTGGAAATATCAACTGCATGAGGAGGTGTAAGCAAGCAAGGCATCAACTTAACAAAGGGAGCAACATCTGCTGGGAGGACTGTTGGCAGAGTAAATTCTTGAGTTCAGTTCTCTAATGTGCCAGGAGCCACAGATGCAGTTTCCTTTGCCTTAAGGAGGAAGCTTTCCATTAAAAGGAAAGATATACAGCATCCAGATGGTTCTCCTTGCCCTTGATTGGATTCAACAACAATTGTTTCTTTCTGGAAGGCGCTCTCCTCTGAGAGATATTCTAGCACTTTCCGAAAATAGAAAATAATCTCTTTTGGTGACACAGCAGAATCACTTTTACCTCTTTGAGTAAGTCTATATCTGTTTGCCTCTATATAAAACAGTTGAGTTTTAATTTCTAAACCATTGTGTTTTTTAATTGTCAAGCTACATTAATGTGCTCCAACCTTGTTCTTCAAATCCCAAGACTACTAAAGTTATTTTTGGTTAAACTTCAAAACTTGCTTTGAGAACTTTTCTCCCGCTAAAGTATCTACCTGCCTTAGAGAATTAGAAATATATTTTAATGCTAGATTTTATTTTCTTAGATTATTGATCTAATATCACAACATTCCATTCAGTCTAAATTCTTTTTTGAAATATTTCTATCTGGCATAACATAAATAGATTAGTTTAATGTCCATAGTCTAAAAACCTATTACTGTAATCTACCATGATTATGACCGTCCCTTTTTATATCATTACATTTTTTTTTGCTTATGTAGTGAATATATTTAAATAAGAGCATTTAGATAACTGGAGTGAGAAAATACAATAATATGGAAAACAGAAATAATTTTTTTCTTTCTTTTTCTGATCTCTCTCTGCTCTACTTATTAAACTGAAGGTATTTTGCCATTTCAGTTTCTTTGCTTCCTCAGAAAATATTACATTCCATGGTCCAGTAAGATCACTCAGGGGGTAAAGGTATTTAAATCACAAAGCCTGGAGAGCTGAGCTTCATCTCATAGACCAGTGTAAAAATGGAAGGAGAGAAAAAAAATTCCATAAAGTTGACCTCTGACATTTACACGTGAGGAATCACAAAGTCATCCTCTACCACACACACACACACACACACACACACACACACACACACACACACACACACTTAAAATTACATTCCTTTCTCTTATAGTTTCCAGCTCTAAAGCTATTTGTGCTTTGCTGTAGACTGGATATATGTGTCTTCCCAGCGACTGCTAGTGAAGCTATGATCTAAAGTGGAATAGTGTTCGGAGATAGAGCTCACAAGAGTTGAATTTCCTCTAGATGAGACCATTTTTTATGTCTATTTGTATATGTTTTAAAAACATAATTATTCCATTTCAAGTCTAATATAAATATTTCGCTTTGGTAATTGGGAGCCAGCCATCTACTATGTTAAATTATATTGTTTTCACTAAAATACAAAATGAAATGTTGGGTAAGGTAATTTAGTGTCATTAATAAAGTTGGTAATTAATTAATTTTTATGTCCAATTTAGTTATAGTCTTTTGCCATTGTAACCTGAGTCATCTTTTGAATCCAATATCAACACAAATAGTGCAATTATAAATTAATTATATGATAAATTTTAAAACAATTTTTTCTATTTGAACACATAAAGTCTTAATAAGCAGTGGAAGTCCAAAGGGCAAGTTTTATATTCTGTTGGTTAAATTAACACTAAATCTAGATATCTATTACATTAATTTTTAAAATTTGGACTTAATCTTTTGAGTTTACTTAGGCATTTTCATACCTATATGCCATTATGCTTTCTTCAAAGACAAAAGAGTTAAGTTTAGCTCCAAAATATAGAGCATGGGTAGGTTATTATCTGCACAGGAACTACCCATTTCTCCACATTGTTAATACTGGAACAGTAAGATATTACTTCATTTCAGATCAACACTTTTATAAGTGGTCTTGTTTAAAATCAGAGTTATAAACCAAACCTTTTTTATGCTTCATTAACACAAAGGTTGTAAAGTAGGTAACTGAGGAGAACTTTAGAATAAAAGGTGAAAATGACCCAAGAGAGGGCACTTAAACTCTACCAAAAAGTTACAAATAGTGTATAATGAAATTTTATGAGAGTTTAGTAGGCTTATGAGCTTCAGATAATTACTAGTTTTGGATAAAATACTTTGGCCGTTATAGGGTTATGATGACAAATGAAGTTCTTAATTTGTATGCTGCTGAAACAAAGGCTGTACTTTCCTCACTCCTTTACCCCAGTATTCACCATTACACACACACACACACACACACACACACACACACACACACACACACACAGAGTAAACTCATGTCATAAGAGCAATGGAGAGACCAGTGCCTTCTTTGCTAACTTCCGTTCACAGGCTCCTGACGTTCTGCCTTCTTTCATGAGTGATCCTGTTTGTGGTCTTAAAGTGTTATTGAGCCTTTGATTATCCCTGTATCTATCATTGTTCTTCTTATTCTGCATCTCCAAGTGAATTAGCTGTGGTTTTGCAGACTTCCCTTCATTTGGATGGGAATGATCCCATAATGACACTGTATGACACTAATGTGTTAGCACAGTCAGTCTTCGGACCCGGAGTGAATGATGACGAAACACTGGGCCCGAAATCCAAATATTAACACTATTATTTGAGCACTATACATAGCACTACTATTTGAGAACTAAACACTCGACATTTAGTTTATTAAGTATCCTCTACAAACGGAGAAAAAAATGTTTAATTGAGATGTGATTTTTAAATGTACAATTGCCATCAAAGATCTTTCACCTGTGCTCTGATGTTTTTGTAGTTGTCTCAAGTATCCAGGATGTATGCAAATAGGAAAAGCTTTGGGGTTTCAAGTTTCAATGTTTCATTATAACTCACTTTTCCTTCCATTTTTTTTTGTTGGCCGTTATAGGTAGTGTCTGTAGCTGAGACTCCTCTTAGCAGGCGTCATGGAGACTGAAGAGGACACCATCTGACTAGACAGGACTCCTAGTGCAGGAGGGGAACACAAACCCACCCAAGGAAACTTCCACCCAGGACTTGCCTTGCCTACAAGATGGGCAGGGACAGGGATAGGGTGGAGATTGAGGAAATCTCCAGCTTCGGCACGGCTCAGCTTGTGACCCATCCAGGGGAGACAGCCCACCCCTGGCACTATTGAGTATACTCTGTAGTGCTTGCATATGGGAGCCTCGCGTGGCTGCCCTCGGAGTGGCTCCACCCAGCAACTGATGGAAGAACAAACGGAGACCCACAGCCAAACATTGGGTAGAGCTCCGGATGTCTTGTGGAAGAGTGAGGGAAAGGATGGAGGGCTCAGAGGGGACTGGAGCTCCATGGGAGGATTGACAGAGCCAACTAACCCAGGGCCCAGTGAGGCCTGTGGAGACTGGAACTCCAGCCAGGGACCATGCATAGACTTGGGTACCCTGCATAGATGTAGCCAGTAGGCAGGCAGCTCAGTCATCTTGTAGGTATCCTAGTGAGGGAAATGGGGGCTAGCTTTAATATGGACTTTGCTACCTGCCTCTTTGTTGCTTTCCTCTGGTGGGGTGCCTAGCTAGGCTACAGGTGAAGGGGATGCTTTTAGCCCCGATGATGCTACTTCATATGCTGGTGTGGGTGTGTGGGGATTTCCTATTCTCTGGGGAGTAGGGGAGGGAGGAAGGGGGAGTCAGGGAGGATGTGGGATGGGGGGAGAGGAAGGAGGGCACTCTGACCAGGATGTAAAGTGAATAATTAATAATAATAAAAAAGAGTTGCAGAAATACATTGACTTTTGCCACTTGTGTTTGGATTCAAATTAGACTGAATTGATTGACTTTTTTTTCCTTCAAAAAGTCTTTCTATTTTTTCTTCTCTTTATGTGTAACATGCCAAAACATCCTTCTTCTATAAATATATACTTATAAATGCACTTCTCATTTTTATGAATGTATAATATTATTTGACTGACTTTATCAGTTTTTACTCAGCCATTTTATAAGCTCAGGTTAACCAAGGAAATGGAAATGATTCTAATGCTACCCACAGCAAGACCCTCATCAAGATCACGCTAAACACATTTCATTCCCTATAACTCTAAAGTTGCCAGCGTATTATTCACATTTTTCATAAAACAACAACAACAAAAACCCAAAACCAACCAACCAAGCAAAAAAAAAAAAAAAAAAAAAAAAAAAAGAAAAAGAAAAAAGACCTTTAAACCACTGAGATGGCATGTATCTCCTAAGGCCAGATACTGGGGAATTAGAGGCCAGAAGATGACTAGAGCTTAGAAGTTTAAACAAGCTTAGGCAACATAACAAGACCTCACAGAAGGAAGAAATGGAGGAAGACTTGGAAAGAGGAAGGAAGAACAAAGGAAGGCAGAGTATGAATGTTAGGGGAAAAGAAAGGGAGGGAGAAGACAGGGTGGGAGAGTAAGAAGCAGGAAGAAAAAAAAAAACCATCAGTATGAAGTTAAAAGATTAATTTGCCACAGAAGCTACCCTAACTGGATTCCTGGGAAACACAAGAGAAGTCAGAAAATACTGCAGGAAGGAGGAATGCGTGAGAAACCCTCAGGGTGTAGAGAAAATCTGAGAGCAATCTGTATGCTGCTTTAAAATATTCTGTGTCATATTTTATTTATTTCTGTAAGGTGATTGAGATTGTCAAATGCCAAACACATATCTAGTGATTAGGATTCAAAAGCCAGTGGTTTTGTTTTAGTATTCGTTTGTTTGTTTGTTTTGTTAGGTTAGGTTCAATTTGGAAATGTGACTAAGAAAAAAATGTACAGCAATTTTTTTGTTGTTAGTTAGTTTGTTTGTTTGTTTTTTGAAACAACATTTCTCTGTGTAGCCTTGGCTGTCGTAGACTTGCTTTGTACACCAGGCTGGCCTCAAACTCAGTGTTCGGAAGAAAGCAATGTATTTTTATATTTTGTATTTCAGACAATATTAAAGCTAAAATGCTTAGGAAAATAGGGCTCATGAAAGGATGAAAATCAGAATCCCTGTACCCTAGTGATGATTTTATTATTCAGGCATTTTTTGTGATTCTACCTAATATTTTATTATGCTGGTCTTTATTGTTTAAAATTTGCTGCTAGATAAAGTGATTTCTAGAATCCCCTATCTGCTTAGGAATGCATGCATCCATATTAATCTTACTGTAACATGTGCTTAGTGAACTAAATTCTAGTAAAATTCACTTTAATGACATGGTGTGCTACATGCATGTATAGTTTGATCTGAAGTACTTTATTTAGAAGGGTATCTTTTTTATAGAGAGAAGACTAAACTTTCATAGTAATATGAAGAAGCTTGAATAAAATTCCAATGGGTAGGATCTATTTATTATCATATTAACACGCGTATTAACATTCTTAGTATACCTTACAAAGTTATAATATGGAATATTTCAAAATATACAAATCTCATTTTAAGTTACTTTTAATCTACACTTAAAAAATTCAACTTTGTTACCTAATTTCATAAAGTAAATTTGCCTTGGCCACTTGTAAGAAGAAATACATATCGTTATGAAAATGATGATTATACTCCAAACATGAGGCATAAAACTGGTGTTATCAGTGATCATGATATTAGTTGTCAAAATGAGGAAATAAATGAATGGGGAAAATAAATGAAGACCTTCAAAGGCATAGTTTCCAAATTTGCTAAAGTACTTTCAATTGGCTAGATCTGGATAGGGGTTTGAAGTTTACGGCCTGTATTGTCCTTGGCTGGTGCCTAACTTTGAGCAGGACCCCTGGGCGAAATCTGCCTATCATAATGTTCTTCTTGTAGGTATCTAGAATCCTCTGGATCTTTCAACTTTTCCATTCTTCCATGCTTCTCTCATCTAGAGTCCTAATAGGATGTCCTCCCCTCTATCCCCGTTTGCTGGTTAGTGAAGGCTTTCATGGGACATGCCCCTTGGGCTAGTATGCAAATATAAGTGACTATATACCATTTGAGTCTTTCTGCTTCTGGGTTAACTCACTCATTATGATCATTTCTAGCTCAATCCATTTGTCCACAAATTTTGGGAATTCCTTGTTTTTAATAGCTGAGTAGTATTCCATAGTGTAAATGGACCACAGTTTCTTTATCCATTCTTCTACTGAGGGACACTTAGGCTGTTTTCATGTTCTGGCTATTATGAATAAGGTGAGTGGAGAGTGGAGTCTGACTTTCACACGTACTCTGGTGCCTCATATTTGACCACGTCCCCTGTATGGGGAGACCTGGTAGCACTCAGAGGAAGGATAGCAGGCTACCAAGAAGAGACTTGATACCCTATGAGCATATACAGGGGAAGGAAGTCCCCTCAGTCACAGTCATAGGGCAAGGGAGTAAGGGGAAAATGGGAGGGAGGGAGGAATGGGAGGATACGAGGGAGGGGATAACCATTGAGATGTAATATGAATAAATTAATAAAATAAAATTTAAAAAAAGAAAGTACTTTCAATTGAAATAAACTGACTTATGTACAGCTCCGTGAAATATATTATAACACTAATGAAGGACAAACACAATGCCTAAAATTGTCCTATGATAAAGACATTTTATGGGCTATGCAATACCACAGTGGAGGGTGAATACTAAGGTTCCTTGCAAGCAATGTGATGATTACAGTACCACCCGGAATTAAAAACACTGGGTGGAAACACTGCGTTTTACTAAATGAAAAACAGAAGCCCAACCCTCTTCAACTCAAACCATAGATGTAGTTTTTCTAAAGACTGCACTGATTATCAAGGACACAGCTACATGAGCTGTTCCTCAGGTGGAAATAGGCACACAATCTGAATAGAGAAAAATCAGGAGCTCAGCAGTCCACTCTAGGTGAAAGTGGACCGAAGATATAAGAGGGTAAAACTGCAGCTGATGAGATGGTGTTAGGGCAGTGGTTCTCAGCCTGGGGGCCACAACCCTTTGGCAATCCTCTTTCTTAATAAATATTTGCATTATGATTCATAACAGTATCGGAATTACAGTTCTGAAGTAGAAACAGAAATAATTTCATGTTTGGAGATCACCACAATATGAGGAACTGTATTAATCGGACGCAGCCTTAGGAAGTCCGAGAACCAGTGGTGTAAGAGGAGACAGGTTGTAGCTACCTACCATCCATTAAGATTTATCTGTCTTGGGAAATATTTTCAAAATGTGTGTACTAGTCAGTGTCAGACTTAATATTTCAAACAAAAGTTATTTCTTTTTCCCTTAAAACAACTTGATATTTTTTTTTTCTTGCATCACGGGTGCTCCTGAGAAATCTTGAGGGACATTCATTCTAAATCCATATCATTTTACTAAAGCCTAGATTTTTGTTTTAATTAGCTCATAGCTCATGAGTTAAGGTAGCATGGTGGCCTCTTACCCATCATAGAGGTTGCACGACTCTATGCAGATTTTCCCCCTGCTGAAACGCTGACATGAAAGGCACTGGTCTGGTCCAGGTCCCCAACAGCCATCACTTGAACAGAGGTGGTTGCACACCATCCCTTCAGCAGCTGAAAGATACGCCAAAATCAACAAGAAATAAGATAAGGAATGCGTTACAAAAGGGATTTTACTGGGCTATGAAAGGCCACTGTGGATGGTGGCCTTTTTCTTGTAGGCAATATGATGGTTGCAGTAACATCCAGATTTAAAAACACCAGGTTAAAACATTGCTTTCTAGGAAGTGAAGGAATACATGCCAAACCCTCTCTAACTCAAATCATTGATGCAGTTTTTCTAAAGCCCTCACCAGTTATCAAGGACACAGACACACGGGCTGATTCCCAGGTGGAAACAGGTACACAACCTGCAGGGATTAAAAAACAGGAGCTCTGCAATTACCTTAGGTGAAAGTGGAAGGATCTTTTGAGAAAAAGCTGAATAGTATACTAAAAAGCATATTTAACTAAAACATGATTATATTACTTTCCCTTTCCACTGTTTTCCATCAAACCCCTCTAAGTTCCTACTTTTATTTATTTTATTTTTTATATATTTTATTAATTTATTCATATTACATCTCAATTGTTATCCCATCCCAAGTTCCTACATTTAAAAAATGTTAATTTATTATAATTTATTCAGATTACATCCCTATTGTTATCCCCTCATTTGTATCTTCCCATTCCTATTTTCCCTACTCTCTTTAGCCCTATTCCCCTCCACTAGCCTCTGACAGAAGGGGACTCTTCCCCCACTATATGACCTCAGCATGTCAGGTCTCATCAGGACAATCTTCTTCCTCTTCCTCTGTGCCCCCTCTGGACCTCCCCTCCAAGGGAGAGTGATCAAGTCCAGGATACCAGAGTTCATGTTAGAAGCATTTCCTGCTCTCCCCATAACCTTGGAGAATGAGCTGTCCATTGACTCTATCTGAACAGGGGTCTAAGTTTACTGTATGCATTCTCCTTGGGTGCAACAGTTTGTGCAGGCGCCTGGATCCAGATCTGCTTGCCTTGATAACGGTTCAGGAGCTCCACAAGGAAACTGAGTTCCTACATTCACACTCTCCTATTGATGTGTGTTTGTGTGTGTGTGTGTGTGTGTGTGTGTGTGTGTGTGTGTGTATGCACCCGAATGTGAGTATGTAAATCTATACATGAAATATGATACAACATGCTCAATAGTTTCAAAGGTTTGAATCTGCTTTGGACATCTACCCAATTGTCATCCTTCCTTTTCCCTCTAACTTCTTTCATATTGCACAGTTACTCTATTTGTATAACAAAGCATCCTTTCTATGAGAGTAAGCAAAACCTCTTCATCTAATTGAACTCAAATGGAGAACACCTTAATATAAACTTTCCAAAGTAAAGAGCAAATGACACCTTTCCCAAGCTAGCATTATGATTCATTAATACACCAACAAATTCCTTTCAACTCAACATGAAGGGTTTAAAAAGGAAATAGAAGAAAGAATGATATAATTAGCAAAATTATTTTTGGAGTAAATGGAAGTAAGAAAGATTCACATAATACAGGAAGAGGGAGAGAGTATAGAAATAGGGCAGGCAAAATGGATCAGTGGTTAAGAGAGCTTGTTGCTAAGTGTGATAACCTAGAAACATGGTAGACCAACGATCTAACTTCCAAGATATCCTCAGATGACTAGAGGCACCTTGGCATTTACATGTATACATGTACAAACATACAAATAAGTTAATTAAAATCTAAAAGTTAAGAATAGAAATAAAATAATTTTGCAGGCTTCTCTATTGTGTAACTTAGGTAATAATACAGTTAGGTCATGTATAGAAATGTGTACAAAGAATATTCAATAAACTGAAGTAAATATTAGGAGATCTGCAGATAATATTATTAACACTGGTTGTATATATACATACATATACATATATATTTTCTAATTGTTATTGTTCTTATCTGTTGACATTCCTCCTCTCCCCACTGCTAATCTTCTGTTTTCTTGCACATACTTAGCAAGCAGGCCACCACTGAGCTATATCCCTAGGCTTTTGACAAAGCATGTCATTAAGTTACATAAGTTAAATTCGCTCTGTAGTTAAAAATGGCCATGATCATCTTATTGTCCTGATTAGTGCCTGAGAGTTTTGTCATAGACCATGTATTAGCATTTTGCTGTTTAGATTTTGTTTGGAGAAATACGGTAGACTTTAATGATCTTGTTGTAAGTTTTCTACTTAAAGTTTACCACTTGTGTTCTCATTTACAAGAAACACTTATTTTGTATAGAATTAGTGCATAACGTTATTAGTGACAGGATTCAAAGCGTTGAACAAGAACAAAGACTTCAAATCCTGTTCTGCATATCTGAAAAGTTAACTGAGGCACCTGGACAACAACATGGGTTTCATGAAAAGTTAAGAATACTCAAGATAAAAGTGTGAAGAATCTTTCCTATCTTCCCATTAGTTACCATTTTAACCATTACAAAACAAAGACTTTCAGCCAAGAATACTTGGGAGTTGTGTTGGTAAGAGTAAACATAAACAGCAAGCATAGCAGGGATCATGAAATTCAGCCCGTCCAGAATGCACTTAAGAAAGAATGATGCTCACATTGCCTTGGTGAGTAGCTTTAAAACAATAATATAAACTGTCCAGTTCACATCTCCTTCATCCAAATCCTAAAACTAAGGAGTACTTACTTTAATCCGTGTGATTGACAGACTAACCAAGATACATTGTTATTTTATAACTGGGTAGCTGAATAATCTTTCTTATAATTTTAAGGAGAAGAACACTAACTTTTATGAACATACGACATTGATGACAAACAGACATCAAGTGCATCTCCCACCAGAATTAGCCATTGAGGGGTGGATACCAAGCTGGTGACTTCATTGAAGTGTGTTTGCATTATAACAGTACAAACTTCATTAGTGGCTTAACCTATTGATGTCATTTATATTTTGTACTCAAATGTTTGTGGGAGTCTAGTAAAAATAGCCAGTATATGGAATCAACACAAGTCTAATGCAATGAGTGTTAGTGTACAGATGGTCCCACTAGTCTGTCCTTCAAGGTCCCAGCAACCTCTTATGTCATCATCTGCCACCACCACCAGGAAAGTACCAGGTGTGTGCTGGATAAAAGGACTCTGCCAGCCTCACCAGTTCTCTCAGTCTCTTTCTCCTAGTCTCTCCCTCTCACAGTCTCTTTCTATCTCTATTCTCCTTCCGTCCCTACATCTTGTCTCTATGTGTCCTTCTTTGTCCTCATGGCTCTGTCCCTGTGTGTCTGACTGTCTACATATCAAATCATCTGCTGCTCCCTAACTTCTCTCTCCCCTCCCTCACCCCTCCTCTCCTTTATATCAGGCATGTTACATGGCCTAACCATTATTATAGCAATGAGTATCCAGGTTAACAAATCATAATATGTTATCTAGAAAAGGACGGAAAGAAGGAAGGAGGAAGAGAGGAAGAGAGAAACCCCCTTGAACAGATGCATAACATGGATATTTCTACAAAGCACTGTGTATGTAATATGAAAGAACATGAACAGGGAGCATATCATAACCAAGGGTTTAACTTACAACTTTGACATTGCCACAGAAGACACCAGTAATGGAGACTGCAAAGAGTTGTGACTACTGGGTGACAAAAGGAAGTGCTCAATTACTGCAGAAACATTTTGTGAATGATTGTAGTAAGGAGGGGAACATGATTCAATGCATTTTTCACTGAGTTTTTAGAAATTGACTATATAAAATCATACTTCCATAAAATGAAAAGATACAAAAAATAAAAAGTAATGCAATGTTTTATTTTTAATTTAAAACATTTAAATGTAATTTAAAATATTTATTTTAGGGTTGTTAGGAATTAAGAACACGGCCTCAATTAACTTACATCTTCAGCCTCTTTGAAAACTTAAAATTACAAAAAAACCTTTAATGCAATAATTTCATATACATATATATTCTCATGAAAAGTTATGTTCATTGTATAGTTTAGACTCTATTTCATTGGTTAATTAGAATGGATTCTGCAAGCTCATAGATTTGAATGCTTGGTCACTAGGTAATGACACTATTTGAGGGGCTTAGGAGGTATGACCTCTTGGAAAAGTGTGTCACTATGAGAATAAAATATGACCTTCATTCACATTGTATTGAGAGGTAATTCTGTATAGTTGGTTGTTAATTACTGAACTGGCAGTGAGCTAAATATTAACAGATTTTGGCCTTGTCATTACTACAACCCATTACTGGCCTCCTGTTTTGTAAATCCTAAAGAAAAGGTCACACTATCCCTAGACTGTTTAAGAGCATCAAATAACCCCTTATGGAGATGGCTTCAAATGTAGCAAAGAAGCCACAGGGCAAAATGTCCTCCTTTCTACCACAGACAGAATTCTGCCTATAAAGGGCAAGATTGGATGTAGGCAGAGTCAATGGCCAAAGTCTAAGACAGGGTTAGCAAGTCCTCAATAGTTCCTACCTCACAAATATATCTCTGAGATATATTGGGGTAGAAGGCTGAAGAACATGCTCCAACATTATAGAGAGTTTTGGGTGATTATCCAGATAACAAACTGTCTCTGTCATCTTCTCGTTTGGAAAGCCACTCACCTGCACTCTCGGCATACCCAGGTAATCAAGTTTACTCCTTCTCAAGCCTCTGATGGAGTTGAAGACCAGGTAGCTTAGTTTTACAATGAAGCTTAGTTGTTTAGGGGCTAATATTATTTTATATCTAGGTAGATGTTTTAAGTTGATAATGACAAGATGTGATGGAGATCGATCTACATTCAGAATTTTAGATGCACCAGGATAGGAAAGATGTTTTATTTAATGCTGTCAAATACATATAACCAAAACACTAAGAATGTAACATTTATATAATTTCTGATTGTGCCATGGTTCTTCTTGCTATAGGTAGTTTATTGTATATATATATATATATATATATATATATATGTGTGTGTGTGTGTGTGTGTGTGTGTGTGTGTGTGTGTGTGTGTGTGTGTGTGTAATAATATTAATATATATGTAAAAATAAAAATGTTTAATTAATAAAAAAAAAAGAGTTGTACCCAACGCATCTCACTGCTGATCGGTTGTTATAACAATCTGACAATTGCAGAAAGTGGAAGGAAGGACTTCCTTGTAGAAAAAGAACTATGAGAAGAAGAAAGCAGAGGGTCTTTTCACCAGAGAGATGGGAGGAAACAGATGTGACTACAGACCTCGAAGGTACAGCAAGCCTCATGGCAGGACATGGCTAGGTGGTCAGGCTAACTTAGATGAGGTAGTTGAGAGTCTGCCTAGCAAAGGCCTGAGCTTCAAAATCTTAAAAGGTCTCAGTGTCTTTATTTTTATGGTTGGTAGGTCATCAGGGTCTTAAAATGAAGATGAGCTTTGAGGTTTAAAAAAGCCTTCCAGCTGAGAGTTTCCCTCCTTCTGCTGCCTGCTGATCTGGATGTTGAACTCTTATAACTCTTATCTATGCCTGCATCATGGCAGCCTGCACACTACGATGCTTCCTGACATGTTGACAGTATCTTAAACTTCTGACACTGAAAACAAGTCCCAATTAAATATCTTCCTTTAGAAGAGTTGCTGTGGCCATGGTGTCTCTTCACAGCAGCAGAATACTGACCAAACAATTGCCAATTAGATTATAAACTGGTTTTTAGATCTACCACTGAATTTGGCAACACTTGCGAGATAGAGTATTTTATACAAGTATCTTATATTTTTGATTCTGTTATCCTACAGGAGAATCTAAAATCTCCTCAAAAGCAAGAATAAGTGGTATATTCCCTCCTGATGCTGAGAACTTGGTGGACGAAGATGATGGTCCCCGAATAGAGGAGGAACAGTTTTCCATCAAGGGTACACAAACAACCAGGGCCTGCTACTTGACCTTCCAAACAAGTACCTATTACTGTCTTAATATTGAATGGGCTAGCTATTAAAAAAGGGGGAGCCTGGTTGAATAAAGAAGATGTTCATTGTATGTCTTTGACAGGTATAACTATCATCCCTGCCCTCCTTCTTCCTGGCTGCAAAGAGGTGAGCAGGTTTGTTGTAATACGTGCTCTTTCCCCATGACTTTTTTCCACCTTAGCCTCAGACCACCTGATCCAATGGGTCATTGATTAAGACTGATAATGTGAAATAAAAATTAATATTGTCTACTTTTTAAAAATTGTCTGCAATTTTCTAGGGCATCTTAACAATGATCACATGACCAAAACAGACATTATTAAATGTAAAGTGTGCCACTTGTTATGATATATATATACACCATTATGAACTACTTCCACAATTCAGATGATAAATGATCATTTCTAAAAGATTTCATCTCACATATGGAATCCTTCATGCTTTCTCATCTCCTCAGTAAACCACAGGTCAGTTCTGTTGCTATAGTTATTTGTAGTTTAAGAAATTTTCTATAAATGAAGCTACATTAAATGCCTATCTTTTAATCTACTGGAAGCATAAAGATTCTAGACTCTTGTCAGGTTGACAGTTACTACTGACCATCTCAGGAGTATTATAATCATTGCTCCTATAAACATTCTGTATAGGTATGTGTGTGGCTGTGACTGTTTTTAAAGGAAAAACTTAAATAAAACCATATTCAGGCTATTGGTCATATGGTAAGATCATTTTCAGTATGATATTCTTTCTTATACTGCCAAAATATTTATAGTTGTTCTGCTTTACACTCTCAACAACAGAGCATGGTCAATTGTATTATAATTTAGATTTTGGTAACATAGGTTATAATATGTACTTAACATTTGTACATAATTTTCATAAAATGTTTCATTGATTTGAATATTTTAGACTTTTTTACTAATAACTATGAGATATGTTTAAATGTTATTTCTGATTATGTATTAATTTTTACTGGTCAATTATTTAGGATCTATCTATCTACTCTCAATCTATCTATCCATCCACCCATCTCTCATCTATCTACCTACTATTGTCTATTGCTATCTATCATCATCTATCTACTATATATTTATCTATTTTCTACCTATCTAATAATCACATTTATCTAAATACCTTTTTTCTCCTAAGCTATAAGCTGGACACCTATCCCTTTAGTAGGAAAGTTTGAAAAGCAAATTTTATAAAACCTTGGGCTCTTTCTCACTATATAGTCTAGGCAAGCCTTGAATCTATGATCTTTCTGCCTCAGCCTCCTCAGTGTTGAGATTATATTAGTGCCATAACACTCAGCTTTTCTGATTCTTCTTTCTATTTTCAGAGCATTGTGTAGATTAACATATGGTGCCCACGATTGATCATGTATCAAACATAATTGAATGGTTTTCATGAACCAATGATCTTTATGGATGGGAAGTAATAATATTGTTTTTATAAATGCAAATTATATGGTTATTTATTAGTTTCACATTCCATATTTCTTTCTAAAAAGCTTATATGTACTGGCTGTGGTATCATCACTCTTTCCAGAATTATGAAGAAGAAATCCTCATATATTAAGAGAACAAATTGTGAAGATGATGAAGGTATTTAAATAATTCTATACTATTATTATATATCTGAGTGTTTATACTCATTCCTTATCTTGGGTCTTCCTAAAAATCACAGTAAATATATCAAAACCATTGTGTATCAAATTCTAAGGCCCCCAGCTGCCTCTTGGTTTCCTTCTTCAGGAAGCTGTCTAAGCCATCAGTACCTGTTTGACACTGTCTATTCCATGGTAGTCCATTTACTATTTGGTATATTATACCAACCCACATATTTTATTTTTCAATATTAATACCAATTTACTCTTATATTTCATCTCTCCAATTTTCAGTGGTGACAGAACTTTACCATATGTTAAAAGGTTAAAATGTTGGGGTTTTCTGCTGTTTATTTGACCTTGATGTTTTATCTACACCAAGATCCCACTTCTTCCATTCTCTGTTGCCTCTTTGATTCTTTATTCATGTGCCTAATAGCATAGAAACTTTGAATCAAGGCAACAGAATCACATGAAAGAGAGGCTACACTAAACAAGAAACCATAATAACTACTTTTGACTCATTCTTTCCAAACAACGAGATGGAACTGAAGACTGGAAGCTTATTTTCTCTAAAGCAAAGGCAAGGCACATGCCTCCAAAAGGTGTGAAACAAAAGGGCAGGGAAGCCACTTTTCTGAAATTCTTAAGAGAAAAAAAATTCAATTGTCACCAAGAAGTGAACACACATTGGATCTCCCTGAGCGATCATCCTGTGTGGAGCAGAAGGCCTATTCATGGCTTAGAGGGCAGAAGGCCAGTGTAAGCCTCTCTAAAGGAACTTTAGCAATGGAGTTTTAGGAAACCTTTCACTTCCTCTGTGTTTTCTCCAGAAGCTGTAAAATAGATTTTTTTCATCTCATCTGAATTGTACCTGTCTATTGAAAAATTGGATAGATAATAATGTGCTTAGTATTTCGAACTTTTTAGAGAATATTGAACCTGCTTCCATTGAAATAGAGATGAACATAAACTAATGAATTTTGCTACAGCTCTGCATGTGTGACAGTAAATGGATTAGCTTAAAAATATTGAAATGGAGCACCTATCTATGGACACAAAGGCAGAAAAAATTATTTCATTGTATTCCAAATCTAACTAACTAGTTGCAAAACTAACGCTGGTATTATTTGTCATACATCGAAGCAAGGGTGTTACTTAGAATGGATTTAGTCAGGCAGGATTAATCTTATTTTAATGCTGAAAAGTTTGTTTTATATAAAGGTGTTAAGCTTTCTGATATGATAGACATAGGTTCAAATTTTTATCACTTCATAAGCCATGTTGCCATGGGCAATTACTTTCTTGATACAGGTTTACAAAATGAATACATTTTCTTCAGGATTGAGGTGAATATGATCATTAATATTAATGTGGTATTTAATACACAGTTGGGCATAAAAATAAACACTACAAAATACTACTTACAGTTGTTTAAAAATGGAGAGATGTATTCATGCACTTACTTTTAAAATTGCTTGTTTGGAAGCTACATTTTCTTGGACACTGTGAATACATATGTTCCCTCATAGAAGGTCTACCTACTTATGTGCATTGACTGGATCAATAGTCATGTCTATATAATTATTATTTTGATAGGTAGCCAAGGTGACATTATAGTATAGGGTGATGATAGAGCTTAGCATTATCCTCATGTTGAGAAGACAGCATTAGCCAGTGACCAGACTGTGCAGTGTCTGCTGAGTAGATTAACAAAATAAGAAGAATGGATTCAGAAGGTTCTATGGGAAATCATGAAATTCTAGCAAAGATTCCAAGGAAGTAATTTCAATTATGTTTTCATACAGCTCCAGAAAAGAGATGCCACGGAGAGAACTTCAGTGCTGTTTTTGGAGACTTGGCTGGACATGGGCAATGTTTCCTGGTAAGCTCTTGAAGTGGATGAGATTGAATTACATACATCATCTGTTCACCATTTTCAGGATATCATGAATGAGCTGGGGGACACTGTTGACAATGCTTTTTAGCAAGAGAAAACAAAACAAAACAGCCATCCACCCAAAACCCATCTCATTCACATATAAACACATATAAACACATGAATCAAATTATATTGATGGGACCAACTAGAAAACTTTAATAAAATATAAAATTTTAATAACTGGTGGAAAGGAAATAATAATGATAATTTAGTTAAGTCCCTATCAAATCAAATGAGATTTATTCATGATACAAAAGGTGGGAGATAGGAGGTGGAGCTTTCTTATATATAAGGATTCTTTTAGCTTACCCTTATCAGAACCATCCTTTTTTTCTTTCATAAAGATTGAGAGATATCTAAGAAAAAAGCAGCCTTAAGGATAAGCAAGTATAAAGTCCTGGTGATCAAATCTTAAGCCATGATCCAGCAGAACCTGAGAAACACTTTTCTAAAACAATACAAATATTGTCTCTTGAATCTGGATGTCAAAATTTAAAATGAGTCTCAATCCAGGCAGCATAAAGACTGATAACCTTCCCGAGGCTCCACCAGATAAAGTTTCCTTCACTCAGCTTAATAGGCTCCTTGGACCTCTCTTGGGTTGCAGACACAGCATTTCAACATCTGCTTTTATGCTTCCTTTCCTTTATGGTAGTCATTTTCCCCTTACAATGCATGGGGCATGGGACTGTATTTCTGACTCATTCTGATAACCTGTGGTAATGGTCACGTCTTTAAATTGATACCATCTGTCGGCCCCTCTGTCTTTTAAGGTACCATTCAAATGTTGTGCGTGACATGTGTCCATTCTGTGGGGCATCACTCACTGCACAGCAGATGCTGAGTTGTATTTCAGTAATTGTGTGAGCAGAAAAGTTCAAATAAATATTACAGAGAAGGACACTATTGTATTTACATGACAGTACATGTCTAAGAATACTAAAGGAGTGCTCTGTGACCCAACTAGGAGAGTAGGATTGCTACAATCCACTGATGAAACACAGAGGGGAAGGAGATGTTACCCATAGTACTTTCAGCTTCCATACTATGAGTACGTCGGGTCTGTGACCTGGGCATGAAATTGTAAAAGCAGGACTTGAGAGGAATGAGGTCCAGCAGTGACTAGATAGAGGTTGCATGGACTGGACCTGGCCCCCTACACACAGGTAACCGATGGGCAGTTTAATCGTCATGTGGGTCTTCTGGTAAGCTGACATGAATGAACTCTCTTGCCCGCTTTTTGTTAACTTCACCATTAGCCCTAAAGGGGCTTTTCATTTACTTCACCATAGCCCTAAAGGGGCTGCCTTGCCTGGTGTACTGGTGTACTGCTTGATGTACTGGGGTGGTTTCAGGGAGAGCACCTTTTCTGTCAGAATAGGAGAGGTGATTGGGGAAAGAGGGTGGGAAGGTGGGACCAGGAGGAGAGGAGGGAGGAAGCTACGATTATGATGTAAATTGAATATAGAAATTAAACATAAGTTTAAAAAGTCATCTAATGCCACTTATAATACTGAGTATGCTATAAAGTACTTCCGTGAAAAAACTACTTAATTACTGAAACTCTTAAGTGAATCAAAGTTAGTAACATAATATATTTTATATATGTACTATAATTACTAAATTAATAAGTAAACATCATTAAAAATTCTTTTCAGTTAGCAGGAATTTTTTGGTAAATACAAAATTAAAACACTGTTTAAAAGGTATATCTAAAGCTTACTTTTTTTGTTGTCTTCTAAAATTGTCCTGAAATGTATTGTTTTAAGTCATTCAACTGGAAAACATCCTAGTCTGAGTCCTTTTGAGAGAGTGAATAAATATACACAAGAAGAAGGTAATTATGTAGATAGTATGTTTTTATGCATATCTATTTTAAACTTTGTAGTTTTGGAGAATTTCTTTTTTTCCCCAACATAATTTTTTGTTGATAATTTGCAATTCCACATAGTGCATGCTTATATTATGCCCTTCCATTCTTCCTAGGTCCAACCCTCCCACACTTGCGCCCTCCCAAGTAAAAGAAAAAAAAGTGCCCCAAGTCCAATTGTTTTACCCACATAGTCTTTGGAACATTATCAAGCTCCTGGTGGCTAGTCCCTTACAGATAACTGAGTCCCCCTCCCCACCCTTCTGCTGCCAAGAGCCATCAACTAAGAAACGCTATTTTGCATCTTTCTCATAATTTTAAAGGACTCTCTTCAATGGCCTCCTGTCTGGACTGTTTTTCTATCTATCTATCTATCTATCTATCTATCTATCTATCTATCTATCTATCCATCTATCCATCTATTTATGTTTCTATTCATCTATCATTATCTATCCATCAATTCACTTATTTATTTCATTGAAGAAGGGAAGAGAAGTAGCCTCAGAAGCCTTCAATATCTCTCATGTGCAATTATGAGTCTGCAGTCATTGATTCCACTGCAAAAGCAGCTTCCTTGCCCACAACAGCCGATGACAACATGGGTCATCAACTTCCTCTGGCAGCAACATGAGACATGGACCGCAGCATGCTCCCTGGTGGCAGCACAGATTAGGGTCATTAACATGGTCCTCAGTGGCAGCACGGACCAGAGACCTCAAATTTCAAAGGAAAATATTGTATTTACATAATTCCCATTCCCTTTCCAACCACTCCAACTCCTCTGGTGTTCTCTCACTGCCTCTAAGTTTAATGACTTCTTATTTGATCATTGTTACAAGTTTATGCATCTGTGTGAAGACACACAGGTATGTGTATGTGTGTAAGTATGTATGTATGTATGTATGTATGTATGTATCTTGTATGGATGGGGATAACTTGATGAGTTTGTTTAGTACTACACACACACACACACACACACACACAAACACCACTACCACCACTTGAGATGGATAATTTTCCAGATGCTCATATATAGAGATAACCTTTTCTTCCACTTTCAACTGTCATTTATTACCCACATCTCATTGACTCTAGATTGAGCCCTTGTGAGGTGTCTCCCATCTGCACTGTGATGTCAACTGTGCCATTACAAAATTCTTCTTTAGTGACCATACTGTTAAGATGAGATGGTCATATCTCTCTTATACACATAATTCACACTGTAATGTGATACGCAGAGAAACAGGGGAAGAGACAAAGCAGAGTTTCCCAAAGACTCTCCCACAGACACCTGTCTTTGCATGCTGTGATAAGTACTAAGGATACAGAATTAAGGGGCATAGAACACAAATGTTTCTGTTAGTTTCCAAGTGTTTCTCTGATAAAATGACACTTTCTGCATGGCTTAAAACAATAGAAAATTCTTTCAGAAATCTCAAAGTCAGAAGCACGCATGTCTTGGGCAGTTATTTCCTTCTTTTTCCTTTCCCTTTCTTTCTTTCTTTCTTTCTTCCTTCCTTCCTTCCTTCCTTTATTGTTGTTGGGCAGATCATGACTCTAATGACCTAATTTCCTGTAGTTCCAGTCATGTTTTGCTTGCATGACCTTATGATTGTATAACTCCAGTTATGTCCATCTTCTCTCTAAATTGTCACATGGTATTTCCACTATCACTTTTCTTCTAAAGACACAAGTCACTGGAATAATGGCTAATCCTACCCATTCATTTTCATTTTAACTTGTATTTTAATCATATATTCAATTACTCGACGTCAGATTTCAAATTCAACCGGTCAGATTCTTCCAGTGTCTTTTGAGGGGCAGGAACAACACAAAGCACACAGAAGCACAGAGAAAGCTCTAGAAACTGGAGCCCACACTCCTGCATCTTAATATTCAATAGCTCTACCTTTAAAATGCTATAATCACTCATCTCGAGGTTAGTCACATTAGAGAATTGTCATTCGAAATGAAAACTGAACCTGCAGGGATGCTGGCTTTTTATCACCGAGCAGTTCTTGATGCATTTAGACATTTTAGGTTAAAAATGAGAAGAGATCTCATTTTTTGAAGCTAATCAACAACAGTACCTACTAATTATCCTTTGAAAAGAACATAGAGAGCATTTGAGTCATTGTTAGCAATTAGACATTGTGCTATTTCAAATAAAATAAGGAAAAAAAATTACAAAGAACAGTGTACTGATATTTACTTTGGTAATTTAGGAAGGGTGCTCTTAGAAGTATAATTAAGAGTTTCTATCTTCTGATTACTTCAAAGGATATTGTGTACACTGATTCCTGATTTATGCACCTCATGATTCATAGCAAGCCTGATTTAATGAAAAGTAAAGTAAAGTTCATTAATTTCTAAATGAACATAGGCTATCAGGTCCCAAAAAGCATTTCTATATCTTATTAAGCAGAATCTAGTTTGTATTTTCACAGGACAGAGATCATATAGTTAGAATAGAGTTAATAAACTAAAGATGGAGATATAGGACAGTTAGCATAGGAGAAAACCTTTCTTAGCTGTAGTGTCTGAAATTATGATTAATCAAAACTAATATCTAAAGTTCATATCTGTAGCAAACAGAAAATAGAAATAAGAATGACTTTAATAACTAGCGCAAGAGAATTTTATAGGAAATTGAAATTCCTTATGATATTCTAGAAAGTAAAATATTTACTATCTATTTGCCATTGTCATAGTTACCAGTGAAAAACAAATAGGAGAGTGCATGAACAAAATGTTTATCCTGACCATGTCCCTGTCGTATGCCTTTCTTCCTTCCTTACCAACTCCTTTCAGATTAAATATAGAATATACAGAAAAATGGTGTCATGTAGCCATCCAAGGAGTTTAGTGATTAGCACGTCATTGTAGTTTATGCAGTTTCTGTTTAGTAGATGCATTCTCAATGAAATAGAGTTCCTATTACCACATATCAGAAACTCGAAGACACAGATAAATACAAAGTTGTATACAACCTCCCTCTATATCTGTGTATCTGTGGCTTATGTTTCTGCAGATGTAATCAACCCTAGGTCAAAATACAAAACAAACATTAATTTGAAATGGGTACAAACACTTAATGAATATTATCCCCTATATACATATGGTATCATATGCATACTATTTGCACAGTATTTAAACTGAAAAATTATTATAAGTGACATAGGTATAATTTAAAGTGCAGTGAAGGATATCCATAGGTTGTATAAAAAAATATTCCACGATTTTTTTTTACAAAAGAGAATTCATGGCTATAGATTTTAGAGTTGTGCTGGACTTCAAGAACTGACCCCATGGAAACAAAGCAATGGCTGCTTTTCTTTAGTATTTTAGGTAAAAACCAAACTTTCTACCAAAAACAAATAAGAAAAACAACAACAACAACACACTTTTCATCACTACACATTTTTCTTCTGAAGCATTACCCAAGCTTTATATATTGTGGATTTTAAAAAGGACATTGTCACTCTTTACAATTCAACCCAGCCCATGTCTCCAACTCCATTGGAACAGATATATCTCCCCCTCGAAACTTCCATCCCCTGACTCCTCATTCATTTCTTTATTCCAGCCCTCACCTCCTGCAGGTATTCCCTGGGGAACCACAGGCCACTCCATTAAGGGAAGCAGGTAGCCTGACTGGAGATCTTCATATCTCTCTCATTTCCTTCAAAATCAATCCCCCAGTCTCATCATCATATCTACAGAAGATTACGAGTCCCTGCTCTTTCCCTGATATCATTCCCAGGGGACTAAATAGATTGGGTAGGCATTTTGCTTTCCTCCCTTCTGTAGACTCCTTAATTCCCCCCCCCCCCATCCCATTGGCCAAGTGTCAACTTCTAATACCTAGGAACATGTTTTACCAGGAAACCTCATTAATAACACCTATTAGAATCCTAGAAAAATTTCCTACCAGGCGTTATACAGTTACCATACTCTACTAAGAACCAGAAAAGGCAACAGAAAACAAGGAACAAAACACTCACTCAGACAAACAAACAACACCTAGAATTTAAATTTTTTCCAATCCCAGATGTTTATGCACCGGTGTAAAAGCCCAATAAATAAAAGGACAAAAGGTTTCCATTAGAGCTCAGCAACCTTATTGCACTAGACCTTGAGTATTTCAAAATAGATGAAGCACAAGAACTAGACTTCAATAGACTTTATTAATATGATAGAAATCCTTAGAGGTCAGTAAATAGATCCCATAAAGAAATCCAGGAAAACACAAACAGTGGAAGGAAATGAATAAAAGAGTTCAAGACCTGAAATTCAAAATGGAATCAATAAAGAAATTTAAATGGAGGTAAATGTAAAATAAAAACTAAGAAACTTGAATAGAAACCAAAGAGGCAAGCTTCACAAACAGAACAAAATAAAATGGAAGCTAGACTCTCAGGAATCAAAAATAAAGAGAAGAGATGGATACCTCACTCAAAGAAAAAGGTAAATCTAGAGGTCCTGAGTCAAAACAAGTAGGAAATCTGGGACACCAGAAAAAGGTCACATATAAGATTAAGAATAGAAGAAGTGGAAGTAACCCAAAAGTAAGACACAGAAAATATTTTCAACTAAATCATAGAGGAGACTTTGCTTGACCTAAAGAGGATGCCTATCGAGGCTAAAGAAGCACACAGAACACCAAGTGGACTAGATCAGAAAAGAAATTCCCCTTAGCACATAAAAATCAAAACACTTAGGATACAGAACAACAACAACAAAAAAGATTATTAAAAGCTGCAAGGGAAAAGGATGAAGGATCATGTAAAGGCAGACCTATTAGAATAAACCTGAATTCTCAGTGGTGACTCTAAGTCCGGAAGGGCCTGGTCAGATACTGTACAGACTCTAAGAGACCACGGATGACAACACAGACTTACCAAGTAAAACTTGTAATCACAAGAGATAAAGAAATTGAGATATTCCATGATAAGACCTAAATGAAGTATTAGCTGCCCTTCCCCAAACCAAGCCATACAGAAGGAAAACTCACCTAAAGAGGTTAACAAAAGCCAAGAAAACCGAGGGAATAAATAAACCTGACCAGAAAATCAAGGAGGGGAAACACACACACACCACCACCACCACTATCAACAACAAAAACAACAACAACAACAACAACAACAACAACTGAAACAGAGCTGCAGCTGGGCACCTTATGTCTCCAACTAAAAGTTTAAGTACTTTTCCAGCACTGGTAATGAGTTATAGCTAATTGAGTTTTTGGCCTAGGCATAATCCCACAACAACCCAGACTGTTGCTAAAACTATAGGGTGTTCATCACAAACTAACATCAGGTCTTATTGTGGAAGACAACACGTATGACAACACCTATAGAACTCATTAAACATGGAGAAGTTCATCTGGTGCCTTCACCTACACACACTTTGGCACAGTTAGGTATTCTGTATGCTACCAAAGGAAAAAAGTAAGCACCAAGCCAGCCACAAAGCCTCTGATTTACAATGGTGTCCTGCCTTAAAAATATGCTTGTGAAACATTCAAGTGACACCACATGCTGGCGAGGATGTGGAGAGAGAGGAACACTCCTTCATTGCTGGTGGGAATGCAAACTAGTACAGCCACTTTGGAAATCTATCTGGTGCTATCTCAGAAAACTGGGAATAGGGCTTCCTCAAGACCCAGCTATTCCACTCCTTGGAATATACCCAGAAGATGCTCCAGCACACAACAAGAAAATTTGCTCAACCATGTTCATAGCAGCCTTATTCATAATAGCCAGAACATGGAAACAGCCTAAGTGTCCATCAGTAGAAGAATGGATAAAGAAACTGTGGTACATATCCACTATGGAATACTACTCAGCTATTAAAAACAAGGAATTCCCGAAATTTGTGGACAAATGGATTGAGCTAGAAATGATCATAATGAGTGAGTTAACCCAGAAGCAGAAAGACTCAAATGGTATATACTCACTTATAACTGGACACTAGCCCAAGGGGCAGGTCCCATGAAAGTCTTCACCTACCAGTAAAGTGGGATAGAGGTGAGAACATCCTATTGAGACTCTAGGTGAGAAAAATATAGGGGATAGGGAAGTTAGTGGCTCCAGAGGGTCCTAGAAACCTACAAAAGGAACATTATGATGGGTGGATCTGAGCCCAGGGGTTCTGCTTGATCAAAGGCACCAACCAAAGACAAAATGTGCAGTCATCATCAAACCCCTACAAAGATCTAGCCAAGGGACAGAGCATTCTCCACAGTTAAGGGAGACTGGGGACTGACTTTCACAGGATCTCTGGTGCCCCATATTTGGCCATGTCCCTTTGTTGGGGAGGCCCAATGGCACTCGGAGGAAGGATAGTGGACTACCAAGAAGAGACTTGATACCCTAGCACCATATTCAGGGGCGGAGGTCCCCCTCGGGCACAGTCATAGGGAAGGGGGATTGGGGTGAAAGTGGGAGGGAGGGAGGAATGGGAGGATGCATGGGATGGGATAGAAAATGAGATGTAATATGAATTATTTTATTTTCAATAAAAATGTGTTAAAAATATGCTTGTGAAATGGTGCCACAAAGCTTGTGGGAGCAACCAACCAATATCGAATTTAACTAAAGCACACTCTATAAGATACAACCCAAGAAATTGAAGGATTTCGTGGGACATGCCCCTTGGGCTATTACCAGGAAACTGGGACAGAGGGGAGACATCCTACTGGGACTCTAGATGAGAGAAGCATGGGAGAATAGCAAAGTAGAAGGATCCAGAGGGTCCTAGAAACCTACAAGTAGAATATTATGATAGGCAGATTTGGGCCCAGGGGTCCCACTCAAACTAAGGCACCAGCCATGCACAATACAGGCGGTAAACTTTAAACCCCTCCCCAGATCTAGCCAATGGTCAGAACATTCTCCACAGTTGAGTGGAGAGTGGGATATGACTTTCTCACATACTCTGGTGCCTCACATTTGACCATGTCCCCTGGAGGGGGAGACCTGGTGGCACTCAGAGGAAGAACAGCAGGTTACCAAGAAGAGACTTGATACCCTATGAGCATATACAAGGGGAGGTAATCCCCCTCATAGGAGAGGGGAATAAGGGGAAAATGGGAGGGAGGGAAGCATGGGAGGATACAAGGGATGGGATAACCATTTAGAGGTAACAAGAATAAATTGATAAAAAAAATTGAAAAAAAGATACAACCCAAGAATTGTTGGCAGTGCATGTGCAACCAATACCAAGACTACATAGGCATGAACTAAAGTAAAACCAAATACTACTGGGCTAAAAAAATAAAGGTAGCAATAAAACAACTCCCAATGACATTCTGCTGTAGTGATAGAACAATGCCTTGCTCAGCCACCACCACAGAAGCCTCCTGCAGCAGACAGGAACAAATACAAAGACCCATAGGCAGATATTATCCAGAAAGTTAGAGACCTTGGGACTCAGTCCTAAACATGGTTTCTCCATCAAACCCATCGCCTCAGGACTTAGGGAGCTCCTTACACAGGGAAATAGAAAGAATGTAAGAGCCAGAGGACCCACCCAAAATAAGGCCCTCTAAATCAACTGGATGGACACACATATAAACTCACAGGGGCTAATGCAGCATACACGGGATCTGCAAAAATTCTGTACCAGATGCAGTGGTAGAGCTGAAAGACGTGACACATGATCACAGCCCTAAAACCAGAAGCCCTCTCTAGCTGATAACCATTTGCAAGTAAAAATTTAGTTTCTTCCAAGGGAGTCTCACTGTGGGAAAAGCAAAAACTATTCTATAAAGTAGGCTGCTGCATCTCCAGCAGTAAGTGACCAAACGAAAGGAACTCAAAGGCCACTTTGGAAGGTTCTTGTCTCATAATGTCCTGTCATGGTTGTTTGCCTTCTGTTTATTTTTTTTCCAACTCTGATGTGTTTGTTTTTCTTTTATCTCATCATCTTACATAATAATCCCATAAATGTCCATTTGTTTTCTAGTGAGAGACAAAATGGGGGTACATCGGGATGGGAATAGAGTTGGGGGAAGAGATGGGAGAAGTATAGACAGTGGAAACCATAATTAGGATGTTATGTTAAAAGTATTTTCAATAAAAGGGAAATATTTTGATTAGAAGTGAAAAACTCATGTAATGAATAGATTTTCGTGTACAGACGTTTTTCACTTAGCATCTCTGAAGATCACTTTAGCATTTCTTGCTTCTTATTAATAACCACTCATCCTTTCATGCCTAGCGATGATTAATGTACTTTTTGAAAATTTACAATTCACCACTTTAATAAAGTGAATTTTACAATGTCAAAAGAAGAAATCTCCAGATATTTCTCTCTGCATTCTCATTACCCAAAAATGAACACTTTTATTAAATTAAAGTTGAATGTTGTATCAGTGTACCATATAGTATGTGCACATATGAGTGTATAGAACATATTTGTTGTAGTGAGAAAAATAATTACTCAATAATAATAATAACATCTATAATGATAATATATATTATTTTCTTTAAGCTAGCTTCTATTCTTTGTTGTAGTGAGAAAATAATTACCTAATAATAATAACACCTATAATGATAATATGTATTATTTTCTTTAAGCTAGCTTTATTCTTTATGTTCTTTAAGCTAGTTATTATTGCTATTTTTTGAAATGTGGTACAAGAAATGGAGTTAGTGATGTTCTAAAAGAGCAGAACTTTAAGGAGGTGAAGGGGTGGCATGTGGAATCAGCGATGTCTGTCTAGCATGCACAAGGCCTTCATTAGTTTATGACTACATTCAGGAAATATGGCCACTGGTTTCTAGTAGTTTTGACATTTCTACTTACTTAGCCATTTCCTACAAGAGTGAGTTTTTAGAAAACATCAAGCCAGGCCCCTCTACCTTTACAGTCCTCTCTATAACTATATCAGCTGTGCCTAGCATGTTTTTCACAGCTGTTACATGTTGCCATTGTCAATATTTTGTTAGGACTCACCCACAAGGCTTCACCAGAGGATGACCATAGACAATACCTACAATGATGGCTAACCTTGGTTGTCAACTTGCGTATATCTAGAACCAGCTAAAACCCAAACACTTTGGCATACCTGTGAGGGATATATCTATATCTATATCCATCTATACATCTATAGTTAGATAGATAGATAAATAGATAGATGTTAGAATTTGAGAGAGGAAGACCCAATCTAAATACAGATCATTTGATATAGGAAGACGCATCTGAAATCTGGTGACATCTCATATAAAAAGCTTTTACTTTCGCCTGCTTATCTCATCATCACTAGCAATTTTATTTATCCCACTGCTGCGGCCTTCCTTCACTGGTGGCAGATCCCATTTTTTTTCAGGATTCCAGTGTATATTGAAGACACTATGTGAGACATCCAGTCTCATGAACTGAACAAATATAGGAGTCTTGACTTTTCCAATGGAGACAGCCATTCTGGGAATAGCTGGACCACAAGCTATAATTCATTATATTACCCCTTCAACGTATGTAGATTCATTTTGTCAGTTCTGTTGCTTTAGATAATTCTTACTAATACTCCCATTATGTGACTTTAGTCTCCAAGAATGTGAACTAAACAAATCTCTTTACATTATAAAGTACCCAACTATAGTCTTATTTATTTATTTACTTACTTAGTTACTGCTGTAGCAAGTAACATGTACTAAGTCAGAATGATAACTGACATTTAAAATCATAGGTACCCATTGCTGTAATGAGTGGTGGGAAGTATTGCTATCACACAGTATTTATTTAGTAGAGGTAATATTTAGGATGATAAAGGAATGTGTAAGAAACTATTTTAGTACCTTATCTGCACAAAAATGTACTTGTGTCTAGGTTAAGGAAATACTTCCATAGTGTAAGCTGCTTCATGGCCTAGAATAAATATTATGTTAACAATAATATTAAATACAAAAAATAGAAATTAACTTCTTATATACTGTGGCTCAGCATTTAAAAAGAGGAAGGTAGACATTTAGATACCAGCACAGGGGATACTGATAATATATAGATCAAAACATGGGTTATGGGACAGTATATCATTATATATTAAGATTCATATATATATACTGTGCTGGCTGGTTTTATGTCAACTTGACACAATGAATAGCCATTTGATATGAGAGAACCTAAAATAAGATACTGCCTTTAGAAGATGGGGCCTTAAGCTAGCAAGCATGCAGGGCATTTTTAAAAATTAGTAATTGTTGTGAAAGTGTCCAGCCCATCACAGATGGTGCCACCCCTGGGATAGTGGACCTGGCTTCTGTAGAAATGTGGGCTGAGCAAGTTATGAGGAACAAAGTAGTAAGCTACACTTCTCTGTGGCTTCTTCATGAGTCATTAACTCCAAGATCCTGCCCTATTTGAGTTCCTACCATAGCTGCCCTCAAAGGACAGGGTATATAAACAAAACAAACAAACAAACAAACAAACAAAAACTTTCATCCCCAAGTTGCTTTTGGTCTTGGTGTTTTATCACAGAAATAGGTACCCCAACCAAAACAGGCACAAAATGTTTTCATATTGACAAATCAATAATGAACCTTTGTCTAATTAACTTTATATATTTTAATAGTTTTTAAGACATAAAATGTATGAGCTGAAACACAACCTGGGATTAGAAGCGTTGGCATAATATTTATTTCTATACTACTTATAAGTAAGAATTTCTTCTTTTCTTTTAAGAAACTTCAAAGGCCTTAAGCCAAGTCCACTAGAACCTCTCGCACATTGAACTGTCATTCTGTGAGTACTATCACCACATGGGAGAAAGAAGCAGGAAGCGACACGCTCTTTCATGTCTCCAGCTCATTCTCTTCAAATCATCATTCCTGCTTTGAAATTTTTGACTGAAAAGGGAATGTTTGCTCAAGCCACTGTCACCCTTTATGGATGAGTTGAGGGGAGGTCTTTCTTCCTTTTGAGTGTTTTAAAAAATCATTCTGAACTCCAAAGCATTTGTTTAAAGTGTCATATTTTATATAGACGGTCATTCCAGATTTAGGTTAGAGGGCTTATAGTGACTGTGTGAAAGTAGTAGGTTTGTATGGATCTAGAGACATGTATTGTATGCATGTCTTTGAATATGTGTTGAAAGATCATATAAATATAGGCACAAATTCTGTCTGTTTACACTTATGTTTTATAGGAAATATATGTAAATATATACCCATACATATATGTATATATAGGTATATACCTTGGACATGTACAGATACAAAGAATAGGCATCTAAAAACAATGTTCCTTTAAAAGTAGGAAACTTTTTGGACTTCTCATTTGTAGCAAGTACTGAAAGTTAAATTGCAGTGCTTCACCACAAGCACACTTACTGTAGACATCAGCAGAGTAAATTCTGACATCATGTTCACAGGGGTAGTATATTTTAGGAAAACATGTGTATGTGAGGATTCTGCAAATACAATGTTGTTTGAGATTATAGTTCAATATTTGACAAATAGATTTTATGTAAAAAAAAAAAAAGGCACTTATTTGAATCATGCCATAACAAAACTTTTCTTCTAACTGCCTCATCTTCCGCAATCTAAAAAGCTAGTGGACAGGAAGAAATACACTTATGATTTAAAAATAGATAAAATTAACATAATACTGTAAATTGCACAATACTGAAAGTTTGAAAACTAAGATGTTCAGTGAATTACCATTGCTATTGTGATGTGCTTCCCTTTGCCTCCTACAATGTTTGTAAGACTTAGAAGGATATAAACACAGTATACAATTTATTTCAATACTCTGCTGTATTACATATTATTTTTTTCTTCCTTCCAATTTGATTTTATATGTTCAGATATAAACATATATAAAACAAAAATGTTTTCGAGAATTTCAAATTCTGTGTATCCAAGAGTACAGGCTATCTCTGATTCCTTCATATTTTCCTATATGTAATTATGAAACAGTTACTTATGAAAGGTAGTGGAATGATTTTACTTTGAATGAAGGAAACAAAAGACACATACTGCAACCAAACATTATTTAAGTATTTGTAAATTTGTATTAAAGACTCTATATTAATGCTATGCATCTTCTACTGTGTGGTATGGATTCACACACAAAAGTGTGATCAAAAAAGTTTCTATTCAGACAGAAAGCAACACAAAACAATTGTCTGTCAAGCATCAACAGTGCATAAAACAAAATTAATAACCAGTACGCAGAAAAATGAGCTTCATATAATACAACCTTGGATAGATTGATACATAACTACAGCTATTTCACCTAAAACCTGAGCTTGACCTTCCTTTAGATTTCTCTTTTTTCTAGAAAATATTTTTGAGGAAGAAAAGAAGCCACAGTCTAAGCAGATTTCTCACAGATTCCCTTCCATGTAAGATGCTAGCCTGAGATTGTTTAGACTACTGCTGAAGCAAAATGGAGCTATGAAGTTAATTTACAGAATGTAAATTCTGTTGTTCTCCTAAGACTTTAATTTCAGAACATTCCCTACTCTTCATTTGTTCTCATGAATAAATGGACTTTGTCATTATTTATGTATACTCTATTGATTGTTCTGATGGTGAGATGAAATAAATAAGACATCATCCCAGGAATGTACTTTTTAAAAAGACCTGACTCTTCTCATGATATCTTCAGTAAAGCATTTGCAAGCAAGTAATTTGAATTCCTACTCTTTGAACATAATATTTATCATAAATAATTCAGCTATATGAATAGGTATAAGAAAAATAGATCTCACCAGAGAAGCAGGAGAGATTTAAGTATATGTTAGTTGGGGAACCCTGTAGAATCTGGCTATGAAAAAATTCCTTTATGTAACAATGAAGTAATGAAATGGAGCAAAAAGATCAAACAAGACTGAAAATCAGAAAATAAGATACATAATTAACTTTTTTTCTAAAAAAGCAAACATCTGGACAGCATTTTCCCACCTCTCAGAACACATCTTGTGCTTCTTAACTCCACAAATGGCATAGGAAGAGCCTTAGAATTACGTGGGAAACTCATTAAGTTTTAATGCCCAGGTTCTATCAGATCTATGTGCTCTGAATCCCCTGAAGAGGTTTCCTGGCATTGGCCAGAATGTGAAGTCAGGTAGTATGCCATAAACATCACTGTCTCTAGTTTATGCCACATTTTTTATATTTATGCCACCTTTCTGCTCTCCAGCATTGGTTTGAGGGGCAAAAATTCTGATGCTATTTTCAAGTACTTAGTTCAATATAAAAGCGAACTGAAGGTCATATTTTTAGTTATGGGTTGTGTACTTACTACAGTTGTCAGCTCTTCTGTTGTCTCGGATCACTATTCTCTGGTTAATGGTGCTGAAGAGTGTCGTCCAGTTAATGGTATGATAATAGCACAGGTTGCTGTTGTCAGTAATGTAGATGTTGCCTGCACTGATCTCCTTCAGGGACTGGAACTGTAAGGAGGTGATGCCTTGTTGTTTGAGAATAAGCAACGAGAGGCCACTAGAAAGCAGAGGGGGAGTCAGAGGAAATGGATAACTATGAAATATACTGTAAACTTCAGTAAGGATATAGCATCAATATAAAAGAGAACTATGGTCAACATTTTTCAATCTGTGTTTCAAAGTATTTTATTAGGCTTAAACTATAGTCTCCACATCACAGTTATCTCAGTCAAGTAAAGGGGATTGATCAGTCTTTGGTAGATACAAGCTCTATTTTTTACTAGTAATTTTAAATACACTTGGCTTTAAATTTAGATCTGTCCTTAGAAACATGAACAAAGACATGTCATGGGCAGGGAGATGTAATTCTTTGATTTTTTTTCTTCTTTTTTAAACACCTTGAATTTCTGACTACTGTATTTTAATAATGTCTGTAGTAATTAATATTTTATTCAATGGATACTTCTTAGCATTAGGTATTTGGATAAGTTTACATCCTAATCATCCTCTTTTATTACATCTTTTTATTTTACCCTTTTCATGATATGTTTATTGGTTTCAATGTGGCATTTTCAGTCATATATGTTTTTATAGTTTCCTAAAATTATTTTCTTCTATTTTCTGTCCACAATCACTGACCTATCTCTTCTTCCCAAATAATTTATTTCCATATCTTGTCATGTCATATCTATCTGTCTTTCTATCTATCTATCTATCTATCTATCTATCTATCTATCTATCATCTGTCTGTCTGTCTATTTATGCTTATATTCTGTATCACAGAATATATGCAATTGCCTTTGGTAATACAGGTTATTTTCCTTTACACAGTCCCCAGTACCACATATTTCCTGCAAATGGCATGATGATTTTTTTGTTCATATGAAGAATTCTATTTCAGTATGTGTGTGTTTATACAATTTATCCATTTGGTATTCCTTTTGAGAACTTTGTATATGAGTACCATATTTACATAATTCCCACCCCAGACTTTACATTCTTAATCACCCTATGAAATATATATATATATATATATATATATATATATATATATATATATATATATATATACACACACACCCACACATACACATACTGGATAAACTATCAGGGGGCTCATCTCTGGAAAAGACTGATTCTTCATTTCTTAGCCCTCATTAATTGTCTCAAATTGGTGTCCTGTAAGATCTCCTCTATCCACACTGGGAGCCAAACAATACTGTCGTTATCACCATGCATCTACTGACAGGCCCAGCCATTCCTTAACTCGGCTATTGTGAACAGGGCTGCAATAATAAATGTGACGGTGTCCCTGCTGTATGCTAACTTTGGGCATATACGTAAGAAGTGTATAGCTTGATCCTATTTTGATGGGAGAGTAATACCCACAATAATTTCCCTTCTTGATACTAGTTTGCATTTATACGTGTGTGTGTGTGTGTGTGTGTGTGTGTGTGTGTGTGTGTGTGTGTGTTCTCTTGCATTCTTTTTTTTTTAGCATTTGCTATCTTTTGTTTTCTCAGTGACCTGCATTCTGACTGGAGTGATGACACTGACTTTCATTTTCTTTCATTTCCATTTTTAGATAAGAATGATGAACATTTTTTCAAGTATTTGCTAACCATTTGTACTTCTTTTCAAAACAAAGAGCTATATTTCTTTTTAAAATTTGTTTTAAGAGTTAACTTTAACTGATATAAATTAAAAGAAACCTTTAAAAAGCAGTGAAATTTAAAGGTGCATTTATCACTCCTATCTAAAACACTGACATTAATATTTGCTAACAGTATCTTTCTGACCTCTGCATTTTTTGTTCACCACTAAAATAAGGAGCCTATTCCAGTAATATCAGCCTAGTTTGTGTGGCACTAACATCGGCAACAGAGATAAAACTCACGTCTCTGGGTACAACAGCATTTATTTCCCACACACTCAAGTCATTGTTGAATCACCTAAGTCTTTATTTCAGTATAATATAAATTAAAAATAAGTTCAATTTTACAGGCCACTTCATATGCCTCATTCTTGAAAAACAATAATATCAGCTCAGGCAAAATGTACTTGCAAATCAAACTGTGAATTTTATGTGTTTCACATCATAATAGGGATTACGTCAGTAGGCTAATCTTAGGAAGCAATGCATGAATGGGTAATATTGATTGATGATTTTGGCATTAAAAACTTGTGATAGCCCTCCTTGTATTCATGTAGTTAACGGTACTGAACACATCCACCTACCTGTAGAGGACTCTCCCTCCTATGGTGACGAGGTTAGAGAAAACACTGAAATCTGTCATATTTGGGGGCCAAGATTGTATGTTCAGGAAACCTATAGGAAGTAATAAAGGAAGTAATTCATGATACTATTTTTCACAGACACTGTTAATTATTGTTCAAACATAATATATTGAAAGGTGTGAAGTAAACAAAATGAAAACTACTTTTGAAATATCCACCATGTATTTATTCTTTTAAAATTAAATAAAATTCTATCAATGTCTGGAGTAAACAATAAAATAATAATTGATATCAAAGAGTGGTACCAAGAATCCATGCTTCTAAGATTCAGGGAATCATAAATATGTACTGTCAAATACTGAAATAATAACATTTACTTTATTGTGGTAGATACATATACATAGGCTTTTTATCAAGTTTTATTTTCTGTGATGTTATACCCAAGTCTGATTTATATTTATGTAGCCATAGTTATTAAAAAAATTTAAAATAGCAAATTTTCAAGTAAATATCACGCTAAATGAGAGCTATATATTTCCCGTGCTAAACTTTCATTCTTATAAAAAAGTCAATTGCAAAGTCGAAGAATCATAAACCTTTTGGTATTTTCAAACACAATAACAACAATATTTCAAAATTTATTTATGTAATTCTATTGGCTTCAAAATACAAAAGCTAAGGAGTGTTCAAAAGCTTGTTGTGTTTACAAATTATAACTTCTCTTAAAATGTATATTTACTATAAATATTAAGTAATTATTTCAAGGAAACACAAGATAACCCAGCATTGTTTCTATATTATATGTATATAATTTTTTAAAGTACCTGTTATTTCTCTAACTGTCCGAAAGACATTTAGTTTCTCTGGGTCTATGGCGTCAATTGCATTGTAAGGGTCCCTAGAAATCAAAAAGAGAAGGAGCCAAATTTAAACTGATTATTTTATAACCCAAAACATTTGCCCCCATCTAAATAATATATTATTTAAAAATATAACAAATTTTAATACAAGATATATACACTTTGAATATTTCTGAAGTACCCTTTGCTTATGAAAATGCTTTCAAATAATTCATGTCTGATATTTTCTAAAGCTCTCATTAACACAAGCTATTACAGGGGATGAGGGAGGGAGGGGGATGTGGAGAGAATGAGAGAGGGGGATACAGTTGGGATGTGAAGAATTTAAACTGCAGAACAAGCAGGTAACTTATATTACTAATACCACTATATGATAGCTCTGAGACTGGCTGAGAAATAATTGTCCAGGCACAGACAGTGCTTTTTCTTGTTTACAGAACCCCTATGAATTACTATTAGATGCCATTCTTCACATGGCAGGGGTGAAGATTTACAGATGTCTTTTTTTCTGCACATACAAAGAGCAAAAAACCAGCCTTCAATGTTCTGTGTATCACACACACACACTTGATACACTTATAATTTTAGGACTGTATAATGCTTGTGAGAAATTATAAGCTTGCAGAGCAAAACAACCAGACACTGACATTGGATCGGACTAGACAGGGTCATTCCTCTCAGCATGCTGGACACTGACATCCTGTATCCTTCATGTTCCAGCAGCAACTGCTTCAAGATTTCTTCCTCATCAGAACAAGACAGTTCCCAGGACACATTCAAAGGAAGCCTATGATCCCAATTGGTCCAGCATTTCAGACTGTCCCACACAGGACTCTAATTAAGCCTGGAATTTTTCAACATTTAGAAACTGGATCACAATGCCAATCCTAGATTGTTTAACCATTTCCCTTATTTCATTTAGGCCCCTACAAAGATATTATTCATCCCAAATAAGCTAGAAGAAACTTTAAGAGAACAATGCCCATTCCCTTTTACGGGCGTTGAGTAGGTTTTTGGTTGCTTTTTTGGGCTATAGAGGGTTATTACCAATAGGAGTTGGTTACAAGTTATTATATGTCTATATATAGATAAAACAAGGTTAGACTCATGGATGCCTGACTTTTTCTTTATCTTACGTTCTTAGGTTTGGAAAAGGGGTTGAAAATAAAGAAGGGAAGATGTAAAAACATTATGTATTAGTCTGCTTTAAAATGTGACACCCATGGGAAAACAATAAACTCACTCACTGTGTATTTGAAAAAAAAAAAAGAAAAGAAAGAAGGGGGAATATAGAAATATATAGGGAAGACAGAACAAACAATAGATTAGTGAATCTACTCTTCAACTTAATGCCTCAATTGTCACTCACAAGGTTATTTTTAATTCACTGGTATAGAATTTTGCATATAGATGCAAACTTAGTTTAATTTTAGTTACAGTGGTATAGCATTCAAATGTAAGATTATTCATATAGATATATTTCTACTCCAATATAAGGTATTGTACCCAAATAACTCAATTTTAATGCAAAGTTTACTTCCAATGCTTAGTAAGTGCTACTGCAAGCTGTTTAGGATAAATAAGTTATACAAGTTAATTGTTAGTTGATCAAATCATGGTCATGTCATTTGCTAGTCTACTTTTATCAGAAGAATATACATCTTAGGTGCAGCAGATGGATATGATTCTATGGAAAGATAAAGTAGGAAAGTTAGATAAGGTCTTCAAAAAACCTCAGAGATATGTAGAATATAGTATTTATTTTGTTTTAATTTTTATTATTTTAAAGATTCACTGTTAGTGAGCTTAATTCCTGGAAACACCCAACTACCTCAAAGAGGATGATGAGCATCAAAGAATCTCCCTATGGAGATGGCTTAAAATGGGGCAAACAAGCCACTGGGCAAAATGTCCTCATTTTTTGCCACAGACAGAATTCTGACTAAAAATGGGCAAGGTTGAATGCAGGCAGAGTTGACAGGCAAACTCTGCAAAGACAAGGTAAGCAAGTCCTCAGTAGTTCCTGCCTCACAAATATGTCTGTCAGATATATTGGGCCAGAAGGCTGCAGAAGATGTTCCAACATTATAGAGAGTTTTGGGTGACTGTTCAGGTAGAAAACTGTCTCTGTCATCTTCTCATTTGGAAAGCTACTAACCTGCACTTCTGGCATACTCAGATAGCCAAGTTTACTTCTTCTCAAGTCTCTGAGAGTTGAGGACCAGGTAGGTTAGTTTTACAATGAAGCTTAATTGTTTATGGGTTAAGATATTTTTAGGACTAGATAGGTGTTTTTAGGTTGATAATGACAATATGTGATGGAGCTTGATTTACATTCTGAAGTTTAGATTCACCAAGATAGGAAAGATGTGTTCTTCAAGGCTGTCAAATACAAATAGCCAATACACTAAGAATGTAACATTTATATAATTCCTAATTATGTCATGGTTCTTCTTGCTATAGATAATATGTGTAATAATATAAATGTATATGTAAAAATAAAAATAAAAAACAAGCTATTAGATTATTTTCTGTTTTCATCTTACAAAAATATTTTAGGTAAATATTGGTCATGCAAAATAATGGCATACTTGAGTATCAAGCCCAACATTATAGCAAACTATCTAAGCAATTAAAGTAATGCTTTCAGTAATGTGAGGAGCATACCCATTTGTAAGTGCTTTATAATTTTAAAAGGCTGTATGTGATGTGTAGAGACTTAACACCTTCATGGAAATGAAGCTTCTAGGCACTGATCACTTTTCTATGAGATGCTGCACTTTCTAAGAAGAATGATGTTAGGCTTTTCAGGAATTTTTGATTAAATTAAAAGAATTTAATTCTTCCTGTGAACAAGTATCTTTTGCACATACCTGCGATAAATTTCTATATTGTGTAGCAAAAACCATTAGAATACAGTGATCTCTTTGAATGTAATCTTATTTGAGTTATTAACCAATATAATTTCTAACAGTCCAACAAACCAACAGGTATATGGCATAGCTGCAGGAATGGAGTCTGCATCAGCTGAAAGTAGATCTTTGAAAGGTCATTATTTTCAGCAACTATGAATTCCAGGTTCGTTTTTCAAACCACCTGATATTAGCTTTTGTGACTTGTTTCATCAGCATATTACTCCACCCAATGGACCATCTCATCTCTTTAAAAAAAGGCTTGCTTAAATTACATTTTAAACTAAGAAATGCAATCAGTGCAATGTACTAGTTGTTAATGCACATTGCTGTAGAAGGCTCTGATGCTGTATATTGCTGAGACTGAAATACTGCTAGCACTCTTTTCTATGACTCCAAAATAAACTATTGTTTCAGAATATTCTCAGTGTCACATGAATATCTCTAGAAAGCTTAAAGCTTAAGTGAAGTATCTCAAAAAATTAAATTCTTGCTCTCACATATACCCTCTCATACATATATGCATAAATGCAAGTATGTGTATATGTGCACATATGTATATATTTGTGCGTTACATAATACATGATAATTCTTTTAAGCCACATATCAGCAAAATAAAGTATAATATGTAGCAGACCTTTTCTATTATTATTTATGAGTGTTTTGTGGTTCTTCATGCTGTAGGTAGTTTATTGAATATATATGTGATAATATAAATGTATATGTATTATCTTTAAATTTTTTTTATGTTTGGAAAATTCTCACACATATACAATGTATCTTGAACATATTTGATCTACTCCCTCATTCAAATTTCCTCCCCAGCTCATCCAATACATCCCTGTACCAACTTCATGTCCTCTGTATTCTGATACATGTCCCATGTATTCTGATACAAAATATTTGAACACACTGACCCGAGTTCATGGTGCCCATATGCACACAGTTGTCAGGTAATCCACTGGGATACAGGACAAGATGTTGGTGACCACCCACCCAAAGAAAAGAAACTCTCCCCCAGCAGCCATCTACTCGCTCCTTCTCAGCCATGTTACCGGTCACATCTCCATGCTGGATGGTTTAATTAGCTTGTTATTGTGCAGGTAACTACAGATGTTGTAAGTGCATGTGTGCAACAGCCATGCCATGTCCTGAAATCAACATTTCATAGGATTCCTACTCACCTTTCAGTTCTTTAATTCTATACCCATCTTTTAGTATGAAAAACTCTTTTAAGCTGAGGCTTAAAATATAGGCTCTGAAAATGGGGAATGTACTTTTTAACATTGCTCTGCCATGAAAAACAACACACAGCAATTCTGGCTATAAATTCAGGAGATCTGGCTTCACTGAGAAAGACTCAAAATTCAGGAACATCCACAATAATGGGGCCAGCTCAGACCATGACTGAAAACTTCTAGGTAGCAAGGAATGACATGAATTTTGGGCTATAAACATGAACTCGAATGAACCACAGACATTTTATATACTAAATTTTAGAGTTCAAGACTCCTTTAAAATAAATTGACAGAATTCTCCTTTTTAACTTCAAAGCCCCTCTGGGGATTCCCATCTTAAAGCTACTGGGAGAGTCACAGTACCTTAAAATTTCTTTTCTACCTAAACATAGAACCATGTAAAAGAAGATTGTGACCCCCATGTCGTTGGTGACTCAAAATATCTTTTAGCATAGAAAGAAAAAAATCACAATTCTCCTGAGAGATATTTTATCATGAAACTTAGGAGTGATGGCCACTATCTGCTATTACTATGACCTGTCTGTAAGAATTTTTCCTGACAGACCCTTTCTGTGAAGCAATGCCAATCTGCTTATGGGCAACTTGTCGCTGTAAGAACATGTACAGGAACAATGTCAGGAGGAAGGATGAGAGGACTGTTGCCCTGATTACCCTGGACACCTTGCATGCCTGTGCTGCTCATTCTAACCAAGGAAATGTGTTGAATTTCCATTCCTGCCAATGACACTATTATGTCATTGTGTGAACATGCCAATTTCATTTATTAATATATTTTAAATACAAAATTTTAATTGGCAATCTGTCAAGACTGAATTTTCTGAAAGAAATGTCTTTCTGCATAATATATCATTTAATTATGACTTTTGCCCTCATTATTAGGCAAGTGTGTCAATGAATACTAGTATCCTATTAAAGGTCACTATGAGGATATTGAGAGTAATGGCAATGAAAGTACAGAAAACCTTTTACTTACTAGAAGTTTACGATTCATAATACCTATAGCAACCACTTTTAAAGTCTCTCTTTCTCTCTCTCTCCCACTCATGCACACAAACTGAATAAACTACCACTCGTATTTTTATACATATATAAAGTGTCTTAAATCTATTGAATTGACTTAATTATCCTAGTTTTGTAAAATGAATGGGAAGGATTTCAGAACATACAGCTCATGCTACCCTGAGACTGAAAATGGAGGCATATCCTATTTCACATATATCTGTCTTGCATTTTAACTTGAGGTATTCCAGCTTTCAGCAGTATTATTAAGGACAGATGATCACCTGAACTAAGAGGCAGGATATATCTGAAATAAAACTTTGACTTTATTTGCTTCCAAAGATAGTCTATAAAGGACTTTCATTGAGCCATAAAGTAATATTTATTGAACACGTTTCTGAGCTATAAGCTAGACAGACTTGACGGTTTTCCTCTTGCCATCTTACCTGCCTTGCTTTGGTGTTTTCCCTTCCCTCTGCCCTACTCGCCCCTCCTCTTTCCTTACCTTTTGTATCATTCTTTAAGATTTTCCTGGCACGGGTCTAAACAAACAAAATAGTTTTTGATTTATTTAGCAATCACAACCAGAAGAGCTATTTATTACCAATCCACTTCCCAGTTTCTCACAGGAGGGAAGCGAGTGTTTGACACGAAATAGAAGGCACCAAGCTCCATTCACACCATCCATCTTGTGCCTGCAATTCAAACTCCACGCTGGTCTGGATCAGGTCACCTACGTCTACTGTATCATTCATCTTTTGTTGGGTTTATTTTAAAGAAAGTTTTCACCATTCGGATTTCTAGTCCATGGTGAGTTTTAAGGCAATTCTTCACCTGAATGACTTAGTGATAGGATAGTCTTAACAAAACAAGGAATTTAAAATTTCATTGTTTGTCTGGGGTTCCTATTGTACAATACACTTGATCTTACGATACAGTTGTTACTATTTGTTTTGTAATTATATGTTGACTATTACCTTACTCTGGAGCAGAGATGAAAATGTAAAATCCTCATAAGTAGTAAAACTCCCCCAATAATCTTCTATGATAAAACAAGACTAAAATACTAATGCTAAGTCTCATTAAATCATTTTTTCCAAAGTTTCTCTCTCAGACATTATTTAGAAAAATTTTGACCATAGGCATGTCACTTTTCATAATTATTCTACTACAATAATTTTTACAGTGGTTCTCAATGGGGAGAGTATAACTTCATTAAATGGAAATTGGGGCACTTACAGGAATGTTGTAATTGTAACAGTAATTAGGTTTTTAATAATAACCCAAGGGCAATGCTTTTAAAATCATCTTACAGCAAATGATTTTCCTTTGTCCCCTACAATCTTAAAGCAAAACGACCAGAGAGAACCTCAGGGGTGCTACCTTTACACCGAGTCATCATTTCTACGTAATCCCCTAGCCATATTGTCCCAATTTCAAAGAAATGTAGTTACGTTTGTGTGTTTGTGTGTTTGTGTGTGTGTGTGTGTATGAGAGAGAGAGAGAGAGAGAGAGAGAGGTCTAGCTATTTTCTACTTCACTCTCCAGATATTCATATGACCTTTATTTTTCTGCACTTCTTATTCAGAATGATTTCTCATATCATTACTCATAAATCTAAATTTATATGCTATGTAGAAAATGAGAATTTTCTATAAATACCATTTCATCATACTGGACTATTTTCTTATGTTCATTTTAATTATAACTAGAAATTACAGTGATTTTTAAAATTTTATGTATTTAATAGGGCACATTATCTCTGGATTTTATTTTGAAATTTTAAAAATGTCAAATGTTTGAAAAACACACACATGTGACTATATGATGTTAGGAATGACAATGCCAAAAAGCACTTCTAGAAAGCAATTTCTGAGATATGTTTTTGAATTGCACCAAACACCAATGTTTGGAAGTTACTGTGTTAAATCACATCTATGATGGTTGTTATCACCAGTGTAAAAGGATCTAGAATCACCTAGATAAATCTGAGAGCCGACCTGTGGGAGATCATCTAAATCAGTTAGCCTCTGGGTAGACCTGTGAGTGATTATCTTGACTAGGTCAGTATAGGTGAAAAGACCAACTTGAAACTTAAATGACACTGTCTGCTGGCTGAACTTGTGAGATGAATAAAAAGAAGACAGACAGAGAGAGAGAGAGAGAGAGAGAGAGAGAGAGAGAGAGAGAGAGAGAGAGAAAGAGAGAGAGAGAAGCATGCAGTGTGACCTGCTGGCTCAAATCCTGCTGCCATGAGCTCCTTTCTGTGTTAGATGTATCTTGAAATTGTGAACCAATACAACCCTTCCTTACTTAAGTTGCTTTTGTCAGGGTGTTTTATTATAGTAATAAGAATAATAACTAATACAGTGCCCATGTGGAAGGAGGCGATGGGAGTCAAGTAGCTCCATCTCAGTTTTGGATTCTTAGATGGTATTAATAACAGATGCTATTATTTTTGTCATAGGAATATTTAGTTTCAAAAATAATTAACATATGCATATATCACTTTCTGGGTGTCATGTGCTCATTAAGCTATATATTAGATGAGAGTATTAGCCCAAATCTCCTACCAGTGGACTAAAGATGCTAGGTTAACAATGCAGATTATTTCAAAGGAACTGTGAGACCTTTAGTGGAGATAACCAGATGGATGCCATCTGATAATGGTAAGGATTATTCAGCAAATCACTGTCATGCATGAATGCAGGCTGAGAAGTACAAAGATTTCAAAGGGAAGGTAGTAATCTTAATTTTAAGGAAAGCATCGGTTTGGCTAAAAAATATCACTGGCTAGAAGATGCATATATAATTTTATAGGCTGTGACAAGGGACCATATTAAAAACTGCAGTTGTAATAGAGATGTTGCATGCAAGAACATAAGTAATAATTTGTTTGAATGAAGATAAATACTTTGTCCCATTGTTCATGCTGTTCTTATTTGGAAATATTTATTCATAATGTATTAAGATATTTTGCTTCCAGAAATGGGGTGATATATGTTCAGTGTAAGAGTTTGAATTAAAATATGTGAGTGATAGTCTTTATTTGTAGCCTATAGCACTAATATCTTGAGATCAAGTGGCAATATAGACAAATAGATAAGATACAAAGTATAGCTATTGACATTTTTATTACACAAAGAATACAAACTTTGTTATTTCCCCAGTTAAAGCCAGCAGGCAGTTCTGTAATGAAGGACCCCAGATAATGTAACAGTTTTTATTATCAAAATAAAATTCACTTTATAGTAACGCTAATTTCCCCATATAAAAGAAAAAGAGAGTCATAACCCAGTCCTCATATTTGACCATGTTCCCTGGAGTGGGAGACCTGGTGGCACTCAGAGGAAGGACAGCAGGTTACCAAGAAGAGACTTGATACCCTATGAGCATATACAGGGGGAGGTAATCCCCCTCAGGAACAGTCCTAGGGGAGGGGAATAAGGGGAAAAGGGGAGGGAGGGAAGAATGGGAGGATACAAGGGATGGAATAACCATTGAGATGTAACAAGGATGATACATTGAGATGTAACAAGAATTAAAAAAAAAAAAAAAAGAAAGAAAGAAAAAGAGAGACAAGAATATGTCAGAACAAAGTAAAACTTTAAAGGCAGCTCAGGAGAAGTTCAACTTAATTTCATGTCAGATTCTTCGAGTTCTTGCATGTCAGTTGTTTTTAAATATATGTTGTTTTGAATGAATTCTTTGTAAATTCAAATGGAATTTCTCACTTTGTCTGTTAGTTATGTTTTCTTTAAAGTGGCTAAGACCGGAGCTTGCTGTGACTATGGGTTTTATGCGACTGTCATGAGAATACCTTCAAGCTGAATTACAAATTTGCGTTTTCATACTGGAATAATAACCAACCTCCCAAGGCAGACATGTCCCCAGACTACTGGAGGGCTGTCCACTACTTTGCCTGAAAATAGTGTTAAGGAAACGTAAACCTCCTCTAGGTCCAGATGAATCATCAATCAAGTGTGCCAAGCGGAGGAACTCCTTCACGTCGCAGAACAGTGCTGTCAAAACTGCATACTGACCCGTGAATCCCAGTCACAAGGAAGATGAGATTGCCGTTGATCTTTGTGCAGTTTATGAATTTGTCAATGTTACTGGAATCCACAGTCTGGGCTGACAACAGTGATCCCGTGCCGATGCCATCACATGCTATAGAAGCAAGAATCAGAATAAACTGCTGGAAAACATATGCTTGGCTAAAAACTCACTGCACTTTCATTAAAAAAAATAATGGCATTTATTTCGGAATTTAAAATTACCTATTTCTTAAAATAAAAAAAAAAGGTTTTCCTCCCTTTGGTTTGTTGAGACAGGCTTTCTCTGTGTAGCCCTACCCATCATTGGAACTCACTTTGTAGACCAGGCTGCCCTCAAACTCAGAGATTTGCCAGACTATACTTCTGGAGTGCTAAGACTAAAGGAGTTGTTGGACTCCATGCCCAGCTGTTGCATTTATTTCCCACTCCTTTGGCACTATATGGATTTATATGTGCTAAACAAATTCAATAGTGCTGACCCTACTCCCTTATCAGTTTAAAATAATTGTATTTAACCACTCTCTCATAAAGCACAACTTCAATAAAATAAAATTGAACTCAACACACACACACACACACACACACACACACACACACACACACACACCTAACAAACAACAACAAGCATGGAGTCTGTTTTGCGTTGGTCACCTCCTCCTGAGCATGAAGCCTGCCCTGGAGTGAGACTAATCTACACAGGGTCATTTCATTGGAGAAAACTGATTTTACCTTTTCCAACAAGTAGAAATTACAAATAGCTTCTTGGTTAGCAATGGGATTTAGTGTGCCCACTTACCACTCTCTGGGCTGGGATTTTGTTTGGCTGAATTTGTGCAGATCTTTGAAAATGCCCTCACAGCCTCGATGCATTCATATGTCTCTTAGTTCATTGAAATTGGGTGGTTAGGGAGATAAAGAGAATCTGGGAAGACTTGGGAGAAGGGAAAGAATATGATCCAAATGCATTGTATGGACATGAATGGTGATAAACACTTTTAATCCCAATGCTTGAGAGGCAGATTCCATTAATTCTTGAAGAGAGTCTCCCTTACTGATTCATTATTACATACATTTCATTTCCCTCTCTTTAGCTCTCCTATGTCATGAATTTTACACACACACACATACACACACACACAACACACACAACTTAAATATTGATTGTATATTTCAGATAAAACATAGAGCATTGTCTTTCTGAGTCTGATTTATTTTGCTTAACATAATGATTTGGGCTCCATATGTTTTCCAAAATATGTTGTAATTTTTCTTTCTAAACTTTCATAATATAATATTTTCATTTTCTGTTTATAGACAACTAGGCTAACATGCTGGTTCTATTTTCTGGATGTTATGAATAGTACACCTGTGCACTCCGCAATGTGTCTATGTTGTGTTGGGTTAGAGCCTAGTGGTTATATACAAAAGTTGGGTATACAGTAGCTAGATTTTTTTCAGTATTTTTAAGAAATCAACTTGAAAACTGGTTTCTTTGTCAAAAATCAAGTGTCCATAGGTATGGGGGTTTATTTCTGGGTCTTCGATTCAATTCCTTTGGTCAGCCAGCCTATTTCTATGCCAGTATCATGCTGATTTTATTACTGTTGCTCTATAGTACAGCTTGAGATCCGGGATGGAGATTCCTCCAGAGGATATCTCATTGTCCAGGATTGTTTTAGCTATTCTGAGTATTTCATTTCTCCGTATGAAGTTGAGAATTGATCTTTCAAGGGCGGTAAAGAATTGTGTGGGTATTTTGATGGGAACTGCATTGAATCTATAGACTGCTTTTGGTAAGATGGCCATTTTTACTATGTTGATTCTTCCAATCCATATATGTCTGTCAGATATATTGGGCGAGATGGCTGAAGAAGATGATCCAACGTTACAAAGAGTTTAGGGTGCCTATTCAGGTAGCAAACTGTCTCTGTCATCTTCTCGTTTGGAAAGCTACTAATCTGCACTCCCAGTATACTCAGATAATCAGTTTTATTCTTTCTCAAGTCTCTGATGGGGTTGAAGACCAGATAGTTTAGTTCTACAATGAAGCTTAGATTTTAGGGCTTAAGATGTTTTTAGGTCTAGATAGATGTTTTAAGTAGATAATGATGAGATATGAAAGATATTGATTTACATTCAGAATTTTACACTCACCAGGATAAGAAAGGTGCTTTCTTCAAGGCTGTCAAATATAAATAGCTAAAACATTAAGATTGTAAAATTTATATAATTCCTGATTGTGTCATGGTTCTGCTTGCTATTAGGAGTTTATTGTATATATTTGTAATAATATAAATGTATATGTAAATAACAAAAATGTTTAATAGAAAAACTGGTTTCCATAGTATCTGCACCAGCTCACATACTCATTGACAGGCTGTGGGTTTCCTTCTATTGCAAGCATTTGCCATTTATTTTTGATAATAGTCATCAGACTTTGTGTGAGGCAGGACATATAAACAATTTTAATATGTATTTCTCAGATGGCGTAAGACACTGAACATTTTGTCAGCTATTTGCTGACTGTATGTATTCCTTCTTATGCAGACTGTCTACTCAGGCTGCACATGGTGGTTCACGCCTTTAATCCCAGCACTTAGGAGGCAGAGGCAGGCAGATATCTCTGAGTTCCAGACCAGCCCAGTCTACAAAGTGAGTGCAAGACAGCCATGACTACACAGAGAAACCCTGTCTTCAAACAACCAACTCGCCAAAAAAGAAAGAAAGAAACAAAGAAAAACTATCTACTCAGTTCATTAGCTCATTACATTACTTTAAATATTTATTCAGCATTTACTGCTGAGAATACATAGCAATATTGTCTCTGTATCACAATCTAGTGATCAAGAGCCATTCTACGAATTCTTTTTAAATTTAAGTTTCCACCTTTATCACCTAGTTATAACTACAATAAAACTTTTTATCCATTAATACTTACATGATCAAATTAAATTTCTTATAGTTGAGTTTGTTCTAAAATATGACTTTTGGACCTAAAAATATATTAATCTCTAAGTAACTAAGCTTGATTGTAAAACAATACTATGTGGTCTTCAACACCACCAGATTTATAAGTTGATAATGACATAATATGATAGATATTGATTTTATTCAGGATTTTAGACACACCAAGAGAGGAAAGATGCTTCCTTCAAGGCTGCCAAATACAAATAGCCAAAACTCTATGACCTTAACATTTACATAATTCCTGATTATTTCATGGTTCTTCTTGTTGTAAGTAGTATATTGTATATATGTGTAATAATATAAATGTATGTGTAAAATATTTTTTAAAAATTGTAAAAAATCATCTTAAAAGAAAAATACAACTTTTAATGTTTTTCAAAATTAAAAGCAGGTGTTTTAGTAAAATAACTCTTGATATATTAACCATTTACTGCATTCAATTTGAATAACTACCCTATAAAATATATATTAAATAGAGAGTACTGTGATAGGAGTTGGTGCTAGTGGCATATAAATATTTATACATATATTTTATATTACCTAAGCTTTCTAAAGGCTCTACTTTGAAAAACAGTTTAAGTGTATATGAGGTAGACCTATAAGATAGAGAGGATATGAGATAGAGAGAGGCATTCACACACAAAAAGCCATATATTCTGAAAGCTTAACTTTGGAGAGATGTGAATTCCACTTTTATCCCACTTTAAGTTGTTCTTCTGTGGAGGAATGTAAGCATCCATACCTAGATACTATTTCTTTCTTCACTAAAATTCTATGGCATAAATTATCCGTGACACTGCCTTACTACTTACAGTGCACATATTTCTCCACACATCTGTTAAAATATAGTTTTAAGACATGGAGAGTGAATTGTGCATGGTCCTTCTCTTTGTGCCCTTATTATGTTTTGCAGATCTTTTTGTGTGGAAATAATTTATGGGATACTAAACAGTGAATCCTTGTTTTGTGCCAAACTTCTAACATTTGCTGCTTCTTGGTAATGATGTGGTTTGAGTCCTTGCCTAGCATGACTTAAGTCATGGGTTGAATCTCTAGCATTATACAAATAGAGAGAGATTGAGGGAGGGAGGGAGGGAGGGAGGGAGGGAGAGAGAGAGAGAGAGAGAGAGAGAGAGAGAGAGAGAGAGAGAGAGAACAACGAAATATCCTTTGATTTCTGAGTTCCTGTTTTTCTTCTTAGCTGCTCTGTTAGTATAATTCAAAGTCAATCAAAACCACTATTAGCCACTATTTTTTAGAACAACAAAGTTAAATAAAGTGTGTGTGTGTGTGTGTGTGTGTGTGTGTGTGTGTGTGTGTGTGTGTGTGTTGTCAGTCATCTATTGTGGGAGCAATTTTTTTTCTGAGATGCTAATGCCATGGTCTATTTAAAGGTACATGAAGCAAGTAGGTGCCATTTAATCCCATCACTCAAGAGGCAAAGGCAAGTAGATCTTTATGAATTTGAGGCCAGCCTGGTTTACAGAGTAAGCTCCAGAACAGCCATGTCTACCCAGGGAACCCCTATCTTAAAAACACAACAGCCCCAAACAACAACAGGAACAACATTGAAAGGTTTAGGAGAGCCTTTGCTAAAATCTCCTGTTCTAACCCAAAACCCTGAAATATCACTCACCTTTGGGGCAAATATCAGTGCAAGGTTTACACATTTTAATCCCATTTTCTTCAACCTCCATCTTGGAACTAGGACAGGCACGCACACAAGAACTGGAATCTACCACAAAGTTGTCTGCATTTGGAAAAATCCAATAAGCAATAATGTTAATATTCAACCACCAAGTTTAAAAGAAGATGATCTAACAATTTGAAAGTGGCATCATTGATAATATATATGCCTCTTTCTCTGAAACAAACCCACCTCCAAATACTTCAACTTGAAACAGCATCTCAAACACACATTTCCCCTCAAGAGCAATGTGTGCTAAGAATGAGAGTCTGTTTGGCTACTGCTCCTCATTCCAAATTGCCCCCAAGACAGGGAGATTTCTTTTATAGACTTAGGAAACTATGCTGCATTTAGTTTGTGTTCCTCAACAGTTCCACTTCATTTCATGACATTATGCAAGTTGGAAGTCTAAAATACTTCAACTTCTTGAAGCACAAAGGAAGCTTAAGTTGAGATGCACTTCAAATCCAAAAGGAAAGGTTTAAAATGCATCTTGTGTCTTATTGACGTGTCACCCAAACTTCCAGAGACATAGTGAAAAACTGAAAGATACAACTTCAGCAAAATGCACAGTCAGACAATGGACATCTTATTACTTAGACATGGTGACATCCTTAGGGAACCAGTATCTGTGAGGAGCCAAGACTGTCTTTTGGAAATAAAGACTAAGTTGCTACATCTAGACCTTTCAGAAATAAAGGGACAAGGTGTTGCTTGTGAAAATAGTCTGAAATGGGATGTCGTCACACCTTCCCCTGAATACTGCTCAGGAATGCCATAAAGGATTCCAAAAATGTTGCATGCCCAAAGCAGAAAAGACATGTCGTCTTCATGGGCCATGCGATCCAAGTGACTCTGTGTTGTTTCATGCATGGTGGAAAAAAACAAGGATTTATTAAGTCCCACCTATGAAAATCTAATGGAGACCTCTAGGTTTAAATGTCAAGGCACATTGTCTATGGCCTAGGTTTTATATAGATTAACAAACAGCGTCTGAAATGCTTTCAGGACCTGATAGAAAGAGATCTTAAATATGGGTCAGGGTTGATTTATGGTCAACATGGCCATCATCAGCATGCTCTTTTTATTTGGAGTGATGAATGTATACTCTCAAGCAGAGACAACCCAGCTGCATGGGGACTTGAAGGAGGACACTGGGACAAGGTAGTGAAAGAAGTCAAGTGAGATACAAAGAGACATTTTCTAGTCAGTTACCAGCAGCCTGGTCACTTTGTATGGAGAAAAGAGTTACTCCAGACCTTGCTGTGTGAGAAGAAGATACAGAACATGCTGGGGATCCAAAGTAGAAGGATGGTTGGATAAGTAATCTGAAAAGGTCCTTACAATTAACATAACACTTTAAACAGTAGACCTCCAGCTTCTGGCTGGGCTGTGGACCCTATCAAAGGTAGGCACTATGGGTTGCAAGTGATTATTAACAAGAGGCTTTTAAAGATCACTCCTGCCTTGGTTCTTACCTGCCTCAAGCCTATCTCAATTCAAGAGTCTTTGCCACAAGCTCCACATGGAGACAATGCCTCTCAGTTAAGAGTTTTTAGATTTCAAAATGCTGAACCTGGAGAGTGGAGACCTGTGTGTAGAAGCTAAATGATCTTGGTTCCAAAGATAGTTGTAGTTTGGCAACCTAATCCCAGTGAACAAAATCTACAGATGGCCTTTGAGGTACAGTAGAAAAACAGTGAGGTGTCTTATACTGGCCAAAAAGAAGGATATTCCAAGATTCCAGGTGTCCTATTTATATTACATAGATTGTAAAGCTCCACTTACATGATTATATGAGTAAATATAGTTATTTAATTAAAATATAAATAAATTACTTAGACTTTCCAATAGGTAAAAGTCACATTGGTCATAGAATATTCATATGTGTTATATATATATATATATATATATATATATATGGTCACATATACTATTTAACATGTAATCAAAGTAATGATGGTTTTGAATCTCTAGCATATTATCTGTTTGCTAGATATCACTCAACAGTCTTCATATGTATTATATTACTAACATAATACTGTAAGTAACAAATCAGCAATAAGTATATGCATAAAGCCAATTCTCTCAGGATCTGACCTTATTTATCATACAGCTTGTAGTCAACAATGATTTTTTTTTTCTGAGAAACAGCATCATGTGCTGAAAACCCAAGTCATAGAGAAACTAAGCTTTAGGAAAGAGCCCCTACCACTGTAACCTCAAGTCTGGCATGTCCTTACTATGAGTCTGGGCATAGCACTTAAACACGTTGATCTTTACTTACTTAATTTTGCAAAATTAAATTGTCAGGACCCACAGCTAATGTTAACTAATTTACCATTTTTAATTTTCCAGTTTGAAATGACATTGATCACACATAGAACCTCTCAATTTTCCAGTAGCTATCTGGCTATTTGATGTGTCTTAGTGTGTCACTTACGTGGGCATTTCTTCACACAGAATGCTCCATACGTGTACTTTGCATTGAAGTTGTGTTCCAGTTGAAAGGTGGTTGGGTTGTAGACAAATGTTTGTGGACACTGAGTAACACAGGCTCCACTGTCATTGAAGTTCATGCAGGCCTGCAACACAGCAGAAGCATGGATAAGCAACGTTCGTCATCCTTGTGTATAAAGCCCTGCTATCCTGGTATCATGAAAGGTACCATACCTTATTGTTATATTTCAATTTTATAAATCCTGACCTAATGGTTAATTTCTAAGTCATTCTGCCTTTCGGTTTCCATCAGCTTCTCACCCTCTCTTGTACCAGTAAATAGTACTGTGATTACTGCTCTTCACATAGAGTATTGTATATCTACACAGTCTTAAACTGAGCATTGGTTTATAATAATTAAGGTAGATAGAAGTGGAAGATTATTTGAGTTCACACTAATTCCACATACTTATGTTTAATCATTACAGAGGGTAGGTCTCCAGTTCTGTAGATATGATTTTTTTTTCTTTTGAGTGTGGTTGGTTAACTTGTGCCTTTTGTGGCTTGCTGAGTACACATGGCATCCTATTACAGTAGAGAACATCGTAACAGTGATTTATTTACTTATACTTAAGGAGAAGCTAGGGCAAAGGCCAATCAACTATTATGGTCATAACTGTAAATTTGAAGAAGTGATAAACTATCTTTAGTGGGAGGGGATTAAATAAAATTGCGTCATTTTTCACAATGGTACATCATGCAATGGAACCCTCATGTTCAAAAGGCATTTGTTTTTGCTAACACACATTTGTCTTCAAATGTCTTTTTATTAATAATCCCTAGTTCACTTGAGAAGAATTAAAAACCATTTTCCTATTTGAGAGTTAGGTTTATTGATGTCACAAGAAAGCACATATAAACATGTGACTAACAAACATAGGCATAATATAATTCTTTTAATTAAGAATAAAGGCTTCTTATGAATAATTAAGTGCTCAGAAAAGAACCAAAGTTCTGTTTTACACTTCATTATAAATTGTCATATGGTTATTAATGAGAATTTATTCTGTTTCCTCCCAACATTTGCTTCATCAATTGTTGTTTTAGCAAACACTTTATCACAACACGACACTTCTCTGATGATGGTCTACAAGGTGTATAATCAGAGCGAGATTCACTGATGATACATTATTCACTAAGATGACACTTTATAGAAAGACTCTATTAAAAAGCAATCTAGAAAACAGTAAGTTTTAATTTATAGCCAAGACACATCATGTGTTCTTATAATTGAACACATTTCCTGTAATGGTTCACAATGTACATAGACTGCCCTGGAACAAGGGGAGGTAAGCCAGAGGACTTTTACCTTCCAGTTAGCACACAAGCATGGTGTAACTTATACCAAAGCTACAGCCTGGCATTCGTGAACATTCTGTGTCAAGTGCCAAAGTAGGATTGGTGGACCGTTCCAGTAGAGTAATGAAAGAGAGCTCTGGAGAGCACCTGGTATTGCTTATCACAATAATACAAGAGAAGGGGCACGGTGCCACATCCTACAGGGAGAGATTTTTCTACTGCTTAACACCACTCTTGCTTTGGAATCATTAATGCCACACCTGCAGTGTGCAGTGTCTGCAAAATCAAACTTGGTCCCCTGCCCTGCCTATGCTGATGACAGACAGGAAAGGGCTCCCAGTTCGGCAGCTTAGGTTCTTCCTTAGAAGTTTAACATGCAGTCTCCCCTCTATTCCCTCACTGAATCCACTTTAACCAGACTTAGTTTTGTTCTCCAGAGAATCCTATCAGACAAATTAAGTTTTTACTTTTTTTTTTTAATTTAAGCAATAATACGCTATGGCATCGATGCTCTTATTTTTTATTTTGCTTACAAGATGAGGACTCAGTTTTTAAAATTTTCAATTTTAATGTGTGTTTGTTTGATTGAACAAAATAAATTTCTAACATGCATTTTTAGATTTTTTTAGAAGTAGAAAGAATAAATTGTTGTAAATTTTTAAAAATAAAATTACCATTTATTATTTTAGAATAAAATTAAAAGAGTATTCTGGTTTATAAATGAATAAAGTTATATATTCCAAAGAACAAAAAACTTGTATCAAGCATATAATATCAATTTTAATTTTAAAATCTTCAATGAAGCTGTTTCATTTATATAAAAATAAAACATACAAATTATCATGTAGATAGTATTTAATGTGCATACTTAATTTTAAATACAGAACAATACTTGTTTGTTAACAGTGCAAACTGAAAAACATTTAAATGTGTAAATTCTTCTGATATAACCTTAGAGCTGATATTCAGGAGGCAAGCCGTCCTCACTCAAGGAAGTTAAAAGTGCAACCACACAAAGCGGTAAACACTGAAAGTCTGGAAACTACATTCCTAGTTCCTGAAAGCATGTTCTCAATCATCTTCTCCAATGCATTCCTTCATCCATAAACTGTATCAGAAAGGTAGAATTGATTTAACTGGCACAAGAAGAATTCTGTTTAATTAATAGCCAACTCCAATGGTAGAATGACTCCTAAGGGTTACAGCACCTTTTCAAAGAATAAAATGCCAACACTTAAAATATAATCCAGTGTTAAAATATTCCATGTAAGTCTGATTCAGACATAAGGAAAAAGTAGGAGTTCCCAGACATACAAAGCAGTCGGTGTCCTTTGGTCCTGCGCAGCCTCCAGCACACTCTCGATGACAGCAGTCACTCACGTAGGGTCCATAGCACCTGCCATCACACTGTTCAGCGCACACAGTCCTTGTCACTGTAGAAGACAGAAATGGGACCTCAGTCAAAGCCATCCACCAGCAGTACTATGTTCGTTACAGTAAAACATGTTCTGGGATAATGATTTATTTCAACCGGTATCGACTAACTCAGAAAACATTTAATGAATTTAGTCTGCAATTAGGAGTTACTGTACAAAAAGCTTTATATCTATAATGTCCTTTTTTGTTCGGCAAGTAGGTATACAGGCTAATGTAAGTCATTGAGTGCATTTAGTAGGTTCAGGAATAATGGAAGGAGCAGTGAAGTGGCCAAATAGTACAGCAAGGCTCTGTGGGAAAGTGCCCCCCAGACACTCAACAGAAATGAGGAAATGCATAGTTACTTGATTCATATGTTACATGAAATAAGGCAGGGAAGGAATGAAGGAAAAAAGAAAGACAGAGGAAGGGAGAGAGGGAGATGGGAAAGAAGGGAGGAAAGAAGGGAATGAATGAAAGAAAAGAGGAAGGAAGGTAGGAAGGACAAAAACATATCTGTACATCCACTGGTCTTTTCTTACTCAATTAATTCAACCCACAGCATCAAATCATTGTAAAATGTAAGAACAGGAATGCACAGATGGGTATAAAAGTTACACAGTCAGGGGCCCGACTACTTACTTAGGTTACTGTGTAGATATACTTTCTAAAGTACATTCTCAATATGAACACTACAGAGTCTATCTACTAATCACTCCATGGCTTCATCATTTACACTTATGCCTAGGTTATTTTATTCTTGGTTACAAAAACTTGAACTAAATGGGTTTGAATCCACTTCTGCCACAGACTACATTAATTTCATCACAATATATGAAATGCTACCTAACTAATAGCTTATCCAGAAACTGAACATGGATCATTTGTTTTCTCTTTCTGAATCACTTCTGCTACTAAAGAAAACCACCAAGGAATATCAACTCTTTTTCCTTAATTTTTTGTTACCTTCCTATCTCTATGACAGTTTACACCTAACTATAGCATTATGCTTATCCTTCTTCCTAAAAGTCTTCTTATGTTTCCTCCCAATTGATTCTCAGTGTTGCACTGAGGAGATGGTTTAAAAATAGAAGCCATTACTTGATTCTGTGTTGATTCATACTATAAAAATAATTGTTGCCCTTGTACGTATGGATTGGATCCTCAGCAAGAGTAAGAATCTACCATGAATCTGCAAAGCCCTCTGCCTCCTCTAGAGTCGCTCACCACTCCTTGTGTTTCTCATTCGTGGCAAAGCAGGTACTCCCAGACACTGCTCCCTGTGGATTGACTCTCACTGCATTTCTATAAGGCATTTATCCACCTTAAAAGTATTCCTGCCTTCTCTGACGAAAAAGTCATTTTTTTTGTTTGTTACAAGGCTTGTCTCCATCTTACTTTGAACTCATACTATGCATATCTCCAAGCTGATTGCTCTTTCTCTACTGCTTCTGAATAAGAATGTAAGGTCCATAAAGTAGTCCATCCAGCTGAAGCCTGCTCTCATTTATAAACTCCACTGTGCTATGCCTCATGTTATCACATCAAAGACAGGACTGCAGTGACTGACTACCTCACAGGTTGGAGACACACCAGAGACATATGTGCTTAGCATGGTGAGTGTTATTAATCCTGTGTAAATACATTACATAATGTTATTGCATTCAACACAACACTTGTGTTGTGCACGTTACCTTATTCCTCCAGTACAAATGGTGGGTTTGTTGACTTTTCCTAAATCTCTAATGTACTTATCTTCATTAACAATACAATATATAACATCTGGTATACAACAGTACAAAATATCACATCCTCTTAGTTGAGTGAGATGTCAGAAGATGCCAACTAAAAAAGCATCTTCTAGATGCTGACACATTTCATGAAAAGATAGAATGGTGCATGAGCTCAAAAAACAAAACAAAACATAAGAGACTTTACTATTAGCACTTATTATTACATCTTTAAAATTTGTAAGTTCTATTTCTGGTTATTATCTGATGCTGTAGGTTTACTCTTACTTGCTTCCATGGGATACGATAATGAATTCATTGATTATACATAATGTTGAAATATGAAACCAGTCTTAGTGAACCCAGTCGCATTACTCCCTGAATAGTAAAATAAATAAAAAGTTCAAATATATTTTAAACTAGTTAGGATTCATGATCTTTAGTGACTTGGTTTTGGAAAACATAGGCACATAGTAATATTTTTTATCATAAGTGTATAGAATGCTTTGTTTCTCTTGGCAATTGTAGGTATCACTAGATGCTCGACAAATGTTCTGCACTTAGCTGCATCCCTAATCCAGAGTTTTAAATTATCCAGAGGAAAAAATTTCTAAAATGTAAAATCCTATTTTGTATTTCCACATTATCTACATTAAATTCTAAATTTAATAATTTCTTATATAAGCATTCTGGCATACATCCTAATGTCTGTGACCTTGGAGTATTTGAAATTTATTTTTCAGTGTTGTGTACCTCTAGTTAATATCTGTATTTTAACTTTATTTTCATTTTATTCTTCTATTTATTTTTCATTATTATTATTATTTTTACATATATATTATATTATTACACATATATACAATAACAACATACAGCAAGAAGAACCATGAAACAGGAATTATGTAAGGGTTACATTCATAATGTTTTGGCTATTTGTATTTGGCAACCTTGAAGAAAACATCTTTCCTATCTTGGTGAGTCTAAAATTCTGAATGTAAATCAATATCTATCATTTCTCTTTTGGGTTAATCTTTCCCTTCTTATCCTTCTTCTTTTCTTTCTTTTTCCTTTCCTACTTTCTTTAACATTTTTCCTTCCTTTCATATTTTTGCTGTGTCATGTAACAACACACTTTGCATTAAAATTTTTTTTTATTAATTTATTCATATTACATCTCGATTGTTAGCCCTTCCCTGTTTCCTCCCATTCTTCCCTCCCTCCCATTTCTCCCCTTCTCCCCTCCCCTATGTCTGTGACTGAGGGAGACCTCCTCCCCCTATATATGCTCTCAGAATATCAAGTCTCTTCTTGGTAACTAGCTATCCTTCCTCTGAGTGCCACCAGGTCTCCCCATCCAGGGGACATGGTCAGAAAAGGGGCACCAGAGTTCGTGTGAGAGTCAGATCTCACTCTTCACTCAATGGTGGAGAGTATCATGTGTCCCCGACCTGCGGGTTCAGTTATTTGGGGTCTCGAAGGGGGTCGCGGCCTGTGAAGAAAGAATGGGCGAGAGAGAAGGCACGACTCAAGAAAGTATGTCTTATCAAGAGTCATTTACTGAAAGCAGGTGTATGATTTTTAAAGTGTGCTCCAGGAAGGGCGGGGGAAGGAGGGAGAGCAGTGGGAAAGTACAGAATCTTCCGGGGTAGGAACCCCTGGGACAATGTGTGGGGCGGGGGGAGAAGACAGGTGGCCCCGCGGTCCTTTCCCAGAGACCACAGCACGTCAGATGTTCATGTACCGTGACTTCTGAGAAAGGCTACAAAGCCACGGTACACTGAGTGTTCCTTTTCTCAGAGCCAAGTTCCCTCTCCTGGGGCCAAGCATGCTGTTTGCGGTTTGTCCATTGCCAGGCAAAATGTTTGATAAGTTCTTTCTGTATAGGCTGGCTGGAAAGGGTCAGCTGGAGTTCAACGCAACCAGGGTCTCTCAGCTCAGCCAGGGTCTCTCGGCTCCCAACAATCATGTTTGTCGGCTAGGTCTTGGTAGGGGTTCAAAGCTTACTGCCTATATACTCCTTGGCTGGTGCCTTAGTTTGAGGAGGACCCCAGGATCCAGATTTGCCTGTCATAAAGTTCTTCTTGTAGGTTTCCAGGACCCTGTGGGTCCTACTATTTCCTCTTTCTTCCATGCTACTCTTGCCTAAAGTCTCAATCGGATATCCTCTCCTCTGACCCACTTTCTTGGTAAGTAAAGATTTTCATGGTACGTATCCTTTGGACTAGTGTTTTGATATAAGTGAGTATATACCGTTTGTCTCTTTTTGCTTCTGGGTGAACTCACTCATTATGATAATTTCTAGATCAATCCATTTGTCCACAAATTTCAGGAATTCCTCGTTTTTAATAGCTGAGTAGTATTCCATCGTGTAAATATACCACAGTTTCTTAGTCCATTCTTCTACTGAGGGACACTTAGGCTGTTTCCATGTTCTGGCTATTATGTATAGAGCAGCTATGAACATGGTTGAGCATATGTCCCTGTTATGGTAGGGCATTTTCTGGGTATATTCCAAGGAGTGGGATGGCTGGGACTTGAGGAAGCCCTATTCCCATTTTTTTCTGAGAAAGCACCAGATAGCTTTCCAAAGTGGTTGTACTAGTTTGCATTCCCACCAGCAATGAAGGAGTGTTCCTCTCTCTCCAAATCCTCGCCAACATGTGGTGTCATTTGAGTTTTTGATCTTAGCCATTCTGATGGGTGTAAGATGGAATCTCAATGTCACTTTGATTTGCTTTTCTCTGATGACTAACGAGGACGAGCATTTCTTTAAGTGTTTCTCGGCCATTTGATATTCCTCTGTTGAGAATTCTCTGTTAAGTTCCAAACCCCATTTCACAATTGGGTTGTTTGGTTTTGTGGTGTTTAATTTCTTGAGTTCTTTATATATTTTGGATATTAAACCTTTGTCAGATGAAGGGTTGGTGAAGATCTTTTCCCATTCTGTAAGCTGTCGTTTTGTTCTCTTGACAGTGTCTACTGCCTTACAGAAGCTTCTTAGCCTCGTGAGGTCACATTTATTAATTGTTGACATTAAGGCCTGGGGTGTTGGTGTACTGTTCAGGAAGTTGTTTCCTGTGCCTATGTGTCCCAGGCTCTTCCCCACTTTTTCCTCTAACTGAATTAATGTCTCTGGTTTTAAGTTGAGGCCTTTAATCCACTTGGACTTGAGTTTTGTGCATGGTGACAAATAAGGGTCTAATTGCATTTTCTACATGTAGACATCCAGTTAGACCAGCACCATTTGTTGAAGATGCTATCCTCACACTTTGCATTTCTTTGTCATATTTCTTGGTTTGTGGTCAATCCAAATTATTAGAACTTTACTGACATTCATATGCATTTAAATGTATATAAAATGTATGTGTATATATAATGCATACTATAAATATATGTCTACCAATTAGCTATAACCTCTAAACCTGAATTATCCTATATTATGTTGATAGTATTCTTTCTAACAACTAACTAAATCCTACTTTCATTAATACATACAAATTAGGAATTTATACTACATATTGCAAACTCTTTTCATGTACAGTATTATAAAGAATGTATACAAATATTTATTTTCACTCACAGATAGATTGAATCTCTTTTAATGGACTGAAAGTAACTAATTAAAATAGCAGACATATGTTAAATAAAGAAATTATTATATTTCAAATAAATGTCATCAAAGTACATCCTAATGCTTTGTTTCTAGGTAACAAGCATTGCTCAGCTTGAGATCAGCAGTACAGAGCTCAGAACAAACACGTCCTATAAGCAACACCATATGTAATTTATTCTATAAACAACATCATAATTAATTCTAGACACATACATCTAAAGGTTAATTTTTATTTTTAGCGCTCTTTATTCATGATAATGTACAAAATGTTTCAGTTTCCCTTCATTTCCTTTGCCTTCCTTGTCAAGTGAGGGAATAAGTATAGAAATGATTAAGACCATAATATTAATAACTCAGAATTTATGTAAATATTATTTATTAGTTAGTTAGATTCAAACTTTTACTCTGACTAAGTATTTATCCATGAAAATGACATGCTAAAATTTGTAAACTTCATAAGTACTATGATTCTATGAAAGTCTTAAACATGTATTTTAAATTATTTTATTATTTGCTGTGAATAAAGTTTAAAGTTTTTGAAGTCACAGTTTCGTGCATATTGTGGCCAAATATGCCATGTTTGCTAAGGCATTTAGATATCTGTTACATCCTTCAAAGTATTTATCCAAACACAAATCTTTAAAGAAATTCTGCTTCTACATAGGGAAACCCAGCAGGAACTTCTTGACATACACAGACTTGTGGGAAACAAACCATCAGCTCTTCATTGGAAATTCCTTCAAAAATAGTGACCAAGTGTTCCAAATGGAATTAGTGACACACTGAGAAACAAAGCAAGGGTAGTTACGTAAATAATCTAGACTCATCCTCAGATCACTGCTCAGTGCTGCTTCAGGAAAATTTCAAAACACTAGAATAAGATGTGAGGCAGGGAAGGTATTCTAAACTGGTGGATACAGTCTTTTTATGGAGAACATACAGGACTTGAAGGAAAAGTACGATGAGGAACCCACCCAGGAAGGCGGTTCAAGCTGAGGAAGCTCGTCAGGAAGTTCTGCTGTCCTAGTGCGATGTGACTGACGCAACTGCACAGAAAGACCAGGAAAGTAAACGGGAATCGAAGTGGAACATATGAATGCTGAAGAAGCTGCACAGGAGGAAATGCCAAAGAAAAACGAGCAGTTGATAAAGGGCCAAGATAAGAGTTATCAGAAGCTAGTGAAACAGTTGACTGAGGCGATGGAGAAAGAAGAGGCCCAGTTCAAGGGGCAGCAACAGAGGATCCCTGAGCACAAAGTTCCCAAACAGGTCTACTAACTGAGAGATATCAGCAAGAGAGCAAAATGCTTCAAGATGAGGCAAAGTCTCCAGAAACAAAAACAAGGGATTAAAAAAAAAAAAAGATCACTTCTCCATTCTCAGTCAAAGCAGAGATTAATAAGTTGATGATTCGGAACACATGTCACACTGACAGCACATGAGAAAAAATTTAAAAATCTGCAAAGGCGTGCAGCATAATCATTGAAATCATGTTTATTTTCCTAGCACTGTGCACTAGGGATGCCATTAATGTCCTCACTATAGGAGATGTCTCAAAAGCATTGATAAGCTGCCTTGCCAGATGCTGGCCAGGAGACAAGTGGACACTGAGCACATCCTAAGTGTTAGCAACCTATTGTCCAGATGCGTAATGAGTATGAAGGACAAGCCCAGTTCTTTTTTTTTATTTAATTAATTTTTTCAGATTACAACTCAATTGTTATGCCCTCACTTGTATTCTCCTATTCCTCCCTCCTTCCCTCTTTCACCCTATTCCCCTCCCTTAGGTCTGTGACAGAATGGGACCTCCTCCCCCACAATATGGTCACAGCCTACCAAGTCTCATCATGGTAGCCTGCTTATTCTTTCTCTGAGTGCCACCAGGCCTCCCGACCAAGGGGAAGTGGTCAAATATGGGGCACTGGAGGTCATATCAGAATCAGTCCCTGCTCTCCACACAACTGTGGAGAATGTCTTGTCCATTGGCTAGATCTGAGTAGGGGTTCAATGTTTACTGCATGTATTGTCCTTGGTTGGTGCAATAGTTTGTTCAGACCCCCCTGGGACCAGTTCCGCCCATCATAATATTCTTCTTGTAGGTTTCTAGGATCCTCTGTATCCTTATATTTCTACATTCTCCCATACTTCTCTCACCTAGAGTCCCAGTAGGAAGTCCTTGCGTATATCCCAACCTCCTGGTAAGTGAAGGCTTTCATGACAAACCCTAGTTCTTACTGAAGACAATGCAAATTTCTCCATTATATGAAAATTGCTCCACCCCTCTGCAACTGCATGATTTGTGGACACTGGTGAGGGATAACACAGTCAACACACTCTGACATAAACCAATATATATATATATACACACACACACACACACACACTGAAAAATGGTGTGACAAGGAGCTGGATCCCAAACACATGGCCTGAAGAAGAAAATGTTTTGGTTTTTGTACATGAAAACTGTAAGGGGACATTTTCAAACTTTTAACAGCTGGCAGCTGATTGCACACTAACCTGATTAATAATTAGGAATAACATAAAGTAGTGTGTAGCTTTAAAGATGGACTTTAAATGGTGGTGGGCACTTTAATGAGTTGTCTGTAGCTATAAACTTATGCTACTCTTTTCCTACTAGTAGTAGATGAACTTGAAATCCTGCTGATAGTTTCCCAAGCGCAACAAAGTTTATTTTCTTATTCAAATAATAATATTAATGAGGAATCAAGCCATTTTTCTAAAAAAATAATTAATAGCTTATATCTGATTTTTATATAAGTTATCTTCAACATGAAAAATAAGACTTTCAGTTATCTATAGTCTCACATTCCTTAATTAGCAATGAACACTTGGTGAGCACGAGAGCCATACTCCACTGGTGATTGTCAGATGAAGAGGAAATCACAAAAAAACATAACAAGTGTAATTTCAAAACAGAGGTCTGGCAGAGACCATTCTTTCCATTCTTGTCTGGAGCTTGTTTTTAGGGACAGAATTCCCTTGGACATGTCAAAGCCGACACTAACCATTAAGATGTAACAAGAATAAATATTTTAAATTTTTAATTTTTTTATTAATTTATTCTTGTTACATCTCAATGTTTATCCCATCCCTTGTATCCTCCCATTCTTCCCTCCCCCCACCCATTTTCCCATTATTCCCCTCCCCTATGACTGTTCCTGAGGGGGATTACCTCCCCCTGTATATGCTCATAGAGTATCAAGTCTCTTCTTGGCAACCTGCTGTCCCTCCTCTGAGTGTCACCAGGTCTCCCCCTCCAGGGGACATGGTCAAATGTGAGGCACCAGAGTACGTGAGAAAGTCATATCCCACTCTCCACTCAGCTGTGGAGAATGTTCTGACCATTGGCTAGAGAAAATATTCCATGACATAGTAACAAGAATAAATTAATAAAAAAAGAAAAAATATGCATATCATGTCTGCTAATCATCTAATTCTTGTGTGGCTGAGTGAATAGCAATCTTCTAGCAGTTTACAGAGGTAAAAATCATTTTAATTCTACAATTAAGCTTAGTTGTTTAGGGGATTAAGATTTTTTGGTCTAGATAGATATTTTAAGTTGATAATGATGAGATATGATAGATATTGGTTCATGCTGAAGAGAGAGCTAAAAGATGACTTAAAAACAAATCACCTATGTATCACAAAGTAGAATTGTGCTAAGTTGTTTAGGCTTCCCTAGTGCATATGATTGTCCTTCCAATCATATCTGATCTGATAATAACCACTATAGATGAGAAAGCTTGCTGTGTCATGATGTATACACACCTACAGGTAACATAACCATTTAATCCTAAGCAATAGCTTCTATAGGTAACCCAAAAAACATGTTCTATTGCTGCACAGGCGTTGCTGAAATTGACATTCTGAGTCAGTTAATAAAAGCATGCTCCGATTTTTGCAGGTACTAATCAGATTTGACCCTTGTTTCCAGTGTAGTCTCTAGTGACCCATGAACTGCGACAAGATAGTGTTAGTTGTATCACAGAGCAAAGGGATCTTGTCGACTCTGTCCTTCACCATCACCTGCTTTATTAATTTATTTAATGAGTTCTCTTTAACCTTTCTTATAAAGACATTCTCAGTGATTCACTGAAGGAATTTAAAGTTGGTTTTAAACTACCATCTTAGCCACAAGGGAAATTCTCCCTCATTAAGGGACTGTTAACATCTACAAAGTTTGTGAGTCAGGAATCAAAGAAAAATATCATGATATTATAATAACTATAAAAGATTCCTAGCCATGAGTGAGAATTATTTCACATACCAATTACAGGACTCTAGACAGAGATTTCAGCAAATGAAGGAAGAGTATGAAAATGTATAAAAAATTTAGTGGATTTTTGTGTGTTTGTATGTATTGTTGTGTCTGTTTTATGTGTGTGTGAGCACATATATGTATGCGTGTATGTGTGTGTGTGTGTGTGTGTGTGTGTGTGTGTGTGTGTGTGTGCAGGTTCCAAGGCATTCACTTGTGCATAAAGGACAATGATGAATGTCAGGTGTCTTTTTTAAAATTTTATTTTATTACACATGTATAAAACAAACTACATACAGCAGGGAGAACCATGTGACAATCATGAGAATAATGAGTTCTATACATGTTACACTCATAGTGACTTGGCCATCTGCATTTGTCTCATTTGAAGCAAGTGTTTTTTACTGTCTTGTTGGGTCTAAATTTCTGAATGAGATTCAATATCTATCCTATCTCAACTCTAATAGCTTAACTTCTTTATCTTGATCTAAAATGATCATGTCCCCTAAGCAATGCTTGGTCGTAAAACTATACTATCTTGTCTTCAATGCCCTTCAGAGACTTGAGAAGGAATAAAACGTAAATTACTGAGTGAACCAGCATTGTGGGTTAGCAGCTTCCAAAATGTATAAATTGACTTAACACAGTTTACTGCCTGACCAGCCAGTCTTAACAGCTTTCTACCTTGTTTGTGGGACAGGCTCTTTGAGAAATCCTGGAACTCACCAATTCAACTAGCCTGGCAAGTGAGGAAGCTCACACCTTTGCCACATCATCCTACCCTCCCATGCCTGGCGTTAGAATGTTAGGTATGTGCTATAGTTCATGGGTCTTAATGTGGTTTCTGGGGATCAAACTCAAGTCCACATGATTACAAAGCAACTAAGCCCTCTCTCCATGTAGGGCTTTTGTTAAAAATGGTACTTCTAAGTAGATTGACAGCAGCATCATGAATTTTTCACAAAGCAAGACATGGTGCATGGTGATGCACACCATTATGTGCAGTACTCAAAATGCAGACAAAGCAGAAGCAGGAGTTAATTGCCAACCCAGGGGATAACAATATTCTGTTTACAAAACTAAAAACAAACAAACAAAGCAAACATAAAAACAACAAAGCCCAAACCAACACAAAAGTGGATGGCACAATTTGATGTAGTTTTATTTGTGGTATATCTCACATATGTATAGACTGCTTTGATGTAAAAACAAACAAACAAACAAAACTATCATATCCTTTCATCTTTTCTTATTCTGCTTCTGTTTTCAAAATAGTAAAGATAAAGAAGATGGGTTTTCTCCCATTTGGTACATAGCTGAATTAATTACTCCTTAACATGTGACCCAAGTTATCAAAGAATATTTCTGTGTGAAAGACAGAGGTTCACAGCAGGTAAGGAATGAAGAAATTAAGCACAATTTCTCACTTATTGAGGAAGAAACGAACTCAAATAAACGTATGCTTTTATGGATAAATACAATGAAAATAGCCAAATGTCTCTAAAGGAGACAGTATCTTTTGCTAGTGGACTAAAAAGCTTCTGTTTTGATAAGGATAAAACCCTGAACCCCGAATAAATTATTTGTGGGTTTATAAATTGATACATGACTCCTGAAGAGCAATTTGTCTCTTTCCATCAAATTTATGCATTTAAAGGTATGTGACTCCGCAGTTCAGTCTAGAGAAATATGACTTATAAAATGATGTGCATTTGTAGATAATTGCATATTTTGAACTGTTCATTGATTCTAATTGTCACTAATGTAATTTTAACGTCCACTAAGCCAGAACAGCTAAACAAATTATAGCACAAACATGAGCCTTAAAACTATTACAGCATTAGAAAAATTAGTTGATCTTTCTTGTGCTGAAGTAAGATGTAAAACATACAGTATAAGTGAAATAACACTGAATGACAGAAAAATGGAAATAATAAGCCAATTGTTGTAAGTCAAGAGAAACTAACACAGCATTCACTTGTGGTTTTGCATATACATATATGTAAAAATACACTCATCTATATACTGCACTTCTATTACGTAATCACTCTTTATAAAAAGGCAAGGAGGAGAATTGTGTTCACATATAAAGACATTATTACTTTTACTATGGGCCCGTGGTATCATTTAAATAGTTTTAAATATATAAAATCTGTAGTGATATAGCCTATGTATTTCACAGAGCAAGTTAATTACTCAGTGTCACAGATGAAGACATTAACATTTAAAAATACTTAACTAGGTTACTCCAGGTCACATAGTGAGTTATTATCCAACTAGATCTTTAAATTACTTTCCGAACTCCTATACATCTTTATTAGTTTGTAGGGATTAAGTTTTGAGACACAAACAGTAGATGCCCAAAGGAAAAGGCCAGGGCCTGGGAATAGTAAGGATGATGGTTCTAGAAATTATTAAAAATGAAAAACTATATAACTAAAATATCTCACTTCTGTTTTCACTCCTTAACATCAGTTTATCCCTATGTGCCATGCATTAACAGCACTGAGAGTGAGCATAATTAAAACTAAGATAGCATCCCAATTCTTTTCACACTTGTGGTTAAGCCTAGATATAAGATTGCTATATATGCATATACATATACACATATGTAATTTCATGGTATCTTACACATAAGTAATTTCAACTTGCAAATTTTATAGCAGAGGCTAGGAGACCTAACGAGAGCTAATATATGAATCCACATTTCAGTAATAGCAGCAAACCATAAATGATTATAAGATTAAGATTTCAAATGTATTGTTTGAGGATATAATGAAAAGTGCTTTCAGAATATAGTTATTTTTTTTTAAAACTCTAGTCTACTTCATGCATTTTTTAAAATGTTAGTCAGGATCTGGTGGACAGACTTGACAGTCAGGTAACAAGTTGCAACCAGCAGTTAGAAAACAGTTCTCAGCTGAGTGCACATAGGCCAAATTAGGAAACTGTAAAAAAAGCAACCTGAGTGTTCCTGGTATACGTGTTCTAGATCAAAATTATCCTTCTAATTAATTCTCGGATGTCAGGCCAATGGAGAAAACCTTTCCAAATTAGGATCATGAGGACCACAAAATTCAGTGAACTGCAGCGTCTGTTACTATTTTTCTCATGTACCAAATTTAGACATGTTTAAAAAATCATAAAACATCATGCTGTAATAGGGGTGTGGTTTATTTGTTATACCCTTCCTGCAACACTAGTACAATAGTTAAGCAAAGAAATAAAACCAAAAGTAACTCAAAAGAACGCATGCCTTGAAATGCATTTTTTCAAATTCCTTGGCACGATCTCATGTCTCATTTCATGCCAGAATGTCAACAGAAAAGGCTTAATTTCATATATTGTATTTATGCCCTACAACCCTTAGTGTGGAATTCAGCAAGATCTTCTCAATGGCCCTGCCTTGTCATCCAAATCATAGTTCAAATAAAGTTACCTGCCATAGTTAGATGGAAATAATATTCTCCGTTCAAATCAATGAAGAATGTTATGATCATACATAACTAATAGAAATTTTTCCCCATATGCTTTAAGTAAATATTTGACTCACTGTTTAAAATGTTAAATGAGTACAGGTAATTAGTGCACTGTAATGTATTCCTTAATTTTACAATGTCTCCAGAAACTATAAATTCAAAAAAGGGAAACAGAAAATAATTGAAATCAATGTGAAGGCTTATAGACATACAAAGTTATTAGCAAAATACAAGAGTTTTAATTAAGGATGTTGGCTCCTAACAAAGGTTTGCTGTTCCCGGATTGATCAGGGATGCTGGCTCAGCTCTTTTCCACTCCACATTAATTCCCACTAGCTTTTCTCAGCCCTAATTGGATATTTACCACATTGGCACCTTCCTTTAAAATAATATTGCTAAACAAAGACTGTAAGCACAATTATAATGTGATAAATTATATGTTTCTAAATACACACAAGTATAATTTGTTTTTTATCCTTATAATTTGTCATTTGATTTTTGCAATTTACAGATTTTTTTTTTTCAGATTTTCAGGGAGACAGAAATACAACTTAATCTTAAGTGTTACTTTTTCTTGATTATATTTTGGGGAAGAAAAATAATAATTTTTGAGTTTATTAACTATTTAATGTAATTAAATATTCTAGTTTGATGCTGTTATATACTTTAAAACAAATATAAGAATTTATATGTCCAAATTTTTTCTTAAGAATAAATAAATTAAACTAAGATTAGATTTTATTTCTTTTCCTCATTTTAAAAGAATGTATTAATACATTGTCACTGTAAAAGTGATTTTTCACATATGCAAGCATAATAAAGTATAAATGAACTTGTTAAACTTTCAATTTTCTTAGGATAATCTATAAGGTCTTCATAATAACAATAGATAACATAAATGTTGTTTCAAATAATGTTTATAAACATATTCAATAGCTCATTAAGAAATTTATAGCATAGGGACTTTTTATTTTAAAGTTAATTTTAAATGAAAACTTCCAAAATAAAAGGGTTCCTTATATGAAAATAATGTCTTAGCTTAAATTAATTTAATGATAAATGGGAAAAAGTATTGTGTCTGTTTAGTCCAGCAACTGCAGCACAGATTTTCTCTTCAATTGTATATTGCAATATATTGCAAGAGACAAATGCCTTCTTCTTTCTATTGATAAATACACTTATACTTTATAATTTGTTTCTAGGCAAGAAATGGCATTTAAAAAACAACTTAGAAGGCAGAAAATTTAGTGCCAAAGTTTATCACCTCATACATTTCTACTTATAAAATCTTTAATTGAAGATAATTATGACTATTTTAATGCACAATGCATGCAAATATTGGGAAAATCCAACTTTAATATTTTAATATATGCATTTTTCACTTTCCTCACTCAAAACGCAGTGACTAAATGAGCTGACGCTGGGCCTGGGAGAACAAAAGGGAAGGGTAATATGAAATCACTATCCTTCCTGATAATAGGAGGCCGGAGAGAGCCGGCCTGATACTGTGACTAGAGATAAAAAAGGACAAGCAGTATCTATTTTAAATGCGATAAGTGCACTTCATATATCTTGCGGGGACAGAGATAGCTTTGTTCCTTTAATCATTGTTATTTATGTCTTAAAGCACAGTCTCCTTCACACCTACACCTATACAACTAAGACCTCAGGACTCAGTTCTTATGAACAGAGAGAGAGTTGTCATTCTTTCCCGCAAGCTTACTAAATAATACTTCCATAAGCTTCAGCCTTCACATAGAAGATAAGTTTGTCTCCTCTGACATGACTACATTAATCCACTGAATCAATTTCCTTAAGCTGTGCTGTGGAGCAAGGCAGGCACGGTTTTACTGAGCTTAAAAGTACTTTCAAGTTGCAGTTGCTGCTCCACATGTATGGTATCTCTCTGTATCTGAGCCTACGTTCGTTTGACCCCTTGCAGTGATGCCAGAAGTATTCTTGTTAGGTTTCCAGGGTCGGCAGGCTATAGCGTTAAAAAGGATTAAAGGAGCACGAATTCTAGTTGTTGAATATATCACTCTGGGATAAATAGGAGCAGAGCACTTAGTAAGATTGTACGAGCATCACTTACATTAATATTCATAAAATCCCTTAGCATGGCTAAGATTTCTTAAAATATTCTGTTTAGAAAAAAACCTTCTGTTCTAATAGAGAGTGTTTATAAAATATCTACTTGTTCTAGTTTACAATGTGAACATCAGGAAATGCTACTGAGGACACAATTAAATTATATAACATGCCTTCAAATCAACTCTGATACCTAAACCAGAGCACAGAAGAATGGGCAAAGTATAATTAATTGAAAAAATGTATATAAATCTAAATTTCTGGAAAAAAATATATAAAATTCTTGAAAACTGGACAAATAACCCTTTGTCTATAACAACCTTCCTATAAAGTATCTCTGGAGTCCCATTTTGTGGGCTCTACTTTCACCAAGCACGAGAGTTTCCCCCAGTTGTGGCAACACTGACTCCTTTCACTCAGGGACAATGTGATAGACTGACACCTTTGCTTCCCATGGCTTCATTCAGAGACATTGTCAGCTCTCATTACACTCTGCTTCATCTCATCCAACACGTTGTTCAGCACTGTTGACCTCTCCCAGAGCTGAGCCACTTGTCTTTACCGTGACTTCCTTCCTTTTAGCTACACAACACACCCTTTAGCACACCAACCGGGATGAGGGCCTACAGGAGTATGCCAGTGAACAGGTAAGGCGAACTACTATCCGAACTTTGCTTTGCTGAATGGAGATGAAGGAATTTGGAATAGTTGTCCTTCCTTTCCTAATACTTTGAAATTCTGGGAAAAAATCCATAAAAGATATAAGGAAATGTTTGACAAAAATAAAAAATAAAAATAAATAAAAATTAATTTCTTTATGGAAGATCTCACCAAAAGAAATTTACTGCAGGTATAGGGAAAGAAGTAACTTTAAATTATGAGACTACATCTTGCAAATATAAAATGTATATTTACAGTGGTGCACCAGTTAAGTAGAATACTATTAAAAGCTCCAAAAGTATTATTTAATTCAGTGAACGTCATTGCAAATCACATTAGTTCACAAAGAAACCACTGAAAATCTAAAGGGAAACTAGAATTCTGGGTTGTATATAATTCACCTTCATGAAAGCTCTGGTATTTATTCATCCCTATAGAGACTCCCATGAGGTCTAACTCTCACTGAAATATAATTTTTCCTCCCTCTTTTTTATTATTAAAATTTATTCAGATTATATACTGAATGTTATCACTTCACTTGCATCTTCAGGTCTATGCCCCTCCCTCTTTTGCCCTATTCCCCTCCCATGAACCTCTTACTGAAGGGCCCTCCTCTACCACCATATGACCACACCCTCTCAGGTCACCACCAACCCAGCATCGTACGATTAGCTTCGGAACTCTTATCGTCTTGTCTCCAAACACTGTGGTGAATTAATTTCCCATAGTAACGTAGTATTAAGGTACAATCTGGTCTGAAAAATTGTTTAAAAATATTTCTGCCATAGAACACTGCTGATATCAAATGAGTTCACTTAAGTCTTAGCCAGATACTAGTTTGTTTTTGTATATTAAGTAATTAATAAAGACTAAAAAGCAGTCGCTAATGTTCTATTTAGTTCAGGACTAGAAAAATAGGCATTGCCACATATTTTTCCTGACAGCAGGGATTGTTACAGAGAATATGATCCTGTGTTGGTGATCTTTATCAAAGTGCAAGTATGCAAGTCTATGGCCCTACAAATGTTACCTCTGAGAAGCAATACCATGGAAATTGATGCCTGCATGTATGGATCTTAAGACCAGGTTGAAGGGGCTCTACAGAAGAGGATGGATAACATATGGTTGAAGAAGTAAGTGGGGAAAACGAGAGAGAATTTAACAGGGAAAGTGGAAGAAAGGAAGGATTATGTCCTTATAAATAAGATGAAGGATTTTAGAAAAAGGTACAGGGAAACAATTTTTTTAAGTGTGTGGGTGTGTGTATGCACTTGTTTCTGCATTTATGTATATCTGTGACTGTTGATTTATGTGTATAATTTAAGTGAATTTTTTCCTATTGGGTTGATAATACTCCCTACAATCGCCTATACTACCTAACAAAACCCCCAGAGCGATATGTGAGAAATCTTCCTTCAAATTTTTGGGTAGGAATGCTTAAGAGACTCCCCAAATAATAAGGGATATTGAGTAGCACTTGGCAGCTTCCCCAGAACTTAAAAGCGAAACCTTATTGTTAGAGACACCACAAATTTCAGATAGAAGACTTAAGGAATTGAGCTAGAACTGATGATTGCTCTCATGATGTGTAAATATGCCATGCAGGCTTCAAAAGAGAAAAGCAACCAAGCAATCCTACACAGCAGAAAAGCTTCCAAACCAGAACAAGGAACAGCATGGGAATAAATCCTCAAGGTGCAATGGTGGCACTTATATCTTAGGGGGAACTACCACCTGTTTTACTGGATATAAGCTTCCTTCAATTGGAAGGAAGGAATCCTAACCAACTACATACCCATGACTGGTAAGGTCAAGTGGCAGAGAAGAGAGCCTACAACTGCCATTCTCCTACGCAAGTATAATTCCTTTATTCTAAATACTTATGTTTATACCAACATGTAAGTGTAGCTCTCACTCTTCAAAGATGCTTCTTTTTGTTCTAGACAGAGACCACTTCAGATATCCACAACTGACTGTGCAGGTGCCTCACTTCAGTGGATATAGCTACAATACAATCATGAGAACAAGGGCTCTGGGAGCATTGTAAATGACTGTGTGTGTGTGTGTGTGTGTGTGTGTGTGTGTGTGTGTTGCTAAGAGCCAGTTCAGGATATCTTCTGTGAAATAGTGTCTCCTATGTATGAAAGGGAAAGTGTTCCAATGAAATATCAAAAATATGGTTGCATAGACCAGACCTACATAATATCAATAAGAGCTAGTTGACATGTTTTCAGGAATAAAGGAATTCTCAAAATGCCCCACCTTTAGACAAAGAACTACTGTTAATAGCTGCTGAGAGATGGGTTGTAGCCTTCTCCAGGGAGATGCCCTCAAGAGATTAATCCATTCCCAAGTGACCAGCCTCCAACCAATACATATATGAGCAGCACTAAATGCAAGCAAAGAATATTTTGATGTACACATATCTGTGTATATACAGTGTATAAAACAATTTTAATAAGAGGTCATGAGTTTGAGGAGCTTAAAGGAACAGTTAAAAGGAACTGAAAGAGGGGAGAGATGATACAATAGAGTATAGATCTATTGAACTCTCAAAACAAACAACTCAGATCCATAAATTCAAAAAGCTGTAGATATTAAAAAGGAAACCGTGTATTAGAAAGTGATAAATTCCTTGCTCTTAGCTTAATTTTACAATGAAGCTTAGTTATTTAGGGGTTAAGATGTTTTTAGGTCTAGATAGATGTTTTAAGTTGGTAATACAATATGTGAAAGAGATTGATTTACATTCAGAACTTTAGAGGCACCTAGATAGGAAAGAAGTTTTCTTCAAGGCTGTAAAATACAAATAGCCAAAGCACTAAGAATGTAAAACTTACATGAGTCCTGATTATGTCATAGTTCTTCTTGCTTTACGTTGTTTATTGTGTATATGTGTAATAATATAAGTGTAGATGTAAAAAGTAAAACATGTTTAATGAATTTTTTAAAAGATTATGCAATTGTAAAAAGTGGTACATGCTTTAAAAACCTTTGTATTTATTCTGTTCAGGTGACACGTATGACATACTACATGCATTTTATGAGAAAAGCAAGCACTGAATGGATTATATAGGCTTTACTAGACAGAAACAGTTTTCATATTAATTATTGTAAATTTACTTCCTGAAACAACACAAAATAATACAGATTAATAAAGTGTTGTTCTATATTTTGATAAGAAGGAAAGTGATAAATTCATAGAGAAACAAAATATTAAAGACTTAACAGAGTATCCATGTGTTGGATAGTCCATCCTTGAAAATTTGTGTAGATTAAACAGATTTTACAAGTAAAAGAAAAGTTAAGTTGTATACTATAATTTGAATTTTATATGTTCTAAACCCCAATGTATTGATGGTGACATGGTCCCCAATTCACAGTGCCATTTTTAAAAAGGTGAAAACTGCTGGGCATGGTGGGACACACCTTTAATTCCCGCATTCAGGAGGCAAATGTAGGCAGATCACTGTAAATTCCAGGCCAGCCTGGTCTACAAAGTGAGTCCAGGACAGCCAAGGCTACACAGAGAAACCCTGTCTCAAAAAACAAAAACAAAAACAAAAAACATGGACACTCTAAAAAGTGAGTAATGCTGAGGCATGTTATTTTATTGGAGGGCCCACACTCTAGGAGTAATCACTCAATGAAGTTTCAAAGCTGTGAGCCAAAATCAAGCCTTTATGTTTTTAAGTTTATCACTTTTCAGGAGTATCTTACAGTAACAGAAGCCTGACAATTCATATAGGATAATAAGTAGTTTTGAGTGAGAATAGGAAAAATGCAAACACGCATCCTTTGTTTACAGAGCTTATTTTCAGAAGAGTACATGCATGCCAGTGAGTGGCTGAACAAGAAGAAGCACACGTCAGAAGACAGTGCTGTTATTGTTTATATTTCTTGAATTTTGAACATTAACATATACATAAGTTAAAAATATACTGAAAGTATTTTTACTTTTTTTTTTTAATCTTTTTTTTTTATTAATTTATTCTTGTTACATCTCAAGTATTTTTACTTTTAAGGATTATTCTTTCTGTACTCTTTCCATTGCTGGCTTACACTATAATAATTTCTTATGTTATTGTTTTTATTAAAAACAATGCGATCAACTGAGGTACATGTGAAATGTTTAATTTTTATCTAACATGATAGCAAATTATATAATTTTGCCATCTTTGCCAGTTTAAACTCTCAAGGTTTTGTATCTTCTATGATATCTAAAGCATGCATTTTACATTCTCACCTTCTTGTAGGTTTTAAGATGTTGGTTTTAATGCATAGGGGGAAGGTTTACTATTTCCATGGTGCCTCATATTTGACCACGTCCCCTGAATGGGGAGACGTGGTGCACTCAGAGGAAGATTAGCAGGCTACCAATAAGAGACTTGATACCCTATGAGGGGGAGGAAGTCCCCCTCAGACACAGTCATAGGGGAGGGGAGTAAGGGGAAAATGGGAGGGAGGGAGGATTGGGAGGATACAAGGGAGGAGATAACCATTGAGATGTAATATGAATAAATTAATAAAAAAACAAAGTAAGCTTTGTTTTCAAATATAAAAGAAAATATTTATCGATAAGATTAGTGGACTAAGCTCCCATGCGTCTCTCATTTAGAGTCCCAATAGGATGCCCTCCCCTCTGTCCCAGTTTCCTGGTAAGTGAAGGCTTTCGTGGGACATGCCCCTTGGGCTAGTATGCAGATATAAGTGAGTATATACCATTTGAGTCTTTCTGCTTCTGGGTTAACTCACTCATTATGATCATTTCTAGCTCAATCCATTTATCCACAAATTTCGGGAATTCCTTGTTTTTAATAGCTGAGTAGTATTCCATAGTGTATATGTACCACAATTCCTTTATCCATTCTTCTACTGAGGGACACTCGGCTGTTTCCATGTTCTGGCTATTATGAATAAGGCTGCTATGAACATGGTTGAGCAAATTTTCTTGTTGTGTGCTGGAGCATCTTCTGGGTATATTCCAAGGAGTGGATTGCTGGGTCTTGAGGAAGCCCTATTCCCATTTTTCTGAGATAGCACCAGAGAGATTTCCAAAGTGGCTGTACTAGTTTGCATTCCTACCAGCAATGAAGGATCCAGAGGGTCCTAGAAACCTACAAGTAGAACATTATGATAGGCAGATTTGGGCCCAGGGGTCCCGCTCAAATTAAGGCACCAGCCAACGACAATACAGGCAGTGAACTTTAAACCCCTACCCAGATCTAGCCAATGGTCAGAACATTATCCACAGTTGAGTGGAGAGTGGGATATGACTTGCTCACATACTCTGGTGCCTCACATTTGACCATATCCCCTGGAGGGGGAGACCTGGTGGCACTCAGAGGAAGGACAGCAGGTTACCAAGAAGAGACTTGATACCCTATGAGCATATACAGGGGAGGTAATCCCCCTCAGGAACAGTCATAGGGGAGGGGAATAATGGGAAAATGGGGCGGGGGGAGGGAGGAATGGGAGGATACAAGGGATGGGATAAACATTGAGATGTAACAAGAATAAATAAAGAAAAAAAAAAGAAAAAAAAGAAGTAAGATACTATCATATCACAAAATAAATTATATTATAATAAGATTTTAAAAAATAAAGAATGATATCTGCATACCTGCCCAAGGTGCATGTCCCACGAAAGCCTTCACTTACCAGGAAACTGGGACAGAGGGGAGGGCATCCTATTGGGACTCTAAATGAGAGACGCATGGGAGAATAGCAAAATAAAAGGATACAGAGGGTCCTAGAAATCTACAAGTAGAACAATATGATAGGCAGATTTGGGTCCAGGGGTCCCGCTCAAACTAAGGCACCAGCCAAGGACAATACAGGAGGTAAACTTTAAACCCCTTCCCAGATCTAGCCAATGATCAGAATATTCTCTACAGTTGAGTGGAGAGTGTGATATGACTTTCTCACTTACTATGGTGCCTCACATTTGACCATGTCCCCTGGAGGGGGAGACCTGGTGACACTCAGAGGAAGGACATCAGGTAGCCAAGAAGAGACTTGATACCCTATGAGAATATATAGGGGGAGGTAATCCCCCTCAGGAACAGTCATTGGGGAGGGGAATAATGGGAAAATGGGGGGGGGAAGTAATGGGAGGATACAAGGGATGGGATAAACATTGAGATGTAACAAGAATAAATTAATAAAAAAACACCAAAAATTAAAAAAAAAAAGATTGGTGGACTAGAAGGTATATTTTGAGTATTGTACAAATTTAAGAATGCTGAAAATATTATATATGTATTCAGGACTGTGGATCAAACCATGGCTTCACTTATATACAGTAAAGACTCGAAGGACCGAATTCATTCCCAGCTCCTGGATTTTGTAATGTCACGTTGTGTTTCCAATGTCTTATCAAAGATGACAGGTTAATCTCACATTAGATAATGACTGAAACAAGAAACTACTGTTTACATTAATGTGCTCATATCAACACACAATTTAACTAAATCTTAAAAGGAAGCATAAAAAGAGTAGGTATTGTTGTGAACAGTAGTGAGTGTAAACCCATTAGTCATGTAGCTTACATCTATGTGCTGCTCTCAGGGTTATATTTCTTTTTATAATCCATCAACAATAATATAAGTACTTGGAGAACATAATTAAATACCAGTTAACTTGAAATTGAATTAACAGAACTTTTAACGTGTTTGGATCTACTAATTTTACTGATATGCATAGTTCAAAGTCAGAGATAATGCCATGACAAATGTGCTATGGGTGTCACTGACTGTGAAACCGCAAAGAACTGTGGAATGAAATAATGTATTGTCTCATTTGAAGGCAATGAATAGATAGCTTATTTGGATGGAAGCAAATTAAGCTCATTTCACATTGCAGGTGATCAGGACCGGGAGAAGATTCTATCATTTAACCATGGACAATCTCAATCCTGCTACTTTTTTCTCTTGGACACTTACAGGTCTGGCAGTGTTTTTCTGTGGGCCCCCAGCATCGGCCAGTGCAGGATTTATGGCATCTTCCACCTGCAGAGAAGGAAGAAGAAGAAGGGGAAAGGTCATGTTTGTTATAGTTTTTCATTCTTGTACCTTCTTAATGAAATACTTTTGTTCCAGGATGAAGATCTTATGCCATTCTAGAATTGAGATAGAGCCCCCAAAAAATGTTCACTTATGTGCCAAAACCTGAGTGTTCTTAGTACAAGAAATTGAAGCTCAGTGTCCTAATAGGTGAAAATGTCTTACCTTTTACAGGAAAAGGAAGGAAGTCAATTTGTCATTTTCTTCCAGTCACATTGACTATTGGATATTGCTGTCTCGTTGATGTATGCTACTGAAGGTAACTTCCAAAGCTCTTGACTTTATGTTACTAACCAATATTAAAAATTAGGAAGTAGTAGTTTGAAGGAAAAAACTGAAGTCTTTGACAATAATATTTGTTCAAACACATCATAAAACATCAAAATAGGAGGTAAAATCAAGCAGCTACAAAGTTGAAAGTTTTAAGAAGCTAAATGTTAGTCTCACTTAAATATCTAGGTCTAAAATGTTGTTGCTGCCTGAGTTTTCAAATGGGATCCTTCAAGTCCTAAGATGACAATTCTTCTGTATGAGTTTTGCCTCAAGGGGCATAGCCGTTCCATAGGGAAATTCCCAGAAGGACACATACTGAGCACGTTCCCTGGGAAATCCATGTGAGAGGACTTCCCTTGAAACGTGTTTCAGAATCTCATTCAAAATTCTAAAGGCCCACTGGCTTCTCTTTAAAATTAAGCATACATGAAAAGCTATTAAAGACTAGAGTCTTTTTATAGAAAGTTTTTTTTTATTAGGAACTTTGCCAATTTCCTTCTATCAATTGCAAATCAATGTCCTTAACCATAATAGCTATTTCTTAAAAATATTAAATAGTTACACCAAATACAGTCTTTCCTTGAGTCAGTTTTTACATCCTTAACTAAGAACTCTTGCTACTTAAGCTGTTTCCTCTCTCAAATGAAAGTGCCCAAGGGAATCTCCAAAGACCAACACTCTCACTGATCAAGTAGGCTTGACTGACACTTTTCCTGGCTGAGCCATGGACAGCCTGAGAGTCTATCTTTGGTAGTGAAAAGACCTATGCCCAAGCTCATGTAATGTTTAGCCTCTCGAGTCTAGTTATCTTTTGAAATGTATGGGTTCCTTTGGGCAACAGCTTATTTAAAGCCTGAGTTGGTGAGCCATTGAGACTGACATCATAAGCGTGTGATGCCCTGTCACTCTGCCATCTGCCTGTTTGGATCTAAACATGTTATATCCATACAATGCAAGCTCATTCTAGACGGCAGGAGAAGAACTCCATCTGGACAAAACAATATAATTTTAATCAGTGATAATGATAATTATTATTAAAAACTCACTGGAGTTCCTTTGTTCTAAATTAATAAATCTAAATAAATCTCATTTAGACCAGCGGAAATTAGAGAGGACTGTCAGTCAGAATGAGAAGCAATGGAAACTTTTTTGAGGACAAACTTTTTATGAGAAAGCAGATAAAGCATTTTAATGGATTCTCTAAAATCTTTTAGTTTGATGCATTAAGTGAATCGAAGAACTATTGTTCGTCAGTAGCTAGAGTATAGAATAGACTTCCTTAATTGTGTTTGGGTTAATACAATATTAACTTCACTTCTCAGAGCCAAAATGTTACCTATTTAAAATATGAATATCAATGTAAAATATTAAAAAAGAGTACCAAACATAATTAATATCAATAACAGTCATTTTAATGTTCTATTTTCTTTGGCAGAGTTCTAAAGTTTGAGTTACTACCACAGATTTACTCCCAGATTTAGTATATTATACATATGTACATTATTATTCATATATTCAAAATATACTTAAACTGTTAAATTGAAATGTCACTGTAAATACACGTTATACAGTATAAACAAACCAATTTTAAATAATTTTTAAATTTTAATTTATTATAATTTATTCAGATTACATCCTGACTGTTATCCTCTCCCTTGTATCTTCCCATTCTCACACTCCCTGCCTCTTCTGCCCTGGTCCCCTCCCCTACATCTCTGACAGAAAGGGACCTCTTTCCCCACCACCTGACCATAGCCTGTCAGGTCTCAGCCTGATAGCCTGCTTCCTCTTCCGCTGTGTACTGACAAGGCAGCCCCACCAATGGATAGTGATCAAATCTGGGTCACCAGAGTTCATGTCAGAGGCAGTCCCCATACCTCCTACAATCATGGAGAATGAGCTGTCCATTGGCTAGCTGTGAATTGAGGGTGTAGGTTTATTGCATGCATTGTTCTTGGCTGCTGCAACTGTTTATGTAGGCCCCCCTGAGTCCAGATCTGCTGACCTTGATGGTCTCCTTGTGGGCCATTAAGTATCTTGGTGTAACTGAAACCAAGCAAGTGAATGACTTGTATGAAAAAACTTCAAGTTTCTGACTAAAGAAATTGAAGAAGATATCATTAGATGGAAAGATCTCCCACGCTTGAGGATCAACATAGTAAAATTTGCCATCTTACCAAAAGCAAAAAAGCAATATACAGATTCAATATAATCCCCATCAAATTACCTACAAAATTCTTTGTAGACCTTGAAAGAGCAATCTAAATTTTATATGGAAAAAAAAAATCTCAGAATAGCTAAAACAATCTTGTAAATAAAAGATCTTCCGGAGGAAACTCCATCCCGGATCTCAAGCTACACTATAGAGCAACAGTAATAAGAACTCCATTGTACTGGCATAGAACTAGGATGGTTGGTAAATGTAATCGAATTGAAGTCTCCGAAATAATCCCACATATGTATGGACACTTGTTTTTGACAAAGAAGTCAAATCCATACAATGGAAAAAGGATAGCATCTTCAACAAATGGTGCTGGTCTGACTGCATGTCTACATGTAGAAAAATGCAAATAGATCCATATTTATCGCCCTGCACAAAACTAAAGTCAAAGAGGATTAAAGACCAACATAAAACCAGACACTCTAAACCTGTTAGAAGAAAACATGGGAAAGAGCCTTGAGCTCATTGGTACAGGAGACAACTTCCTGAATAGAACACTAATAGCTAAGGCTCCAGGATCAACAATTAATAAAAGGGACCTCCAGAAACTGAAAAGCTTTTGTAAGTGAGATTAAAATGATTTAGTCTTGGTTACCTCCCTGTAGTCATGAATTTTTGTTTGGCTGTCTTCGTTTTCTTTTATTATTATTATTACTACTACTAATTATTTTTATTATTAACTCATATTACTTCCCTTCACTCTTATCTTCCTGTTCCCACTCTCTCCACTGCTCTGATGATCTATCCTGCTCCCCTCTACCTCTGCCATGTGAGGTCCTCCTCTGTCTGACCACAGTCTATGTGGTCTCATCTGGACAGTCTGCATCCACCTTCTCTGTGTTCCCACAGGGACTGTCCACCAAGGGAGCAATGATCAAATCCCGGCACTAGAGATCTTGTCAGAGAGCCACCTTCATTTTCATCCATATTTATTAAAATCCTCTATGATGCTGAAAGGATGCTGTCACCGCAGCTTCTCCAGGACCACCTATCCTTGGCATCACCAGTGTTCTTTGGAAAACTTGAGCAGCTGATTTCCACACAGCTAAGATTGCATGGGCTGCATATATCAGAATTCCATCACATTGGTGCACTAGAGAGACTTACTTATAAAATGGGGTGTGCCTTTACAGGCAGAAGGTCAGCCTCTCCTATCTTGATTTTCTAACTTTGAGGAGCTTTGAGTATACCTGTCCAGAAAACACAGTATACTGTGATTCCTAATGGGGCAAGACCAACATTATATCCACTAAATTATAATAACACAGTCTATGTAACCATATGAGATACATTTCTATCCAGACTCCTTTTGGAAGTAACTATTTGCTATATCCTTATCTACATGATTTTATTCTTATAGGTAATTGTATGTTTTATGGAACATGGTTAAATGTGTTTAAGCATGCAGAGGTGGTGTACATTGTAACTCCAGTAGAGGTGTAAGCAGTAGTCTCAGGAGAGAAGTCTGGGTGATGTGAACCTTCTTTCCAAACCCAACAATAATAACAGCACAAACCAAAAACCCTAAACCAAAAGAAAACACACCGATAGCCTTTATTTTTCACCATTTCTATTGCATAAAACTGTCAAAGATATAACATGGTAAAGGGTTTCTGTAATAATTATGAGTTAAGCACCATAAAAATAAAAAATAACCAACAGAACTGCCTGCCAACTTTCCTTCCTTACTCTATTTCTTACTATTATGTATGAAACTTATTTTCCTATGTATTAGTTACTCGGTAAAGTACCAAAGGTAAAAATATTGAATTAAAACAGACAGGACTATCACCTTTTGGCTTATTCCATTATAAAAAGCTTTGATACTCTGGTTTCAATGTTTTCCCTTTCTAAGGGTCACATAAAATTCAATACATTTTTAGTTGTGAGTATAGCCTTCACAGCTGAGCCATCTCTTCAGCCAAATGCCCCATATTTGACTACATCCCCTAGGTGTGGAGGCCTGGTGGCACTCAAAGAAAGAATAAGCAGGCTACCAATAGGAGACTTGATAGCCTATGACCATATGGTGGGGGAGGTGGTCCCCCTTGTTCATAGACCTAGGGGAGGGAAATAAGATCAAAGAGGGAGAGAAGGAGGAATGGGCAGATACAAGGGACGGGATAACAATTGAGCTGTAATCTGAATAAGTTAATTAAATAAAAATAAATATTAAAACATTCAATACATTTAAATTTTTCATTGAATATGCTTTTTTATACTTCCTAATAGTTATATCATAAATAGAGACAGTGTTGTTTCAATATATTTCAATATTTTTCAAACATATTTTTCACTTTTATTTTTATCTTTCCTTTTATTGAAAATTGATTTTGTTCTCACATAGTATATTCTGATTACAGTTTTGCTTCCATCTAATCCTCCCTGTTTCTCACCATTTCCCATCCCATCTGATACATCTGCTTTCTGTCTCTCATTTGAAAACAAGCTGACTTGTAATGGATAACAACAAAATATAACAAAGGTAATAAAATATGATACAAATAAACTGAAATATCAGAATATGTCGAAACAAACAACAACAAAAACAAAGGAAAAGACCTAAAAGAACGCATAAGAAACAGGTATGGACGCACAGACTCCCTTGTTAATGTTTTAGATCCTTTAAAACACTAAATTTGAACCCATAATATATATGTACACACACACACACACACACACACACACAAACACACACCACACACTGGTTGGTTGGTTACTTGCAAATGCACACACATGTATAAAAACACAAACACATATGTATGTATGTATGAAAGTATTTGTATGTATGTATCTATCTATCTATCTACATGGAGAAAGAGAGAAGACCTGTAAAAGATCAAAAGAAGAGAGGAAATATATAAATAAGATAAAATAAAACAAAAAAGTGAAAATAACAAAATTCAACAACAACAAAACCTTGACACACAGTGAGAGGTAAGAAGCATCCAAAGATTCCATTGAGTTCCTTTTCTGTTGGCCTTTTACCACTGGGCATGCAGCTACCTTTAAGAGTAGTTTGTTTCCCCAATGAGACTCCATTCAAGAAGAACAAATTTTCATTTGCAAGTGGTTATTGAATACAGATAGTTTCTGGGATAGAGATGGGATCATGTGTCCACTTCTTTCAGCTCTCAGATCCCATCTGATACAGACCTGTGCAGGCCCTATGCATGCTGCTTCAGCCCACCCACCCACACATCCCAGCATATCAAGTCACATCAGGACTAAGGGCCTTCCCCTGTGGCCCAGCGAGGTTCCACTTACCATACTTTTAGTGCCTAGCCGGGGATCCAGCCATGTGGAGCAAGTTTATGCAGTGTCTGATTAAGTGGTAAAATGCTATGTGTTTGACACATGGATCTGTCCTTATATTTTCTATAGGTAGATGGGCTACCAGGAGTCTTTTGATGAGAGGAAAGGAAGGCTCTCTGAAAGGTCCCCAATTGTTGCTCAAAGAAACAATCAAAGCCAGTATCTTACTTGAAACTCCCTTCCTTCTAGTCTCAGATACAAATATTTTCAATAGCCCTCTATTCATGTGCAACAAACATACAAAAATAATATTTATTCTCATGACTTTACTGTGGTCTAGCTCTATAAGCTACTCCCAGGAGTATGGCTTTTAAACAAGTCCTTTAAAGAAAAATTATATATGTTATATTCTAGAATGAATAAATGTGAACAGTGAGTGTGTCTTGATTTTGTCAGCACTGTCCAAGCCTATCCATATTTATTGCAAGCAGTTATGTGATTATTTCCCACTGTTTAGTTTAATAATTGTCTTTTTATGATGAAGCAAAGGCTTTCGTCTTTTCCTCACATAATGTATCCTGATGACCATTTCTGCCCCCTCTACTCCTCCCAATTCTTTCCCACTTCTGTCACCACCCAGATCCAAACAAACAGAAATGTAAGAGATAATAGTAAAACAATATATTCATCAGAATAAGACGAAATGAAAAAAGGAAAAGAGCCCAAAAGAAGATACACAAAACAGAGACACTCCATCGTTCACACACTCCGGAATCCTATAAAAACACTAAACACTAAAGTGTAAGCTATAATATATATAGGGTTAAAAGAGAGAAAAAGAAAAAAAATAACATTAAATAACATTAAAATTAAAAATAAGATAAAATAAGAAAAGTTTGTTTTCCCAGAGCGACTTCCTTGTAAGAAACTAATTCTTCTTTGGCTAGTGGTTATCAATTACAGTAGCTTCTGGGTTAAGAATGAGTGCATGTGTTCACGTTTCCTCTCAGCTCCAGGACCCCATTTGATGAGGCCCTGTGAATTCCCTGCGCCTGCTGTCTCTGTTAGTTCATATGTGTATCAATTCTGTTAATTTAGAGGGGCTTGCTTCCTTGGTGCCAGATATCTCTTCTGGCAAGCACCAAGGAAGTCTTTCTGCTTCCTCTTCCATGAATTCTCTGAACCCTTAAGGGTAAGGACAGATGGAGACATCCCATTTAGGGCTGAGAGTTCTGAGGACTCTCACACTCTGCCTATTTTCTGATGGTGGGTCTCCGTATTTGTTCCCATTTATTTGCAGGAGGAAGATTCTCTGCTGATGGCAGAGCAAGGCACTGACCTATGAGTATAGCAGGATGTTATTATTCTTTTAAAGTTATATAAGAAATATGCCATTTACACACACACACACACAGACACAGACACACACACACACACACACACACACACACACCTGTTATTTTTCTAATGGTTTAGGATAGCAATTGCTTAAGTTAATACCTCTGTCATTTAAGCCAACCAAAGACAATGAAAAAAAATTCAAAATAAATACTTTTTTCACTATGTATCTCTTAACATAAGTACTAAACATCCCATACCAGAATTATTGAATTCACATGTAATTCATCTGCTTTGATGATAGATGAGTTATCATGAAACTAAGGTCTCTCATCTTTTATACTGGTCCATCAGATGCGTCTAGAAATGGAGCGTTCACATGTTCTGTTAAGAAACTAGAGCCCTTGAACAGCTTTTATATTTTAAGAGTCATAAATTCATGCTATGAGTTTTGCCTGTTGTGCAAATGCCTGGCAGGAGAGATGGGATTCAATATCTACCCCATAATGTCCTCTGCAAGTAATTTGGCTAGACAGCTGAAGAGTCACAAAATATGAAGCCACTGGCAGCCATAAAGGATTATGTCCTCAAACTGCCTCTAGCTAAAGGCAATGCAGGCACATCCTTGGATTCCTTTGCAGTCCTTTAGAAAACTGGAAGTCATGACCTCTTAACAAGACTTTCAGTGTGGAAAAAAGTTAAAACTCTATACTTCAAAGCATGGAAGAAGAACCTTCATTGAAAAGCTATGTTCAACCATTCTTTACTATTGATGTAGGTAATATAAATAAGGCAACGCTTAACCTTACGGGAGATTTTAACATCCTAGTCACAGGCAAAGAAATAGGCACATTGTTATTACATCTTCAGTATTTTCTATTAATAAAATACATATGATAGGGAGGATTTGGAAACACAGTAAATGGGCTTTTTCATTTTGATTTGAATGCCTAGTTTGTCCAGTGCAGAGGGGAAAAGAAAGGAGATGTTCATAGGCAAGGTTTGATCCAAGTCATTTTCAGCATTCTGGAGGAACCCAGCTTTTAGGGGTAATAACGCAGCATACATTGAGATTACGTGAGGAAGAGAGCTGTGACATGCATCTGCATCATGTCCATGGCTGCCTTCTGGTCTCCTTGATAAGACTTAGGCAAGGTGTCATGTATTTAAGTCTTGGAAATACTGAAATGATATAGTTTGTTAATCAGATTAACAAATAGTTTTTTATCATAGTTTTATAAAATTAGGCCTTACTTGTAGCAGTTTATGTAAGGTGTTTATTTCACTGAGGCACGAGGCACTGAAATGCATGTTTTCACAAAGCAATACTCGAGATTCATGTGCTGCTGGTTTCAAAGGGACAGAGTGCAGTATATAAGTTTGTGACTGGGCACATATCTCCTTCACACTCTATTAGCATCTTGGCATATTTTTGAGTAATGCTTTCATTTTAAATGTGGCCATTGCTGGATTTCTATTATTTCAGTCTTATACATTGTAAAAAAAAAATCTAGCAGTCTGTCTGAGATTCCCATGTTGACATTCTGATCCATGGGATAGTTTTTCCTTTTGCCTTATATCAGTAAAAGTTGCGTATCTTCTCAAACTTAAATAATGTGGGGCTTCTAATGTGTAAAAAAAAGCACAATGTGGTTTCATCAAATGACACACCTGTAGGAATTATTACATTGCTGTTGTTTGGCGTTGCTCAATATTATGATACAGATACTTCCCATCTTCCCACCTGAGAGCTCTCAGCCAAATACTGTCTATTATTTGCATTGTTTTAATTTTTATTTTATTTATGAGATTATAATATAATTACAAAATTTCTCCCTTTTCTTTTCTCCATAAAATAACAAAAATATGACATTTATTCATTCATTTATTTTTTTCTACATTTATGTTAAATATTTTTACATATGCATTTATATTATTACACATATATACAATAAACTACCTACTGCAAGAAGAACCATGACATAATGAGGAATTATATAAATGTTACATTCATAGTGCTTTGGCTATTTGTACTTGGCAGCCTTGAAGAAAACATCTTTCCTATCTTAATGCATCTAAAATTCTGAATGTAAATCAATATCTATCATATCTCATCTTTATCAACTTAAAACTTCTATCTAGACCTAAAAACATCTTATTCCCTAAACAACTAAGCTATTTATTGCAACATTTTCATTATAAATATGGACTTTTCTCTTTCAGTTTTAAACTCATTTTATTGTATTTATCAACTTGAGAATTACGTGCATGGATTATATGTATTTTGATTATAATAACTCACTATTCTTCCCTCTAACTTCTGAGTATGTACCCACCTCCTTCCGAAGCCATCACTTGTAGTTTTTTCTTTTTAATATAACTCACCGAGTCAAGGCTTGCTTCTCATATACCCACAGATATAAAGACTCACAGTGGACATGGTTGACTGAGCAAGGATCACAACCTTTAAAAAAAAATGCACTTTCCCTCTACTAGAAGCTGTAGGCATTGATAGCTCCTTAGGTAAGGGTGTGGATAGTGAGGCACTCCCTTTCCATGCTAGAATGTTAACTGGCTTAATCTCATACAGGCCTTTTGAAAATAAACCCAATTGCTCTGAGTTTATTAGTTCAGGAGTTCTGTAATATACAGAAATTATAGATGTGGTCTTCCCTGACCAGTGCCTCTGATACTGTTTCTGACATTGAGTTGTGATGCTCCCTGAGCCTGGAGCAGAGAGGGTATTATGCAGATCTTATATACTGATGACACTCCAGAGACACTTATGCATATGGTTCTCTGCTCTTTGATCAGCCATTCAATTTTCTGAAATTGAATTTCTCCTTTCAATTCCTATCTTGCCTCTTAATTTAAAAGTTAATTATTAAATAGCAATCTTAGCTTTCATACATCCATGTAGCAAAAATGAGATAGACAGCGAATTCTACTTGGTAGAAAAAATATGAATAAAAAAATGTACAGTTAGAATTTATTTCATTTCACAATAAATTAAATAAAGAGCTATTCAACTGATATTTTTAAATAGTAATTTTACTAAAGAAGAGATATGTAATTCCAGCCTTGTTAAACTATATTAAAAAAAACTAGATACATTTATATTATTTAGTCAATGATTTAGAATAGTATATATACACTCGTGTGATGTAAATAAATCTTGAATAGAACTGTGAAACCCATCAAATATGGTCTGCAATTTTTCTGTGTATTCCTTCAGCAAAGATTCAGTTCCCCATTGCTAGTCAATAGCTACCAAAGTATACTATTTCTTTCAAGAATGAGAGCAGGCCAAGTTCTCATCAAGTCAACATGGCACAAACTTTGAAGGTGCTAAGCCTTTTGCAATTAGCTATTTCTCTTGAGTGCCCCTGCAGATAGAAATCAATCCACAAGAAAAATGACAATGACAGAAACTTGCGGGTACATGTGGAAGGATGGGCAGAGTAAATTAGGCACATCTACCATAATGACGGTTTTCAAAAATTTAATACTTGGATTAGATAATAATTTAAGTTTTGGCTTTGTTTACATCTTGACTTACTATGATCTCTATTTCATAGAGAGATAGTAATATTAGTCAGACCATGTAACATCAGCTGGCTTTCTACCTCTCAAAATAAAATCAATAGTTCTTATTAGTGTTTTCAAGATCCGAAAATACCCAGCATTCTTCTCCATGGTCCTATCTCCTTACTCTCTTCCTCATGGTTTGGTCCTCTCCTGTGCATCTCCTACAGTCTTTTCAAGTCTTTATTTGGGTGAATATGTCTTCAATTATATGTAACACAATTCAGTTAATTATTTTGCTCTACAATATTTTTTCTTGTGATGTAGGAAATCTGTACATATTATTAATGAAGTGAAAATTAAGAAAAGATTATTAATTTACAGTCATATTTCTTCAGAAGATTCGGAGCTTATAAAAGCATGCTTTGGATGTCAGAAAGAACCTGAATATGTCTTTCAGCATCTCTTCCATGAAAGCACTAAGTGAGATCTGAAAAGGCTGTGTGGGTTTCTGGAAGAGTGGCACATATATCAGAGAAACTGATGAAAGGATTGATCTGTTGGCTGGCTTGTCCTGATGGGTTGGCACCAGCAATGTGCCAAAGGTCTCTGAACACATCTATCATATTTGACCTTTTAATCACTGAGGTGGATTAAATATTTGAATTATGCTTTTTCATGTTTTCAAATGGCACAGGCCTAGAAGGGTAACAAATCTCTAATGGAGGTTAACCATTCGGATTTTGAAAGAATTTGGTAGATAAAATGATGAACCCAAATGAACATTATCACATTAAATGTCAGTGATATAAACACCAATGTTTTTGACTGTAAGCCAGCATTTCATGCAATACATATAAATATACAATCAAACACAGGCCCATATGCAGTGAGATGTGCCTGCATTTCAATTCTCACCTGTCATTGTCTGGGTGTAATTCAGACATGTTAATTAACCTCTCCTACTATGCTTTGCTCTTGTTCTCTGTACTTCACAGTTTTTTTTTTAATAAGCATTGATATTTATAAGCATTGAGTAATCTATTCTTGAGGGTATCAACATCCCCAAACCCACCACTTCGTAAGTGTTATAAAGCATTGCACCAGCTCTACTTTCTACATCATTGACTGTTTATTCACATACACTCTCAAGTTTGCCCAAATTACAATGTAAATATTATAGTTTAATTTTTAACTTTGTAGGTAAAGAAGACAACTTTACATGAAGCTAGAGATGTGTCTTTATTACAATAAGCTCTTTATACACAGAGAACGTTGTCAAAATTTAAGGGAAGTTCGCTTATTTTATTTCTAATTGGCAAGTGCTTTGATTCTACTATGTGTTAGTCTACTACTTCCATACGTAGGGAAGTTAAAATACTGTTGCATACATAGCCATTTTACAGCCTTGTCATCTATTCTCCTAAGTGTCATCCATTCTTTAAACATAAAACACTGTTAAAAGTGTCAGAAAAAACATACAAGGAAAAAAAAGACATAAGATTTTATTAAGTGGTGGTCAAAGTGAATGATAGAATTATTGAAATCACTTTTATTTCCCTCTAACCCCTACTATATACAATTGTTGGAATCTCAAGCAAGGAACTACCTAGAGGCGTATTTTCCTAAAAGCATGTAACACAGATGGTGATACCTGCTTCACACACATGTTAGATATGATGAGTGGAATATCATATTTTAAATGTCTCGCATCAATGTGAGTTCCTTTCCCCAGCTACCACAAGAAGCTGTATAAAAGTATCACAGCACTGTAAAGAGAATTAAAGAATTTAGAGTATAAATATTTTACATAGAGATAAATCCTTTATGACTGGCTGGAAATGATGAGTAGTGTGACAAAATTTGTGCAGAGGGGTATGGCAGGTGCTCTGGCAGGCCTGGAAAATAAGTACACGTTCTCATCACAATTAGAAGAGTGTGAAGAGCAGAAGCTTTGCAAGGCTGTTCCTCATAACCTCAATCCAGGAAAACCTTCAGAATCCTTGAACCCACACCCTTGTGTAATTCAGAATAGTCACACTGAAGAACACAAAAGAGATAGAGATATTTCAAAGAGTTTTTTCAAAGACGAAGACAGAACCCACAATAGGAACAAATGTTTATATGAGTGCAAAGATTGTGTTATTATCATCAACACTGTGGTCTCAGCCCAAAGAATGGTCTGTCTTTGTTAGGTTCCTGGCCAACAGTGAGAAATCTCAGAGCAACTGTACAAGCACAACCCCACATGTCTAGTACTTGAGTAGTATTGCACTTGAGACACCTGGTATTAAAGCCATATGCCAGCCAAGTACGTCACATGGAATCCAAAGCCCAGCCTATGTCAACATTTGTTAAGACTCTAAAGTCTTTTTCTTGCTATACCTCCACTCCTCGGAGTCTCTCTCCCTGTCTTTTCCTATGAGAAAGTCACCTTTCACTCTTCCTCCCCACAGATTGATGGAATCAGAGATTGTCAATTTGTTTTCATTTCTTTCAGATCCCTGCTCTACAAATTCTTTTTCCACAGTTCTTGTAATTATTCATGAATGCATATGTAACACCTTAGTAATTGTGTATATACATATGTGTGTCCATAAGGGCACACACATATATAAGTGTTTCTATGCACACATGGGAGAATACTTTGGTCCGATGGGATAAAACATCAGTTAAATATAAAGTGTTTGAGGTAAGACAAAGAATTCATGAGTATTTCTATATTTATATGATTATCCTGAAGAGCAGTCAGTTCTGGAGGATCAGAGTAGATAGCTGCTCCTTCATGGACACAGAGAGGCACCTGTGATACAGGTGTGAGGCACTATGCATCAGCAGCCTCTCTTTTTCCCTGGCTCCAAGAACTGATCGAGCTCTGCTGTGGATTCATAAGAACTGAGTATTACCATGGGGTAACAGAGATGGACAAAATTATTCTAAGTTCCTTAAGGGAAGATTTCTTTTTCACTACTATTTTTAGCACTGCTAAAAACACAGTGGGATTCCTAGATTGCATAAGCCAGAATTTCCTTTACTGAGAGAGGGATACTTTCACACCACAGCATTCACATGGCTTCTTCAACCCTGAAAGATTTCAACTCTGAAATGCCTTATAAGGCCAGTGGTTTGGGGCTTTATAATTATGATGTGGGTCATTAATCTTGCAGCCTCCCTTTTTTACTATCACTGAGATTGAGACCGAGTTTTTGTTACAGATTGCTAGCCTGTAGCAGCCAGTTGGGGAGATGAGACATTTCTGAGACAGCTAACAAAGAAAAATGAGTAGCAAATTGGAATAGATTAGGTAGTTCTATAGCACTATATTAAACAAGCCCTTCTGAGTACAGCTGTCAGACCTCCCATAGTACTTTCCTTCCATTTTTCTATCAGCCACCATGACTTAGCTGTTAAGGGACTGTGTGTTTGTTATGTATATGAATGTGTCATAGGTGTGCATCTGTCAGTCTGTCACTATCTCTCTTTTCCCTCCCTTGCTCTCATTAACTTTATATCTCCAAGTCCTAACACTTAAAGTAAAAACAACCCATAGTTAATGAATACACATTAATTCTAAAAGGCTACTGTAAGCCTGCGGAAGGAAAATGTGATTTTAAAATTGATGGAGGTTAAAAAAAAAAAAAAAGAAGCAGGAATCATTATAATAAGTAATAAGCCTAAAATGTCTTGATGGGGAATGTTGTTTATAAAATCACCTTTCAAGTTCATATACAATAGTTCATATGCATATTTGAAACTCAAGGGTAATATATTAATAATACATGAAAATTTGATTCTATCCACAAGCTATTTCAGTGGCCTTTCCTAGTGTTATAATGCTAGATAGCTAGATAGACCTGGAAATTAAATTAATATTTATAGAAAAAAAAAAGACAAGTGAGTTTTTTCAAGGTACTGATGATACACTTATGATATTCTATTATAGACTATTTAAGAATAATTATAAACTAATTGTCTGTTATTAGGTTCAGGTTTTTTCTTTTTTCCAACATGAAACTTTGGCTTTGTAGTTATTTGGAAGAAAGTATCATAATCATCCCCAGCTAATGTGTGAAGGAAGAAGTCACAGCTTAGATGCCTTATAATTTCACTCTGAAACTAAAAGAGAATGGTTCAAGGCATTGTAATTCTTACGGAAACTTCAAAGGAACATACTACTGCAGACTGGAAGGATTATGACAGAGAAGCATCACAATTTTACAATGCATGATTTAACACAGGAATACATGCTCCAAGCTCCAAACACCTGACCAAATTAACCAAGTATCTAATTAGAACTACAAGCAAGAAGAAAACCATTATTATACATAAAGGAGAAATGAACATCACAAAACATTGAAACATATATAGAAAATCAAGCCTTATCTCACATAATAACTGGTTTACAATGGGACTGGTGAAAATATTGCAGTTTCATGGGCTTTAGCAATCAGCGACACTGATCAACAGGCAAGGCTGTTAATTGAGACGATGAATAGAGACTTACTCAAGGTCGCTTAAAAGATAAATTATCTGGAGTCAGAATAAGATTGCTGGGGACCTTGTGAAAGTCTGGGATGCATGTGATGAATGAGATGACAAGGACAGGAAGAACAATGCAGCATCTGAACTTCAAGAGCATTAGAAATGTGTCCCTGTCAATACCATTCCCCATCACAATAACCAATGTGATTATATAATGATATAAAATGTAATGATATAAATTAATATTAATATTTCCCAATGAACTAAAATAGGCAGATCCCTGTTGACTACAACCACAGTGGTATTTACACATTGGTTGTGCTAGTACAAATAAACAGCAATATTTATAATCAGATATATTAGATTTAATGAAACTGAGAAATATAAAAGTGATGATTACCACAGTTATCTTATTTTAAAATTATTTGTATTTATTAAAGTAGTTTTTCTTATAAAATCATATTTTTTACTCCTGAAAATACACACTGTCATATAATTTCAAGCCCTGTTTAATGCTGTATTCTACTTCTTATTAAAGACTTTGAATTAATTGTAAATAAAACATTTCTAAACAAAAATCCTAGATTAATAACTGAGTAGTATTCCATTGTGTAAATGTACCACAGTTTCTTTATTCATTTTTCAGTTGAGGGACATCTAGGTTGTTTTCAGATTATAGCTATCATGAATAAAGCTGCTATGAACATAGTTGAGCAAATGTCCTTGTCTATGGTGAAGCATTTTTGGGTTTATGCTCAGGAGTGGTATAGCTGGGTCTTGAGCTTGTAGTGTTCCCGGTTTTCTGAGATACCACCAGATTGATTTCCAAAGTGATTATTGGAATGAAGGAACGTTCCCCTTTCTCCATATCCTTTCTAGAGGGAACTGGAGCTCAACAAGAAGACTAAGAGAGGCAACTATCCTGAGCCCATTGGGGCCCACAGAGACATGTGCACCAACAAAGAACCATGAAGAAACTTTACACACAATAGCCAGTGAGTAGCTTAGCCTCCACATGGGTCCCCTAGAAATGGATGAAAGGGATGTGTCTGACACAGAATCTCAATCACAATCACTTCTCCCTGGCAGGACTGCCTTACCAGGCAGCTGTGGAAGATGTACTCAATCTTCATGGTCCTTGGTGTACTGGTGTTGATTGGTGGTCGGGGGGGGGTGTCCCTTATCTCAGTAGTAGGCAAGGGGAACAGGGTGAGAGGAGAGGGAGGGACAGGGAGAAGAGCAGGAACAAGTCCTACTTTGAAATCAAAGTTTCATAAATAATAAAGCACTAAGAAGTAGGGAAATAAGAGTGCCAGATCGGAGGACCTACTTTTGAGATGGATTTTCTTTTGTGCATTTTTATTCATTCCTGTTATTTCTTTTATATATTTCCTTTACTTGTATTTTAAATAGAACTTTAAGAGAAATGTCACTGCATAATTTCCTCTCCATTTTTCTTCCCTACTTAAAAGGAACACCTACAACTGGCAAAAGAATCACCCCCTAAATAGAACGTAATTTGTTCTTCCCAGGCATGAGAATTAAATAAGAGGTGCGTAGTGCTCCTAACAATAATCTATGTTCAAAGCTCTGTTAGTAGGTTAGCAGCTTGATCTCCTTATTCAGCTCCACCCAGGTCCCTGTAGAGAAAGGGCCCTTTCTGTCTGCACTCTCTCAGGTAGTCTCTCCCCACTGTCTCTGAAGAGAGTGGATTAGAGACAGGTCAACAAATGGGAAAATAAGAGAGGGAAGGCATGTCACTGAAAGGGGGCTACTCCAATGTCTTCAGGTAAAGTTTCAGGTTATTCGTAAGAGGAAATGAAGAACAGCCAGAAAGATCTGGAAGTACTACTACATTGTGAATTTGAACTTGAAGGCACATTCAATGGAAAAAGATGAGCACGCAGACAGTAATGAAGCCTGTGATGACCGGGTGCAGAGTGGGGCAGAAGCAGTAGTTGACACACTCTAAACAAACCAAAGGAATGCAAGAGAATAACAGTGGAGTCAGTGTGGCCTTCATCGGATTCACACCGCGGCTTGTAAACACCAAATAGGTTTGATCTACAGTCTGTGCCTCTTTGTAAAAGAAAATCAAATTCGTGTTCCTTGACAAGTTTTTTAGTTATTAATATCTAATTCAAATCATAATCACTCTTTCGCTTTATAGGAATTTTTCTTGGGTTTTTGTTGTTGTTGTTTTGTTTTTTGTTTTTGTTTTGCTTTGTTTTGTTTTCTTTTTTGGGATGGTAATTTATTTATTTATGTATTTACTGATATATTTTTTGAGAGTGTAATTTAATTACAGCTGTTCTCCTTTCCATTTTCCCCCCATTTACCCCTCCCCACCTTCCTTCAAATTCATGGCCTCTCTTTCCATCAATCGTTATGACATGCATCTATGTATGAGTCCATGTAGTATTACTTGTATGCATGTTTTCGCATCTGGCTACTTAGCAATGCACAACCAATTGGTGTGATCATCCCTGGGGAGGACTTTAATCACCTCTCTTGCTCTCAGCTTTAATCAGCTGCCTGTAGTAGTTTGTATAAGAAATGTAACTGTTTCTTTTAACCTATCATTTCTGGTTCTAATCTTAATTCTTCCAGAGTATCTTGATATTCACAAATATAAGAGCAAATATCAAATAATCGTTCTGTAGGGATATAAAATTCTAAATAATGGAACATCACAAAAAATTTTACTGTTAATTAATTCAGCTATTATTACTTGTTTAATATTTTGTCATTCTAAGATTTGAAAATTAATTTAAAAGTCAATAACAGCATTCTTTTAGGCAGGAGAATCACAAGTTTCAGGTTAACATGGCCTATAAGACCCTGGTTCAAAACAAAAATGACAAACAAAATTTTATATTAAAAGATAACAAATTATACCTAATGTGCAATGTTAAAGGAAATATAAATACAAAGTTCAAATAAATATACTTTCTGGATTTATGCTCCATAAGAGGATTTTATAATCAGATTCCAGGATAGGAGTTTTATAGGAATCCACTGCTACATAAATCTGCCTTCAAATCAACAAAAGAACTTTTGGAACAGAATGCCATTATTACGCTCATTTTAAGGAAAAATCAAAGTTTTGAGTTTGTTATGAAATGCACAGAGGACAGAAAACATGTCTGTCATTCTCTATTTTCTTAAACTCACTACTACAGCTTAAATCACATATTCACTTCCATGCACTGATAGCAGGAGACTTCAATACCCAACTTACCCCAGTGGACAAGTCATTCAGACAAAAAGTAACATTGTAAGTTTTGTAATAATTATAACAAATAAATAATATTAATCCAGAGAAATACTGGAGATATTATAAACCAAATGAACCTAACACATATTTACAGAACATTTGTAGTTAGATTCTTACTGCTATAAGGGATATATTATGAACCTAATTTGAATACAGTAGCTTGAATAATAATCATGAGCAGATTTTTATTCAGCAAGTGTAGAGAACAAAATGTGAAAACGATTTACTGTATCCATTGTCCACTTTAGGACAACCTCCACATTTCACCCAAACAGAAAACAATACACCTTCTTCTCACCACCTCACTGAAATTTCTTCCTAACTATCCACATACTTTGACACAAAGAAAGTTTGGACATATAAAAGAGAATTAAATAACTTCCTGCAGTTTATCAGACCATGATATAAACCTGGATATCATGAGCAACAGAAAGCTTACAAACTCATAGAAACTGAATAACACTTTACTGAATGAAAAATGCGTCAAAACATAAAGAAAGAAATTAAATACTTTCTACCATATAATGAAAATGAATACACAGCATACTAAAACTTATGGGAGACAGTTAAAGCAGTGATAAGAGGAAATTCATAGTAATAAGCGCCTACTAGAAGAAGAAGAAGAAGAAGAAGAAGAAGAAGAAGAAGAAGAAGAAGAAGAAGAAGAAGAAGAAGAAGAAGAAGAAGAAGAAGAAGAAGAAGAAGAAGAAGAGTCTTACATTTTTACATCAGAAACTTAACAGCACACCTGGGATCTCTAGAAGGAAAAAGAAGTAAACATACCTAAGAGGAATAGGAGGCAAGAAATAAGTGAGGGCTAAAGTCAATAAAACAGTAACAAAAAGAACAATGGAAAAAAAATCAATGATTCAAAGACCTGTGTCCTTGAGAAAAGCAACAATAGAGGGAAACCCTTATTCAAACTAAATAAAAGATACAGAGAAACTATGTAAAGTAATAAAATTAGACACAAAATGGATGACAAAAGAACTGACACTGAAGAAGTCCATAGAATCATAAGGACACATTTTAAAAACTTCTACTTCACAAAATTGGAAAATCTAAAGAAATTTAGACATTTGGTATTTTATATACTCAGGTATGTGTATATAGTGTGTATGTGTAGCATTCTATAACAAATAGCATTTGAACCATGACAAATATAGACTTTCAGATGAGATAACCAAGGCCCCCACTACATTATGAAGAACAAATTTCTCTGTTCTGGCCCCCAAAGTGAATTTAAGAACTGCTGAGAAATAAATTACCTCTTTATAGATTCAGAAATTATTTACACTTCTTTCACTTCATACACTTATTTCTTTGTTTACTAGTTTTGCTCAAAAAGTTGACTAAGAAGTCATCACATAGGATAAAAAGAGGATCTGTTTGAAAAAAAAAATTGTCACTATGGTCAGTGTACTTTGGAGTCAAGGAAAAAAAGCAAGAGGACACCTAAAGGTGTGTTGAGCTTAGGCTTCATCATGGCCTCAAAGAAGAGGTAACCCTGAGAGTGCGCTGACCTGGGACCCTCTACTTGAGGACATAAAGACAAACAACTTCACAGATTCAGGACCTCGCTTCAGTTATTATTAATTATCATTATTACTTACATAATTTGAGGTTCATTTAGGTTTAACTAACTTTTACACTTTACTAGAACTTATGAAGAGTGATAGTGATACACACACACACACACATATATACATATATATACATATACATATATATAAAGATTCTATATAATTAAAGGGAATTTCTGTCATATTTGACAAACTAGACTTCCAATGGGATCTGTCTCTTTAGGGAAGCTTTCCCCAGAGCACAGGAAAATACTTTAAGCACTAACAAGAAGATGAACATTTTCTCCAACATTTTAAATCTTTTATACTTTCTTCTTATTTTTTACTATTTTTAAGTATTAGTTACTATTTTTAAACATAGTCTCATATCCCCTCTCTCTTTTCTTTCTCTTTGCTTTTATTTACAATAGATTCCTTTCTCACGTAATGTATCCTGGTTGTGGTTTTCCTTCTCTCTACTCTTCCTATGCGGTTTCTCCCCATCTTGAATCCCATCTATAGCCACTCCTTTTCTGACTCTCATTAGAAAAGTTAGGCTTCTATAAGATAAGAGAGCCCCAAAAGGCCATCTCTTGTCTCCAGATGAAGCTTCCAGTACTGGACTTGGGTTATATCTAACTGTGTTGTTGGCCAAAGGGTTCCACAGGAACTCCAAACAACCCAGGCTATTGGAAAGACAAGAAGTTGTTTCCCACAAACTCACAGCACCCACATAACTACTTGAACATGGAGAAGTTGAGTTGGTACCTAGAGGGATCCTTCACCTTTGCATAATAGGGCCTTTAATGCAGGAAGACAGGTGCTCTGCATGCTACCAAAGCAGAAACATAACCCCAAGCTAGCCACAAACCCTGTATCTATAATGGTGTACTGCCTGCAAGATATGTTAGAGCAATGGAGGAAATAATTTTGCTGGAATAAACAACCAATACCTGATCTGAGTTAGGGCCCCTCAACAAGATGGAATTAATATAAGATATCAATTCTGTGACCAAAACCAAGAGACTAGATAGCCCAGGAACCTAAGGTAAACCAAATACTACTGGTCTCAAAAAAAAAAAAAAAAAAAGTAGCAGTAAAATGACACCTAATGATATTCTGCTATACTCATAGACATGTCCCAGCTATCATCCCACAGCTTCATTGCAGCAGATGAGAGAAAAAGACCTCCACTCATACAGTATGAAGAGAGACAAAACTTGAAACACTCAGCCCTAAACAGAATGTGGCTATCATATATATATTTATGTACTTTCTTTCAAAGCTCTGGAAACCCCATAGAAGAGGAGGCAAACAAACAAAAACAAGCAAACAAACAAACAAAAACCCTAAGAATCAGAGGAGATGAAGGTCACAAAGAAAACAAGGTCCTCTAAATCAACATGATCAAAGCTCATATGGTCTCACAGAGACGAGGCAGCAAGCACAAGGCCTGCACGGGCCTGCTCCAAGTCCTCTGCGTACATATTATTGCTTAAAGTGTAGCAATTTAATAGGCTTCTTTAATGTGTGAACTAGTGGGTCTTTAATCCTTAGCCCTTTTCTTGGGCTCATTTTCTTCCATTGGTTTGTCTTGTCCAACTTCAGTGTGGTAGCTTTATTGAAAAAAAAATCTTCTTTATATTTTATTTTGCAGCACTTTACTATTATTTCAGGACTGCATTTTCTAATTAATAGAAAGGCTGACACTTGGCATCAGTGTAGTCTGTTGTGACACATGTTCTTAGATTGTATGTCAGTTCTGTTCATTATTATTTTGTTAAGAATGCTGTATACTCAAATTACAAAACAGTCTTTAGCGATTTAAAAACATTTTATAACATGAAATTTATGATAAATTTATTTTACAGTAGGCTATTTTATATAGAATTCTATATTTTATACAGAAAAAATCATTTTTGGAAGGCTATGTCTTGGATTCATGTGAATTAACTTATATTTTCCAATGTGTTTTACATTTTCCCCTAATTTACACTCTGACTTTAAAATATTTCAAAAATCATGTAACTTGATTGCATGTATGAATTTTCATAAATTGCATCTGTCTATACTTGTCTTGATTGCATTTTAACTGTATACCAAAGTCCAACATTAAAATACTATCTCTATTTCATGTAAATATGTTAATATCTAAGGTGTAACAAAAGTAATATTGTAATAAATCTAGTTCAATTTTATTTTCAGACTTGATTCTCTCCTAGCTCAAGATACTTATTTCATGAGACACATGTTCAATGTTGGGAGAAAGTTCAATTATTGAACCCTTTTAAGGTGTATGGTATTCAATAAATGGAAAAACTTCAGCAATTAAAGCTGTTTGGACATCTTATTTAGAGAAATGATTAGTTAAGGAATTCTGCCTGTGAAGGTGATGCTATGTACATACTTGTCAATCTCTCATTCCAATTCTGTCATAAGTTGGTATTTAGTTCTGGAAAACAATTTAGATATATGATACATCTGGCAGGGTTGTATCATTTTAAGTTACTTTAATAGTTATAATAGGTCTTTTCTTTACATTTCAATTATGTATCAAATGAATGTCATCAAAGAACATATTTCTCTCTAAAATAATTTCCATATTTTTATTATGAACTAGTGAAACAAAAAATATGAGGAGACCTAGTGGCACTCAGAGGAAGGATAGCAGGCTACCAAGAGGAGACTTGATACCCTATGAGCATATACAGGGGGAGGAAGTCCCCCTCAGTCAGTCATAGGGGAGGGGAGTAAGGGAAATGGGAGGGAGGGAGGAATGAGAGGATACAAGGGATGGGATAACCATTGAGATGTAATATGAATAAATAAATAAAAAATATGTAAGGAAATATTTTACAGACTCTTTTTAGTAATAATTTTCAGGGATTGTTTTAACTATGCTTGAATTTTTGATACAAAGTTTGGATTTTTATTTATTGAATAGAGGCCTAATAATTGATTGGAGTTGCATGGGATTGATAGATTGCTTTTGGTAAGATGGCTGTTTTTATTAGATACATTTTACCAATTCATGAGCACGGGAGTTGTTCTTTTTTGAATCCTTTGATATCTTCCTAATTATATTTTTTGAGTTCCGTGGCATAGTTTCTATTTGAACATGATAGTCTTGTTTCTATGTTTGTGAATGGAATCCTTCTCTGCTTTCCTTTTCAGTATGGCTGTCATTGGTATATATGAAAAATCGGTGACTTTATCTTTTAATTCTCTATTTTTCTACTTCCCTGAAAATATTCATCAGCTCTGGGAACCTTTACATCTTGCATAAAACCAAAAAACCATTTTATCACTAGCATATCCTTTTATTTCCTTCTTTCATCTTATCTCTAGGACTATAAGCACTTTTTTGAATTATTAGATAAAAACAAAAAGTGCCTTTGTCTTAGTCCTGATATTGGTGGAAATGCTTTGAGTTTTTCCACATTTAGCATAATGTTGTCCCTGGTTTCCTCATTTACATACATTATTATGCTGAGGTAGACTCCCTCTACCACTAGTCCCTCCATGTCTTTTATTAGGAAGGGATATTGGATTTTATCGTATGTCGTTTCTGCAGTTAATAACAGGATTGCATGACTTTCATCTTTGAGATTACTTATGATATGGACAACTTGGTCGGTTTACATTTTTGAACCATTCCTTCCTCTCAGGAATCAAATGTCAGCAGAACAAATTGCTTGTAATATCGTCCTGATGAATACCTTCAAGCATGACTGAAACTTCCTATGTCCAGCTGAAGAAGAAAGGAATTACTTATAAGCTAGAAAACCCAGTTCATAAATCTGGAAAACAGGCATAAATTTACTGAACATAGTAAGCCACCCAGTTTTTGTTTACTGTTAGTCACAATGGCAGAGTATTAGGGTACAGTTGACTTAGCATGAGTATTGTTAGGACTGGTAACAAGAAAAGCCACTAAGCACATAACCTAACTGGGATGCATCAGATCACGTGAGAGCATATTTCGAAGCTTTTGAACATGAGGAGATATATTCTTCCTAATTATTTATTATCTCTTAAAATTATTTTCTTCAATAACAATTATTAATCAAACTACATAATCACACACTATATTATAAAAAACAGAACCCACAGATTATATCCATATTACATTTCCAGTACTTATTATCCTTTGAGTCCAAGGAATGGCTCAATTGTGTCTGGATTGTATCATATGAGAGAGCAATCTAGTTCTGGTAAAAATTTTAAATTACAATTTATTCATTTAATTATTCTTAACTATGATGAAAAATCATATAATTCAATGTTTTAATTTCATATTTCAGTGGTATTGGGTATATTCTCACAACTATTTTATCTAATAAAACTTCATTTATGAGCCAACTAAAAAGCAGGCCCCCACTTTTCTCCTTAGGCTATCTATTTGATTTTTTCATATATTATTATTCTTGTAAGTGCAAGTTATCAATGGATTTACTTTTTTGTGAATTTTTTCCTTTAGTACATAAAAAGTGTAGAAAACTAATATTTAAATAATAGTTAATTCATTATTTCCAGATCTAATATTAGATAGTGGATGGAATGGCTTACTATCTAGAACAGTGTAAGTAGTAACACTTCTGAGAACAATCAAACATTGGCTAATCATTAAAGGACATTGACTATTACCCCAGTTTTTACTTTTCAGATGCAGTTTTTATTTTTTTGCATCTGAAAATTTTGCATGCAAAACAAAAAAGTGTAGTGATAGTTTCTTAATTATAGGCACAACCATGCAAATTAACCCCCGAAAAGAGCAGAACAAAGCGATACCCTCTGTGAAAGAAAACAAACCCCACAGTCATTTTCTGCTTCAAACTCTGTTAAAGGGGTGGGCAGATATCGCTCTGGCTCTGGCTCTGACTTTATTCTTACATGATCTCATTTATGCCTTAAAGGATAGTCATTCTGAGAATCTGAAATGCAGCAGGAGTTCCCCTTACCCAACCAATACAACTCCTGCCTTACATAATATGCCCATAGTATGGGCCACCTGGACATAGTACCCATTTCTAAACCACATTTTTTCCATTGTTAGCACAAGCAGATTCAAAAGGAAAATAAAAACTTGCACATGAAATTTTACCTTGTAGGCAACTTGAAAACTACAAAGACAGAATCTCATACAAATTTCTGTTTAAATATGACAAGAAAATTATGTTAGTCTACTTTCACACAAAAAAATAGTTTTAGCCTTTTATTAAAAACACAGCTGTCAGTTTTGATCAAATACATTCATATTTCCCCATTATGTTATTAAGGCCATCATGAAATTTAATAATTGTCCCTTGGAGTTTGATTTCCCATAAAAGCGTCATAACACAATCAGCACTATTGCAAATAATTATGGAAGTATGTGGAGACAGTTATGATTTCAGGTGGGAAATACATAATAATAGATGAGAAATTTAAAACCCAGGTTAATACTTGATAAAGATTCAGTTCTCATACAAATGTCAGTAATAATAAATGTGTGACAACAAAGACTGCTTTATAAAAATGAAAGATTCCATACCGAGTCATTGCAGAGGGTTTAATGATAGTTCAGCATCTATTTGCTTATCATTTCATCATATTAAATACTATTAATCTGATAAATCCTCACAGGTACAAATAGTATGATACATTTAACATATAAATAACTCAGTAGCTTATTTCTGGTTAAAATCTAAGATGGTAAAAGTGTTTCTTGTATATGAAGTCTGTAACAACTCACATGACATTATTGAGCATTGTAATAAAATATTACCAATCGGGCATTAGAAAGAAGTCAAGATTGGAGAATTCTGAAAGAGAATACCTAGAGGAATGATGCTGGACAGCAATTTGCTGTATGACATATAAACGAAGGAAGAAACTACTGAGATTTTCAATGGATTCAGATGTCAGAAGATCATTAGTATCTGCTGTACTAGATGGTCACTATCACAGAGGGTAGAAGAATGTTTCAAGACATCACAGATGGCGATGTGGGCTGTTGAGATGGTTCATCGGGTACATGTTAGACCTCAAGTTTGATGACCTGATTTTAAACCCCAGGCACTATATGTTGGAAAAAGATGACCAATTCCCACAAATTGTCCCCTGATCTCCATGCATGAACAAAGCACACATATAAAGAGAAACCCACACAAATAAATAAATAAATGTAAAAAATTATGATAGTATATAATGCTACTCACATCCAGAGCTCCCATTTGTTGACACCAGAGTCATGTTGGAAGGCCATGGGTTTCTGACAATATCCTGCCAGTGTATGGTGTCAGCATAACACAGGAATTTGTTCTGGTCTACGTAGACTCCACCATTTAGAATTTCTGTATTGGAAACAAAACCAACCATTGTTTTTTATTTAAGATGTTAGACATCAGAAAGGCATTATTCAAACTATTTTTAATGTTAGACACACAGTTGGAGCCAGGATGCTTCCAAAATGCTTTCAACGATCTACCTACCTTGATTTCAATACTTCAAAAGGTTGAAAAACACAGACCATAACTATAAATAATTCTATTATAGATAAAACCCTCAATGTTTAGATAGACCTATTTTTATTTTCTGTAACTTTACCATAACTTTGAAATAATAGGATATATAATATTTCATACTCTGCTACTTTGTTTTAATATTACACTAAAAGTATTGAATGATAATTATTATCTTATTCCACTAACAATATTATAATATACCAGAGTATGAACTATTTAGCATTATTTAATGAAACTCTTATTATTTTGTTTTTCTTTGATTAGTCAATAAATTTCTAAAACTCTCATTCCACAACCACAGACTGTGAAAAGTCTGAAGATTTTTGATACACATTTTCAAAAGTGCCTTTTTTTAGTACTAATTCAATATGATGTTGACTGGAGTTCATACATTAGGAATTAGTGTAAAGCAAAAAATAAAATTAACAGTTCTAATACAAAGTATTCTCTGCCATCTAAAATCTTATCAAAAGATTGGTCACTCATTAAGAATAACACAGAACAAGGCACTATTTCATTCCAGTTTGACACTGAAACCTGGACATGATATAAAAAAATCCATGAAAGCTAATTTTTACTCAATTTTCTATCACTGAGCAAATAATGATTAGCTAAAGTATTTCCCACCCACAGTGTATGTTCACACATTCAGAGATTCCATCAGATATCTTTCAGGTTATCCATAAAATTTAAAATAGTTCCTCTGAAAATATTGTTTTGAATAAATTAATTAGACATACAAATCACATCTTCCTGCATTTTATCTACTGCAGTTTCCCTCTGTAGTCCAGAATATAATCTTAGAACCATTATATGATAATTTGGAACGTTTTTAATTTCACCTCTTAAATAAGAAAAACAAGTACCAGCCTTAAAACAAACAAACAACAACAGCAAAAAGTACGATACAGATTCAGTGTTGGATCAGCAGCTGTACAGAGCCAGTCGGCTCTCCATGACTTTCCATGTGCCTTCTTTTTGTCATCTAGGACAAGTGTTCTGATGTGAAAGCAAAATAAGCCAGCAGAGGAAATAGAAGACTCTCTCTGCTGAATGCCAAGAGATGGATGGATAGAGAAAATATATTGTATAAACAACTGTATTGTATAAATAAAATGGCACATTGTTCAACTATGAAAAATAAAATCATGGCATTTGCACGAAGTACTGCTATAGACAGTGATATTCTATGAAACGTATAACGTAAGAAGATAAATATAAAAGATTTTCTCTCATTTGTGAAGCTTAAATAGTATATAGCAACACAAGAAGAGATATGGGGAAGAAATTGTATTAATAGGAGGTGGGCGGAGATGAGGGGAGAATGAAAATAAGGATAGTCAAAGTACATGATGCACTTGTATAAAATATCTGTGATATCCATAATTGTGTATAATGAATATGTGCCATTAAAGTTTACTACAAACAAAATCTTAAATAGTAACTGTATTTCATTGTTCAAAGAATAACCACACTACAACACACAGACCTAAAGAAACTCAAATACAAGGAGGACCCTAGAAACAATGCTTAAATCTTATTCAGAAAGGCAATTAGAATAGATCCCCACCTCCTGCAGCAGCTGAAGAGAAGGAACAGGAAGGGAGCCTACCATAGATGTCCTCTGAAGGACTCCACCCACCAGGAGATCCAAGCAGATAATGAGATTCACAGCCAAACTCCGGGGTGGAACCCAGGGAGTCTTATGGAAGATTTGGGAATTAGAGGAACCTGGAGGGGGTCAGAAGCTCCACAAAAATCAATGGAGCCAGCAAATCTGGGCATAGGAAGGGGGTTCTGCAGAGACTGATACACCAACCAAGGACCATGCATGGTGAGGACCTAGACGCTCTTCTCAAATGTAGTAGATAGGCAGCACAGTCTCTTTGTGGGCTCCATAATATCGGGTATAGGGACTACTTCTGACATGGACTCTGGTCCCCACTCATTGATCACTTCCCCGTGGCGTGGCGTCCTTGCCAGGTCACAGAGGAAGAGGATACAGGCAATCCAGACTTGATAGGGTTAGGTCAGATGTTAGGGTGGGAGTGCTCCCCTTTCTGAGGACTAGGAGAGGGAGGGAGAGAAAGGGTATGAGGGATGGAGAGTGGGATCAGGAGGTGACGAGGAAGGGGGTTATAAACGGGATGTAAAGTGAACAAATCAACGATAAAAAAATAAATAAATAAAAATCTTCCATGGGTTCACATGAAAGCCTGATGAAACAACAGCTTAAGTACATACAGCTACCCAATAAATCCCAAAAAGTCAGTGTGTGCTAGTGTGGAAAGCAAGACATGTTCCTTAGGAGACTTGAAAATTACCTTCCTGGTATCGTTCTTCAAACTATTTTTAATCTTGTTAGTCTCTCCCTTCTGTATGCCTTTTCCAAGCTAAATATTTAAAAGCGTTCATAAACCAGTGTGAATTGAATGAATAAAGGAATAAGTAACTGCACAGCAGTATTTGCGGATGCAAAATTGGTGGCGCATCCAAAGAACCTTTGCATGTATAAAATTCTCAAGATTAATTTACATCTTTCAAGGAGTTCCACTTTCAAACTCAGTCCCATTTTTCTCATCAATCTTTTCACTGCCTGTTGGTTTCACTTCTTGGGAGAGGAGGAAAAAAGAATAAAAAGGAAATTAGATCATCTTTCTTCTTCTAAAACCTAGTTCATTATTTTTCATGACCTAACCATCCAACCTTCATCAGAACAGATGGGAGATACAAGAAGGATTATAAAATGATTTTTTGTAACCATGTTTGGCATTAGGTTGCTATGTGAAAATGTTTGCAGGTCTTATACTAATAGCTTTCTCACGAGACACTGGGTGGTACTCTTCAGCTCCAGGAATAATTCTTCATTAGGAGAAAAGATAGGAAATGAAAGTTATTTTTCAGTCTCCATTTGGAATAGTTTTACTGCCAAAAAATGCAAAGAGTGAGGAAATAGCTCAAACATTACGAAAAGAAATTTTTTCTTCATGGGTTATATTTTAATTCAAATTGTTCACATGGAAGAAACATCTGAATATTCTCAAATAGAATCAGATTGCATTATGATGAATTATAATCTCACTAAGTCGCTTTCTTCAGCAGAATTAATCTACTATTATTATTAACATCTGTTTCCTAGAAATATTACATTTCAGAGCTTGGCTTCTTAGAAAAGCAATACAGGAAAAAAGACAATCATAATTCTGAGAGCTTAGAGATTAAAATTTCAAATTTAATCTGAATGATTCTTTTGTCACAAGAGATCCCAAAACCAGCATCTTCTAGCAAGTCTAGTCAGGAGGGTTATGTATTCCTAGCTTCGAATACTAAATAATTTCTTTGTCATAGAAAATAAGCTTTTTACCATTATGATTTAAACCTTTCTCTTCTTTTGAATATCAAAATACCACAGTAAGAGGAGATAGACATTGGCATAGTCATTGACATGTATAGGAATGTACCTATGAACACATATCACATTTTAAAAACTTGTCTACCAAAAAAAATTTCAGGAAATGTTATAAGTGTTTTTAAATATGCTTTAAAGTTTTGTTTGGTTTTATAACTGTATAAAAATATAAAATATTAGCTTGGCATTGCTTGTGAGCATCAAATAAACAATGAATCTCAAAGTAATCTCATTCCACTGTACTAATAGTGTGTTGAAAAAATATACCAAAGTCAATTAAGCAAGACACAAATAGATTCTTGGTAATTATTCAATTGTCAGCAGAAAGGCTTCTTGAGCTTTACTTTTTTATTATTTTTATTATTTTTCTTTATATATATATTTATATTATTATACATATATACAATAAAGAACCTACAGCAAGAAGAACCACGAAACAATAAAGAATTATATAAATGTTACATTCACAATGTTTTGGCTATTTGTATTTGACAACCTTGGAGAAAACATCTTTCCTATATTGGAGAGTCTAAAGTTCTGAATGTGAATCAATATCTATCATATCTCATCTTTATCAACTGAAAACATCTATTTAGACCTAAAAACATCTTAACCCCTAAACAACTAAGCTTAATTGTAAAACCAAATTATCTGGTCTTTAACCCCATCAGTGACTTCAGAAAGAATAAAATTTAATTACCTCACTAGACAGGAAGTGCATATGAACAACTTCCAAAATGAGAAAATGACAGAGACAGTTTGCTGTTTGAGCAGTTCTAAAGCTTTCTTAATAAATTGTATGAAAATATTTCCAGCAATTTCACAAAACAGAACTATTAATACATATTAATATCAACATGCCATTCAGTAAAAATAAAAGTATCACTCATAACTGAAAACTTCAACTAAACATTTAAACATGTTTGTGTCTCAAGCATTTCTTACTAAATTCATAGAGCTGAAGTAAAAGGCAGAATAAATCTTTTTTTGTACTTAGTGTAAGTAAATAGTAATCTACACTATGCTGTGATATAGAATTTAACAAGGCACATATATAACATTATCTAAACTTGCATATAACTAGACCAAAGTTCGTGAAGTTAAGAAGCATTCTTGAAAACTGTCTTTCAGTCTTTATCACTGGGTAGTCTTCACCCAAAGGAAACTTTTGTTTATATGGACAAATGTGAGTCATGTAATTTCATGCAAACATTAGTTAGTTAACTGCTGTAGCTTCTATTTTGTTGTTGTTGTTTGTTGTTGTTTTGTTTTGTTTGTTTCAGTTTTTTTAATCAGGTTTCTCTGTGTTGCCTTGGCTGTCTTAGACTTGCTTTGTAAACCAGGCTGGCCTGGAATTTAGAGTGAGCCCCCTGCCTCTGTCTCCCTGAGTTCTGGGATTAGAGGGTTGAGCCATCATGCCTGGTTTGTAGCATCTTCTTGAATTTGCATTGTGATTAATTAAAATTAATGATGAAAGCTATCTTTTTCCATAAACAACTTATATGTCATTTTATCTGAACCTGTGCTTAAGTCAGAAACTACTTTTATTTGCTTGATAAAATTGTATGCCAGTATCTGGTATTAATATAAGGAGATATGCAGTAGACATTAACAAAGTTAAAAATCTGTAGCTAGTAGTATATATGGCATGCAAACTATGTACACACATATATAATGTTAATATATATTCTAATTATTAGACTTATTGTTAATAGAAATAAAATTAATAATATTTTACAAATTCACAAACAAATTATAAAATACAAAATTACTGTAGGTGATATGTTTGATATATTAGTTACTAATTTAGCTTTTATGTTATTAATTAGTTTTTAGTTATTTAAAAATTTTTGAGGTATAAAAAAGCCTATTTTATCCAGCAAGGTCAGTTATTAGTTACTATGTAAATAAATATGACTGAGTTATTCTAGTTGGCCCAAATTTCCTTGAACTTACACAACTACCCTAACATACATTATGCCAAAGCTTAAAATTAAGCTATAATACTCGTTTGTGAGCTTACCTGATAAAGCTTCTGTAATAATTTTTAGGAATTTACAAAGTGCTGTTATGACAATTGAAAGACAAGATGAGCAACTTACATCTTCAAATCCTAAAACACTGTCTATTTGAATGTTCTTTTCACTTAGATATGTTTTCTTGAGTCAGAGGAAGGTAATGTTTTGGTTATTCAAATAACTTCTTTTGTTATCTACTCTCCCCAAGACTAGTTATTATAGTGAATTACCAGATAGTTTCTTTTAATAGAATCACTGACATTTTACAAATATAGTCTTTCTAAAAAATATGTGCTAAAATAATTGTAGTTTGTCTCTGACCTATACAAAATAGCCTAATTGTGATGTGACATCCTTACTAAAAATACAGATCAACGTGACCACGTGGTAGGTTTAGGAAGCTGAAAGTATTGCTCTGGCCCAATGTACTATTTCTAATTACTACATAAAAAGTGACTCTAACTCTCTTTTTTTTCATTACAGCTATTATAATTATAAATATAACTACTCATATGACACTTTGGTCTCTATACTGACGTGGGTAGTAAATATCTCTCAAAGAACCATTAACCCCAATGATATAATAAAAATCTAATAAACAGGAATGAAATCGTTTACATCAATCTCTGGCTGTGCATCTAAATGTCTCACTTTGTAGGGGTTGATCATATCGGTCAACCATAGAATGAGATACAGGTTAAAAGCATCACACTTGTCTAGTTACAGTGCAGACATCTAAATAATGTGTATATTAGACTTATATTACCTAGCCAAGGTAAAGTATACAGCCGAGAAGTCAAAATTCAAAGCCACACAAAGGACATTTTCAAAATGAAGCTGCACAAGCATTTATGGGACTTCTCAGCAACAAAGCAATATATCTTTCTCACTGTCATCACCTTAAGCCACCCAAGTCTGTTGGCAGATAATGATACAGAAGTAATATAGATCCCATCATCCACCTGTGATACTTAATACATCATCTCTGGAGTGGACTTGGTCTGTGGATTCTTGTATCACTCCCAAACCCAGACCTTTCAGCTGGGAGCACAATGAATTGCTGCTACCCCACTGGGTCAGCCCTCAAGGGTCATTATTAATAAGCTGAGACTCTAAAGGCTAATGAGAACCGGGTGCTCGAAGAGACAATTCATCATCAATCAAGCTTTGAAGTTTTTATACAGATGATTTAAGGCGAGTTGAAGTGTGCAAAATTGAAATGTCACATTTGTATTGGGGGGGAGGGTGATAATGTAAATGAGTGATGTAATCCTCTATCTCTCAGCTTGGCAATCAGAGTCAAGAGCTCATGGGTGCGGATGCCAAATGTGAGGAAGGAACACTGGACAGTTTTTCAACCAGAGCGAGGCAATTTAAAGAGGGAAATTATTAGGCCCATTGGCTGAAAATCAAATTATAATAGAAAAAAAGCAAAAACACCTTGATTTCAGCTGGACAACTCATTTATGTTGCCACGGTGTTATAACTTACTAATAATTCTTCATTATTTATGACAATTCTGAGCTTTCAATATTTCAAGTTAGTACAGGCTCTTATAGTGGTATGCTGTGAATAATTAGTTTTGTAGAGGTTATTCATCTTTTATAGCACTCTATCAACCATCACCTGACACAGAGTACATGCTTTCACACCTTATCAATTATTTTTGGATACTTCCCTTGTCTTGCTTATATTGCAGTGTGTTCTTCAAGAATAGGAGCCACGAGACCAGCAGTGAGTCCCTGCATGTATCCCTATTCTGCACGGAGTGGAGATTCTGAGAGGAAATCTATGTTGTGTTACCCACTTATAAGTGAGTATATACCATGCATGACTTTCTGGGTCTGGGTTATCACCATAAACTGCTGTACCAACCAAAGATAATGAATGCATTAAACCTAGATGTCCTGTCAAGATCTAGCCAATGGACAGCTCATTCTCCACTATTGTAAGGAGAGCAAGGACTACCTCTGACATGAATTATGGTGCCCCCACAGTTTGATCACTTTTCCTATTTGGGGTGATCTGGTGGCACTCAGAGGAAGGAGAAGCAGGATGTCCAGCAAAGACTTGATAGGCTGTGGTCCTCTGGTGGGGGAGGAGGTCCCTTTCTGTCAGAGGTCTAGGAGAGGGGAATAGGGGGAAGGAGGGGGAAATGGGAAGGTACGTGTGAAGGGACAACAATTGGGATGTAATCTAAATAAATTATAAAACAAAAGAATAAGAAACATGAAGCACACCATTCTATGTTCATTATTCCTAAGAAAATGACAAGAATTTGAAAGAAATTCTGTATTAGCAAGCTAGATCAGTGGGAAAAGGTGTTTACTGTCAAGGTTTGTGACCTCTGAGTTCATGCCCGGATCCCTAAAACTCTCATGGTGGAAAGAGAAAATTGATTCCTGTAAATTGTTCTCTGATCCCGTACTCTCACACACTAAACAAATTAAGATCTATCAGTAGTGACTTCATTTCTTCATATTTAATCAATCAATATGTCCTGATGGAAGTCCCTTATAGTTTTCAGTTTATATACACTTTTTAAACTCAGATTTTATCATCTTATAACACTTGCCATATGAATCATTCTTGCTTATTAAAATAATAATATATGAATAGAAAAAAAGAGTGTCTACAGTGTAGATGTGTTAGGAGGAACATATATAGATAGATGAAAAAAAATAGCTACTTCTTCCCATATCAAGATTTAAGGCATAAAGGAAGGAAAATACTGAATCTAGTTAATGAGGTAAAACAAACCTCAAAATGTAATTTTAACTTGCTAGCTGTAGGAACTTCCTCACTATTTCAAGGTACAACCCTAACCTTTATAATTAGGTTTCTGGGGTCATAGTACCAATCAAACACTGATTCTGTTTTCATCCTGACCATTATTTAAACAGTAGTGTTCCTATTATAATAAGCAAGGCTTTTGTTTTTATATACATATATTAATATTCTGTTACTGGGTAGTATATTGCAGAGCACATTAAATGAGATAGTTTTGTTTTATATTATATACTTTTCTAGTTAGGTGTCTCAAGGATATAACATATATACAATAATCAGAGTGCTAGAGTTCAGTCCATATTCTTTTTCCACTACTTTATTAAAAATATTCTGCTATACTTCCAGACCGAAGCCTATCAGAATTGTCCTCAAAGGGTCTCCACCCAACAGCTGTTAGAAACAGATGCTGAGACTCACAGCCAAACATTAGATGAAGCATAGAAATTCAAGTGGAAAAGTCAGGGGGAAAGATAAAAGGACCTTGAGGTAACAAGAGCTCCACAAAAAGACCAACAAAGCCAACAACTAACTAGGGTCCATAGGGGCTTGTGAATCTGAAGCACCAATGAAGGACCATGCATAGACTGTACCTATGTCCTGTAGCCTATGGGCAGCTCATTATTCATGTGGATCCTCTAGTTAGGAAAGCAGGGGCTGTCTCTTTTCTGAGGAATAGGGGAGGAGGAGGGAGGGTAAGACCAACAGGAAAGGTGGGAAGGGCCTACCTACAATAAGAATGTAAAGTGAATAAACAAAAAAAAATCAATAAAAGGAAAGAAAAATAAAGAGGGTAAAATTAAATGCTCAAGACTGAAGTAATCATGAAACCATGAATGTATGCTGCCTCTTAATGACTCTAAGGAACCTTCCATAAACAATTATTTTCTGTTGATCTGAATTAAGTCACAAAGTCATATCCAGTACTAGTGAACCACGTTTCTTCCATGACTGTCACATGATCAATTACATATTGTATTTAAATGTTCCAAGCGGTAATAGTAATAGGGAGACAAAGAGCTGTCATACATAAATAGTCTACGTATCATTTTAACATCCTTGGGGAGTTTGTTTGTTTTTTGCCTCTTTTGTTGTTCAACCTCAAATCTGGAAATTTCATCTCCCATGTTCACATTTGTTGATGCATGATATCCTGGTGTCTCCAATTCTGCACTGATGGGCAATGCACACCTTTCTCATTTAGGTTACTGTGAGTGGTACTGCTGTGCTATCTAAGAATTCATCTTTGATGCAGAGCTATGGGCAAAATTTTGTCATGTGCATAATTGGATATGAAATTTGTAGAATAAAGTGGTTAAGTTTTTGAAGCAATCTTTCCAGTTTTTATTCTCATGACTCTACAGAAACTTGCTTCAGAGCCATAACTATCTTTGTGTTTCATATATATTTTATATATGTTTCCTAATTGTCTATCTGGTTAGTACTAACATTTACAATTTTCACTATCCCTCAAAATTAACTAACATGAACCTCTTAAATATCATATTTGAAAGATAATTTTAAGGAATAAGAGGATCCATTTCTATTTTCACAAAAAATGGTTATAATGTGTAATAAATAATTGAAATTTTTGATATCTAGATGACATTATTAGCAAACAACTTGGTAAGTAATGCCTCATATGCCATTCACAACTGTTCTTTTGAGAGAGGGCTCTGGGAGAAAAATTTAACACGTATACTTTAAGATATCTTAAAAGTATATTAAACTATATTGACAATTATAAGAATAAAAACATGTGTATTTGACGATACATGCCCATGATTGCAATACATAAACACTGCTGTGATAACAGGCACACGCACAATTGAAAGTACCGAGGTACATAAACAAAAAACACGGAAGATTTAGTGACCTCCTGATATTGAAATAAAACACTCCCTTACATAAAGCTCAAACATTATTTTTCTGTTCCATCCAGCAGATATATCTCATTACAGACAACAATCCTCTTTGAAAATTGCCCCAAGTTTCTAGGAAATGTAATTGCTTTAGTAGAAAAAAAATCAGCAGAGTTCAATGTTTTCATTTACATTAAAGGAGGAAGTCGTATTATACCAGAAGTGATTTGTCTCTTTTATTTACAAGCTTTAATACAATAAGCCTGGGATATACACAAGGTCACTTTCAAATATCTCACCTACTGTATTAGCTTGTATTGCTTTAATAAGTCTTCTCACAATGTGTGAAATCTTCACTTCCTTAGAACTTTTATAAAGGATCACTTTCCTAGATGACAGTAATAACAACAGCAATGTATACATTTGTTTCTGGCAAGATAGAACTTGCAAATAAAAGATAAACCAAGAAAAAGAAGAAGAATTTAGTCATGTAAAATGATTACTGGGTTCTCTAATATATGGAGGTTCTTAAGCATATACAATGCAATATTAAAAATATAAGTATGTGAATTTTGAGTGTAGGTAATTCAGAAAAAGTGCTGTAACGCAAATGTTGAAAACAGTAACAAAAATTATAAAAATAAGAGATGAAAAACTTCATGATACCTTAGTACATATAAATTAGTTCTTAAATGCTATAAAATATCACAATGAGCTGAGATATTTAATTATATTTTGTAATTTTTAAACCTTATTATAATAAAAAAAAACTCATACACACAAAGGAAGCTGCTAACCTCCACTTCTTTTTTTCTCAGGTAATTAATTTTATTGCTTAAGTGTCTGATGGGGTTGAAGTCTCAATAGTTTAATTTTACGATTAAGCTTAGTTGTTTAGGGTTACAACGTTTTAGGTCTAGATAGATGTTTTAAGTTGATGATGACGAGATATGATAGATATTGATCTACATTCAGAATTTTAGATGCACCAAGATAGGAAAGAGGTTCTCTTCAAGTTTGCCAAATACAAATAGCCGAAACACTATGAATATAATATTATATAATTCCTAAGTGTTTTGTGGTTCTTTTTGCTGTAGTTAGTTTATTGTATATATATTTAATAATATAAAAGTATATGTAAAAATAGTAAAAAATATATATATAAAATATTATATATCAAAATAACAAGTCTCACATTTTATACAACGCAATGAACAGTTGTACTCCTAGAAAAGCCAATGTAGAGCTCCACATTGAATTTTAATATAATACATAATATACATCTTTGAAGAAACCAAGAAGGAATAGATATTTGAATAAGAATAATGGGTCTGTGAACATTTTTTTCAAAGCATTAAATATCAGTTCATGTATGACAAAACAAAGATAAATATCTTTGTATTTCATGTAAAAAAATTAGTTAATATGCATTCAGAATATCCACATGATGGTTATTTTTAAACTTCAGATTAGGTTGTCTTGTTTGTTGACTTCATATTTATTGACTCAACTAGTATATATATTCCTTTTATTGCCTTCTACTACTTTTAAATGAAGCTGAGATGTGTTCAAGAGTTTTTCCTAGCAAGTCGCCTCAGGACTGCCTGCATACTCTTCCTCTGTGACATGACTTAATAGGCTGGGGTCAGTTGGTAGGGGAGAAGGAGGACTAGAGGAGATTAATAGGGGGAATAGAGGGAGAATGGGGCTGGGAAGAGGTGAGAGAGGGGGCAACATTTGGGTCGTACGGTGAATACATTTTTAAAAATAAATTTAAAGTTTTTCCCATATTAATTTTTTCATTTACCTGGACTCTCTGTAGCTTGCTACTTCACTGTTGATTACAGATAAATAGTTCCAGGTTCTTTTCTATCACCTATGAAATATTAATATTCACTGTTGCATTGCCATGAGAATTAAAGATTATATATCTAAACCACATGGATGATTAAAGGCAGCACACATTTCAAAACAGGTTATTAGGAGACTCTTGTATCTAAAGACTAGTTATCCAGAGGACCAGATGATTGCCTCTGCAACAGTTTACCACTCCTGAATTGCATGCCTACTGGACTATATCTCTGAGATATTTCTTATCATTTCTGTGGCCACGTTCTATGACATTTTAAGCTCCCTCCCTCACATTAGTTTGGTCCTTAGTTCACAGGTCACAGGGTCTCCAGCTAACAGGCTCCTTGTGACATTTACTTCCATGCTTCAACATAACCAAGGTGAATTGCAAAGGCCCAGGATGAATAACCAGAGTTCTTTCAATGGCCAGGATCTGTCCAGTCTCCAGCTGGGTTCATTAGGAACTGCAGAAGAATGCTAAGGTATCTAGGAGTTTAGGGCAGTGGAATGTGACTTAAAACTGCTTAATTTATTAAGATTTTATTTTGTCAATGAAACAGACAACACATAGTAGACATGTAATATGCATTCTGAATAATACTGCCAGCTGATCATGGAAAGTTGTTGACACCTATATAATAACTCAGAACTCTGTTTATTCAGAGAATGGGCTCAAATACTTCAACTTACATACATATCTTACTTGAAAAACAAACTCATTAATAATGTTTCAAGATCTGCTTAGTAGATCCGTATATTTTATGATTGGAGCACTACAAATCTCATTTTCTTCAACTGAAAAATTATTTTTATATTGTTAATATGTTTTGCCCTAGCAGAGGAGACCATAACAAGCAGCAATAGGTCCCTGTCTTCAAAATCAAGTAAAATATACCCTTCATTTTAGAATGGTTCATATTTCCCAGATTTAATAGGCATCATTAAATGTTATTTTAGGCAATATAGATGTTTTGTAAGATTAGACATAAGGAAACACTAAGTACTGAAATGCCTAACAAGATGGCATGGTTGAGGCAACTCAAAATTCAACACTGCAAAATAAAAATCGCTCCTCACATGTGGTCCCTTCCTGGGATATAGAAACAGATGGGTAGCCATGATTCTAATTTGGAACCTGTTAACAGTAACATGTAGCATAACTCATCTTCCCATTGTCTTGTTCCACTCATCCATATAATGAAGATGCTAACAGAAACAAACTCACCGGATGATCGTAAAACCCAAATTAGTTAAGCTGGTAATGCTCACTGCATTGTTGACACTCAGCAAATGTCAGGCTGGTGTGCTATCTTTACTAAGAGGTAGTAGGAATAGACCTCCAATGAGCGTATTTTTTTCGATTCTGCCCAGTCACTTTCTCTTATCCCTCTAATGAGCATCCTTTTGGAAAAAAAATTCTGGCACAATTATTTTAAGTTAGAATATATGAGTTTGTTTACTTGTTCATCAGAAAAAATAAAACATATTTGTGATGTACATTGTACTTATTGTTATTATGAAAATTTATTTTAAGGTTGTGATGGTAAATTCAAAATTAATCACTTTATAAGCTCCTTAAAAATACCAAGAGTCAAATTGCCCATAGAAATAAAACAACTATAAAACCTCATGGATTTGAAAAGCAAGGCAGTTAGACTTTTTGACCTACTTGTCTAAGCTTCAAATTTTCTTTCAGAGACATGTTATAGGTTCTGAGCACTCATAAAATTACTTGAGTCTTGAAATCAGCATTTTTCAGGGGGTGGGAATCTGGTCCTCAAAAGGCCCATCAGGGAAGAGACGATGAACAAGCAAGATGCCAAATGCCTCACATACAGACCTCATGTGAGGATTCCAGGGTCAGGCTAAGTAGCCATTGTGGATATCAAAGTAATAGCCCCTCATTAACGCTAGCTGTACTTGAATATGCATAATGCTGCATTTCCCTTAATTAAGAAAATTATGCAGAGTATTTTTAATAGTCTCCTGTTAGGGTTGATAAACATAATATTTAGAGCGCTAAATAACTGACCAAAGTGTTCTGGACAACTGAGAGTACAACTCAACTCGAGTGCTGAGTTGGGACCGCAATGTCAAACTTTTATTCTACATTCCTTCCACTACAGGGAGGGATAGAAGAGAAACATAAAGAAAACACAGCATAAGCAGACTTGAGGCATACTCTGTCTTCTGCAGTCTACTTCCAAGCACAATTAAGAACTCAGCAATTTCCCTGAAGCACTTTCCGAAAATATTTTATTGAGTTGAAAGGTAAAATTATGCTTTTAAGGGATTATTTCTACATGAGAAGCCCTACATTTAAACTCTTGGCTCTGCTAAAGTGTCTGGACCGCATCCCACCCTCATCACTGAAGGTGGATTCCTTTTGCCTCTGTCAAAAGTAGGCACAGAGGAAAAGGCAGGACAATAAAACTTGAAGAATTCAGCCTACTTAAGGAAAAGACTTCTATTCAATAAAGAGATTGAGGATTTTAAAGGCAATTTTATTATTTTCAAGTGCTGTGGGAACTCTACTTTGAGTCCTTAGAGTTCTGGTTCAATGAATAAGAGAAAAAAGGTTTTAATTACTATACCCTATGTCAGAGGCCTGAAAGAATCTGTTTCCATGTCCCTTGCAATCTCATTTCTAAGAATAGGAAAATTAGATAGCTCAAATGAATCAAGGCATCGGTTTGCCTAACAAATCCAAATTTTAAGTGTGATGCTTCAATCATATTCATAGTTGTTGACTAATTCATAAAAAGTATATAGAGGAGAAATAAACTATGAATTAATAAGTTCAAATCACTGACATTTTAAAATTAAGCCTCATATTATAATCAATTAAAAACAGAATAAAGAAGAGCTTAAGTGCTGGAAGAGAAAGATATTCAAAATTAAAAGTAATGAATCTGATCCTAAGTGTCTACTGTGTAGACAATCTTACTCTATTCTATACTTAAACATGCTAGGAGAACAACATTATCCCTGGGACTCACAATTTAGATATTATCATTTCATAAACAATTATTGACATAATTCCATCATTGGCTATGCTTATTACTTTGATTTTTATTTATTTGAGTAAAGGGAAGTGATTTGATCTGAAAGCTTGAAGAATTTACTCATTATATTTGTATAAACTCCATGAATGTCCTGAGACAGAGGCTAAAGTGCAGAGACCTTATTATTCTACTACTAGCAAAATTAACACACACACACACACACACACACACACACACACATCTTTTAAAATAGTAAGGCTTGACTACCTCACATACCAAGTAACAAAGTGTATCAAAGACATACTTTCAATATCTTATGAAACTGAATTCTTCATTTTTAATCCAATAAGGAATAAACCGAATATTTTATTATGAACTCATAAACACTAATATTCTAAAATTATTTTATATATACTCATCTTATGGTTATTTTGATTTTATATACTTGTATTTATCTATAGTTGGTGATATTTAAAATAATACCGCATTTAAATTAAACGTCAATGAACATTTCCACGTACCTACCATGAGTTGAATTTTAAACCTGTAGAAATGACTGGGTTAGTTTAACAGTGTGGAACACCATGTGCATATTACGGTATAAATCAGGGTTCTCTAGAGCTACAGTTCATTTTCAATATTGCTGCCTAGGTACTCTTACATCAAATTAAACAACATCTCAAACAACAAAATACAACTTACCGGAAAACTACCATATTCTGAGAATTTCCCCTAACATATCCAGTCCTCTGTTTTTATTTCAGCTTAGTGCTCAGAACAATTGCATGACAACATCTGGCCAGTATCATTCCAAACTCAAAGCAAACAGAAACTGCCTGAAAATGTGTGTGTACTGAGATCAGGAAGAGCTGATTTCATACCTGAAAGTACTACTTTTGAACAATTTTAAAAGTTGTTTCCCCCCCTTTGTAGTCATGTAATATTTCCTTTCTCTAGGGCTTAAAGGGTTATAATCTAAATTGCCACTGAAGGAGGCTAGCTGATATGCACCTAGCTATTTCCATGCTTGAAAGCCCTTAGGACCATCTGTTTGTTGGCAGGTGTAATTAATTAGCTAAGTGGAAACGATGCTTCCTTTTAGAGTGAATAGGAGGGGAGGAGGGACAACTTTGAGAAAGCCCTGTCCTTGCAGACCCATGCACTGGGTGCCTCTGGGTATATTTCTATGCTGAAAACTCATTGAATTTAATGGTTCTTAATTTCACAAGATTTCTAATTACAGCTAGGATAATAAGATGTGATCCAAAAGTTCGGAAAAAAAAAAGAGTTGGCATATATTCAAGGAAAATCCTACTACACAAAGTAGACATCCTAACATATGGAGTTTCCTTTATTGATACAGTTTACCCATTTATTCACTAAACTTTGCTAATAAAAATTTTACTTTATATGGCTGACAGACGACACATGAATATTAATAATTATAAAATCCATCACATTAAAATGTGTATTTAGAATATTTCATATGGATGAAAAACTCCACTCAAAGTGTATCATATTAAGTTAACAGATGTAAAATAAACTATATTCTATGAAAATAAATAAAAATGAAAATAAGAAGATTCCTGATAATTTTTGCTATTGTATATTGCATTTAATTATTATCAAAGCATTCAGGTAAAAATACATACTGTAATTATCCAAAGTGATCAAAAAAGTTCTTTTGAAAACTCAAACATTTCCCAATACTAGGTCTTAAATGGTTGTGGTTATGGGAATATAAAGAGTAGAGAGTAGGTGGATTTCTTGAAGATAATTGCCACAGCTAACAGTAGTCACTGAATTGCTCTGGAGGAGAGCCATTGGGAGCCAAGGTAAGTTCAGTCTTCATAGAACAACCAGAAATCTAGAATATAATGGTAAATACCCTCAATGCAAGCAAACATGTCTGTGGTCTACTGAACAGATTTGGTTTCTTTAATGGGTAAATTTCTTAATAATGACTATGATAGTGATCAGTAACTACATGAGCTACTCATTTCAGCTTGTAGACCGAGGAAAGAGAAAACCAGGCAATTATCATCTAAGTCAGAGACTGAGAAATGCCAGATACCCTAGAGTTACATTGACCATAGCACCAATGGATTCTTTCGTATGATCAGCCATTGTAATGAAGGTAGAAAAAGCCCCTTTTGGTAAGGACTGGAAATGTGTGCTGCTGAAATGTAACCGGAAATATGTCACCCTCACATCATGGAAGCTACATTCACAGGTCAAATAGATAAAGACTTACAAGGTTTCTGGAAGATAACAGGTGGTCATATTTGCATGGATTTGTGGATATCATTAGGTCATTAATTAGACTACACAAGTAAAATAAAAATAGTTTAAAGGGTTTAGAACCTTAAATTATACTTCAGAAAAAAAATAAGATGGGAAAAAAGCTGTATTTAAGAGCTATTGCAAGGATCTGGGGATATAACACTACTAATGAAGTGCCTGGTGCACACACATAAAGATTTCCAATACTATATCAAAAGCTAGTCATGGGAGGACAAGTCTGTCGTGCCAGCACCGTTGGGAAGAAGATAGGCAAGTTGTTTGTGCTTGCTAGCAAGCCAGGTGAGCCAATCAGGAACTCTAAGCTCATTGAGAGTCCCTGTCTAAAAATAAATGGTGGAGAGAGATATAGGAGAATCCAAGACATAGACCTTTAACATACATAGACTAGACTACATACACACACACACACACACACACACACACACACACACACACACACACAGCACCTTACATAATGAGAGGGAGTAGGGTGGAGCAGATTTCGAGATAGATTAGCTTTGCATTTTTGCATTAATAAATCAAGTGAGAAGTATTTGATCTTAGATGATTAGAAATGTTTTTAAAAATAATTTCAGCTAGTATATTCCTTGATTCTGAAGAGAGTATTATTAAACAAGCTGCAGTACGTACACGCCTACTGGACCAACTAAAACTGAGTTTTTTTTCAGGTCCTTAGTAGCCCTAAGACCAAAGTCCAAGAGAACCGCAAGAGTTTCATTTCATTATTCATAGTTGCTAAAAAAAAACAAAATAAGATAATATCTCAAAAATTGACATGAGACAATTATGGTGTCCTCTTTTGTCAAAGAGGAACAGGTATCCGAAATATATATGACCAGTGTTTTTAACTTCTAAACCATATATTATGTTTCAAAAACCAACAGGAAGATCTGTGGGGTCAAATTACAAATCTAAAGTTCACTCTTGTAATTAACACAGAAGACTGTTAAGACCTATGCTATCCTGCTGCACGATCTCTCATGTTGCTTGTCATTGTAGTTTATCCCTCTCTTACCTATCCATGTTAGAATGGTTAGCTTATGTTCGCTATTCCTGAGTAAGCTCTGCATTTCTAAAAGTGAGTATTTTCTTGATTCTTGGGAGCAAATTAGACCTTTATTTAAGGCAGTGGTTCCTACCCTGTGGTTTGCAACCGCTGTGGGGATCAAAGGACCCTTCAGAGACCTCACCTAAGACCATGAGAAAACAGAGATATTTATGTCATAATTCTTGCTATCTTGCCTAAAATTAGATAAGAACTTGGTTTGTGATCATTAAAATTATATATATAGTTATGTATAAATAGTTATATAGATAGATAGATAGATTTAGAAGAGAACAAAACTATAATTGCTATAATACCTGAAAGTACAACATTTTTGTTTGTTTACAGGCTTGTATGACCTTATTAAGCTTCTGCTGTGATAATCACACACACACACACACACACACACACACACACACACACACACACCTACACACAAAAGCATCCTGATACATTCTCTCCCTCCACCCTTTCCTTATCAAACCTATGAATTCAGTTCTTCCTTACCCATCCTTTTCTTGATCCAGGACTTAGTTTTGTCTTCTGATCTATTGGTTCAATCAGGACTATACGTTTGACAACTAGATTGGAGCTTTCCACTGAATGCTGGTTGTCAATGATGGGTACACAAGTCCAGTGATAAATAGGACTCTCTGATATCCTTTTCCACAACCTAACTATTGATGTACACACTCATGTGCAGGCCTGGGGCAAGCATCCAGAACTGCTAAGAGTTCATTACTATGATGGGCATGTACTGCCCAGATGGCAACTTGGAATCATTCTCTCTGGGTCTTTCATTCTTCTAGCCCTCTCTTGCACAAATTACCTTGGTGGGGTCGATATGCATGCCATAATTGGCTTTAGCATCAAAAAAAAGAAGAAAATGTGTAAGGAAATTATAAAGTTGGTGATATAGATATTTGGCAAGATAAGTTTTGACATTTTAAGTATTTTGCCTGTTATGTTACTTAATTTATTTATGCTAGATCTCCAATTAATATATGGTCTCTTCGTTAATGTATATCATGCTTACTTACAAAACCACACAGTATCTCTATGCTAGTTTTATTGGCATTGACTAGTACATTTATTGCAGCCTGGGGTTGGAACTCATGACTGAAATATAACAGTTGTAATAAAATAAAGTTTAGTAAATGGTGAAAAATTATAAAAAATGTGACAAAGAAAGAAGGAAGCAGAAATTAGAAATTTAAACATATAACTAAGTTGTGTCCTCAGGTAGTCTATGGAGCTTATACATAAAAGAACAGCATTCCTCATGGAAAAGCAAGGAAGAAACCAATGTTTTTGAAATAACAAGTATTGCATGGAAAAGATTTCTTCACCTGAGGTAATATTTAATAAAATTATGAAGTTTTCTAGACAGTCAATAAAAATTAAGAAATTAAAATAGGGGGAAGGGTAAACAAAAGGAATTTCCAAAAGACCTACATTGGGAGTTACAGAAAGATAACTCAAATATACCATGAGAGAATAAGTTATTTTTAAAATTAGTTATCCTTAGCTCAAAGGGGAAAAGTGGCCGTAAAATAGTATTTTTAAAAAAACAACAAAAACACAGAATAATAAATATCTAGACATGCACTTAAAATTTCAAAATAATAGGAATAAGTCTAGATTTTTATTTTTATTTTGTTTGTGTGTTTTCTTATTTATTAGTTAAACAAATTATATATATATACATATATTTACATTATTACACATATATACAATAAACTACCTACAGCAAGAAGAACCATGACACAATCTGGAATTATATAAATGATACATTCTTAGTGCTTTGGCTATTTGTATTTGACCGCCTTCAAGAAAACATCTTTCCTATTTTGGTCCGTCTAAAACTGTGAATGTAAATGAATCTCCATCACATCATGTTATTATCAACTGAAAACATCTATTTAGACTTAAAACATAGATTTTAATTAAGACTAGATGATAGACAAATACTGAGCTTTGCAGCATAGACCTGAAGTCTCAGCATTTGGCTGGAAAGAGCAGGTTGATTGCCATAATTTTGAGGCCATTCTGTTTCATATTGTGAGTTCTGTGGCAACCTTGACTACAGAATGCAATGCTATAACAAACAACAGTCAAACAATAGTCAAACAAATAAAAACAAATTTTATTAGGTTTGCTTTAGTTTTGTTTCCATCGCTATAAGAAAATACGTATGACAAAAATGTAACATAGAGAGGAGCAAGTGTATTTTGCTTACATTCCATGTTATATTCCAGCATTGGGAGGAAGTCACTGCATATTTACAGCTAAGAGCAGAGGGAAATAAAGGCATGCCTTCTTGTCTGTTTGCTTGTTCTCAGCTCAATTGTTTCACTCTTACTGAGCCCAGGAATCTATACCTAGGGATTGTTGACACCCATATAAGACTGAGTCTCCCCAAATCATTTAACTTAATTGAAAAGCAAGTCTCCATATACATGCTCACATGCCAACCCAATGCCAACAATCCCTCTTTGATAGTCTCTTCCAAGTTAATTCTAGATTGTGTTAATTTGGCAACCAAAGGTGCTGTCAGTGATGTTACAGGGAGTCTACAAGATCCAGAGAAGGAACCAAAGGGACCGAAACCTTCCAAGTTTCTCACACGGACAATGTTTTTTTAAGGTAGATGTCAAATACTGAATAATTCTTTTTAGCTCTCACTGGAAACACAGCCAAGTCATTCATTAAAATTATACGTCTACTTTGAGCAGCACAGAAAGAAACATTTTTAGACACAGTGATTTACCCTTCACAGTGTTTCCGTTACATGTTTTTAGGTAGAGGTAGTGATTTACAAAGATCTCAATTAAAAAATAAGCAATAAAAATAGGGGAAAGCCAGACTTCTTGGCTCCCGTCTGTGATCCTTGCACTCTGGGAGGCAGATGCAGGAGAGTCCCTGTGAGTTCAAAGCCAGCCTGGCCTATAAGGTGAGTCTAGGACAGCCAAGGCTACATGGAGACACCTTATCTTGGAAAACCTAAATAATAATAATAGTGGTAGTAATAATCATCATCATCATAATAATCATAATAAAATTTAGAAACAAGAAGACAGGAGAAGATATGTACTACAGGAAGCAATCCATCATGTCAGTATAGAAATAACAAGATATGGTCAGCTACAGAGGGAAACTAACAAAGCGGTTTAAAATATAGCCAGCTGTTACAACAAAATGGCTTTCGAGGCTAGGAGGAAGTCACAGAATGTACAAGTCCTGTAATAATTTACTTATAATGGGACTATGGTTAAAATAAGCTTGTCAAGAAAAAAACTTTGTACGAATATAAATAAGAAGTTTTTGAAGACCTTGTCTAACTATTTTGCGTTATCTTTCTATAGTCTTCTCGTTTGGGAAGCTGCTAACCTGCACTCCCTGTATACTCAGGTAATCAATTTTATTCCTTCTTAAGTCTCTGATGGGATTGAAGACCAGATAATTTACTTGTGCAATTAAGCTTAGTTGTTTAGGGGTTAAGATATTTTTAGGTCTATATAGATGTTCAAGTTGTTAATGATGAGATATGATAGATAGTGATTCACATTCAGAATTTTAGACCCACCAAGATAGGAAAGATGTTTTCTTCAAGGCTGCCAAATACAAATAGCCAAAACACTATGTATGTAACATTTATATAGTTCTTCTTTCTGTAAGTTATTTATTGTATATAATATAAATGCATATGTAAAAGGCATTTAATAAAAAAAAATAAAAAATAATATTATACTATAGAATTTTGTCTGTCGTGAGTTATTTGTAAAACCATACTAATAAAAAATGAAATGAATGTATTTACAAAGTTCTGGTAAAAACCTAATTATTAAATAAAAATACTTAAAAAATGTCGGTGGTGTGCTCACTAGATATTGCCCACAACTGATCAATAAAAATGGATGATGTGAAGCATAGGTCAAGCAGAAGTATGAAGTGGCTTTTTGTTTTGTTTTGCTTCCTTAATCACAGATGTATAATTGCTGTTTAAAGTACATAGAGGGGAAATAAGTCTGAAACAAGATAGGAATGGCCTGTACAATGGGTCTTTGAAATTCACACTAATATGCTTCAAAATTTCACAGTGTCAGAGTCAAATTGTGGCACTGTGTGGCTTTAACACCTCTGAAGCAATTAATCTGGAAAAACTAATAAGAAAGGAATCCCCTCTGGCCTGGTTCTACCACACTTTGCACTTGCCTCAGCCTGTACATGAGAAATCCAATGTCCTTTCCATTGCACGGACTGCCTGCACTCACTGGACACTTGTGTGCCTCCCTTGCTATCCCATTTACCTTTGAACTCAGTGGATGATTTTAATGAAATCAACATTTTAAATAAGATTTTATCTTTAAAATCCATTCTTTTGACATTTGTTTATCATCATCCCTTTTCCAAAACTGACAAACGCAGGATTTGCAGATGGGAATGGATAAATTTTAAGAGGCCAGAAGAGGGAGGGCAGGTGAGAACAGGAAGATAAGACTGAGGGGGTAACATTTGGGATGAAATGTAATAAATTATAATAAATATTTTTTAATTTCAAGAATGATAAGACAATGAACAAAACTTCTTTAATTCCTTTTAAAATATTGCCGCTTGATTATCTCAACTATTTTGATCATGCTTATTTAGGTCAACTAATTCATAATTGTTTAAACTCTCAAAATTAATTGAACAAAGGCAGATTTAACCTAAAATTCAGTAGCCACCATTTTATACCAGAGAATTAAAAACAAAAGTCATATAAATACATATTCATAAGACTACATGATACAAATGCAAATTATGGGAAACTTGAAAAATGTTTAGCCCTAATAGACTAAATATTTAAATGTGGTACATGCATATGCTAAGTACCATGTCACAGTTATAAATGTTTCAAAAATTTTAAAAAATATCTAAGCACAATTTTATGAATAGAGAAGCAGAAAAAAGTAGAGCACAGAAGTCTAAAAACAAATGAGAACATAATTATAATAAATAAATCTCAGGCATGTGTACTTAAAAATGCAGTGGAAGGAATGTTTATTTGTCCCCTGGATGATGTAAGCACTGACCTTCACATTAACTGAGAAGAGAAAGTGTGTAGTGTGCTATAAGGTAAAAACTAAGTCCGCACTCCTGAAAGCATCAAGATCCCTGGTAAGAGGAAGTGGGGTGTGTGTGTGTGTGTGTGTGTGTGTGTGTGTTTGCCACAAGCATATGATATAATATTACAAGTAACAGTGTTACAGCATTTGCAATTCATTCAGAATATTGAAGAGAAAGCATGAAAATCAAATCTTCAAACCCATAGGTAATTACACAGATAGTAAGTGCGATAATACAGAGATATCGAGCTCAAAAAGTTAAGTCAATAATGTTTAACTTGCCAAAGCAATCAAGGTGCCAGTAGAGTCTTGTTAAGGCACTGACTCAATTTCACTGGCGCGGAACCAGCTGGTCATCATAGTGAAGCAGCTAAGAAAGAAACGTATGAGGGAAAGACAAAGAAAACCACCTTCCTCTTAGCCTCTCTTGAAGAAATCTTAAATCATGAGGAAAGTCACTCATGGGGCCAATCACAGACCTCCAGTCAGAAAGGGAACTTCTCTGACGTGAGAAATAAAGAAACAGATCTGAAAGTGTCTCGGAAAAGCCCTCACTATTCGTGCCTCTTGTAGCAGCTCAGAGTTACTCTGGCACCAGGCTTCCATCAGTTGCCCATCTTCACACTCGAATACGCAGCTGCAAACCCCGATGAACACACCACGGGTAGTGAGGACACACATCTGATTTCCATGGCACACTCAGGTATTTGAACCATACGAATCACGCACAATGCCTTTCCCCCTCCCGTTAGGCTTCTAAGAAAAGTATTTGTAAACTTCACTCAATAGAAATATGTAGAGATTTTGCATAATCATTATGTGAATAGTTTTCACAAACAGAAATGCCCACGTCAAAGCTGACATGCTTTAATTTTTTAAAGTGTTCTTTATGAAGTGAGGGTGACAGTGGGTGAGAACAATGAGGGAGGGTCTGTAGGCTTCTTTGCCTGATATACACGAAATTATAAAAGCGTGAAGTGTTTTAGTCATTTACCATGGTATTTTGATCACTGATAATATACTTTTAATAAAAATAACTTTAGTACAGAAAGAAAAGATATTTGACTTTCCTCAGGTATTATATTGTCTTAGTTGCCAGAAAATTCAATAGTTTGCTTATGCTCCAGAGAGAAAGGGTAAAAGCAATATATCAAATCTGTAGACATTGTCACAAACTACAAAGAAATCATTTGAAGAAAAGGAATTTTTTTTTCTTTTTAGGAATTTCATACCTTCAGACAGCTTATTTTCAAAAGATTCCATTATTGTGCCAAAGTTTACCAAGATATAGTTAATTCACTGCATATAGATAAATTTATATATTTATTTATAGTACAAAATTCTGACAAAAATTGAATGTAATTTTACTCATTTTTCATAAATACTCCATTTTTATATATACATGTTTTACATGTTTTATTAATGCATAAATATTGCAAACGTCTGAAATTCAAAAAGGTTGATAGGGTTTTGAAGGACTGAACAAATGTTTATGATATTAAATATATCTCATTTTCATCCAATTTTTAATAAAGTAGTTATATGAAATTAATTAACTAGTTTCAAACAAAATTATCACTACCACTATCCGAAGAGACTGCACAGCTCTTTTAAATAAATTACTGAGATGTGATTACATATGTGTGTGTGTGTCAGAGAGAGAGAGAGAGAGAGAGAGAGAGAGAGAGGAGTATATAATATATATTTATTATATATATAACTGTATGTATAAACTATATATGTATATATATGTATATGTCTCATGATTCAGCACTTATTATTTATTTTCCTGGTCTGTGGAACAGTTTTCAGTAGTTATCAAGTAGCAGACCCGGAAATGTCAAGTTCTCAGAGGTACTATTTCCTGATAAGGTTCAATACTCCAGCCTTGACCCTAAGTGGCCATTGGAAATCCCAAATCACTTTTCAAGAATCTACAATGCTTGCCTCACTGTCCTGGGTTTCTTCCCACTAACTAATTACCCTCAGCCTGCCTGCCTAGCTGAGATGTACTTTCCTTGTTTGCTTATTATGTCTAGACCTTGCTTTGAAATGTTCTTCCTCACGTAGGTTCACAGTGATGCTCATGGACCAAACAAGAGGATGAGGAGCTGCTTAGTATCTGCCTGCAATAAATGGCGTGTGTCCTGAAACTGAACTGGTACTAGAAAAAAGAGAGGCCTTGAACATGCACAGCGTGATTAGTCAGAGTTATTGAAGAGACATAGAAAATCTGTACAATTAGGGGCCTTAGGAGGACAGTGCACTTTCTGATGGTGCCTTGGGGGAGGTAGGTGATTAGAATACATCAAGTGAATTTGTTTCTGGTGTATTTAAAAAAAAAACCTGGATTGTTCCTTCACTAAAGCAAGTGGAAAGTAAATAAATCAAGGTCTGAAGGTTGTCAGCACCTACTTTCTTCTACTCATAATTTAGGGCAGATATCAAAATACCACTTTTGCCTTCTAATTCTGCGATAAGGAATGCTATCTCCCTAAAGCCTGCCTCTTTCATTCTTGGGAATCAACACACAATTATATTAGTCTTTGCTTAACATACATTTAAAACTGAAGATTTTATTTCTCAGTATGTCTTGTGTCTAGGTCCTGTTGAATGTGATATCATCATGAAGCAAGTGACGTCATTGATTGATACTGTCTTTAAAAGCTATACAGTCCATTCCCTTTTCCTTCTTCCTCATGGAACCATGGCAAAGAAGCACCTTCAATTACTCACAAGAAAGCAAGATTTAAGAGGACAGGGATATGGAGAAACAAAAAGCCCAGAATAGCAAAAACGATCCTATACAATAAAAGATCCTCAGGAGGAATCTCCATACCTGATCTCAAGCTGTACTATAGAGCAACAGTAATTAAAACAGCATGGTACTGGCACAGCAATAGGCTAGTGGATCAATGGAATCAAACTGAAGACCCACAGATGAATCCACACACATTTGGTCATTTGAATTTTGACAGAGAAGCCAAATCCATTCAATGGAAAAATGATAGCATCTTCAACAAATGGTGCTGGTCTAACTGGATGTCTACATGTAGAAAAATGCAATTAGAACCCTATTTGTCACCATGCAAAAAACTCAAGTCCAAGTGGATTAAAGACTTCAACCTAAAAATAGAGTCATTAATCCAGTTAGAGGAAAAAGTGGGCAAGACTCTGGAACACATAGGCACAGGAGACAACTTCCTGAACAGAACACCAACAGCCCAGGCCTTAACGTCAACAATTAATAAATGGGACCTCATGAGGCTGAGAAGCTTCTGCAAGGCAGGTGACACTGTCAAGAGAACAAAGCGACAGCCTACAGACTGGGAAAAGATCTTCACCAACCTTTCATCTAATAAAGGTCTAATATCCAAAGTATATAAAGAACTCAAGAAATTAAGCACCACCAAACCAAATAACCCAATAGAGAAATGGGGCTCAGAACTAAACAGAGAATTCTCAACAGAGGAATATCAAATGGCTGAGAAACACTTAAAGAAATGCTCCACCTCATTAGTCAGCAGAGAAATGCAAATCAAAACGACACTGAGATTCCATCTTACACCCATCAGAATGGCTAAGATCAATAACTAAACTGACACCACATGCTGGCGAGGATATGGAGAAAGAGGAACACTCCTTCATTGCTCTTGGGAATGCAAACTAGTACAACCACTGTGGAAAGCTATCTGGCGCTTTCTCAGAAAAATGGGAATAGGGCTTCCTCAAGACCCAGCTATTCCACTCCTTGGAATATACCCAGAAGATGCACTACCACACAACAGGGACATACGCTCAACGATGTTCATAGCTGCCTTATTCATAATAGCCAGAACATGGAAACAGCGTAAGTATCCCTCAGTAGAAGAATGGATAAAGAAACTGTGGTACATTTACACTATGGAATACTACTCAGCTATTAAAAACAAGAAATTTCCGAAATTTGTGGACAAAGGGATTGAACTAGAAATTATCATAATGAGTGAGTTCACCCAGAAGCAAAAATAGTTAAATGGTATATACTCACTTATATCGAGACACTAGTCCAAGGGGTATATCCCCATGGAAAACTTTACCTACCAGGAAAGTGAGTCAGAAGGGAGGACATCCTATTGAGACTTTAGGTGTGAGAAGCCTGGGAGAATGAGGAAATAGAAGGATCCAGAGGGTCCTGGAAAACTACAGGCGGGTCTGGGCCCTGGGGTCCTCCTCAAACTATGACACCAGTCAAGGGAAATATAGGCAGTAAACTTCGAACCCCTACCCAGACTAGCCGATGGACAGGACATTCTCCACCGTTAAGTGAAGAAGGAGATCTGACTTTCACACAAACTCTGGTGCCCTATATTTGACCATGTCCCTTGGATGGAGATGCCTGGTGGCATTCAGAGGAAGGATAATATGTCATCAAGAAGAGACTCGATACCCTATGAGCATATACAGGGGGAGGAGGTCTCCCTCAGTCACAGACATAGGGGAGGGGAATGGGGGGAAGCGGGAGGGAGGGAGGAATGGGAGAATACAAGGGATGGGCTAACAACTGAGATGTAATTTGAATAAATTAATAATAAAAAAGAAAAAAAAGAGGACAGGAAGCTACAAGGTGAACAGGACTTCGGCAGTGAAACTGTGGAAGCTGTACTAGCTGTGGATTGGTTTTGTCTGCTGTTTCTGATGTGTATGGTGGAGTTCAGTGTGAAGTTCTATGGAGTCAGTTCTACCATGTGCATTTTTTTTAAATTAATAACTAGCTGCTTTTCTTTATCTAATTCTTTATATTTAAACCAACTGGAAATGGAAACGTTCATAAGACTTGCAATATGCTTAGACATACTGATTAATCTGTTTGGGGTATACATGTGTCATTAACAGTCCATATTACACTCCTACTAGTAGGATATTGCTATTATCACCATATTTGTGAATGAAAAACAAGGTTATGGGTATCAGATCCCTAACATGTAGTTAGGGTCTGAGACACTGACTCAAGAGGTTTGTCTGTGCTGCCACAAACAGTATATGCCAGCAGTGGCTTGGCAGGGAATGCTATCAGAAAGAGATAGCAAGCGTCTGCGGCAAACTAGAGGTCATATTTCTTAGCTCAGTGCCAAAATTGTTTCACGTCTGGACACCTTCAAGGAATGCAGACATAAGGTTTACTCCCACATTTTTTTTTTCTAAGAGTGTCTATAAATCTCTGTAATTATTAAAACATTTTTTAAATGTCAGGAGACACTTTACCACATATTATTGTGACCTATCAGTGAACTTGCAGTGTGTTCCAGATACAATAAAAGTGCCATCCTGTCTATCTAATGATACACTGAGATACCCATGGTCAGGTATAAAACAGGATGCCCTTAGCACAGAACAGAGCGCCGTTTTCACATTGCAGTCTTCACCTACCAGCTGATATCACGGATGAGTTTAGATTTCTTTGAATTTTCTAGTCAGATCAATGTGAAGGTGAGGATAGAAGGATATTGCAGAAAATGAAAATAACCATTTTCTCTAAGCAACGGAAATCTTTTCTCCTATTTTCATTTACTCTAAAGGGAGTAGATAATAAAGCGTATAATTCATTTAATATAGAGTGATATGCATAAGGTTAAATTTTTTCAAGCTCCGAGGTCAGTTGGTAGTACTTAGAATGAATAGAGATTTAAGCGGATATTTCTGTCAACTGCAATGTTGAATGTTTAGCAACTCAAGAAACGAAAGCAAGGAAGGCATTTAAGAGATTTCTCTGAAGGACAGAATGAGGAAATATGCTATGCTCAGAGCTCCCTACAAACATGGGGGAGGAGCAAAAGCATGAGTGAGAGTGGGTTTTTTTTTTCTTCACCTGAATGTGTGTTATATCTATCCAATACATGTCTACTATAAAATAAATGTCATAGGATTGGATTAATAAAGGAAATACTTATAAATATACTTTTTTGCATTATCATTGTTTGAAATATAGCCAATGATTATAGAATAATACTATCCATTTTCTGATAGTTAAGTTCATTATATATCTAAATCGCACAAGATAAAATTCAAATAATGTAGTTTTAATCTGACCTTAAAACTTTGTTATTTTTCACGTGTCAATCTAAATATATTCATGGTTATTTAGAGGAAAGTCACATTTGTTCTTCTATTCATTATTATTCATCAATTTGAAATTCAGGGATCATTTTATGATTATGCACACTGTGACAGACCAGGTGTTATAATATAAAAAATGAAGTGACATGATTTCCTATCGCAAGGAAAATATTATCCAGATAATTTATTACTGGAGTGCAGTGGAAGAATAAAAAGGTACTCATATCTGCTGATGGGATTTATGGAAAAAAAGATTAATTCTCACATTTAAAAAACTAGTAGAGTCCTAAGAGAAATATTAGTATTTACAGAAAATGGAGGGTTTCCAGAGGAGTTACAGGTGGTAATTTTTAGTTCTGTGGCTATAGAGGCCACATGGCATGAATGGATGGGAGAAAGCCTACAATCAAGAGGATTTCCATGATGGCTTCCTCTGTTTTATTGGGTACCATGTGGGGATGAGAACACACTGAAAGTAGAGATCAAGTTATCACATAAAACGCACATTTCCTTTTGGCTACATTGTGAACATGCTTCACCTTAGATGATTTTCTTTTGCTGATCCTAGTCAACATTTACACGTATGATATAAGGTGATTTCTTTAAAAAAAAAAAAACACTTCAATATCTTCATCTCAGTGTGAAGAATTGTGGAGCCCTAAATATCTTTCTCTGACTCAAAATATTTCCTCTGTGATACTATTGTGACACCAATGGTAATACACATCTCTTATTAAGGGCTTTATAAAAAGCATATTGCAATAATTTAACAGTCTAAGGATATCACTGGTCATTGATCAGGCAGTTTATAGTTACTCAGGGTTTATGTTCATAGGGAAGGACAAGATGGAAATGCCATAATGTAAAAATTGTATGTAACAGAATCTATAGGACAAATGGCAATATGAATGATAGTTATTGTGGCTAAGGCTACGTTCATTCAGAGTTGTAAGTTAGTCTCTGCTACTTCCTAGTCCAATTCCTATCTGGCATACTCTCACCAAGCCTGTGTACTGTACCTCAGTCAGCAAGGAGGTTCATATGGCTCTCTACCTACCAATAACCCTTCAGTGATGCACTTTACAAGCACTGCTTAAAATTCTCCACTTTATTGGTTTATTTTATCCTCACCTTTAAAGTTTAAGCAACCCTAATTCTCAATCCTTCTCAGCTATTTGATTTAGAAAAACAGCACCCAGAGACTAAGTCACCATAAAAGGAGTTTGAATCTGATCTCTAGCATAACAGTATGCAACAGTTCTTAGCTGCCTTCACTCATGTGTAATTAGTGCAATTTCTGCAATTGTTTTATGTTGAATCTGTGGCTGCATGGGAAGCCACGGTAGGAGCTAATTTAGGAAAACAATATTTTATAACACTTTCAAATTATATTATTTAGACTTTTGCCTGCTTCATTTAACATGATCTGCCTGGCATCAAGTTATTTCCCTTTAATTTAAAAATATAATATATGATACTAAGTTGGTTTTTTTTTTTTCCTGGAAAAAGTGACATCACACACCAAACAACTGTTCTAAGTAATATTTTCACAAAAATTAAGTGTCATGATTATTAGAATACATATTCCTAGTAGAAAAATAAAATTTGGCAATGATCATTTGATGAAGAAAATATGCTTTAAGAATGAAAAAGTGAAACTATATATCGCAACATGTCTTTGGTACAGTTATACATTATTCCCATTACTTTACAAGTCTTCTTTCATTTATGTGTGAGTGGTATACATACGTGTATACATTTATATGTTTGTGGGTACATGTTTGTATGACATGCAGTATGCATGTGGATGCATATGAGAGTAGAGGCAGATCTGTGTCAGTGTCTTCTTCAGCCATTATCTCTCTTATAATTTGAGACAGGGTGTCTCGTGGATCTTACTGAATCAAATTAAAGGGCGATCAAAGCAGCTTCATGAATCTTCCTATCCCACTAGCCTCTAACCCCAACTTCATGCTCTGCTTCTAGTCTGGAATTATAGATCCATGCTAGCATGCCTGGCTCTTATATGGATGTTCAGTACTTAAATTTGGTTCTTATGCTTGATGATCAAACCTTGTTCTGACTGAAGTATCACTCCAGCCCTCTTGCTGTCCTAATTATAACATTTCCTGAAAAAACAGGACAAGAGTTTAATGGGACTTTCAGCCAAAAGTTGAAGCAGGACCAAATCATTAAAAACGTTAATAATGAACTGTAATGAGTTTCCTTCATGACATGTATGTGTGTTTATCTGTATTAGCATCCCTATACTTCACTCTAAGGCACAGTCCAGTTTTTGTGTCTGACCGGCCATGTGCTAATGTTGTACATAGAAGGACGACGACTACATTATGAATGACTAATTTAAACAGCTGAAAAAACCACAAAGAGACCAAATCATTGCAAGATTCTAAATCGTATATGTTTTTCCTGTAAGGAAGAAATTTGAAAAGCTATTCTTTGATATCCCAAATGACTATGTTTTTAAAAAATAAAGCATGCTTTAAATTTTTAATTTACTCCATAGTTTAAATAGAATTAATATGTCAATCTATCATCACCATAATAATGTGTAGTTAAGCATAATAAATGTACACTTGTTTCTAAAGCTTTTATGAGACTATACAATTGAGAACAAATACTTAGGAGTCATTATTATTTCCTTAATCGAGCAACTCTGAATAGGCTCAATGAAAAAAGTAAAATATGATATTATATAAATAGCAAAATGAATCCAATCTTTTATCATTATCTTTCTGCCTCTTCTGGGCACAGTAACTTAGCAACAACCAACTGAATTTTGGGTATTTTTGAAGTGCTGTTATAAATTTTTCTATTTAACAAAACATGCTTTATCCTCAGTTGATGATGTCTTGTTTGGAGCGTTTAGCTCTTCATTTAACTGTATCAAATCCCACTGTGTAAAGTCTGAAGACAACAGTGAGTCCAGTTTTGATTGGCAGGAGGTTTAAGTCTAGTGGGCGGAGGTATATTCTAAAAGGTTTTCTAAAACCAAAGATGAGTATATTATCTACAGAAGATTCAAGATACCAAGACCACAGTATCATAGATTTATTTAATTCGCAAGTAAACATCATGTTTACAGAGTGTTCGGTATTACAAAATTATCTCTTAAATCTTTTAGGTGAGAGCTCCCGAGTCAAATTGAAATTATAGATACTGAACCATCTGCATCTAACTCTCCTATCAGCCGCTCCCAGAATGAACAGAAATCACTTCGTGATGACATTTTCAGCTGACATACAAAACAAGAATATGCACTAAAATGCGTTCCACAGAAATGAGTTCTGACTTCAATTTTTTCACAGTATTTTTAAATGAAGTGTTGTGATCCCCTCATCTGAGGCATTCAGAAACAAAATTAGATTAATACTAATTTTGGCTCATGAAGCATTCTTACCTTGGGGCAGTGCATGTACTTCATTTTCCTGCAATGATTAGTGATTTTAAACAATGAAGTAAATACCCATTAATACACAATGTACAAAATGGTAGAATCTTGGTTAAACCTAAATATTAAATTGCTACTAATCCAGTCCTGTGTTTTCTCAATTAGGATTCTATGTATGTATGTATGTATGTATGTATGTATGTATGTATGTATGTGTGTGCTTGTATGTATGTATGTGTGTGCTTGTATGTATGTATGTATGTATGTATGTATGTGTGTGCTTGTATGTATGTATGTATGTGTGTGTGTGTGCTTGTATGTATGTATGTATGTATGTGTGTGCTTGTATGTATGTATGTATGTATGTGTGTGCTTGTATGTATGTATGTATGGGCTTGTATGTATGTATGTATGTATGTATGTGTGTGCTTGTATGTATGTATGTATGTATGGGCTTGTATGTATGTATGTATGTATGTGCTTGTATGTATGTATGTATGTATGTGCTTGTATGTATGTATGTATGTATGTATGTGTGTGCTTGTATGTATGTATGTATGTATGTATGTATGTATGTATATGCTTGTATAGGATTTTAGTTTTAAATATTATGCAAGAATTGCTTTCCTGTAGCCTTTTAGATATCATGCTATGTATTATCAAGGGGCTCCTTACAGCCTTATTTCATTACTTTTCATTCATTAAAGTTACTCATTAAAGTTCACTTAGTAAAGTTGAGCATATGTGTTCCATGATATCATATATTTGTCTATTAATGACTTGCTGACTTGGTATGTTATCACTCTAATCATTTTTTTTTATGTGACAGACTGGTAGCTAATTTCATTTTCAGCTAATTTGTAGCTGATATTATTTCCTTTTTAACTTATTTTCTATCGCAATGGACTATTGATTTTAGTCATAAATTTGTGCAGACTGGCATGTGCTGAAATCTGGGATGTAGATAAAGATGACCTTGAATTTCTGACACTCCTGCCTCTATCTCACAAAGCACTGGGGTGTAGGGATGCACTGCCATGCTTTATTTCTACATTTTGCTGTGGATTTACACCAGGAGTTTTGGCAATGCTCGGTACCGTCCTACCAACTGAACTATTTTCTGGCCCCAGAAAGTTCTTTTATAAGGAAAAATGTTTATTATTTTGTTCATCACAATATTTCAAGACATAAATTTTAAATATAATATAAACAAGTGAATGAATTATTGACTCTAAACACATAAATACATTATATTTCTCTAATATATCTAATCAACTCTTATCTTGTTGGTTACATGCTCTTCAACACCTATGGCACATTTAACTCTGTGAATTTTAAGCACCCTGAAACCTGTATGCTTCTATTTTCCTGCTGGTATACTCAGACATTCATGAAGGAAAATATGTCACTCCAATGAATGCACTTAACTAAAATTTCTAAATGAGAAGAAAAATATGTAATATATTCCAGGCACTAAGAAACCAGCTAGTAGCAACGAATATTACTGCCCTTGTAACAGTGACTAGTTTCAGTGACATGAAGACAGCCACCATATATGTGGGTACAGTTTTTATGCATGATATCCACTCAGATATCATGTCTTAGCAAAACTCACAGAAGCTTCCTCCTCATCTTCTCCCTCAGCCGACAACAGGGCTGTGAGCTCTCCCGTAGGAAAAATGACCTGCACCATGAATGAATCATTAGCTTTCTTCCCCTGCCATACTCAGGACACACCCTTGAATGACTAATCTACACTATTGTCACTATAAACCACTTTAGATTTGATGTATTTTCCTCTTCTGTATGCTAACTTCACAAATAAGAAACTTTAACAAGGTTCCAAGTCTGAGGAAAAATAATAGAGTATTTTTTTTTTTGGTAAGAAGCCCTTTCTTTCTCATGGCCCTTGTATTTCACACCAAGTCTCCTTAATGTTTTGAATTATATATTTACTTACTTATCAGCCTTGAATTTGTTTCCATTTCTTTGATCTTTTAAATACCCATTACTAATATTATATTCCCAAACAAGAATCAGAAACTAGATAGCCCAATAACCTAGGGTAAAAGCAAATATTACAGGTCTTAGAAAAACAAGTAGTTGATAAAACGATTTTTAATGATAATATGCTTTATTCATAAATCAGTACCTTGTTCAGCTGTCATCAAGGAAGCTCCCTCTTGCAGCAGATGGGAACAAATACAGAGACCCACAGACTGAGGGTACAGAGGGAGGACCTTAGAACACAAACTGCTAAATGGGATGCCTCCATAAAATACCTCCCTTCAGAAATCAGATGACCTCATGCAAGAAGACATGGAAAGCGTTTAAGAGCAGAGGGCATAGAGGATACCAGGAGACTAAGGCCCTGTAAGCAATAGAGTAAAGCTCATAAGAACTCAAAGAGACTGCAGCAAGCACAGGGCCTGCACAGGTCTGCACCAGGTCCTTGGTGTATATGGTATCAATTTCAATTTAGTAGAGTTTTTTTTTATTCATTATAATTTTTTATTAATTCATTCATATTACATCTCAATTGTTATCCCATCCCATGTATCCTCCCATTCCTCCCTCCCTGCGTTCCTCCCACATTCATCCTGTTCCCCTCCCCTATGACTGTTTTTAAGGGATTCCTAGGTGTGGGAATGAGCAGGTGTCTGACTCTTGTCCCTTCTCTTGGGTGACTTTCCTTCTGTTGGTCTGCTTTGTCCAGCTTTTTTTTAAAACCTTATTATATTTTATTTTGTTATATATTACTGTTGTATCTTAAAAGCCAATTCATTTCTAATGACAGACAGAAAGTAAGGGGATCTACATGGGAGAGAAGGTAGTGAGGAACTGGTAGAAATGGAGGAAAGGGAAACAAATCTGTAATACAGACATATTGTATAAAACAGGAATCTATTTTCAATAAAAGAGAGGGGAAATTCTAATATAATACAAATACAAAAATGAATATAATTCCAATTAATTGTGCAGTTGCTTCTAAATATGAATGATGATTAATATTGAAGAGTTTAAAAGTCATAAGGATGAACCCTGACTAAAATTAGTTTTCTATGAACATGTGTATTTTATATTCATGTATAAAAATCAATGCAACAAAGCTGTTTTAATATTTAAGCATGTCAAATGAAAATACAATGTGATATCGTTACCAGCAATATTCACACATAAAGTTAAATGAGATTCTTATTTCAGCACATTTTTATTCATGATGAGCCATAAGTTGATAAGGTGGGGATACAGTGCAAACACAGACTGCAATTGATACTTTGATACAGCTCCAAAAAGATGAGGGTATAAGAAAGGTGTACAGCTATTTGATGAAACATACCTAAATTAAAATGAAATAGATCTTAAAGGAGATTAGGAAATAAACATTTTATTAAAAGTTACATGCTAAACAATGTGTTGGGAATAGATCAAAAGTTACTACACATCACTTACAAAAGAAAAAAATATAAGCAAGTGACCAAAAATTAAGAATTAAGATACTTATTTGGACTTAATTTTAATGTTTCTGTGATTAATATTGTTAGAAAATCCAATTTGGTATTAATTAAGCTTTAAAAGCACCAATTGAGAGGAATTAAGTGACGGTTGGAACAGTATTTATGATACAGTGACAATAAAAAGGATCTGCCAGGTAGGCAACAATACCTTCTGTGTCTACTTCAAATAAGTTCAGTCTAATATTGAAAGAGATTGTTTCACCTCAGGAAGGATCACAGTGTTTGCTGTTCTCTGGGTTTTCTATATCAGTTGGGAAATGCATTGTGTTTTTCAGAGCCTTGTTAAAATATTTAGGTCTGGGGCTGCACTCCAGCTCTGCTCTACCAGCTTGTCTGGCATGCACGACGCCATTGTTTTGATCCCTAGCACAAGGGAAAAATCAAAATTCTTGTTGTTACCCTATTTTATTACCAATATTTTCCAAACCACAAATCAGCCTTTATCCAAGGAGTAGTCTCATATCTCAGGAAAAAAAAATCTTTCTTATTGACCCACTAATAGGACTGTTACATAAGAGAGCTGGGAGACCTCATTGGAATTCCATGCATCTCTTTAGAAGCATTAAATAAAGACTTAGTTACTTTAAATGATAGTAATGTTTTCACTGTGTTTAGGAAAGGAAAAAAAAAGTCCACTGTGTTTCTTTATAATAAGACTCTAATCCTGCCACCTTTCAGTCGCAGGACAAATGTCGTGTTGAGCCAAAGTGACACATTCATTTTTGCTCTTCCCAAGAACGTCTTCAGTTGTCTGTACTTGAAAATGGCTAAAAGTAAATAAATAACTATTTGAATACAAATACTCATATTGCCACACAGCTTCCATAACTCTCATGTCACAGCATTCGAATTAGTTTTCAGTAAATATTAACCACAATGTCTCATCTGCAGATAGCGTCTCCACAGGCTTACATAAAAGTCACAGATCTGAAAGGAGGGTTGATTATGTAAGAGATGAATGCACCAGGGCAGTCTATCATTACTGAGGATTTTTTTTTTATACATTACAAATTAATATAACATGTTTAGGGCAAAGCTCCATTTCCACAAAACACATTATTAAAACCAGAAAAGTTATACATTTCCTTGTAAGAAATGCCACAAATGAAATATGATACTATTTCTGTGTTACTTATTCTATCACTGATAATCAGACTTATTTTTGAACTATTTTATATATAATGAATTGAGGATAAATTCATCGTTATAAAACACTGAAATAAATGATTTTCTTAGAAGAGGGATAATTAAAAGTAGAGCAGATTTCCTCATGAGGGATTCCAGTGATGTCAGTTTTAATCTGATACTGGGATTTAAGGCCAGGATGCTATCTCTGCTGTTAAAGAGCAAGCCTTGTACTTCAGAAGTGGCACATCACACAAAATGGAAATGGTGTGAGGCTCTCTAGTAAGATAGGGGAGAACAAAGTAGGAAAAGCACTGACTAAACCTTGAAAACCTTTGATATTAAAATAGATGCACGTCCTAGAAAGAGTAAAGAATAATGACATCTCAATGACAAAATCCTGGGTTCACATTTCAGGTTGGTATCCATGGAGTCTTCAGAAATGCATCATACCTTTTAATGCTAGCACTTGGAGAAATAATGAATAAGATTTGAGATGTTGCCGGTGCAGCACCTGAAAACTTGCAGGTTTATAGCTTTTCCTTTGTCTTTTGGGTGTCAGCCTATCATTTTGAAAGACCAGTATAGCAGTACCTAAGCATCATGTGGCTTTCAAAATGAAGTATACATACGTTGCATAGAAATAAGGCTGTTCCATGGAAGGTTAAACAGTGGCTTTCAAAGGTCCCAGTTTCCAGGTTCTCCAGTTCTGTTCTCCATTTTTCTCATTGACTGGCTGGAGTAAGGCAAGTTTACTATGGTCCCTTCATAGCAGAGAGGATATTGTCTCTTCTGGATTCTCTCAGCAGAAAAATTAAACAATTCTTATGCTAGGTCATAAAACAGTCATGTGTTCTAAACAAGGTATGTGAAGGGACATTTGTATATGGTCAGATGGTCATATTTTAGCTGTTAACCATTTCTCTAAGGCCAAGAAGAAACTTTAAATAGCACAAGATAGCAACCAAATGAATGCGTTCATACTGTGCCCTGTAAATATAATTTTATTCAGTAATTTGTGATTGGCATAACTACTTGAGTAAAAGAGACATTCTTGGCTAATGTGGTTCATGTTTTGATTTTGAAATATTCGAAGTGGTTACTGGATTGAACTATACTACTTTAAACTGTATTGCTTGAAAGAATATATGTCAAAACTTTATGTATTCAGAGGAGTTTTTATTTTAGATGAAAATAGATATTCTTGGGTGAACTGAAATAGATCACCTGGTCCTGAGTAGTATATACCACCTTTAAACACACACTCAGGAAATATACTGTGAAACTACTAGAATGTTCCTTCACAGTTCCTTTCAACTCTTCTATTTTACATCCATTAAATTATCAGATTCTCACACAGTAACATAGGTTAGCTCATCAGTTTGCCCTAAGATGCCTTTGATGGGCAGTGTCTGTATGTCAGAGGGATACCTAAGCATGCAATGCATAACCCATTGCTGAGGTAGCCTACAATTTTCTAGTATCGAATCAGCTCAGTCTTTTCAAATAGAGCTCACTGCTAGTAGAACACTAAATTACAAGGGATTTTGGAAGACTTAATTGTCACTGCATGTTCTGCCTCATAAATCTTTTCTGCATGACTTCTCATGACTCAAGATCTATAAGAGTTTTTTAAAATGAAGTACATACCTACACAGAGATTGATGATAGGTAGAAGATATTTATTCATAGATAGATGATAGGTAGATAGATGATAGATAGATAGATAGATAGATAGATAGATAGATAGATAGATGATAGAGATGATAGATATTACTGATGGAGTAAATCACTCGGGCAGAAATGCTGGCTCCAATATGATTATGCAGATTTCTATGACAGCATGTGTCTGATCTTGGTATGGACTTTACAAAAAGACACTATCTAAAATCATGTAAGTCATATTAATCATAAACAAAATCATAACATGCCATATAGAAATATGGACTTTATTTTATAATTTTAGTTGGGTTAAAAAATGCATCATGTGACAATCTTGGCTAATTTTCTGTCCTGATTGTTTTAAGATTTTTATCTCATGATGTATGATTAAATAAAGCCATATTTAGCAAGTGGACTCATCACTAAATGGAAATAATTTCTTTTCATTTGTTCATTTTCTCAATTTCCCATGTATATAAATTGACCCAATTGCTTTTTTTTTTTTTTTCATTTTGACAAAGAGAAGACAATTGCCTCCAGATATTTAAGTTAGCATGCAATTAAAGGAAAATTCAGTAGCATGGAATAACTTGTAATCATACTATGTGAGAATAAAAGAAAACATTGTTTTTAAATGGAAGAAGAGTAAAAATACAAAAGCATGAATATGAGGTGGAACTGCATGTGTTATGGACCCCAGTGAGTTCCTTAGGGCTTCACATCTTGGTGAATCTACAATAAATTGGAATGGCGAATAATACAAAACATGTATAATATTACATATGTATAGTGCTTCTTTGTAAAAAGTTTACTTATATATAAGTGTGAATATGCATGTGTGTGTGTGTGTGTGTGTGTGTGTGTGTGTGTGTGTGTGTTCATACATGTATATGTGTGCCTTTGAAGGCCAGAAGAAGGTGTTAGAACCCTAGGAGCTAGAATTATAGGCAATCTCAACAATTCAACATGGTGCTGGAAAATGGTTTCTGGTGATCTGCAAAATTAGCAAGCACTCTTAACTACGAAACCGTCTCTCCAGCATTATACATTGGTTCTAAATGTACCAGAAAAATGTTAAGCGTATATATAATACACCCAACAAAATAATTCTAGCTCTTTACGGGTTTATTTTTGGTTTATTTGCATTTTATTTTACTTTTTGTTGATTTTTTATGTAGAATTACAATACTTCTTCACTCTTCTTTTGTCCTCTTTTCTTTACTCAGATACTCTACCTTGAATCCTTCCCACACATCCTTCTTTTGGTGGTGGTGGTGGTGGGGTTATATTTGTTACACATACCCACAGAGACAGTATGCAAATATATATTTCAGTAGAACATGCTGAGTCTGTTTTTGGAGACTATCTCATAAAACCATAACTGGACAAAATAAAGTGATTAGTGAATGGCAGGGAGTTCAGCCCTAGCTGATACATCTACACCACAGCTCTTGTATCTATGGCTCAGGGAACACTGTGTGAAGGAGGTGGCAGAAAGATCTTCTGAGCTAGAAGTCAGCTGTGAAGTAGAGTTACTAGATGTATTTGAACAAACAAGGCTGGAAGAACAGAAGTATCAGTAGACAGGTTAATGTGAAAGGGGAAATATTTGTGAGTTCCCACCCTTTGACAAGGAACTATAGGCAACCTTTGACTTCTAGGAGAAGTAGAATTAGCCTTTCCTTAGGACGAGGCCACTTATAGTCTGTGCAGTACAGAGTGATGAGCCTTGAAACCATATGCACAGAAGTAGAAAAATCAATTGATCATAAATAGGCTATATTCTTCATATTTTACATTCATGCTCATAATCTTCCTGACACAGAGTTAATTAATATGAGTATTTGATGTATAACGGCAGTCGTGTTTGGAAGAGAACTTCCCACATAGGTTCACATATCTTAATACTTGTCCCTAATTGGAGGCACTGTTCAAGGAATTTATGTAGATTTTTAGGAGGCAGAGCCTTGTTGGAGGAAGTGTATCACCAGAGGGGAAGGGGTAGGCAAGGATCTGAGAATTCCTAGTCTCTCCTGACTTCCAGCCTGTTCTGTTTTCTTAATGCTGATGGAAATGTGTTTTCTCATCTTCCTGCTTCAGCTGCCTGCCATGCCTTTCCCACCTTTGTGAACTCTTCTGTTTTATCAATGGATACTACCATAAAACTATATAATTCTATATCACAAACCATTCAGCAACTGCATTTGCAGATAAGCACTTCTGCAGACAGAAATCTGTGTCCAGACATGGGTCTGCTTGCCACTGTGGCTCTTGATTCATGCCTGGAAGTTTAGATATCAATTACACTGCTAACTCTCTTCATTTGGTAAGCACAGTACAGTGGAAAAAAAAAAAAGACAATGTACATTTCCTCTAAATTGGAATGCCGTTTTTTACAACACAAGAAGGACTGAGCCAACCTCCTATCGTTCTGATTGCAATTAGGCACTCAACAATTAATTACGTATTCTCTGAATTTTTTACATCTCTTTGCGTTCAATAATCAGTACTGAGCACCACCTCACAATAGCTTATGCCTTGGACTTTTTCATCACAAGGAGATAACTCTAAAATTGTTAAATGTAGCGTATGACATAGCAAGTTCACCTGTGTATCAATATGCACATATAGCTGTGATACCCCCTTTTTTTAATTTGGGGAGATGGAAGTTTCTCCCAGAGCCAAAGACCACATAACAAGAACCCCATTTCCAGATATGAGAAACCCACTTAATGAGTGGTTAGCCAGGGCTTTCATAGAGACTCCTCAAACAATCAGCCTATTACCATTGACCTTATTTACCCACCAGTGAAGCAATGAAGGAAGGTATGTGTCTATTGCTGAAGATGCTTTGTACTTCAGAAACAGAACCCAGAGTCCCCAGAGCTGGTATTTCATGGTGTCATGTACCCGCCAAAGAACATGGGCAAACAAAAGTCCTACCCAACTATGTTGTTTATCAGATATATCAACCACCAGCATGGCATAAAAACCATAAAGAGGCAGAGGTGACACACATACCTTGGCAAGTGCACTCTATTGTACTCAGGGCTTGCCTAACTACAGGGCTACCATGCCTGCTACTGGAAATCAAGGCAACTACTTAGTGTTAGTGAAATCATTTTATTAGAGGAGAGAATACAACCACTAATTTATCAAGTTAGCAGATACATCTGTAACAAAGAAACTAGTTTCTATGGGATAAAACTTTCTTAAAATTAAAGGGTAGGTTTAATGACTGAGATTTTATTTATTTGAAATGATTTACCCAAAGCTTCTCAGAGGACAGCATAATTTGTCAGCCACACAACACACAACAGCATATAGAGCAACTTCCTCTTAAAAAAAAAATAGGGGGGGGGGGAAGTACTGTTGAGATAACCAGAGGAGAGAGATGAAGAAGGACTTCCAAAATTTACAAAAGCACGCGCAGACAGTTGTAATCAAGCTTGAGAAATTATGGCCTGGCATCAATTAGTTTGCTGCAGGTAATTTGACATTACAGATTTACAGTGTTCTGGAAGACACAGCTGGCTATCTACCCTGGTCCTCAGACACAGATCTGAAGATGGGATCTTATTTCCGACAGTTGAGATTAAGGGTAAGGTACACTGACTTGATTTTCAGTCAATTTTTTAAACTACCACACAAATGGAAAAATTTCATTGCGGCCCTTTCATGCATGTGCCACTAAATGTAAACTATTTTTCAATCAATGGTTTCTCTACCTCCTTACTTCTACCCAGAAAACCAACCTAAAATTTTTTTCTTGTGAGTTTACAGAAACACTTAAGTGAATATATCCAAAATGTATCACTATGCAGTTAGTATCAAATCAGGTGTAAAGAAAGGTCACTATTCTTGAAGTGATCTTACTGATGGCCACTTTACTATTGGTATATACTCACTTATATCTGCATACTAGCCCAAGGGGCATGTCCCACGAAAGCATTCACTTACCAGGAAACTGGGACAGAGGGGAAGGCATCCTATTGGGACTCTAAATGAGAGACGCATGGGAGAACAGCAAAATAAAAGGATCCAGAGGGTCCTAGAAATCTACAAGTAGAACAATATGATAGGCAGATTTGGGCCCAGGGGTCCCGCTCAAACTAAGGCACCAGCCAAGGACAATACAGGAGGTAAACTTTAAACCCCTTCCCAGATCTAGCCAATGGTCAGAATATTCTCCACAGTTGAGTGGAGAGTGTGATACGACTTTCTCACGTACTCTGGTGCCTCACATTTGACCATGTCCCCTGGAGGGGGAGACCTGGTGGCACTCAGAGGAAGACAGCAAGTAGCCAAGAAGAGACTTGATACCCTATGAGAATATATAGGGGGACATAATCCCCCTCAGGAACAGTCATAGGGGAGGGGAATAATGGGTAAATGGGGGGGGGAGGAATGGGAGGATACAAGGGATGGGATAAACATTGAGATGTAACAAGAATAAATTAATAAAAAAAAAAAAAAAAAAAAAAAAAAAAAAAAAAGAAAAGAAAATAGGCTTGCGAAGAGCAAATGGTCTGAGAAACACGTCAGTGGACCTGTGGTTCTGCTTGGAGATGGCATGAAGTTCAGTTACTGTTTTAAGAGGTGGTATAGACTAAATCACCTTCACACATGTGGACTAGAACTGAAACTAGTGCACCCTGATTTTTCACCCAAGACAAAGCTATTTTCTAAGCATTGTATTGTGAAATTTGCTTACCAAAGGTAAAAGAAAAGCATAAATGATTTACCAACTGAGTAAGCCAAAACAATTTTATTGTGTGTGTATTCCTATCGCTTAGTCGTACAAAGACCACCTCTCAGCTTGGGGTTAAGGATGGCATTTTACATAATGTGTTCCCAGGAACTAAGAAACAAAATCTGGAAAGAAACAAAAAAGGAAGCCCAATCAGGACTTTTCACTCATATATCTTCTCTGAGCCTTGAGCTCTAGGTGACTTAAAAAATAGCTTTTAGTGGTGAACTGAAAAATCAAGGTATAATAGAAACAAAACTTGACATTTCAGGGATATAGAAGGCTTATGTGATGAATACAGAAAAAGCTGTGTTGCATGTATTAGGATGAAATATATTCAGATTCTATTCTAGCTGGTTCCCAAAACAATTCTTATCAGATTTTTTCCAGATGTATATAATTATTTCACATAGTACAGTGGATCCACATCACAGAGTATAATCACTGATCATTCTTCATCATCTTCATCATCGTCATCATCATCATCATCATCATCATCACACAACAATACAATGGAAATTTTTTCTGCACTAAATCTCTGCTACTAATGTCTAAGATATGCCTGTTACTCTAAATATAATGACCTTCTTCAATGTGTGAGAAAGCGAAGGAAAAGAAACTGTTTTAAACATTGAGTGTCAGTATTTACTACTCATATCCAAGGTAGATTTTTAAAGTGAGGTTTTCTAAAGCAGAGGCTACACTGCTCTATGACAAAGGTAAACATATGTACGGGTAATCAATTCTGATACAAAGTTGCCAGAAAATAATGACAGTATCAAACAAATGTTGCAATATGTATTTATACCCAATGTTGTTACTGTGATTAATTGCCAATCTTGACTCAGCAATGTTTTGTATTTGATAAATTACTTAATCATAGACATACACTTATGCAATATATAAATACGCTATTTTTTTCTAAAACAGCGACTGCAACTTATAATTTGGAGACCATTGAATAGAAATAAAAAAGTGTGTTGACTCTTGAGTTCCCCCCCCACCTTCCCCCCCATTGCTGATTGCTTTGCCCTCGTGTGGGTCTAAACAGGCAACCATAGCTGCCGTGTCCAGAAGACACCGTTTCACTCCAGTCCTCCTTGGTAGCTGGCTTTTATGGTCTTTCTGCCCCCTTTTCGAGATGTCCCCTGAGCCTGGGGGGAGGGTTATGACACAGATGCCCTGAGCCTGGGGGAGGGCTATGACACAGATGCCCTGAGCCTGGGGGAGGGCTATGACACAGATGTCCTGAGCCTGGGGGAGGGTTATGACACAGATGCCCCGAGCCTGGGGGAGGGCTATGACACAGATGCCCCGAGCCTGGGGGAGGGCTATGACACAGATGTCCTGAGCCTGGGGGAGGGCTATGACACAGATGTCCTGAGCCTAGGGGAGGGCTATGACACAGATGCCCTGAGCCTGGGGGAGGGCTATGACACAGATGCCCCGAGCCTGGGGGAGGGCTATGACACAGATGCCCCGAGCCTGGGGGAGGGCTATGACACAGATGTCCTGAGCCTGGGGGAGGGCTATGACACAGATGTCCTGAGCCTGGGGGAGGGCTATGACACAGATGCCCTGAGCCTGGGGGAGGGCTATGACACAGATGCCCTGAGCCTGGGGGAGGGCTATGACACAGATGTCCCGAGCCTGGGGGAGGGCTATGACACAGATGCCCCGAGCCTGGGGGAGGGCTATGACACAGATGCCCTGAGCCTGGGGGAGGGCTATGACACAGATGCCCTGAGCCTGGGGGAGGGCTATGACACAGATGCCCTGAGCCTGGGGGAGGGCTATGACACAGATGCCCTGAGCCTGGGGGAGGGCTATGACACAGATGCCCTGAGCCTGGGGGACGGCTATAACACAGATGCCCTGAGCCTGGGGGAGGGCTATGACACAGATGCCCCGAGCCTGGGGGAGGGCTATGACACAGATGCCCTGAGCCTGGGGGAGGGCTATGACACAGATGCCCTGTCGGCAGGCTTGTAATCTCCGGGCAGCGACTTGTGAACAGTAGTGTATGACCCTGGTGTGTTTACTCTTGACTAGATGAGCAACACAGCTTGGACTAGGTGGATTTGGAAGGAGAGTGAGGGAGAAGGAAGTGGATCTGGGAGACTTAGGTGGTGAGGTGTGGGGAGTAGAAGGGTGAATCTGACCAAAATACATTGTATCTATGAAATTCTCAAAAAACTAAATAAAACACTGTACTTTAAAAAAAAAGTGTGTTGAATTAAAAGAAACATTTTTCGTTATGAGAAGTTCCAAAATTTATTTTCTGTGCATTTCCTAAACTGATACCCTGAAAGAATTGCTTACATAGGCCAAAGCCATTATAGCAAAAAATAATGTATTCCAAATGTATTGGAGTAATTTTTTATTATCTGAGAATTCCAAACACAGGGATGATGGTATATGATCATATCAGCCCTTCTACCCATCCTCTCCAACTGCTCTCATATCCTTAGTCCTCCTCCCTCTCCCACTCCGTGTAGCAGCTGCTATCAAGTGCCAGTGCTCCCTGGTTAGTTGTGGGTGTGGGGCCCTTGTGATCCTCCCACATTTGTAACAGGATGGTAACTGGATTAATTTTGTGTAAGACTTTATTCTGGTATGAGCAGTTAGTAGGTATAAAAATAAAATATTAATTTTATTTGAGAAGGAAAATAGTGTTCTGAAATAAAACATAAAAAAATATTAAATTTATTTTTAATTATTTTTATTAATTTATTCTTGTTACATCTCAATGTTTATCCCATCCCTTGTATCCTTCCATTCTTCCCTCCCTCCCATTTTCCCATTATTCCCCTCCCCTATGACTGTTCCTGAGGGGGATTACCTCCCCCTGTATATGCTCATAGGGTATCAAGTCTCTTCTTTGTAACCTGCTGTCCTTCCTCTGAGTGCCACCAGGTCTCCCCCTCCAGGAGACATGGTCAAATGTGAGGCACCAGAGTACGTAAGAAAGTCATATCCCACTCTCCACTCAACTGTGGAGAATGATCTGACCATTGGCTAGATCTGGGGAGGGGTTTAAAGTTTACCGCCTGTATTGTCCTTGGCTGGTGCCTTAGTTTGAGCGAGACCCCTGGTCCCAAATCTGCCTATCATAACCTACTTGTAGGTTTCTAGGACCCTCTGGATCCTTCTACTTTGCTATTCTCCCATACTTCTATACACTATGGAATACTACTCAGCTATTAAAAACAAGGAATTCCCGAAATGACTACTTTCTATGCAAATAAATCAGCTATGAAATAGTCTATCATTTAAGAGTATATTTCATTGGTACACGATGACTCATGAATATGTAAAATTCAAAGGAGGTTTGACAGCATTTCTAAGGAAATATATATTAATAATCTGTTTAATTTAATGGCAATACCAGATTCATAAGGCTTAAATAAATTTCCAATTATCCATGGGAAGTAAAAGATGATGTGGGATTTCATCTCAGTATGTTAAAGAAACATCTGTTTTGTTCTTTTGAGAGATACTGTCTCACTGTTACATATTTCTATCAAAGTTCCTGAACAAATATAACTAAATTTTAACGTTCTATGTAAGCTTGATACATAAAATATTTAACAGATGAATGTACATACTTAAAATATTTATTATATATCTGTATATATTCATCATCGGTTATTTGAACTAAAAACATGACGAAAGGCAAAGTTTTAAAAGTAAGGTAAAAATTTTAAGGGCCAAGCATGGTGGTGTATGCCTTGTATCAGAGCAGAAGCAAGTTAACTACTTGGGAAAGTGCTGATATAGTTTGATTACTCAATACAGAGACTAGCACATTCCATACACCCAGCCTTCATGAAACACTATGTATATTTTCCTGATCTTCATAAACATTAAATATGGTCTTAATTTAAAATTAATAGAAAGGGAATACATTTATTTTCAGAGTAAGCAAATAATTTCCCAAATATTCCCATGTTCATTAAAAATCAGACACATGTTTGTAGATGAAAAGTCTTAGGAATGCTTTTTGAATTACTGATTCCTAAGAGTATAGGCTGAGAATTCCTCTGTGTTTATGATACCTTCATAACTACCGTGTGAAAGAAGCTTTATATTTTTCTACAAATGTCACAATAATTCTTGCAATTCAAAACTCTTAAGAACTACCAATGACAAGCTCATCAAAATCATTTAATAGCCCCTGACGTTTTTTATGAATGTTTACTTAATTTGGATATAGTCACAGTAGTGATTAGCATATGACTATTATTTAACACATATCTCAGATCAACTATACATTTTGAATACAAGCTGGAGACTTCTCAAGACTCAGTTGAACTCCATTAATCTTAGACCTCCAATATCCTAAGCTTCTCTAGTACCAGACACCAGCTACACATGGTTTGTAGGATGATTCATCCTTGGGGTACTCTTGCTAAGCTACCTTGGGAGTAGTCTGGCAGGGAGATGGCATTTCTTTGGGAGAAAGTAATTACCTCTCAGAAGAAACAATGATGGTGTTATTGACAGTCTTTGTGTTGTATCACAGAGTGTTTCTCTGTTGCAAAAAAAAAAAAAAAAAAAAAAAAAAAGAGTGGTGTCCAGTGCCCCTTGCACAGTTGGTACCTGGTAGAAACTCTTCTCAAAAAATTTTGCAGGCAGTCTCTAGAACATGCAGCAGTAGTTACTCTCACACATACCAATGCCCTACACAGACTAAGCCAGATCCATTCCTGGTCTTCCTATATCAGAAAAACCCCAAGTTTTATATCCTCATACGTACATAAGATGAATCTTATGGGCACTCATGGGTAAGCACCACTGGTACAAAACTACGTTTAGTAAAGCTAGAGAGTCTCATGGGAGGTCAGAAACACACAGAGAGAACCAGCCCAGAACAGTTTCCAAATAAGAATTTTCAAAGCCTTAAGTTGATAACAATGAAATATGATAGATATTGATTTACAAGATAGGAAAGATGTTTTCTTCAAGGCTGCCAAATACAAACAGCCAAAACACTAGGAATGTAACATTTATATAATTCCTGATTATGTCATGTTCTTCTTGCCGTAGGTAGTTTATTGTATATGTGTGCAAAAATATAAATGTACATGTAAAAATTAAAACAAATTAATAAAACAAAGCCTTTGTTTCTCCACCATAGTTTCAGGTGCCATTCTCCTGCCAACACTCTGGGTGACCACCGGTCTCCCAGAGAATCTAGAATGCTCTCACTGTCTTACCAGATTGACTTGATCATCGGTGGCAGTTCCACAATCAGGAAATTAAGATATGTATTAGCTCTTTTGTAAATAGCAATTACTATTGGATTTCAACACTTTCAACTGGTAGAAATTTTTAAGGAAAATTTTTTTCTGAACGAAAGTGAGAATCCTGCATTTTATGTTGAGCTATTTGTTCAAAACAGTGGATATTCTAGAAAACAAACCAATGGATTGCAAATTTGCCCCACTTTATCTGTTTTACACTGGACAGAAGTTTCTCCAATATGTGAATTCCTTAGACCTTTCATAGTCTAGTAATTAATAGCCATGAATGACACTTAGGATTTGAGAGCATGCAAATTACTTTTTTATCTTTATGTGTTTTCTGAACCATTAACGAGCCTTAAAAACAAAAAGGAAGAAAATGTATCATTGCCATTGAATAGGTATAGGTGTTAAATGATTTTTTTCAACTGCACTATTATTGTTTTCCCCCAGTTTCAGTGAATAATCATTAATGTTGTCCACTATAAAAATTCATCTCCAGGGCGTTAGCCTATAACTATTAAGAGTTTTATCCATATAATTCACTGTAACAGAGGAGACTAATGCAGCTTTTCAGCCATATTTAAGCAAGAATATTCAGAGGCCTTAGCAGCTGCCCGGCTTCTTAAGAACTCACTAATCCTTTAATCTCCAGACACTTTTTTTTTTCAAAAAGGATTCATAAGCAAAACAAATGCAATATGGATCAAAAAATTTAATCAGAATGCTTAAAATGCAATTACATTCATCAGGGTGTTCTGTTAGTCTGAGTATTAAATCTGGGATTTATTCAATATCCTTCTCTTATTATAAAGCAATATTTTTCCACTCTGTAAACCATCTGATCCTTAGGCTAATGTCCTCTCCTAAATAGTACAAAAGAAGAGGACCATGAAAAATGGGATTCAGTTATTTGAATGGGAAAACTTGAAATCAGACTCTGCCTGAAATTTTTTTTATTCATAGGTGATCATGTGATTGGACCGCCTCAGAATTTTCAAATTAAGCCTTCAAATAGTAGTGCAGGATCATTATGCCAGCCTAAATGTCAAACGTATATCCTCCTACACACCTGCTCAATTGAGTAAAAAAATGACGGCAATTTGAACTTAGAAATAATAGGCTATTGTTTCTAATTCAGTATTTGCAAAGTTTAAAGGCAATGCCGGTTTCATCATGCAAGCGGAGTAACCTTCAAGTTAAGAGAAAAATCCATCTTAGTTTTATTTCTCCAACTCTCCGTCTCACATCTAACAGCATTCAACTGTAACAACAGCTTTGAAATAAAGAGCTGTCCAGCACAGCATGATTTGAAACAGTTGGGTGCTTCTTTTAAGTCTATACCCTAGCTATGGCACAGCAGTTGGAATTTTGTAAGACATATGGAAGTTAAGTGAAGCAGAGGAGGCAGTCCAGGGATTGCCAGTGACAAATGCCGTGCTCAGAGTAAGGCAGATGCACTGAGGTCTTAAGCTTCAGTTAATATTTAATCTACTGTTTGTAAAATTCATAAATTGCCTAATTATGGACAAGGTCAATTTGCCTTATTTTTTTTCTGCCCAGAATGAAATTGAGTTGATGATGAAAAAAATACAGAAGTTTCTCGATTCTAAAATTTTCACAACCAATAAAAACACAGGCAACCTAGCCTTTCAGCATTCTGTCATATGGTCATCCTTCAATGGAGTATTAAGAGTTTGTAGAATATTAGACACGTAACACAGCAGGCCCCTTGTTGTGCTGCCAACTGAACCCACACGAAGCTTCAGTAAGGATAAACCAGGAGAATCATGGATCCAAATGGCCAAATGCACAACCATCTGTACATTTCTCTATAAATCTGTCTACCTGTGCTCTGTGGTGTGCATATGCCCTAGGACAGCTAGGGATTTGGCCCAACACAAAAAATCATAAGCTAACTTAAATGTATTTTAAAGGTATTTTTGAGACTTGACTGTATGGGTCTCAAACTCGAACTTTGAAGATGGCAACACCATATGATAAACTCAAAAGATAGAACAATCTAGAAGTTTGAAAACGGACCCAGACAAAGGTGAATTGGTGTTAGTGAGTGTCCTACTAGGCATGTCTCTTTCACAAGACCTAATGTATATCAACTTAACAAATTGCATAAAACCTTACACTGTTCATTGTACATAGTAGAAGGCGCTTATCTGGACCCGTTTTGCCTAAGCTTAACATCTGTAAAATAGCACTTATATTACTGTTGAGAAAATTAAGCCCTAGGCAGTTACATTCCTTGACAAAGGCCACATGGCCAAAATGGAAACAAAACTGATAACAGCCAACCAAATTCAGCCAATACCTTGGCTTATTTCTGGGTCTAAACTGGTTTTACTATGGTATTCTAAAGCACAGAGGCTAAGCTAGTGTAATCCTCACCTTATGCTCTTATAATATAACACGTGAAAAATCTTTAAGTGGTAAAAGTGGATCTAGTTGGGGGTATGGAAGCATTGTGATATCTCAGAAAATCATTGGTACCTGTATGTCTTGTATGACACGGAAGGAATATGACATGAATGGTCTTCTAGTAGCAAGAGAAAACAAAACTTCCCTCTTATGTTGATATTAAGAGTGGACTTTGGGTGTGGTCATTCAAATCACCTCATGCAGCAAGATGCTTTGGGTCTTCAAGGTGATTTTTCAGTGCAGTACTTTCAGAATAGATCAAATTACAAGAGGCTTGCCTATTTATTAATTGAGAACCAATCATGGAGCATCAGATACCAATTTGTAAGCTTGTCTATAAGATACAAACCAAAGATATCAAGTTGGAGCTGTTCGAAATTAGGTGTTTTTTAAACTCTGAAGTTGATTTTGCTCTTAAAGTTAAACCAAGTACATAGTGAAGCGTTCAGGGTGCTATAGATTGGGAACCTAGGATTCTCCAAAGGCAGAACAGTGTGTCCTGAGTCCTCTCTGAAGAGCCGTAATCTAAGGAGCAGCAGAAGATGAATGAGTAACATCAACAACAACAAACAAACAACAAACAAACAATAATAACAACTCATCCAAAGTAGAGCAATTCTCAAGCCAACAGCTAAAACATTAGCTTGTCACTTGCCACATTTTTGAATTTATTAAACATGAATTATATCCAAATGTGGAAGTATGCTATTAGGCAAACTCCATAGAAAATAGTTTTTCTCAACAGGTAATTGTATGCTTACTGTGATGATTCTCATGTACCTCCATGTAAAAATTCTCTGCTAGGTCTCAGATTATGGAAAATTAATTGGCATATATTTAACCAGTAAGTACTGAGTTTTTATATACAGGAATATGAAAGCTGTTAATTTTTGCCTATAGATATCAAAGTGGCTAGATATTTCTACTTTATAAATACTATGCACATGGTGTTTAAATTTCAATTTGGGATAATTACCATGGTGAAAGCAATTTTAGTAATATTGGAAAGATACCAGTAACTATTCTAATCAAATAGAGAGATATGGGTGCTATATTTAATAATACATAAGAGAATTTTAGGTTATCATTGTTCATGACATAAAGTTTCAGACATGGTATTAAATTTTGTATTTGATGTGTAGAGGTTATTTCAATAAGACAGTAAACTTATTTCATTGTTAAAAAAAATAGTAAAGAATAATTATTTTTGTTCAATCCTAATCATATATCTGGCACTTATATTACAATTTTATGTTTTAAATAGAATATATAAAAGATAAATATGAAGTTACTTTTAACTTTTTGAATATTAAATAATGTTGCCCTAATTATTGTGCCTTAGCTTTAAAATCATCTTAGTTTAGTTTTCATACTCAATATGTAATTATAAAATAAGGGCATACATAACCATCAAATGAGTCATTTTTCTACACTGACATCCCAAAGGAAAAAAATCAAAATATAGAATATTTTGGTATGGGAGCATTTAAGCATTATAACAGTAGAAATCCAGTATATTTTATAGGCAAATATTATACACTGCCCTGTTTTAACTGACTTCCGGGGAAAAAAACAAAGCAATATTCCAATGAATGTTTTGCCATTTATTTCAGCTGATTCATTAATATCTTACTAAGCATATAATACCATATCTACTTGGTAGCCTGCTATCCTTCCTCTAAGTGCCACCAGGCCTCCTCATCCAAAGGGACGTGGTTGATACCCTATCAGCATATACAGGAGAAGGAGGTCCCACTACATCACAGTCATAGGGGACAGGTGTAAGGGGAGAATGGGAGGGAGGGAGGAATGGGAGGACACAAGGGATGATATAACAATTTAGATGTAATATGACTAAGTTAATAAAATATATTTAAAAAATAATATGTTATGTAGAGTTAGCCAAGTTATTCCAAAAGCCTTTCTTGTAACAGTGATAATTATATTACAGACTTTTCATTATAAGTTCTATTGAAATTGCTAAACCTTATGCAACATCATATATGTTTACATGGATAGTTGTCAGATTTTAACAATCTTTCTTTCCATGTATACTACTGTTATAAACAGTCTCTAGTTATGTTTGCCACAAAACTCTGAGCATTCACAAAAATAACTTCATTGCACTGAAATTTTGTTCATGGTAATTTGAGGTTTGGAGTTCTTTCACTATAGGGTCACTTTAATCAATTATCAAAGCATTTATTCACCTTCCATGGGCACTAACTTATCCAACACTAATGATAAATTATACAAAGGATTATAGTTAATACTCACAATATGTTTTATTCTTATGCCAAACAAACATACATTGGAACAGAGAACAACAATACTGAGAAAATTTCAGACATTAAGTATTACAGAAAACACAGTTTTAGTTTTCTATAAGCAGTCAGAAAAGAAAAAGATTTCTTAAAAGAATCATAAGAAGCCTGTCTGTCAGAGAACAATCAGAAACAGAAAAAAAATGATAGCAAAGTTTTCCTTGAATGGTGGAGCTGTCATCATAGAAGATGTGGAGTGCAAGGCATTTGGGTAATAGGATTGATTTGGACAGATGGAAGTTATTTTATGTGGAAAGAAGAGTACAAAATGAGGCTGTTAGGACATAGAATGGCTCATTAGTTTAAAAATCCAGTATGATCTAAAGACTAAGAGGTCAATACTATCTATAATTATTATTGTTTGTGATAGATATCTAATACCAGGTAATATCATAGTTATTTTGGGACACAGGAGAGCTCAGATTCTTGTGTGTATAATTATATCTATTAGCCCTAAGGCAGGACATTTGGACCTTGACAGCAGTCTCAAAGGTTGTATTGACCCTGCTCTGCCTATTAGTTAATACAATTAAAGAACTGCAGCTTGTCTTACATAGTTTCAAACTTGTCTAGAGAGATTTCATGAATAATAGAAATGCTCATGATTATATACTACTGTCCAGAGAAAATATATTTCCTTTCAATAATTGTAATTTGACCCATTTTTGGTCTTTTTAATTATTCAAATTATTTTTCTAAGTAGCTCAAGCTAATTCTGATTAACTTCTAGCTCCTAGATCTTCAAAAGACTGTCAGAAGTCTACCTCTTTCAAATTGCTCTTCCCTTTGTTTTAGCAACCACCAAGAAACTAATAAGACAAGTTTATTCATGTCAAAATTTAGATTAGACGCAGATTGCTCCTTTTATTTGATAACAGTGAAGAAGGGTGCACTCCCCTCAATTATCATTGTCCCTGGGTTTCCCTTTGCACAGCCCTATAGATGAACAATCATGTAGGCATTCCAGATCACGCGTGCTTCACACATGTAAAGCTTGTCATCTTGTCAGTTTCTGTCTCTTTGTTAGCACAATTAAAGATTCTCAATAGCAAATGTTGTCATTTTTTTTTATTCTATCCAAAGGAACACTTGGTGAAGCAGAGAGCTCATTTCTTAAAATCTATATTAGCCAAATAAATGTGTTATTTAAATTTTAAACAAGTAATACCCATTACCTCATAATCACTAGCATATTATAATACTCAAGTGCTAAGGTCTACAATATTGAACCTGCAGTGTTAACATGACAAAGATACTATTATTTGACCCAACTTATTTTGATGAAAAGGAGACACACCTGAAGTGGGAGTAAAATCTAAGAATTATTTACAGAACACAGAAGTAATTTCAATATTAGCATTGAAGATAAAAATGAAGAAAAATTACCAGTGTTAGTACTTAATAAATATATTTTTATAATTATCAACTATTATAGTCCATCTACTTGTAATCATAAGTGTGTATGTCTATGTGTGTATTTTTTATTGTACATACTTACATCTTAAAGGAACAACGATGCCATATACTGATAATGTATATGTAGAAATAAGTGCTTCTGGAAAAAAAATCAATGTGCTATTTATTTCCAGTATAAACATTTATAGAGCACTTAACTGTTCCGCTTTATGTGGTTTCTATGGTAGATATAAATTACTGATGTGCAGGCTTACACATGTAGGATCATTTCACCTTACTAAGATTATCTTGCACGTGCATGGTTACCTAGGATTTGCTGCTGTGTCCTGAGGGCTCTAATGAGATACATAAACAAAAACGTGACCTGAATTTTAAGAAGAAACTGAAGGAAAAAAATGAAAGGACGGCCAGGGTATCTTCTTAAAGATTTGTTTCTTTTTTTACTGGATGAGTCTTTTGATTGCATATATTTACATCATGTGTGTGCCTCAAGCCCACAGAGTCAAAGCCAGGATACCTTTAAGGATTAAAAAGTAAAAATATCAGAAGGAAATGTGTTACTGTAGAAGACGCTTGGAAAAGCTAGGGAAAGCTTCCACAAACCATGTGTGTGTGTACAGTGAGTCTGTGATCAGTAGCAGCAAGTAAGCAGGCAACCTGGAGCGGACAAATTGAGCTACAAAATGAAATTTCAGCTTCCTACTACTGCCGAAGTGAACTTTACGTTAAAGTACAACCAGGGAAGGACATGATATACAGATCACCGGTAAATCCTCTTATTTTACTACGTGGGCCTCCCAAGGCACAAGGATCAAAACAGCAGAGGGGTAGAACAATTGTAAGAAGCAGAGGCTGTTGATGAGTTTAAGGGAAGTGTCTTCAGACACATAGGACAGATGCATATACCAACTCCCAACACCTGTGACATCATGCACATGACCTATAGACAAAGTCAGAGAATGGAGGGTTGAGATGGGCATGAAGTGACACCCTCCACCCCCCCACCCCGCCACTTTCCTCGCTACAGTGACAGATTATTGGCAGCTGATAGCTGCTGGGATATGGAAAGTTAGTTTTCTTTAAGGGTATGGCTGCTGCTAGGTCAACCAGTGAGTTCAAAGTCAACCGGGTCTAGATAGTGAGACCATGTCAATAGGGGGGTTGGGGTGGGGCAGGATGGAGGAAGGGAGAGACAGAGACAGATGACACAGAGAGACAGAATAAGGAAAGCATTCAGAGAGTAGGGATGGTAATCAATGGTTTATAAACAAAAGACACTAAGTTAGATATGGAGTGAGGAGGTTGGTCTGGGAGACCTGGAGTATGTGGTTGTTGACTCTGATACAAATTAAACATGTTAAATTCCCAAAGAATTAAATAAATATTTAAAAGTAAGATGAAGCTCCAATCAAGAAGTGGTTCCTTTCAAATTAGATAACCAAATATTTACAAACCATATGCACTTTCATGCTTTATATTCGCCATATGTGGAGTTAAGCATAATGATAATTTCAAGTTCACATTAATCGTAAACGCTAAACACCACAGCTAGTAATGTTTTAAAGTTAAGTTAATAACTTGTATTTCTTTTCACTCCCTTTTCTTTTTTCCTTAACTTATGCTTGTAGGAGCACACCCATGCCCCAGTGTGTTTGTGTGACAATCAGAGCAGCCTGAAAGGGTTGGTTCTCTCCTTCTACAATTTGGGTTGCGGAGACTGATCTTGAGTTCTCAGGTTTAGCATCTGGCTCATTCATCTGCTGAGCTATCTTTCATAGTATGCTTTCAATTTATTTCAGTGTATTACTTTACTAATATTCTTTCCTTTTGCTTCTCTAGGGAAAAACCAGCAGCCTGTCAGAAATATCTTTTCAAACATAACATGGCAGAGAAATCCTCTGTCCCCGAAATACAAGTGCCTTCTGTTCTCTCTCTCTCTCTCTCTCTCTCTCTCTCTCTCTCTCTCTCTCTCTCTCTCTCTCTCTCTCTCTCTCTCCCTCCCTCCCTCCCTCCCTCCCTCCCTCTCTCTCTCTCCCTCCCTCCTCTCCCTCTCTCTCTCTCTCTCTCCCTCCCTCCCTCTCTCTCCCTCTCTCTCTCCCTCCCTCTCTCTCTGTCTCCCTCCTTCCTTCCCTCTCTCTCTCTCTCTCTCTCTCTCTGTCTCTGTCTCTCTGTCTCTGTCTCTCTACCTCTGTCTCTGCCTCTGTTTCTGTTTCTGTCTCTATCTCTATCTCTGTCTCTACGTCTGTCTTTCTCTATCTGTCTCTCTCCCCGCACCCCCGCCCCTTATGCTAGCTTTGAAGTTTTACATTTCTGCATTTATGTTAGGAGTACTTGCGGAGATGAGGGAACCATCAGAGAGTAATGGGATAGTAAAATATATGGTATATGAGAATAGGTGGCAGAGAATCGTTGGCATGGAAGGGTTCAAAAAGGGTTGGGGGTGAGTGGAGTTCAGAAACGGTAAAGGTAGGAATAATGAGAACTTATCTAAAGGCCATATTGACACCTATTACTTTAAGCTAAGATAAAAAGAATTAAATAAGAATTGCTTGAATCGAGGTGACCTACATGGATTGATAATGCTGCTCACTAAAATCAGAGTTTTTAAAATTAATTATTCATTTCCATGTCGTGCGCATTTAGCCAACATGCATGCTAGTGCACCATGTGCATGCAGTGATTATGAAAGCCAGAAAAGGGTATCTTCCCCTCGACTGGATTTATAGATACTTGTAAGCCACCATGTAGATGCAGGAAATCAAACATGACATCAGTGTTCTTAGTGACTCTGTCGTCTTTTTAGGCCTGAATTCACAGCTTTTTAAGCAATATCCCCTTGCTGGGTACAACACTGCTCTATATACTGTTAGCTAGAGATGCCCCGGAAGTTCCTGAATAGTGCAGGCTATCACCTTTCCTCTAACTAAATATGTATTAGCTTTATGCTGAAGACTATGCACACTTCAAATAAAAAACAAATAAATGAAGCTGGATCTATATATGTGCATACAAACATACATACATGCTACATAAATGTCTATATCCACATATTCATCCCTGTCTGGAATTTTACATGCATTGACAGTTTCTTCTTTATTATAAAAGTTCTGTGGGCTCTCTAAACTTTTTCACTCTTTTTTACATAATCCATTTAGGGCTGTTCCTGATGTAGTCTCCTCCATCACTTAGGTCTTACCCTCGACTCTCAGACCCTACCTCTCCCCTGTCATCTCTCTCCAGAATCAAGTAGATACCAGACATGGACCTTTTGGATTTTACTGGTATGGATATCCTACTCAGGGGCTCCTTTAGTTTTATCCAGGAGCACTGCTGTTGAAAGCACTCAATACAGGTCACATATTTATTCAAAATCTGCTGGTTTTCATCCATGAACTCTTCACCTCACTTAAGTCTCTGTGTCAAACTGATGGCACGGTACTGAGAACGTAGGAAGTGGCAGTAAAAGGCTCCATACAGAACAGTGACTCACCATGTTAATAGCCACCTACATTATCAGGCAATGCAAATAACTCAGACTGCAGATAGTGACTTAATGACATTTATATCCTTCTTAACTTCTTGATCCCACAAGTGGCAAGTGCAAACTCACTTAGTTGAGAGATATCTTTGTTTAATCTATTACAGGAGATGCTATTTGGTACCTAGCTAGCCAGAAGTGATCAAATTTGAACATTATGAATGGCTCCCTCATAGTCAGCTTCAGATCCCATCTCCTAAGTCCTAGTAACATAAATGTTTTCATTTTAATAATAGGGAAATTATTACAACTGTCCTTCCTTAAAATTTAAAATATATGAAATTTTGGAAGCTAAAGGGAATATAGAATAGCTCTCTTTTAACTGGCTAAGCATGGTTACTATATGTTAATTTTTAATTTTTCGTTCATTATTTTAAATATATATTGTTACATGATTTTTGATCATATGAAATAGATAATTTGTATCTTGGGGTTGGCTCTAGGGTAAAGAATAAATGCACAACATTGGTCTGCTCCTAAAGAGTTCATCCAAATGGGACTAACAGTCACTTGGACAAGGATCTATTCCATCAGAAAATCATCCCTTTTAGAAACTTTAAGGAACATTATAAAGTCTACTTCAATATGTAGGGCCAGCACAGTGATGTGTTTCCTAATGTCACTCTAACGAATGATACTGTTTTTCTATGAAATGGTCTCTCTGGCCATTGCACATTATTATCTCCTTTTACTCTATAATAAAGTCTATCTTTTCCACCAAGCTCTGCGACACATTTGAATAAATATTACAAGGAGCGTATGGGTTGGGAAGCAGAGGAAGGCCAAAGGAAGATTCCAGGAAAACATAGGATAATTAAAAAGATCTAAAATGCTTCCTCAATCATATTTATATTTGTCTTGAATTTTGAACTTTATAATGAGAATGTGTTTTCATTTTCTAGAAAGTTTATCCATACTTTTATTCAATAGTTAAGTAAAGACCTACCATTTAAAGTAAACTAAGAAAAAATATGGCTGCCCCAAGCATTAATATCAGATCATAACTTCTGTCCCTTACTGAGTAAATTGCTCTTCATAAAAACTATATAAATTACACTTATATACTCTTCATCTATTTTAATGTATTACCATTCTTTTATTATTTCTGTATATCATGGTCTTCCTCTCAAAATACCTTCACCTAGGTCATGTTGGGCAGTCACAATGCTGAGATTTTTATGGCTATATATGGAAATATTTGCAGGGTTAAGGAGGAAAATGTAATTATATCAATCTCAAAAACTAAAATAAATAATTTAATGTGAAACATGTTTTATTTATTTTAGTTTGTGTGTACACTTGCCATTATATGCATATGGAGAACAGAAAATACTGATCAGCTCTTTTTTTTTTTTTTTTTTTTTTTTTTATTGTGTAGATTCCAGGGATGGAACTCAGGCAACCAGACCAGACTTCATCAGGAGCCCTAACACACTGATCCACCCTGTTGACCTCCAGTTCCCTTGTGTCTATTATTATAATCAATATATTTCCACCTTTTCCATTGTCTCTCAAGTCCTGCATGTACTGAAGGAACTGACTAGGTACTACTTCTCTCTAAAAGTCACAGATATTGTGTGGAAATAGATAATAAAAGAAATGGTGATGTACACAAAGACAGGTGGAGTCAGCAAAAAGTCTAGTTCCCTTCGTTCTACAAGATACAAGTTTTTGTTTCACTCTCTATATAACAAAGGTACCTCAAACATTCAGGGCTCAGAAAAAAATACACACTTAGAGCTCCTCTCCAAAACTCATAAATCAATAGGTTGTAAATTTAAGAACTGAACCTATAGGACTTTGATTACTAGTCTAATAATGAGTTCTGATTCATAGTTATTGCCTGGGTTCTAAACAATATACCCTAGGAGTACTAGGCACCCCAAGCTTCCTAGTACAGAGCAAAGACTATTTGTGATGGCCTTCTTCTGAGGGGCTAATACAGTGGTTTGAGGGATGGCTCAGTGCTTAAGAGTGGTTAAGGCTGCTTCAGAAAGGCCAGAGTTCAGTTCTCAAAACCAACTTGGGTAGAACAAAACCACCTTAACTCTACCTCTGGGGGACCTGGCATCTTCAAATACCAGGACACACACAACATGCATACACACATGCATATAAATAAAAATACAAACAATTATTTTAAAAAGTGTTAACCCAAGTGAACCTCTTAATTTCCTTGGCAGGAAGATAGCCGCAAATGGAGGAAGTGCTTCTTAGCAACACGTAGTTTCTAGTGATTATGTCCATCCTTTTATATTTCTGCTTTCACATAGAAAGACAAAGGGTTTCCCTAGGCTGGCCTAAGTGTCCCTCAGTAGAAGAATGGATAAAGAAACTGTGATGGCAGCCCATTATGATAGTTCTCTTCTTTGGTTGTTTCCATTGGTAACAATGAAAATGCCTAAAGAGTATACAATGATTTCCAATGAATCCTAAGTATACATATCATAAATATTTTCCATTGTGGCTTTGGAAACTAGGAACAATTTGTAATTGTTAGAGCAATACTTAATGGCTATAGATAAGGTATATCATATTTAGTTCATCCTAATTTACTTTGAAATAGTATTTCTCTACTTATATACTACCCCCTGTCTTGAAATAGCAAGATACTTAAAAAGTCATTTGATTTGGATTACACAAGTGATATGCTCTTTCAGTGCGTGAAAGGGGTTGGTAAAAATGCCATCTACTTTACAGGTAAAGTTTGCTTTGACAAGTCATCACAGAAGGGTAATATTCCAGCCACGAAGCTAAATCACAAAACATATTTAGACAGCACGAGGGTTAACCTTTGTTGTCAACTTGATGGGATTTTACATTGTGTGGGATAAGATCTCTATGTATGAGTCTGGGTTAACTGAGGTGGAAAAAGGCGTTCTTTGTGTGAGGGGCCATTGCATAGGCAGGGTTTGCTATAGGGCAGGAAGAAGAAAGTAAGCTGAGTCCCAGTGTTCATCCCCCTCAGTTCTCTGACCGCACATGCAATATAAGCAACTGGAGCAGGTTGCTTCCTGTAGTTCATGTCAGAATTAATTCTTAAACTTTGAACCCAGGTATGTTTCTTCTTAAGTAATTAATGCAACTAACATATATTTTTTATGATTTCATTCCAGAGTAAATCTCTAAGAAGAAAAAGAAAAAAAACCTGTCTATTTCTGACTACATGGAGATCTCTTACACAAAAGGAAACACCACACTGCCCATACACATCTCTCATTTAGCTTTAATGTTATTGAATGGCATTTCCATTCACATGTTAATTCAGAACAAACATTAAGAAGTCAGTCACTTCCGTTACCATGCTCTTTACTGTCTTATCTACAAAATACGTTATGACATAACCACAGTATTTCCACTTTTGTTGGTATTTTACTCACCAGGAAAGGAGTGAGCACCTCTTAACTCTTTCTAAAATGGGAAATAAATAGCAGCATGCTCTCTGTGCTCTGCAATTGCTTCCTCTTATATTGAGAATTAAAAGAAAACTCACATTGTGGTTTATTCAATGATCACACCCCAGGCCTCCTCTCTGAACTTTTTGCTGCTACTCCCCTTTCTTTGTCATCCTTTGGGCTGTTTTCTCTTTCATGAACATGACTAGCTTATTTCTGCCCGAGAACATCTGCACCATGACTGCCTCAATAAATATTTTATAGAATCTTGTATTAGAAAAACAAGAAGTCATGCCTGGAGATTCCTGATTGTTTGATCAGAGCTCAATCACATTATCCTTCTGTGGATGTATAAGCACAGGCCTCCATAGTCGCTAGAGGCTGACAGCAAAGCAGAATTTCATGATACTACAAACACTGTTCAGTTGAGAATTCCGAGCTGGAAGTTTGTATACAGTTGTTTTCTTTAAATCAAGAATGCTTAAAAAAAAAAAAAAAAAAGATTGCTTATTTAAGTCAAGAAGAAACTGCATGGAGTTTTATAGATATTGATGAGTGGGCCAGGAAAGCGGCATTCATCATTCTCTGAGAATATTCATCACAGATTACTGGAAAGTATTATTCAAGCTCATCTCCCTATAAAAATTGACAATCATTTCCAAATAAAAGCAAATTTTAACCAGTGTGCCAATAACCCTAAGAGGAAAATCACAATGATCTAATTATCTAGAAATTTCATTTTTAATAGAAAATAGATTCTTCTCTCTCTTTTTTTTTTTTTACTTTTCTTTTTTTTAACGCGTATATTTATATTATTACACATATATACATTAAATTAGATACGGCTACAAGAACCACAAAACAATCAGGAATTATATAAATGTTGCATTCATAGTGTTTTCCCTTTTTGTATTTGGCAGCCTTGAAGGAAACATCTCTTATATAATGCACCCTGACCACAGTTTCTGCTTCCTCTCCTTCCCCTCTCCCCCTCCCGCTCTTTCCCCCCTCCCACCTCCCTCAGGTCCACTCCTACTCCATTTCTCCTCACAAAAGAACAGGCCTCCGATTTGGCTTTGCAAGTGGTCAAAAGCTCCAGCGTGTTGCGAATAATCTCAATACTCTAAATTATCAACAATCATGAAATATGAAAATTAACAAAATATACTATGTTTTATGTATTTGTTATTTTAAAAATATTTATATGTTTGTTAACTTTGTCCAATTTGTATAGAGAACTAGATGGTAGGGCCAGTGGGAGCTTGCAACTATACCTGGCAACCTGAGTTCCCTCAATGGAACTCAAACTGAGGGCCTAACTTACAGAAATTGTCTTTTGGTCTCCACATGTGTGCTCAGGGTTACCTGTACCAGATGCATACTCACGTACACACATAAAATAAAGAATAAAAAGGTGTAAAAAGCAATTAATAAGACTGAGACTGTAATGTTATTTTATCAGCCATTTAAATTATTCTTTTGTTTTTATTTAGCTACAATCCATACAGAAATTTAGAACCAATCTTAAAATAACTTGTAACAATGGAAGATGTTTGCAAATATACAGGTGTACATAAGAAAAAATCTTAATGGTATCAACAAATATATTCAACTTTTATGGAAGAAAAAAGTGAGAAAATAGAAAATGTTAAAAATTTTCAACATTTAAAATTGTAAACAACAGCCATGGATATCAACATTGTCAACCCTTCAATATATATAGAAAAAGTTACTTCAAAATATACATTTGTATATGTCTAGGATTGTAACACTCATGATATGAAGTCAGTTATAGAAATGAATCTTCATATAGCAATGAAATAGATTTATTTTAACAAAATCATTATAAATTTTCGTCTTAAATTTCTGTTTTCTCCTCTTAGCAGTAATGTAGTAATCCAACCTGTAATAATTAATCTCTGTGACTGAGATTTCAACTGTTTCCTCTGGAGATTGTGTACACTTAAAGCACTCCTTTTTTATTTGTTTGGTTTTGGTTTTTCTTGTTGTTGTTGTTTTTAAATACAGGGTTTCTAGCCTTTGCTGTCCTGGACTCACTTTGTAGACCAGGCTGGTCTCAAACTCATAGTGATCCACCTGCCTCTGCCTTTCCAAGTGCTGGGATTACAGGTGTGTGACACCACTGCACCTGGCACACTTAAAACATCCTTTATAGCTATTGCACAATGCAAGAAGTGAAAATGATGCATAGAGTTCCTTAAAAGTATCAGACGATATTTTGAAGCCCAGATTTAAGATTCCATGGTTTAGACAGGTTTTAGCTTGTCTGAATTACTTTTTTTTTTAATTGCTGTAATGAGACAACATGAACAAGGCAACCTATAGATGAGAAGTTTTTCAAGGGCTTAGAGTTTCACAGAATGAGTCCGTGACTATCATGACCAGGGGCATAGCAGCAAGAAGGCAACTATGGCACAGCAGCTATATGTGAGAACACTCATCTTGAGATAATAACCAGGAGGCAAAGAGAGAGAGACTGCAAGTGGTATTTGTTTTTGAAAACTCAAATCCCAACCCCAGATTCACATCTCTTCCAACGACCTAATCGTACTAAAATAATTGTACCAACTGAATACCAGGTATGCAAACATATTTGTCTGAGGGGGCCATTCTCATTCAAACAAGCACACAGCTGTCCCTCTGATTTCTGTCCATCTCTGTGGATCTTATGCTAATTTTTTTAGATAGGGAAGAATCTAACTATCCTATTTTATCTTTCTATAGAACCATGCCACACCTAAGATGTATATTCCTGTGATAAAAATAGACCACCAAGTGACATGACCATGATCTTACAGCTGATAATCAACTTGTATAACTTATTTATCTAAACAGACTGCAATAGCACTTTCAGAGTAGTAGAAGTGAACTTTGTATTATAATTGAGTTATCAGGGTACAATATCTCATATTAGAGAGAGAGAGAGAGAGAGAGAGAGAGAGAGAGAGAGAGAGAGAGAAGAATAAACTTACATTTGAGTTCTATACCACTGTATCTACGATTAAATTTATTTTGCATATATATAGAAAATGACTGAAGGTACCCAACTGTAGAGTGACATTTCAGACACAAAGATCTCAGTCAATGAGGAAGAGCTAGTATATTTAGAAATTGAGAAAGCTTAATCTCACATGATATTTATATTTAAATCAATAAGAACTGGCAAGTTAATGAAGCTCTCTTGGCCTTATTTATGCCTCTGCTTTCAGATATTACTAAGTAAGTACTTATGTTTCCATAAATAAACTTTACCTTACATATATTCATGGTTATCTCTCAAGATCTTTCTGTTATGTCTTACTTCCTAAAATGAACACAAATGTTTCCAATGTGTTTCTTAGTCTAGATTATACAGTGGAATTAAACTCATTTGAGCATGTTTAGGGTGAATAAAAATGCAGACTTTTCTTTATAATCTAGTAGATAACATTCATAAATGATTTTATTTATCATTTACTACAGGTATAGATAATGTATTATTCTAAAATGAAACAAGCATCAGAATACTCCTGTGTGCTTTCATATGATATCACTATTCTACACTATGGTGTTTCATGCTGGCTATTTACAATACACTAAATGAGTGAAGGATGCTGATAAGGATTTTGTGCCATGCTTCATGTGCCTTACCTTCTATATCAGTTAATTTTACTTAAAATTTCATGAATATGAAGTTATGGTTCAAATATTATTTTTGCAATATCTAGATTTTATTTTCCTCAGTGCCTAACACAACTGTTGTGACATCCATTCATCCTTGATGCTTATTTTTCTGTTTTTCTTCTAAAATATAAGCAACCATTATGTTGCTCTTTACCTAACAATATTTGGTCATTTATCATTTCTTAAGATAATGTCTTAAATATCCTCAGTACCAAATAAGCACTGTTTTGATTTTCCTAAAAACAATGTTAGATAACTTTGATCAGTCCTAACACTAATCTTATGTTCCTTTCATGCTGTTTTTTAAAAAATATATTTCACTATGATGAAAACCAACACAGCACAGTGGCAAAGAGTCCAAAACCTGCAGGTGAGCTATGTACAGACATACAGAGACATAAGTGTTGTTAGCACAAGTCTGGCTATTAAACTGTATTACAACTTGTCTTCCTGAGCGGGCTGGACTTTTCTCCCCTTTGCTCCACATATTCACTCATCCCTAGAAAATTTATATTAAATGTAACTCTTCTATCATGATCATTTCCACTCTTCCCACATTTTATTCTTGTAAATGTGAACAAATCTTTACAATATCATTTTATCACCTTGCAGAATTATGGCCTGTGGACATCCTGTCTCTCCTGTTATAGGAATGAGTTATTAGACTGCTCATTAGACACTAGAGAGGCCAATTGGGTATTTTAGTAACCTTAATAGTCACTATATTGATAAGTATATATTAATGTTTTCTTTACTTAGTTCTATTATCTATCTATCTGTCTGTCTCTCTATCTATCTATCACTAACTACCTATCTATGTATCTATTTATAAATATAGTTTCTTATATCCCAGGACAGCTTTAAAATCATTACTTACCAAGTGTAACCATGAATTTCTGATCCATCTGCCCCTGCCTCCCAAATGCTGATGATATGAGAGAGGTATCATGAGCCGTGCCTGTTGTGTGTGCTATGAAGATGGAACTCAGGACTTCAGACATGTACGAGGAGCACTTATTTCAACTGAGAAATGCCCATAGCTCACACTTTGTTAGCCGAGTATCTATGAGTATAACAGTAATATAATTCCTGTTTGTTTTATCGTTCATCCTACTGTGTGTAGTTTATTTTACTCATGTGTAATAATATGAATGTATATGTTAAAAAAGAAATATAATAAGAAAAATGTTTAATGACTTTAGTTGGGCTGTTCAGGCATGGTAATGTAAGAGTTAGACAAATTGCTTAAAATACAGCATGAAAAATAGCTCAGGTATAATATGCAACTGAGAACCATTCACAGGTTGTTCCGGGTCTGCTATTGCATGTGTTATGTATATTTTAAATGTATGGCATAGCCTAGTCTACAAAGGGAGTCCAGGGCAGCCAGGGCTATACCAAGAAACCCTGTCTCAAAAAAACCAAAAATAAATAAATAAATAAATAAATAAAATAAAAGAATTACATAATAGACTTTTCTGTATTTTTTAACTCCCTGCTGAATCCATTCTTTTAAAAGACTAAGCTAAGGACTTTCAATGCTACAAATATCCTTCCAGGAACGAAAATGACTTATTGTGGTAGACTGCTGGTCATGATGACTCAATAACAGAAAAATTTCCTAAAACTTATATCTAGGAAGAATTCACTCTCCTTTCTTAAAATCTGATTTTTTCAAATAATATCTAATAAATATTCACCATTCTTCTTTTTCTTTCTCTGAAACAGTTCCTTTCTGTTTTTATAGTATGTATTTATGCAAATAAAGATGTTTTCTAAAACTTTAACTAAAGCTTATTCCATTTAACGTTTGGGGTCTTCATCTTTATGCTGTGTTATGATTCATACATAACTGAACATGTTTGGAATGTTTTAAACGTGAATGGGCTGATTAAAGCAGCTAAAAATTATTGAAAGGCAATTAAAATCTACTCATGTCCTCTGCTGAGAATATTTAAGACATTAACAAAAGATACGGTATGTTATAAAATATTCTTATGTAGAGTACAATACATTGGTGCTTATATTTTAGTTAAGAAAACTGACACTAAGGATAGAATGCTTTTGCAATAACAGTGTTGGGCACTGAAAAAAATGGGGAACAACGCTTCGGAATATGCCATTATCCATGAAATTATTTAATCTCTTTGGGAAACTTGCATTCTGCCTCCTAAACCAAGGATACAAACTTCTAATTCAAATAGCTTTCAAAATTATTTTTAAAACAGTTGCATTATGATGCACAATGTCACCTAACAGCTATGAGTATTATTTATTATTGATATGTACAGTTCAAGCCCCAGTTAGGAGAGTTGTGAGACTATGTTCACTGATTTAAATGTGTACAAACAGTGGCAGATGAAAAATGAGGGGAGAAATAGGAGGAAGAGCGTAAGAGAGAAAAATGAAACATAAAAATGTATCAGAAGGTGCAGAGCGTATAAGCCAATGCAGTATAGGTGTGTCACAGGCTAGATCTACTCTTAGTTCTTCTCAAATTCTTCAACTGATTTGCATAGGGGTAGCACAAATTTATAATTTATTGTAAAAAATAAAAAATAAAAAAAAAGCACAGAGGGTACACTGAGGAGTACTACATATAAAAGTCACCAAATTAAACAAGCCCACATTTTAGTAGTATGCTTTGCAAAGTTAGACATACATTTTAATAATTGCTCTTAGTGATGATTATTCATGAATGAATTATTAATTGCATTTCCTAACTAAAAATATCACTGCATGCTGACAAAAAATATTCTCTCAAATGAGTATGTATGTGTATATATATACACACACACACACGTGTGCGCGCGCGCGCGCACACACACAGACACACACAGAGTCTCCTTTTTCATCATTAGTAGCGTCTGCTGTAAAGTCAGTATTTGATCTTGTTGTAATTAATACTCAGTATCTGAGCACATTTGCACATCACAAATTACAACATTCAGATTTATGGATTATTGTGGTATACAAAGAAAATATTGTCAGATAATTATTTTTCAGTGAGCCAGATAATGCAATTATGTATGAGTCTATATTTGGCTTTGCATGAAATGACAATGGGAAAGAGGGTTTCCTTCAGAATGTCTCTAGAGAGCACTAATCATGAATTGTTCTAAAAATCTGGGTTACTGTTCAGATGTTCTAAGCTGGGACTATAAAAGTCCTTTTATTTGTAGAGACAACAATGTCAAATGATGAGAAAACTTACTTTTAATGCCAGTGTTCAGTGAGAAATAAATATGGAATCCTGCTAGACTATATTCAAGACCAAGTTAATATATTTAGCGGTAAGCATATTGAGACGTCTCCCTCCTCAACTTGAAAAAAATCAAATCTTAATTGCTTAAGCCATTTAGAAACAAAATCTGGGCATTTATTTTCTATCAGTTTCATTTTATAAACTAAATTTTTTTGTATGTGAAAATATTATTTATTGCATTAAGTCCCTGGGCTTTGCAGGTGTGTGTATGTTGGTAAACCTTATAAAGTAGAAGGAATGCTCTATCTGCTTTCATGATGGGCTTACAATATAGAAAAATATTCCTTGGTTTGATAACAAAATGAAACATACAAATGGTTTATGAAAGACCTTCTTAGGAATTATATTGTAAGAGATATATTCCTGAAAATTTAGTGTCTTCTTAGCGCTGTCCCATAGACGTAATGGAACAGGAAAGTGTGAGTCACAGAAGGGCAAAAGATTGAAATTCCTGTATTACAACTGGAATGCCATAGGCAAGGCAAGTCTTTGAATTTCTATTTCTATTTTATGTAGAAGGCTTTTATATCTCCTCTCCAGGTCCTCAGCATCATAGATTCTTAGAACTTGAAGGATCTAAGAGAAAATAATGCATCAAATGCCTTGAGGGCAGGGTAAACAAGTGGTCATATTCCTTTTAAAGAAATAGTAACAAAACCAACAGACCTTGCAGTATCAAGACATTCTCTTGGGGAAAAGTGAATTGTGTGAGACACCAAGATACATTTCTCTGTATTTTCTTTACATCTTGAAAATATGGGCATAAATGCCTATTGTGGAAAATATTGCCAGTATTTCACTCCTAAGAGATTATGAAGTGAATTTCCCTAAAGTAATGTTATACATCTTCTACAAATATCTTTATTTATTGTATTCTGTAGGAAACTGTTAACTTGGTGATGCAACTAGGTAATTTTAATGTAACTCTGCAATATTAAAATATATAACTTTTGTTATTCAAATGCTTAGAGATGGGCCACATCCCACATTAGCTCCACAGTCCCACTGCGTACCAACCTGGCGCATTTGGGACATGGACAGCAAAGAGGCAGAGCTGAGTAGGGCATGGGTCACAACCCACATTAGCTGCCATTCCAAGAAGGCCTGTGGGACACCTAAGCAGCTTTGGGTTTGGATCTTTCTCCACCATCCGTTGCTTACCAGCCTGGCCCATCTGGGACACAGAGAGCAAATAGGCAGAGCTGAATCAGGTGCCAGCCAATACACGTGGTAGCTGCTATCCGGAAGAGGCCTTTGGGACACTGGAGCAGCTTAGGGCTTGGATCTCTCTCTTCCCACTGCTTACTGGCCTGGCCCACCTCGGTCACAGAGAGTGAACCAGTAGAGATGAGTTGGGCTCCGGCCACAACACACATTATCCACCATACCAATGAGGCCTGAGGGGCACCCAAGCAGCTTTCAGCTTGAAGCTCCTCTCTTGCGTGACACAACTGGAACATAGACAGGAAACTCAGCAGAGCTGAGCTGGATGCAGCCTACAACACCCATTGTCCACCATCCTGAAAAGGCCTCTGGGGAGCTCTAGCAAACAGCCTTCTGCTTGGAGCTTTCTTTGCCTGCTCCCAACCTGCCTTGCTCATGTGGGACACACAAACAGTGACACCACTGGAGGAACATCCAGGCCTGCTAACACCAGAGACAACAAAAAGAAACAAAACTCAGAGCCATATGACACCACCAGAAATACATAATCTTAAAACAGCAAGCCCTGGAGATATTAACACCCACGAAACACAAGAAGAGGATTTTAAATCTGAGGTTCTTGACAGCAAACATCCAAGAAATCTGGGACACTATAAAAAGACAAACACTAAGAATAATAGGAATAAAAGAAGAAGATTCCAAGCTCCAGAGCCCAGAAAACATTTTTAATAATTCAAATGTTTATATAGGTATGGGTTATTCCAAAATTCTCATTATAATCCAAACCAAAATATCTCCCATGAATATTGTTTTCAGTAGGATTTCATACAATAAATACACAGAGATAAGATAACTTATATAAGATTGTATTTTTAAAATATTTACTAGCAATATCTCAAGTATTATAGCAACTATAACTTTAACTACTTAAGTAGTAAGTATATGGGTATTCACAATGATGTTCTAGGCACACATTTGGTTAGAATTTTGGCCAAATATTAGCAGAATTTGTGTCATAGTTTGATACTAAAATGAACGAAAAGGCACATATGTTTAAGGTTTGATTGTTATGAGTAAGATCCTGAAGACTCTAACTTTATGGGTTCATAAATTTCTTAATATAATTATAATTTTATGATATTATTGGGAGGTGGAAGAAAGTTGTAGGTACTAATCACTTTGGCAAATAGGTTATTTTGGCATGATCTAGAAATTTATATATGTTTTCCAGCCTTCCTCCTTTCTGCCTTCTGACTGCTGTGGTGTGAGGCACTGTGTTGCCTCACCTAGTCACTGCCATGATGTTCTCCTTCACAGTGTACGGATGTAAATAACAGAGACGAGCACCGGGGATCTAAACTTCTGACACCATGAGCACAATAAATCCTCTCCTCATATGTGGGCTTCTCAGAAAAACTGCAAGTGATCGAAGGCTACCACAGTGTCGTAACAACAATCCAATTCTGTTTAAAAAAAAAAAATCTAGTTATTCTATACCAATAAAAGTAGTTTTAGTAATCTTCCTAACTCATCAAAGCCTATTAACACAATTTAGTTGCATATTCCACTTTCTTCTTCTACTCTTTCTACACTCAATCACTCACTATACTTAATTCTAGAGCTTTGAATTTCTTTTAAATTAAGATCTGAGGGTATTTATGCGATACTTTGAAAATAGGTCATGTAATTCTTACAGTTAACCAAAATGCCTTCACGATGGTAGTTTTAATAAGCTAAATAAAAGTTACAGTTTGACAGTGTATAGCTCCTTACTATCCAGATTCAGTACAAAGTTTCTAGAAAATCCATTCACAGACATTAAGTCTTTGCCATACTAGATTGACAGCTTAATAGCAAATAAATATTTCTCTTTATGGATGTAGACTTGGCTTTCTGCTGCTTATGTTCTGTCCTACAATAGTATAGAAATTAGTCTCTTTAGCAGGTTAGCCATCCCCTTTTGATAAGAAGAGGCATTTGCTTACCAATTAGCAGAAAAGTCACCTTTTACTGTGGTCTCAGATTTATGCTGGGATAAAATTAAAAATTCACCTATTTTTCTGTATAACAATATTTTTAGTACCTAAATATATCAAATTAATAAAAATAATAAGTTTTAAAGTAAATTTAATATATGTATTATATGTATTCACAAAAGATACTCTCTCCAAGGAATACACTTACATGTTTATAGAAAGATATAAGTGAAAAATAAATAAAATGTTTAACTGGGAATATGATGCAGGTCTCGTTTTTTTCTACAGCAGACATATCTGAATTTCTTTAGTTGTTAGTTATTAATATTTCATTAATTTTCAAGATAGTGCAAATTCCCCTTGAGATATCATTAATAAAATACTATCTAAATCAGTGAGATTATAATCAAAATAGCCAAACCACATAGCCTGTTTAATTACTGAAGATTTTTAAGACTGCTAAGCACTTGTTTTAAATTAAAGGACAAAATAACCTGATGCTTTGATGATTACAAAGAGTCTTGCTTTCTCTGTTGTAGGTATTTTAATTATTTCTCATACTTTCCCTACTTAGATGCATTCTTTTATTTGCCCTTTTAGAATAATAATGAGTAATTATATTATTACAGAATAATAAAATTGTGAAGGAATAGAAGTGAATAAATAAATACTTCTGAAGTAATTTTAAGAATAGACAAATATATAAGTTCTTAGCATGAATATCAATCTTTTTCTCCTCATTCTCCAGAGTGGCATATAAAATTTTGATCAAGGAAAGCGATTAACTAATTAATGGTACTAAATATTGCAAAAAGATTCAAGTTTCTTGAAGTCCGCAAATCCTCTACACACCCTAAGAATACAAATGTTCCTCATTCAGAGCATCTCCCTGCATACAAACAGGTATTTTAGAACTGGGTTTCAAAGCAATGCAGAACTCTACTGTAATACTCTTTCAAAAGTGCACACACATTTCTTTATTCTACATCCCATCTCAAGAAGGGCAAGACAGAAGAAGCATGTGATATGCCTTTTTCCCATTTCAAGGGTATATTTACATCTGCTTTCTTAGAAATTACAACAGAAGACTTATAGAAATTATGTTTTATTATTCTTAGTTAATTTTTTTCTCTTGTTGTGTTTCTAGATACTGTCGAGCAGCCAATACCAAAAGTGTACTTATGTCACTTGCATTACATGACAGTTAGGAGTAGTAAATGTGCCTGTGAAGAGAGACCTCATTGGGACTCTCTCCTAACATTTGGCTGGGAAGAGGAATATAGGACTCTTGATGAGCATGGGAGTGCTTTACAGTTTCACTTACACATGGATGTATGACACTGTGATACTTACAATAAAGATGGGTTCACTTTTTCTGTATTAGATAAGTCAGTTTTGAAAATATTGAGTTTTTGACGATAATCTAAATCTATTAAAATCTAAATACAAGTAAAAAATTGAAAAAAAATTCCATATCATCTCATATTTTCCCAGTTCAGGTCTCACTTCCTCCACAGCTATAAAAATGAATTAGCACTGTAGTGACAGATGGACTCATAGTTTATTTTCTGTTGTATGACAACAAGGGATTCAGTGTGAACAATAGAGTGTTTACTGGTGTACTGTGTACAGCTTTCAGAAAGATCATAATTGAGGAAAATCTTACAGCATTTATATTTCCTTCCTTCTTATATTAATAGATTTAGGACCTTGAGGGCTATGTGGAATACAACAGAATTATATGCTGAGGATGGAAAAAACATCTTGATAGAGCACTGGGGTTCTTAAATTCACAAAGCCAAATCAGTTCTGAAATCATCAGTGTAGGTTTAGTACTTCTAATTGAGAGATAAAAAGTATTTTATTAACTTTCCATAACTGTTGTCACTATGATATAAGTGAATAAATAAAATGAATTATAAATTGTTATTTCTTCACTAGCCCTTTCTTACTTTATCTGTCGATCATCCCACTGGGATTTTGCAAAGAGCAGGTTGGATTGCAGTTCTTCCTCTGTTTTTCCATTCCAGAGGCCTGGATATTATTCTATGCATAATTATCTGGCTTAACAGAAGAAACATAATACAAAAAACCTGCAAAATCTATATTTTTAAGTAAAAAGTCCACATTTTCAAGTAACAACAGGTTTTTTTTTAAAAACTAGGAAATAGAAACCTGAAGATATCCACCAAAACAAAATGATTATTACTCTTAAGTATTGGACAATATGTTGAATTGTATTTTTTGCAGATTTACTAAAGCTTTGACAATTGTGAACTGACAATTATGACAAAATATGAATTAGTACTAGCAATTTTTCAAAATCAAATTAAAATCTGTATGATCCCATAATATGCGAACAGTTCTTAAGTGAAATCCTGAAGGCAGTTCACACACAAGCTCAGGATGTACTGAAACTTCCAACTCTCATTATATCAACTCCTCATGGTTCAGGAAGACTCAGGTGCTGAAACAATGGCAGCAAAAATGCAACGAAAAAAGAAAAACTAACAAGAATGCATGCTTTATAGATGAGCTGTCACAAAGCACTTGATAAATTAATTAAATGTGTTTGAGGACAACATGTTTATGCACTATGAAACGGCATGCATTTATAAATAAGCATTCTTGTATCACAACAAGCATCTGATTCCTAAAAGTTGCATTAATAAAAGATATGCATATTGATGGTTTTCATGAGAAATATTAAACTGACAGAAAAATATTGAATAATTTATTAATGACATAGAGCTAATCCCTTTTCTACTTTAGAATGCAACCTAAGCTTGTCTCATCTCAAAAAAGACATGCAAAATTAATTTTTATTTAAACAATTTTTTGTTGTTTTTGAGACAGAGGTTCTCTGAGTAGCCTGGGATGCCCCAGAACTCAGTCTGTAGATCAGGCTGACCTTGAACTCAAAGATATGCCTGCCTCTTCCTTCCAAGTGCTGGGGATCAAATACACCACCACAACCACAGCTTTATTTCAACTTTTAAAGTGTTGTTTATTGATAAATAAAGTTACTTTTAATTTACTTCATAAACTCTTATCATTAGGGAGTAATAACATTTCAAATCTTAACGACATAGCCATAAAATAAATAAAAGTTATTTTGGTCTTAATAATAATCAAACACAACCCTTCTCTGAGCTTTTAAAAACAGTTTATATTGGCCAATGTGAAAATGGTCGTTTTGGCTATTTTGCCAGCATGTGGTGACACAGACTCTCTCATGATCTTCAATAAGATGCCAGATTATAAAAGTTTTAATTGAGGCATCATGCAAAATGTACCATGTTTGAAATAGCAGCGGTCTGGGAGAACTCGCTACTATTGAAGAGGACCTGAATTCAATTTCCAGTTGCCATACCCATCTTTAATTGCTCACAACTATCTATAACTCAGTTCCTGGTTATCTGAAACTCTCTCTTGACCTCTGTGGACTTCAGACAAAAATTTATACACATACAATAAAAACAAATATACCTAAAATGTTTAAAGTATTTAGATCGATTGAGAAATATAAAACTCATAGTCGACAATTGAACTTTGCAGTTTTATACTTGTAATAATGGTATATTATAGATAACCTATGTATACATCTCTACAGGTTTGAATAAACACATTAAATCAAATCTTCATAATTCAGTGTGAGTTGATAATAAATATTAGATAAATAAACTTATTAACACTAAGGTTTGAAGATAAAATTGCCCTTGGTAAATTATTCACTAAAAAATTAGTTTACACAGCACTATTGATTGAATGGTTCTATTTACAGATTTTCTTTCGAAAGCTAAAAAATAATTACCCAAAATTTCACAAAGTTGCTCAGAGTGGGGTAGGGTAGTTAGTGAGGGGGGAAAGGGAAAGAAGGAGGAGTATCAAGAGGACCTAAGTTTTCATTACATGTGACTGCTTTGTGCTTTTACAAACAGATAAAAACTCACATACATTCCAGAAATAATAAAAAGCATTTTAACTGAAAGTCAAAATGAATATAAATTCCTTGCATTCCTAGAGCATTATTTTCTTCTTGATCTTGATTACTCACTAGTTACATGTAACCCTAAGGGGTTCTTCAGCAGAATACTCAGTTTGGGTAAAGAATTTCATCTTTGTTGAAATTTGCTTCTTTCCAAGTGTGTTATGCTTTCTAATTTTACCTATCAACTGATTTTAATTGAATTGCTTAAAAAACTATAAAACATCTATCTCATCTATCTTTCTATCATCTATCAATCAATCTCTCCATCATCTATCAACCTAGCATCTCTCTCTTTAACCATCTATTAATCTAGCATCTACCTATCAATCGATCATCTACATATTATCTGTCTGTCTGTCTGTCTACTGACCTCTGATTCCCTGAATAAATGCATTCAGTACTATGGCAACAGCATTATCCTCTTATGGAAACATATTATTGCTAAAATTGTGCTCACAAAGATGAGTTTGCGACTCTGAAGTTCTTAAATACCTTCCACTGGAGTTCCTGGCACCGATCCGAGCTCACAGTGGTTACACTCAGGCAGCAGTACTAACAGAAACGATAGACAGTGAACCCCAAGTTCACCGTTACGCGACTTCCATCACCACCGCAAGAACAAATCTATTATTTTGGTTTCTAACAACTGCTGGAATTATCCTTTCCATTTCCCTATAAAGAAAAACGCTAATTTCTTAAAAGTGTTATAAAATTTGAATTTGGTTTCCCTTATACACTCTAGCTGTGCCATAATATTGGTAATTCTGTTATTTCTGAAATGCTACCAATGGGGAATGCATTCCCTGCAAAGATACTATTTCAAATTCTGTATAGTAAAATAAAGAAAATAATATCTATAGAAAAACTTATCTCCTGATTCAATCATTTCTGCCCATTGGCTTTACATTCCAGCTTCTGCAATAACGAAATGCAATTGCTTCTTGGTATGACAGGTGAGCTTATTTAATATCCCTAGTTCCTTTCCACACCATTAGTTCTTTAATGCCATAGAACCAAATGATAGACTCCTGATCTCTAGAAGCTGTACTTTTCTCTGCTCTCACTTTCTTGCTGTTTGATTTTACTTCGAAAACCACAAGGTAGGCTGCTTTATCTTTATCACCAATTTCCCTTATGCTCTGTAGTTTTAATATATGGCAAATGTAAACTCGGATGAATGACATACAGGGCTTGTTTCCATCAAGCTTTTACGGAGAACGTGGCTTAGAGACTCTGGAAATCTAAAAAGTCTAAAAAATAATCCACTTCTATTGTTTTTTATTATTGTATTTATATTTCTCAGGTTTTGTTTTTCTGTCCAATCTAACAATGTAAACTTTAAATCCAGATTATAAACCTGGTGTCTTCCTCCAAGTGGACTGAACTACACAAGAAGAAATCCTCGCATACTGAATAATGCCCTATAGTTATTCCTAAAATTTGTTTACAACATGTATCATATCTCTACATCTCTACTACTTTATATTATTTGTCCCTCCTACTTAACAATAGCCTGCAGATTTCTCAGTACCATGTCAATATTCTACTTAGGAAAACAGTATCCATTCTTGAGCTGGCCTGTATAAAATTTTTATTTGAAATCTTCAGGTAATATAAAATTGCTAGAATTTTAGTTGGATTAGTTTGAAAAAACTTATTCATAACCCTGTATCTGATATACTTTTCTGTAGCAGAAAACAAAGTCTTGTCTATAAATGAAATTATAATTAAATTGAAATAACAACATAATTATTATTGCATTTATTCTTTTCTGAATAAAAGCATTCATCTGGAGAAAGAATCAAGGGACACTTAATTCTAATTTATAAATATTATCTTTGGTACTGGGTTATATAGATGCATAGATACTTTATAAATGTTTAAGCTGATGTACTTTAAAATTTAATCATCTGTAATCAATCCTTTAAAAATGAACACTGTATTTTGCTTTCTCTTGGAAGAGTTACTTTTTAATGCAGACTCCTTCAAAGGCAATGAGGCTGGAACAGTCTCTTCAACTTCAGGCTAGCTGCACTTATCCAAGGAAGCCTTACCCCAGTTACTATTTGTTATGAGGAAATAAAAGAAAAATGAATTTTATGTTTTTACCTGAGAGGGGCCAAAAGGTTAGCATTACCTCTCTCAGGGCTGAAAGAAAGTCAATAAATGAATCTGTGATGCCCTCCCCAGAAAACATGGGCCTTTCAGTGAAAGAAAAGAAAATCTATTTAGAAATTGTACCAATTAAAAAAAAAAGGAAAATGATGGAAATTTTGTAAAGAAAAAAATTAATTGTAAATAACTTCTTAATTCCAACTTCAAAGCAATCATTTGAGAGTGGTTCCTTAATAAATGAGTTTTAAAGATTCATGTTCTTCTTTCATATATGAAACTTTCATATCAATATTTCAGAAAATATTCAAAAGAGGTAAGGTGTACATATATCAATTCAAAGACTCTGATTATGTTAAGAAGTAATTCCTTCAGATACATTTTCTAATATGCTAATTTTTAAACTAATTCAAATTATGTGACTGTTATGCTTCAAGTAAATTTTTGGGAAAAGGCAATCACTTTATTTTAGATAATACTTTCCTGGGCATTTGTTTTTTTTTTTCTGTTCTCTCCTTTTGGGCTTCGTTCTCATTGAGTGTCTTCTAGTCTTCTCTTGATTTTCTTAGGTCTTACCAAATTTTAATTTTAGACTTCTATTAATCCTCTAAATAATTGCAATTCATACCATACCTAATTACTCTGCACCATAATGCTGTCTAACTTCCTACATCTGTCTTGTCACTCTAATTCTCCACTAGGGGAGGGAGGGGTTTTTGACCACTATTTATGAACTCAAAACCAGTAAAAATTATGCGCACCAACATCAGATATTAAACGTATTTGTTGAAATAAAAATCAATGAGAAAGGGAATTTGGAAAACAGTACACATGTACCCCATCATTCTAAATAGAAATTTAAGAAGCTCAAAGTAAATGTACATGTGCCCATTGATTTTGTGTAAAGGCTAAAAAGGTTAGAAAACATGGGAATGAAAACATTAACATAGTAACAGAGAAAATTATCAAGAGGAATCCTGTAAGCTTATTATGGCATTGTGGGAAAGATTGTGCTGCAATTAAATTTTATTAGGGCATAAAAACCTCTGTAGGAAGAAATTTAGCACCAAATCTCCAAGCTCCAAACTTCACTCTTACCCTCCTCTCTCTTCTCTACATCAGTTTCTCATTTATACAACCGACTATATAGCCCTACAAGATTCCAGTGCCTGCCAAACTATGAAACCGGAGGCAGCTGAACTTAAAACTCACTCAAAAGCTGACACTGTGAGTTGCCAAGATGGTAATGTCTTCTGGGTAAAGATTCTTCCTACAATGCCAGATGCTCTGAATTCCAACCATGGGACCCGCAAGGTAGATGGCAAGCTAGTAACCCACAAGTTGTTTTTTGACTGTCACATGTTGCCTTATGGAGTAAAAAATGAAAATAAACATTGATATAAATATTTTAAAGATGTTAGAGCTCAATTAGACACTTAACCTTGATATTTGAAGCTACAAACTTCATTTCTTCCCTTTCTACCATGTCTATGAATACATGGACTGGGATCCAATTGGCTTTGTGTCTTCCTATTTTCTTTGGGTATCACTGATTTGGGGGTCTACATTCCTTAGTAGGTTGTAATGCAGCCTATACAAACTTGCACCGCTTTGCTGTGCCTTGGACTAATATCATCCCTCCAAGCTTAGCTTCCTGAAACAGCTGGAAGCCAGCTGCAGTGGAAATCAAAAGGCAACCAAGAGTCATACTGCATGAGCACCCATGAATGAACATGAAACAACTATGAATTTAACATCCTCTCTCTCTCGTTCTCTCTCTCTCTCCTTCCAGCTGTAGAAATAAGCTTGTTAAATCAATATTTTCAGATATTTATAAGCTACTGATAATTTTTTAAAGGTACCATATGACTTCTTCATATAAAGGTACATTGAGTAATTAAGAAAAATTATATACAATGATATTTTTATGAAAACACACTGAAAATTATTAAAGCCAATACAGTATCACCAATGGCCATAGTTAGAAAATAACAAAATATAGAGTTAGCTGTAAAGTTAAGGATAATTTGTTGTAGTAATAAAAATAGTAAATACATAGGCTAAAAGAAGGGATCAATGCAAGTGGGAAAGTGGAGCAAGATTAAATAAAAACAGAAAAAAGTGAAAAAATATTAATCAGTGGTAGAAAAAAGAGAAATTAAAATATAATTGTAGAATTACAAATGTGAAAATAAAATTTGGTAAATTTAAGAGAAATGAAAAATAAAAACAGAAGTTTTAACATCATATTTAGTTATTATAGATTTCTAAATATGCTAAATTATCATACACAAATATTATGTACAATATCCTATATCAACAAAATAAGGTTTAAATTGGCTGAAAGTGAATGATCTGTTGTTCAGTATGGAGAATAATGTTGTGTTGATGCATTTTTTTCTTATATAGTACTTCTACTTCTTTCAGCTCCTCTCAACCTCCTCTCCCTTCAGAGCCACTTCATTTTGTCTCTCTTTAGAACACAAGTAGGTTGTTTTAAGGGGAATGCTGGGTCCAATAAGTAAAAAGGAACTCTTTAGCTCATTTCTCTTAAAGTGCCACAGGGGCAAAAAGAGAAATCCTTCTGTTTAACTTTCAGGGAAAAAAAAATACAATATCATCAGTATTATTCTTTGTTCATGATCTTCATTTTTAAGATTATAAGTAATATTTAACCCTGAATTTTAAAATGTTCAAGACCTGTTTCCTAGAGTCGGAAGAATAATCCATATCTATATCACTAAAAGTAAAGGAAAGATAAATATTCTCTTTATATTCATGCCTGCCTATGTAACTGTGAACCTCTAGCATCTGTGAATAATTGATTTTAGAACACCTTAACCTGAAATAATTATTGTCCTCTTTCATGAAAAATTATGAACTTTGACACATTTGTAGGCATACATATGCACCCAAGACTATAATAGAATTCACTGTAAAACTACGAATAGATACATTCATTTAGGTTTTCATTTTACTTTCTTAGAGCAAACATGGTTTTTTCCACAATACAGGAACTTCAAGCACGGATAATGTTTGTTCAGAATATTTTGCTTGTGTACTATTTACTACAAGTTTTACAATATTAAGAATATTGTTACAGATGGACTTTATATTAGCGAAGAATGATTATTGCAATGTAGTATTGTAGCAGGTTAGCTATCTGATTAGAGAAGACATGGGCATATCAATTGATATAAATGCTATATATTGAAATTGTAATACAAAAAAGTGTTTTGTTGCCAGGCTATACATGTTGAAAAACAGCTCTCTGAGAATTGAAAGAATAGATAGGTCCATAGCTCATTTCAAGTAAATAACATTACTACATTCTTTTTTTTCATACTTTGAAAAAGTTGATCACATACACACACACACACACACACACACACACACACACACACACACACACACACACACAGGTGATAATACTCATTTGTCATTTTGAAAAGAGCCTCCCTCTGTCCTGAGTCTAGGGGAGGGGAGTAGGACAGAGAGAGGGATAGAGGGTGGCAACAGGAAGATACAAGTGAGGAAATAACAATTGGGATGTACTCTGAATAAATTATAATTAAAAAGAACCATATGAGAGATGTTTTTATGATATTAACCTCAAAAATAGAATATTTAATATGACTTTATTGGCTGCAATATGGATAATGGAAACTTAGAGAAGAAGGAAAAAAAAAAAAAAAAAGAACACCAGAAGTCATTGGAAGCTTAAAATGGGTAATGAGGGCCAAGGACATTTCAGACCAGAACAAGAGCCCTGGGTGTGCCTTCGAAACTGAGATTTGAGTGGAAAGCTTTTGCTGAGAGAACAGATGTGGTGTGGGAAAGAAAGTGGGACTCAACTGGGATTCAAGGCAAAGATGTCTAGTGAGTTGATAAAATAGTGAGGGGTCAGTGCCAGGCTTCATAAGGAAGGCTACTGAGTTCCGTTCCAATGGAACTTTGTATATCCTTTGGCATGAGGAGGACATAGGGCTAAAAGCTATGGGTTTGTTCAGAACGTACAGGTCGTGAGTGTAGGCAAAGGAAGAGAGAAAGGATCCAGTTGTTAAACTGAAATATACCATCCACGCAGTGTGGAGGTCAGAAAAGGAGAGCAGGTTAAATGCCTAGTGGGATGTGTCTGAGAAGCGCGGAAGAGTGAGAGCACTATTTGTTTTCATTTTTAAACTATGTGAAGACTGAACAAAAGAAACAAGACCACTGTTCTTGGAAAGCAAAGGTGAAACCAAAAGGAAACACACACACACACACACACACACACACACACACACACACACACACACACACACAACAAAACCATAGACTCATCCAACAACGTATAGTTCAATTATTACCTGGAAATCACTTCTATTTGACTGGAATAAAAACAATTAACTCAGAAGAGAAGGTCTTGTACCTCTCCTGGGTACCACATAAGAGCTGACACTGGTGGAGGAGGCACAGGTAAGCTGGGCCCAAGGGAGATATGAGGTGCTTAGGGCACGGGGATGATGCTCTTGTCTTCATCTCCCCTCACCACCAATGTAGTGGAAGATCTGACCCTGAGGTCCCGAGAGTGGGAGAGCTAGTGCTGTCTTTCACTGGCTGTAGTACTTGGTAGAGTGGGCCCCACCCGTCACCTTGGCAGCACATTGGAGCTGGCTCTGGAGGCCTGAGTGTCAGCAAGCAGCCCCCAGGACATAAGAGCAACCCTGCCTCCTGCCTATGGCAGCATTGGGTGGCCTACATGGTGCCATGCTGGACTGTTTGCCCTGGTGGTCTGATAAGGGAGAGCCAGCAGATTGGCCTCTTCAGATACCACCCACGCCCAGACCCAGGACTTTTATTTAGTCCACCACAAAATCTACTTCCTCTATGAACCGAGAAGCATGTCAAACAAAGAATCAAGGAAAAACATTTTTTAAAGCCAATTAGGAGAAATAAAATGATCCAGAAGAGTTATTCACCACTGCAAAAGTTAGATAAGGGAATTATTCCCTATATAAAAAGAGCAGAGAAATTTATAAAAATATGGAGATATATTTAGGGTCTCAGATGTGAATATATTATGGGGGAGATTTTATTCAATCTATATTCTGATATGTAACAGTCCATGGGAAAGTATCGTGTGGTAGTCCAAGAAGGAAAAGAGCATTATGTGGTGTCATCATAAACAAAAAGGCTATTAAATTCCACAAAAAACAAACTTGGGGGCCAGTCTGTCATTTCCGCTTCATGTGCAATCTTCTAACCTTACTCACTTCCCTACTAAATTACTACAGACACTGGGCAATGTAATCTATTTAGGTTCAGCGGAAAAAAGAAATGAGTTTGGCTGTCACGTCATATCATTTTTCTCTACTGAGAACAAATAAGCCATCTCGTTCTTCGTGATTTCAAAATAATAATTCCTTAATATCTAACTAAGGAATTAGCCTATTAAGGCTAGTACTAATTGATTAATTTTGAAGAAAATTATTTTGGATGCTAGCAATTGCTACTTTATCTCTCTTTGCATGAGTCATTATATTTCACTTCAAATTTATCTGGAAGTTTTTTCCCTTCCTGTTTAAATTATAAATGTAAGTTTTATTTAATATTACTAGGCTTCTCTAATAGTATATAAATGTATTGGAATCACTTCCAAAATTTTGACTCCCACTGAATACTGTCATCAGTCATGTCAAGAAACTGAAACTCCTTTAGTGTTTTTTTTTTTTTTCAACTTTTGTATTATATCTCATTGGGGGTTTATGAAATGAATTTAGTGAATTACTGCTGCATAAATGGAATAGGGAGAAGAGAACAATAACACATGATTGGATGTGGTATTATTCCATTTAGACTTAGGGGCTATTCATATAGTTATATGTACATATAATAAATATTATACATTAATATACACAAACATGCAAAAGATAGTTAACCTTAAACAATGTAGCTCTCTGAATGGTTTGAACATTGTCACTTTATGGGTTTTTTTTTTTTTTTGGTGGCTCTATTTTTACTGATCTTGAGTGTTAAATCTTTCACATAAAATCTTAGTTTCATTTCACTTTGCATATATATATGTATATATATATTTCATATATTTCAAACATTTCACATATATACATTTTATATGCCTTTGAAAGCATTAATTTTCATTAAAAGACTATACAAGATGGCAAAAGAAGACATTGTAATACTTGTATAAGGTAATATAAAATATTATTTTCATTATATTAATGTCCTAACCAGATTTGCATTTCATAAAATATCATTGCTGAGAAAGTCTGTTGTCTTGGAACACTAGAGGTAATTTTTAGTTAAAACATTGTAGTAATGTTGAGGAAAAATACTGAGAAGTACTTTAAAAGAGACACATTGGAGATTTGAAAAATAAAAAAACAAACCCATTATGATCGACTTTGGAAAATAAAATATAGGAAAAATTTTCAATGAGAAATATTTTCCAGTTGTTCAAGTCATGTCAAGAACCAAAATATAACAAAATCATTAATTTCATAAATATAGGGAGTGGTAAGACAATAGTAGTAAATAAGAAAATCATTACTATGAATAGATGAACTTTTCTGGATCAACAAGTTCAGGAGACAGTAATCAATAAATATATAGAAAACAACTCTGTTGTGAAGCCACAGAATGACAACCTGTCTAGAATTTGGGAGGAACACATATGCATTTGAAGAAATAATATGGGGTAAATGTGTAATGAAAGCAGCATTAGAAAAACAGCTGACATCAGCCAAGGACAATACAGGCAGTAAACTTCAAAGCCCTACCCAGATCCTGCCAATGGACAGGACATTCTCCACAGTTGAGTGGAGAGTGGGGTGTGACTTTCACACGTACTCTGGTGCCTCATATTTGACCATGTCCCTGGATGTGGAGACCTGGTGGCCCTCAGAGGAAGGATCGCAGGCTACCAAGAAGAGACTTGATGCCCTATGAGCATATACAGGGGAAGGTAATCACCCTCACGAACAGTCATAGGGGAGGGGAGTAAGGGGAAAATGGGAAGGAGGGAGGAATGGGAGGATACAAGGGATGGGATAACCATTGAGATGTAATATGAATAAATTAACAAAATAAAATTTTGAAAAAGAAAAACAGCTGAAAGTGTCAAAGGGAAAAATGCACAACATTTTTGCCGTTAGTAATGTAGTAGCTACTGTTGAACTTCTGGAAAGCAGAGGTAGAGAGTCAAGTCTAGCACTTTCAGAGGTTCTAGGTAATGATTACTACAGGCTTAAAATTCAACAGCAGCACATGTTGGATGCAGGCACTCATCTACAAGTTAAAAGGACTCGTTCACAAAACACAGCTTGCATTCCTTCCTGCTGCTGTTTCTCTCATTTCTTGATGGTTCTATTTTGTGTGAGCCTTAGTGTGTATTTTCGCGAAAATATCATTGTATACAATTTTTCCTAATTACTCAATGTACCTCTATATGGAGAGGTCATATGGACACCTTTAAAGAATTATCAGTAGCTTATAAATATCGGAAAATATTGATTTGACAAGTTTTATTTCTATTTTCTTTTCACCAAATAAGGCATTATCTATTAAACAAAATTAAATCATTATTTTGATAATGTGATACTGGTGGTTATCTCCTTTCTGAATTAAAGTCTTATAAGGTATAATATAATCATTTCAGTAAGCCAGTGCATAAAGATAATGCCTAATAAGTGGATTAAACATGCTATAGCTTCAGTATTTCCTTTATGCACAGAACTGTCAGACATTACCTGAAGTTCCCTGCCAAATGACATAGCACAGAGACACAGCAGATACAAAAGTTTTTCAAGTGTCTGTACATCATTAATGTAAGTTACTATGTATCTGACAAAAGTACTCTGGACAAATGTATTTCTAAAGCTGTTTACCTGATGTCTATTCAAAGGACACTTTCTGAACTTAAATTGAAATGACCACAGACATTATCTAGTCTTTCATGGCATTGTGACTTTAAGTTCATTGCTTGCTTTAAAAAAATATATATATTAGTGGACTCTTTTGTGATTCTAAAACCAAGCAGCTACATAGAGTTCTTAGTATCATTAAACAAAAAATAAGAAGAAAAGACCATCCTTAACTAGTTTATATTTCTCTTTTCATGTGAATAGAATTGCTATTGACTTTTGTTGTTGTAACATCCTCTAGTCAGTCACCTGTGTCCAATCAACATTCTGGTCATTCAGTGTATGGGACCCACTGACCTTAGATTAGATTACACAGTTCAGGATTGTATTTATAGACCAGTGTTAGCCTACGTCTGTACTTCGACTTCCCTATGCATTAGTGACACTTTCTCTTCTTACACATTTCAACCACAGTCCAGCCAGGTGTGAAATATCATCCAAAGAACCTTCATTAAACTCATACACATATCATTTTGGGCATTTGAAAAGAGATGAGAATTAAAGTTGTAGAGTGTGTACATTCATTTTTGTTTAACAGTCTTTTTTCCCTTTTTTTATTATTAATTTATTCATATTACATCTCAGTTGTTAGCCCAGCCCTTGTATCCTCCCATTCCTCCCTCCCTCCCGCTTCCTCCCCTATGTCTGTGACTGAGTGGGACCTCCTCCCCCTGTATATGCTCATAGGGTATCGAGTCTCTTCTTGGTGACCTATTATCCTTCCTCTGAGTGCCACCAGGCGTCCCCATCCAAGGGACATGGTCAAGAAATTATCAAATGAGTGAGTTCACCCAGAAGCAAAAAGAGTTAAATGGTATATACTCACTTATATCGAGACACTAGTCCAAGGGGTACGTCCCCATGAAAAACTTTACCTCGCAGGAAAGTGGGTCAGAGGGGAGGACATTCTATTGAGACTTTAGGTGTGAGAAGCCTGGGAGAATGAGGAAATAGAAGGATCAGAGGAACCTGGAAAACTACAGGCAGGTCTGGGCCCTGGGGTCCTCCTCAAACTATGGCACCAACCAAAGAAAATATAGGCAGTAAACTTCGAACCCCTACCCAGACTAGCCGATGGACCAGATATTCTCCACTGTTAAGTGGAGAAGGAGATCTGACTTATTTAGCAGTCTTGAGAATTATAAACACAAATCATTTATTCTTTTGCATTTCAGTGTGGTATGGTTGTAAAAAGTGATTGTAGAAGCTGTGGTCTAAATTTTGTAGAGCCAGCTTTACTTTTCCTCTTTCCTTGATAACATTAGAGACTTATGAAAGTAGCATCTATTATATTTTGGTTTCAAAATTATCTTTCAAGTTCAGTAATATATCTATCAGTAATGTTTTATAACACATTTATTATGTCTTTCTAATAACAGATACTGTAAAGAGAACATTAACAGACATTATGAAGCTAACTTTTAAGCAATTTTAGAATTTCAAAATTATACTTTTTGCCAGAGAGGCTTATAAAGTTACATGACTTTGTCTTTTGCATTATTTAATTATTATTTGAGTTATTTATGTTTTATTCATGTGAGTTATTGTAGTTTATAATGTAGTAACCAATCAATATCTAATTTGATTTAATGCTCATTTTCACAAGATGCAACTGGTACTTGACACTCCCTTGGTAACCAAGAGCCAGAGACTGGATAGCCCAGGGACCTAGAGTAAAACCAAATACTGCTGCTCCCTCACTCCCAAAATGACTTCTAATACCATTCTACTGCACACCTAGATCATTTCCTTGCTACACCGTCATCAGAGAAGCTTCCTTCTGCGGCTGATGGAAGCAAAACTTGAGACTCACAGACAGTATGAATAAAACAACAGACATGAAACACCTAACCCATACTGTGTTGTCTCCATCAAATCCATCATTCCCTTGGAACTCAGGAAACCCAGAGGAAGAGGAGGCAGTAAAAGCCATAGAATATGAAATCAAGGAAACAGGGCTCTCTAAATCAACATTATCAAAGCTTATATGCACTCACAGAGACTGAGGAGGCATGTCCAGGGTCTGCAAGGTTCTAGACCACGTTCTCTGCATATATATATATATATATATATATATATATATATATATATTATGGCTTCTAGTTCAGTGTTTTTATGAGGCTCCTGATGAGTGCTAGAACAAGCAAGTCTCTGATTATTGTACCTTCCCATAGAAAAAAATTTAAGGAAGATTACAACACCATATATCTTTATGACTCTAGTTTCTCAATAAGCCATGAACAGAGGAAACCGACTATTGTCAATCTAATACATTTTTCTTGATTGAAAAGTTACATTTTATATGGCTGGCAAAAGCTTACTAAGTGATTTGAAGTTGATTTCAACTAAGCTTGTTTGAGTATCCAGTTACACCCAAAATCCATTTCCCATACTACTGCTTCATGAGCACACGAGATGTTTTACACCTGTTCTCACAGCAAGACCAGCCATGTGCATAGTAAGTCAAGGCCACAGATTCCCATCACATGCACTGTTCCAAATATAAACACCCATGAGTGTCCTCAACTGTAAAGTGATCCTATTTGAAAAGGAGAACTTCAAAAACAGTAAATGGCTCTTGTATTCTCTGCTGGGAATTCTCTTCATGCTAGCTGGGGTTTCTGAGAACACCAACACACACTACAGCTGTTCTCATCTCTTAAAATAGCACAGATCGAACATTCAATCTTTCTGTTGCCCACTTAGACTTTGATTACTCGTTTATGTTCACACACGCGCATGTGAACACACACACACACGCACACGCACACACACACTCATACTCAGAGAAATGAGAGGAAGATTTTAATCAGTCTGAATTTCTCATAATGTAATACAAATCATGTGAACACAAAAGAAATCAATCCTTTTACACAGAGAAATCTAGGAGGGAAAAAAAGTGTTGTAGGTATTGAAAATAACAATATCAGATCAGTCAAATTAAAAAGAAAGTATTGTACTTAAAATATGGCCCTTCATAGTAACTCTAATTTAAGTAGATATGCTTTAGTAATGAATTTAGTGACTATTCATGTTGAGGGATAGTTACATTTCTAATTCTGGTGTTATATTTAGCCATTTACTGAGGCTCTGTAGAGGACATGAACTCAACACTTAGAATAACCATGGCTCCCCAAGAGCTGTCACATGCTCAGTGTTTGTAAGTAACCTACTTTATTTACTAGATACGGGCAGTGTCACCTCTCATATGTAAAAATATTCATCTGCTGAAGTTAGGGCAGCAGGGTGCTCTACACCCAGAGGAAATTCATGGTCTGTTGTCTTCCTTCCCTGTATATTAGGAAAATCATTGAGGAATATTTTCAAGCTATAATTTCCAAATCTAAACCAGAATGGCTACAAAATTAACATACTTTATGCTTAGTGGGTCCCTATTTAACCCCTTTACTGTGTTTAAAGGGAAGAAAACCACATATGAATAAGCTCAGTTTGATTTTGTATGTTTCCACAAAATAACATGCTTCATCTTGAAATCAATTTGGGTTTGTCTGTCTGCCATCTAAGCAAGCCTGTGGACGTGATGACGGACAACAGCAAAGCATATTCTAACAGAGTAGAGGGGCTAAGCTTATCCTCTATAATCCCTTTATTTACCTTCTGCCAGGGTTGAAACCATCAGTAAGTCACTTAGCCATTGGGAAACTCATTTTTTCACCTGTGTTGGTTTTGCTGTCCTTTAACACCTTTAACACAGACCCTGCATTCAATGAGTACAATGTTTGTGTGTGTGTGTGTGTGTGTGTGTGTGTGTGTGTGTGTGTGTGTGTGTGAATGAGAGAGAGAGAGAGAGAGAGAGAGAGAGAGAGAGAGAGAGACAGACAGACAGACAGACAGACAGACAGACAGACAGAAAGACAGACAGACAAAGATTGTCTGGTAACCGAATTCATCAGCTCCCTTCTAACAGCATGGCCGGTGTGTGTGTGCGCACGCGTGTGCGCGTGTGGTGTTTCTCGGTGTGTGCATGCTGTGTGTGCATGCAGGAACTGTCAGAGACCTGCTGCTTGGGCCCTCAGAACGACCCTGAGAGAGTGCTCCACATGCTTTTCTGTAATCACCATACACCTGGGAAAACTTCTCTGAGGCCAACTGAAAAATGACTCTGCCATGACTGTGCTTATTGCCACTGCCTTCTCACAGCTCATTCCTGTTTGTGTCATTTCAGATGCCATCTGAAGAATTTTCCAACACCATCAACTCAGAGGCTGAAACACAACATAGAACTGAAGTATTTACCACTGTATACACATCTGGTATTTTGGAATTGTTAAAGGAAAATGACAGTGTAAAGATGTTTTCTTGCTTTTTATCATCCTGGATATTAGATTTCTATTTGACATAAGAACTTAGCGGTAAAGTAGATGTTGAATTCATGGGAGAGAAAACAGGGGATTTTGCTTTTATAACATTACAGAGAAAACACACAATTTATTGTATTTTTCTCTCTTTTACAGAAATTCAAATTTTATGAATGATTGAATAGGTATAAATTGTTGTCTGGATCTGTTGCAAATGATGCAATGTTTTATATTCATGGTTAATTACTTTTCTTACATTTGGGGGGTTGACTATAATTAATGTGTATGAGTTTAGTCTTAACTGCCAAACTTCACAATCTCCTTTATTCATATACAAGGCAACGCTTCCTTTCTTGTCTGTGTTACTTTGCATGTTCCTATGATTACTATATATACCTGACGATTTCATTGTTATTAATGATTTTTAATGGTAGTGATTATAACCAGTTAATCACTCTGCTCCTAAAGTTACTGTGAAGACCAAAGGTAATTTTTTATTAAAATATAATTCATGTTTCTAATGGAAAACTTGAACTACTTGAGAAAATTCCAACCTAAATGTAAATATTTAAATACATAAAATCATTAAGTATCTATTTTTACTTGTTATATTATAGTAGAAAGTTTCTCTCTATTTTATACAGTATAGAATTGTAAATTGCATTTACTGGCAGCAAATAATTAAAAGATACTAAAGTGGTAATAAAAACAATTTGAACATATTATCACATTAAGCTAAGTATCTACTTTTAATATACCGAAAAATGACTATTTAAATAAATCATATTTATAGCAAGTGTTTCAATTCCATATCTCTTCCTTCTCCAAATATACTCTGTTTGGCTATTTTACTACTATATAGATATGAAGATATACTAATTATTAATTAGTCTCAAAAAAGAAATTATTCATATATAATATTATGTTGCTTCATACTATAAATGTCAGGAGTTTATGGTCAGTGACATGGTTAAGCAGGTTGAAATATTTGTCAGGCTTTGTCCCCCAACAAGCTTGCACACACACACACACACACACACGGGGGGGGGGGGAATCCATATATGCATAGTAAAAATAATAGAGAAAATGTTATTCAAAACAGTTCAAAAATAATATTACCTAACTTTTTTTTAAGAAACAGAAAATACTAAGCCAGTCAGGCCTGCTGTTCCTGTGTCCTCATTCCTTACCAAAAAATTTACTTTGGTAAAATTATTCAGTTGAACATTTTTATCATAGATTTCTACACATGACTTCTATTTCACTGTCTTTTTTTCTACTTTTACTCACTGTTCATGTCAATAAAGTAAAATAATATTTTCTGTCATACACTCCAAAATGTGTATTCTATTCACACTTCAGTCAGAGTTTTGAGTTTTATAACAAATAAACAAACAAAAATTTTGTCATTCATAGCTCAAATAATTACCACTTGAATAGTGAAATACACACATGTCCATATTTTGGCAATCCATAGCCCTGAACCTTGGGCCTCTCATATGCTAAGAAAGAGCTTTCCTATTGAGGCCCATACCAAGTCTTCATAATTAGTTTTAATTATTCATAATTACTTTTATTCTCAATAGGTAACAGCCATGTGATTGACAAATATATTTGTATTATTTTAGAATGGATAATGAAATATCACATGGATATCCAATCCTTATGTTTGTATTTAAGCAAATTTAATAGGTTTTAGTTAATCCTTAGACGACAGAGTACAAGGGAAGAGTCAACTGAATGTGTTGCAACATAAATCTCACTATAAAAGAAAGACCAGTGGAGAATCATATATATTTTTTTCAAATTCTGTGTCTTGAATTTATAAGTTGAGATGTATTTGGCTTGCTGAATTTCTTTTCTGTACTCTAGTAAATCATTTAACTCATGGACATGGTCCTTACTGACATAGCAATTCAGGAAATATTGACTGTATTTCAAAAGAGAAGCTGAACAAGTAGTCATAATATTTAATCCCTTTGCTGCTATTATTTACAAAACAATATGTCAACAATCAGATTCCTGTTAAATTCTGTTTGTACTTACTACACAAAATTGGCACTTTGATTTAAGGCCTGTTGTCCCTTATCAGCAACTAAAAGGCGGGAATGTCAAGTCCAAAAGAAACTCAGGACAAAGTCAGGCTTTGGTGGCCCACGCCTCCTTTAATTCCGTATTCAGTAAACAGAGGAAAATGGATCTCTGAATTTGAACCCAGTCTGGTATATTGAGTGAGTTTAGAACAGCCAGAGCTACACTGAGAAATCCTGTCTCAAAAAAAAAAAAAAAAGAAAAAAGAAAAAAAAGGAAGAAAGAAAGAAAAGAAAAGAAAAAGTGAAGGAGAGAGAGACAGAGACAGAGGAATAGAAAGAAAAAACAAGGAAACTTGGCACAAATGACCAATTGGTCTAATCCTAACTAGCTACCTAAATGCTTACGCTGGCCTCAGGGTCACTCAGTACCAGTGGCTCCTCTCAGCTTGTCTCACTCAGCACCCCCCAACCCTAAACTTCTCCTGCTCCTAAGCTTCTCTTCCCCAGCTTTCCCTTCCTGTACAGCCCTGCCACTTAGTCCTTGCTCCATGCTAGTCTTCTTCTCTATTATTACCCAGACCTCCTTTTTCGCTTTCCCCTCTCTCTCTCTCCTTCTCACCTCTCATCTCAGTCTACTGGCCATGTTTAGTCTATTCCTTATTCTCCTTACTCTTAACTCCTCTGAATGACCCTGATTAGTCATGGTAATCACTGCTACCACAGCCTAGGCACATATTCCTGCAGGTTCTATTTCATTATCTCACACAGATTTCAAACTGCTTAAACTCAATATGAGTTGAGAGAACAAAGTGGCAACACATCAAATTGTTTGCTAAATATTGTATTATATGAAGGCTGCTCTGATAAGAGGCGATTGTTAAAAGACAGAGGTACATTAGAGTTAGCCAAAAACATCAAAGGCAAGCCAGTTCTCTTCCATATATCCCAGATAATGTGCACTAATGGTAAGATTTATTGGGATCCAGACTTGGGCAGATGCGTGATTAACAGACACAAAAGCTACACACAAACCTAAATGTTCCCATGTAGATGCTTCTACAGTGTGCAATATACACCAGATCTCTTGAAGAACAATCAGAGGGAAACTTGTAAGAGACACCTTAGAGAGTAATGAGCTCATATAAATGCTTAAAGGCTAACTCTCCATCTCCCTGTCACTGTTGATTCTTAACCACCCAAGTGTATAAGGAATAGATGAAGATATATGAGGTGGAGAATCTAAAAGAAACTACTATGTGCAAAATGTGTGTAGACAGTTGTATCTACTATTGTATGTTTTTGTTTTTTATATATACTGAAATACAAACATCACTTATATAATAGATTTCTTCTAACATTGCGTATAAACATGACACAACTATATATTACTTAGCACAGAAACTGCTGCATTGTTAGTGTTAAATAAATGCTAATTACTCTTTTAATTTTCTATAGTTCATTGAAGACATATAAAACTGATTCATTTAATCAGAGTTCATAGTTGAATTCTAAAGTGCATATTGTCTACCTTTTTTTTCTAGTTATTCATTACATTTGTTAACAAGGACTTCTTGACAGAGTTGTTGCCAAATTTTGTTCTAGAACCAGAAAAATAATTTCCAATCCTAACTTTTCTACCTTAGGGTAAAAGACTTGACAACAGTCAAAATAGTTCCATTCCTTCTCAAAAATAGAGCTCTCATTTATGGAAAGATGGACATCATTTTATGTTAGACAAGATGAAATGACACAAGCTGGTGAATGATTGAAAATATCTCCAGACACTATAGCAATCATTCAGGTCAACACCTTGTCTGTGTTCAGAGAATTTCTAAACAACATTAGAGTGTAATTCTTGTATTAGGTTGGTATTGCCCTTGTAACAGACATCACAATATTACCACAAACAAAAAGCATTGAAACAACACATATACATAATCTTTTTTAAAATTTTTATTATTATAATTTATTCACATCACATCCCAATTGTAATCAACTATCTCCTATCTTCATGTTCCTACCCTCCCTCCCTTTTCCATTCTTTTCCCCTCTCCATGATCTTTGATAGGTGGGCTCCTCTACTGTCTGACCACAGTCAGTCCTCTGTGCTCCCACAAGACCCCTCCACTAAAAGGCAGTAATCTAATTGAGGACACCAGAGTTCATGTCAGAGGCAGTGGTACTCCACCCCCATGTGGAGAATGAACTGTCCATTGGCTACATCTGATCAGGGATTCTAAGTCCTCTGCTTGCCATGTCCTTGGTGAGTACATTAGTTTGTGCATTCCCCCAAGGTCCAGATCCACCAGCCTTGATAGTCTTGACAATCATGGCCCCCTGCCCTTTCCATCCACCAACTCTTGTACACAATTCACAGCCATATATATATATATATATATATATATATATATTTACTACTGAGAATTGTATATATATATATATATATATATATATATTCTGAAGATCACAATTCCTGAATGAGTCTCATTGGGTTACACAAAAATATCCTCAGGAATTATCCCTTATATTTCTATAGAGGATAGTTTAGTGACTTGCCTTTTCAAGTTGCCAGTATTTCTTGGCCCATAGCCACTTTACGCATCTTCAGAGCCTATAAGACTTGCCAGACCCCGCTCTTTCTCTCCTCTTTGTTCTTGTTGTTGGTGTCCCTCTCCACTCATAAGGTCCCTTCTTATAACTATTTGGCATACCCATGTACTCCAGAGATAGCTTGCTATTTTAAAGTTGGCTCTTTGGCAAACATTTCCATCTAAAATTTTAATTCTCCTCTGTCATACCATGGGTCATAGATTCCAGTGACTGGAAGTAAATACCTTGGGGAGACATTATTTTAACTAAACATTTCAAGTGGTTATTTGGAGCAATGTTTATGTATTTTTTCATATAATTCATATACTTTAAAACTATACATATGTATTTTATGAAGAGTAACACATTAAGAAATATTGAGATGGAATTATTATATAATATTATAAATTAATATATTGATGTATTTCATATTATAATATTGAATTATGTTATATAATGATTATATGCTATATTTTCTATATCATGTAAGGGTCAGAAAAATAAAAACACAATATTGTGGTGTTAAAAAGAAAACTGAAAGACAAAAACAATGGAAACAGAAGTATGAGGGTATTGAGCACAGGGAATCTGATGCTCTTAGGAAGATGAGGAAGGATATTGTGTGAAAAGGATTGTACCATCATTGAATAGTAGCATTTGACTCCTCTGTGCAGACGATATCATTGCAGGCAACATCAGGATAGGAAGACAAATTTGAAGGCTATTTTCCTAATACAGGTGAGAAATAGTAGGAAGTGGAGCAAGAGGGCTGTGGCAGGATCGGGAAAGAGAGATGTGGGGATCTAGACACTAAAAGTGGAAAAAAATTTTTCAAAAGATGATAACATTTTTTATCAAGAGTAAATGACATTATAGTTCACATTTCCATAAGTGGATTAAAATACAGACCAATCCTATAAAGAGGAGGTAGCAAGATCTCCAGCTTTGGACATGTTAGACTACAGATACATTTTGATGACGAGACAATAGTAACTATTCTTAAGCCCTACTCTTTCTGGTTTCATTTAATTGGCATGCTTCTTAACCTCTCTTGAAGGTTGGTGTGGCCCTTTGACTAGTTACAGCTTCAGGAAGATGGAAGTCGGCGATGCTCCTGAGCCCAGTATGTACCCACAAGAGAGTCAGATGGAGCTCTTCTGCACTGTGTCTGACCTCTACATCTATATGTCTAGGACAACACAGGTACCCCGCCAACCTTGATCAGACAAAAGATACAGATTAACTGACACACGTTTACACCACTATTGCTTGGAATGCTTGTTAACTAGTTTAGCTTGTGTCTTCACTAAATATAACTCCTAACAGAAAGTTTTTTAATATACAGCTGACTCTGATCTGAGGTTTATCCAAAGATAGCCTGGGAATTCTTGGCATTGAGGTAAAATTTGATGAATAAGGCTGGAGGGACTACATACGTCTGTGTATTTTCTTCAAATACAAATTAATTTTCTTCACATTTATTGTCTCATGGTAATATATTAAATTGAATATTTTTTCTTTAAACTTTAATGAATAGAATTATAATTTTAGGCTACATAAAAAATGGAGGTATATCAAAGATCACATAGTAGAGAGCTGGGAAGAGTGTGATAATGTTGTTTGGTCCAACAATATTTAGGTTTTACATCAAATTGTATCTTTTTTAATTACTGGCTTATCTCTCAGAATGTATAGAATCTCACAACTCTCCATGGTTTTATAAACCACTCAAACTCAGAAATGAAGTCACCTGTCATGTCTTATCATTATTGGTAGATTATGTTTAAGTATTCTTCCAGGCAGTATTTTTTTTTTAATTCATGAAGTTGTACTTGGGGAAGTTTGTTTAGTAACTGTGCTGCATCCCCAGCAACTTTATAAGGAATTTTAAAGGCTGAAGTATGTTCATCATCTCTTCTCGATAGTTGTGGTTTTACAGGAAGTTTGCATACCTTCCACAAATATTGGTGTCTCATATGCAAAATAAGGAGAGAGTTACAGTTTGCCAGTCTTGCCATTGGGAATTTAATTCCCATGCCTCAGCAAGCCATCAGTGGTTAATGACAGCTTGGCTATTGACTACAGGAATAAACATTTCAGGAAATCATAATTACAATGACACTTTGCCTTAGAATTTATGTTACATAATTAGTTAATTTTCTTGGTATCAATGCATCTTTCAAAAAACCTGTTATCTTGGGACTATAAACGAGACATGCCCTTGGTTCATTTTCTTCCTGTGGCAACATACCCCATAATGAAGAAATATTAAATAGATTTTCTCCTTGTTATTATACTTGGGATTTCAAATCTATTGAGGAATTTTTGTTCACCAAACCTTATTTAATAAAGACCTTCAATAATCCACTGTGGGGAGAATCAATATAATTAAATAAAATCAAGGATGTAGCTTATTGTATATCAACGTGCATGCACCAAATGCGTATGAATACACTTTATTGAGTCATGAATCTGAACATGAACAGAATCAGACTGTCCCGAGATCCGCCCGGCATTTTATGAAACCTATTATTCTTATCTGACATCATTGCTGTATAACAGACCATAGTGACATTTGATTACATTCCGTTTTATTATTGCTTTGTAGCGAATTGTTCACACCAATAAGTGATAAAAATGCAGAGGCAATTGCAGCGCCATCACAATGTCCATTCATCTTTCGTTATGGTGGTAATGTCCTGAACACACAGAAAACATTGGTCTGTTCTCTTTATTCAGATCACAATGAAAAGATTACAGGACAAGGAGATAATTAATGGATCATACAATTCAGGAAAGACTATGCTTCTAACCTAAAAATGCATGTTTTAACATATTCAACAGCAACTATATTATATTATTTTATATAACTTATATTCAACAACAAATATAAGGTTTTATGATTCATAGTTTACTCAAAACCAAACATATTTTTTTATGTTGGACACTAATATTTGCACATGCCAATTATGTTACCATAGTTACCTGCAATAAATATGTACCCGTTGTTTTCAAACTACAACTTTTCTACCAAATTTCAGTGTAGATTTTGCATAGACTATGGGAATTCAACATTTTTGTCCCATGTGCAAAATTTCTTTAATATTATTATTTTTGCAAGATTATCATTATATTCTATATGTCTACATGTGTGTCTGTGTGTCAGTGTTTGCATTAATATGTGTATTCCTTACTCCATTCTAATACTATATAGCCAAAGATAACAAAATGGTAAAAATAATTAAATTTATTTCCTAATTAATATATCTTCTAAATTCTGGTTGAAGCTTTATATTAACTAATTACAGCAAATACAAAGAGTTTATTGGAGATGTTTTTATTGTGTTTAAATCTACTTTCCCATGAGGTTATAAATATTTTGTCCTTAAAAACAAGTTATCTCACAATACTGTAATTTCATATGTGTGGTCAAATTTTCTCATTATTCATACATTAATAATAACACTAACCACACATAACATATACATTTTAAACTATTTGCATGAGGGAGAGACATCTGTATATAATGTCATTCCATCTTCTTTTCAAAGAAAACTCCTTTACACCAAGTAATGCCACTGTACTCTTTTATTTCATCCATAGTTGGCAAAACCAAATAACACTATTCAAGTGGAATGATTCAATGGTAGTAACCATCAACCCTGTTTGGGAACATAACAGCTTGCAATTTTAGTGTTTATGCTACCAAAGTTTATTTATTTCTCTATAGCTTTTCAACTATTGTTTTTCAGTAGAAAACAGCTCTCTAATTTATATAGGTCCTCAGACAGCTATCTGTTATTCCCAAACAATACTTTATATAATTCAGAATAAAATTTTAATTTAAAGAACTTAATTTTTGTTCAAAACTAAGTTTAATAATCTCTGAAAGGATTAACATCTCCATGTGTCCATTGCTCATAATCTTATCAACGCTTTCCTAAATGATTTTAAATATCAAACCCTATATAATTTTTATTGCTGCCAATGAAAATGGAAAGTAGCCTTGGGTGGGGAGGTAGGTAAGGACAATGACAGAAAAAATGGGTAAAGACAAAATGAGGCAGTAGAAAACATTCTAAGACAATACTGAATTATTTCATTCTAACATCATGTGCAGTGACAATAGTAAAGCCAAACCAAGAACTATGCATGTGGTGGTCCCATTTTAGTGAAAAAACTGTTAGAAATTCAGATGAAAATACTCATCACTGGGTTAATTGACTGATGAGTTCAGCAGCCTCATGAGCCAATTGCCCCTCAGTTGTACTGCTAGCTCCAAACCATAATGTTGTCTTAGCTACTTTAAGCAGTGATTTGGTATGGCAACTCTCATATATGGGCCTTTTCCCTTCTGTGCAAAAATAAGAAAAATAAGCACTTAAATTAACTTTAATATCACCAAGTGTATCAGTTAGGAAATATGATCAAACACAGAATTAGCCTTGATATCAAACATTAAGTTAAACATCTTTAAATAACAGAGTAAGTCAAATAAAATGATTACTGAGACATAATTTAACATAGAAAGTAACAAAGATATTTCATCATGCAAATAAGTAAAAGAAGTGAAACGCATAAAACTAAGAAAAATAACCCAGTAGGTCAATGATTAAAAACAAAACAAAAAACAAAAACTTGCAGTAACACTAAGAAAACTGAAACATTTTAAGAGGACCCTGATAGCTCATGTTGAAAATCACTAATGACCACCATATCCAGAAAGGAAAAACAAGCTGGACGGTGGTGGTGCATGCCTTTAATCCCAGCACTTGGGAGGCAGAGGCAAGCGGATCGCTGTGAGTTCTAGGCCAGCCTGTTCTACAAAGTGCATCCAGGATAGTCAAGGCTACACAGAAACCTTGTCTAAAACAAACAAATAAACAAACAAACCAGAAAGGGAAAACAGAAGCAAGTAATACACCAGAGGGTAAATCAAGGTAGAAATGTAAGCCACATGTAAAAATGCATGTTTGAAAAGGAAATTTTACATAACATTTATTTTATATACAAGAATGACACATTTTATTGGCAGTAGGAGATGCATAAGAGAACTTATTTTATATTTTTGTGTACATTTGTTATTAAATAAATGAAAATCTGAGCTTGTTATCTCCATAAAAGAGGTATAATTCTCAAGATATGTATTCATGTAAAACAATAAAAACTCGCATATGTTCTAGTTTTTCAGGTATACATAACTATAATCACATATACATAATAAAATGAACAAAATTTAAAATATGTTTCCTTATTTTAAGTATTATCACTTCTCATTTATAATATTGTCACAGCCATTTTGTATGAAGCTAAAATAGGGGAGTTGATAAATGTGGGATTAATTTTTGTAAAAGATAATGAATATAGGTCTCATTTTACTTTTCTGTATGTGTTCCATCCATTTCTCCAAGCACTATTTGTTAAAGATAGTGTATTTTGATTTGCACTTCCCTAAGGACTAATTACCTTGAGCATTTCTTTAAGTGCTTCTCAGCGATTAGAAATTCCCTGTTGAGAATTCTCGGTTTATCCATGTACTCCATTTTTACTCAGATTATTTGCTTTGTTTGTGTTAAATTTTTTTAGTTCTTTTTATATTTTGGATTTTAGCCCTCTGTCTTATGTACGGCTGGTGAAAATCTTTTCCCAATCTTCAGGCAGCTGTTTTGTTCTATAGACAGTGCCCTTTGCATTAAAGAAACTTTTCAGTTTCGTGAAGTCCCATTTATTAACTCTGAGATTCCATCTAACACCCATCAGAAAGGCTTTAGTGACAGCACATGCTGACAAGAATATAGAACAATGGGAACACTCATCCATTGCTGGTGGGAGTGCAAACTTGTATAACCACTTCAGAGATCAACCTGGTATTTTCTCAGAAAATTGAGAATAGGGCTACCTCCAGAACCATTTATATTTCTCCTAGGCATATACCCAAAAATGTTCTACCATACCACAAGGACATTTGCTCAACAAAGTTCACAGCAGATTCATTCCTAACAGCCAGAAACTGGAAACAAGCTAGATGTCCCTCAACCACAGAATGGATTAAAAAAAACACACAATTACACAATGGAATACTACTCAGGTTTTAAAAACAAGGAAATCATGAAATTTGCAGGCAAATGGAACTAGAAGATACCATTCTGAGTAAGGTAACTGAGACCCAGAATGACACATATGGTATGTTATAAGTGGATGTTAGCCATATAGTACAGGATAACCATATTGCAACCCACAGACCCAAAGAAGCTAAGTAAGAAGAAGTCCCTAAGGAGGGATGCTTGAATTTCTCTCAGAAGGGGTAATAAAATAGACATTGGAAGTAGATGGAGAGGGAACTGGATGGGAGACAGAGTGGTGAGGGAATCAAAAATGGAGTTCAGGTGTGAAAAGAGGTGAGGTGGGAGCTGAGAGGGCTAGTAAAGAGAGGGGAAAACCAATGGGGATCGTCTCTGGGACAAGCTGACAACCTGCTCCTGGGAGGATATGGGGGATGCTAGCTGAGATTCTTAGCATCAGGGGACATTGAGACTGAAGTGGCCACCTCTTATATCCAGGCAGGAATTCCAATAGAATGAGGTGGTACCAACCCACCCCCAAATTCTTTGACCCAAAATTTACCCTGCCTACAACATGCACATGGACAAAGATGGAGCAATGATTGAGGGCCAAACAATGAGTGGCCCAACATGAGCCACATCTCATGTTAGATAGCCAACCCCTGACAATATTAATGACTCTCTGCTATGCTTGCAGAAAGGAGCATAGTGTTAATGACCCCTTAGGGGCTTCACCCAGCAGTGGATCAAAACAGAGGCTGAGAGTCATGGCTAAACATTAGGCAGAACGCTAGGAATCTTGTGGAACACTTGGAGGAAGGAAGGATAGAGGGACCTGGAGGGGACAAGAATTCCACAAGAAGACCAATAGATTCAACAAACCTAAGCTCATGGGGCCTCACAGAGACTAAACCCCCAACAAAAGAGCATGCATGGACTGGACCTTTGCTCCCTACACATATGTACCTGACAGGCAGCTTGGTCTTTATGTGAGCCCCCTAGCAATTAGAGGGGAGCTGTCTCTGACATGGACTGTGGATCCTTTTCCTCTGGTGGGCTGCCTTGTCTTTCCTCAGTGGAAGAGGTTTCAGTTAGTCCTGATGCAACTTGATGTGTTTGGGTGGGTTGGTGTAAGGTTGTAAGGTGCGCTGTTTCTGGGAGAAGGGCATAGGTAAGGGGGGAAGAAGTAGGAAGGTAGGACTGGGAGGTGAGGAGGGAAGGGGCTGCAATCTGAATATATATATATATATATATATATATATATACATATATATATATATATATATATATATATATATATATATTTCCCCTCAAGATTATTTGGCTAATCTTATTTGTCTATTGTCCTTATAAGGTTTTGTATGTTCTATTTTTTTTCAGTGAAAAATATTGTCCTGGTTATAATTCGTATTGCTTTACTTGATTTTGTAGAATAGTCATTATCACAATAATAAGCCTATCAATGCATAATAATGGAGGGTTTCCTCCCATTTTCTAGAGGTTTCCTTAATTTTTCTTCTGAGATTTTGAGTTATTGTGTAATGCATGTAGCTCAGATCTCACTGTTCATCACAAAAGCTTCTCATTGCAGCATACACAGACCCCATAACAGAAAAGCATAACTGGTAAAAATGCAGGTCAGACATGATTATCAGGTGCTTAGACTCATTGGCTACATCTACAACACAAGTCCTGCATCCAAGTCATCAGAGGAGAAGGAGCTGAAGAACATAAGGCATACCATAACAGGATGGCTTCCTCAACAAGACGGAAACAGTAAAATCATAAATGGCCATGGTAACATAAAAAAGACAAATATCACTAGACTCCATTCCCCATTTATAAGAACTTCACTCTTTCCACATAGATAATTAATGCATCAATATTACTATCAATTTCTAAATTACTGACTTCTGATAATTACATAAGAGAAGTCCTTAGATGGCTAATAATTTACTTTTCCAACTTAGATTACTTTATTTTCTTAGAGTAATTATTATTACCCTCAACATCATTCTTAAAAATTCAAACTAACATTTTATTGTACATTAGATTAAGTTTTTGTTATTAAATAGCATATTCCAGATAAACTAACAGAAATTGGTGGTAGAGATTTATATAAAATGTACTATTATTTAAGAACTTTGATCAAAAAATGCATATCCACAGAAATTTATCAATTATGTGTACATGTCTAAACTTCTGTGAATTTATTAATATATTTTGTCTATCTTTAGTAATAATCATAGAAATTACAGTAACAGTAACATGAAAATTCATTCTGTTATTTCAAAATATATTCTAAATTCCAAAACTTGCCTAGAGTATTTTGAAACATTCACTTATTAGCTTGCAATGCTCAAGGGTTTTTAAGCTAAAGTGTGAAGAAGTTATAAACAAGGTGTTAGGACTAAACTAAATTCTTGACACATTATTTGATTATATAATTCCATTCATTAATTATTCAAATGCAATCAAATTATCATCTTAGACAATCTTCACTAAATTTAAAATGTCTTAGGTGAAATGTTTCTCAATTAAAAAATAAACAATTTTTATGCCAGTGAATGAAAAAATAATCCTAAGGCTCACATTACTACTTTAATTTAGTCCACTGATTTTTATAAGAAGAAAACAAATGAAGAGCTTTGAAAATTATGTTATACAAAATAAACCCAACATGTTTTTTCCCCAGGAAGCAGTTAGTAGCAGTAGGGAGTAAATCAAATATTAGCAAAAGTACATAGCAAGGTAATTTTATTCAGAACTTGGATGCACATGAGTTTGTTTAACCATTTTGTGGAGAAATATGGGAACATCGCTGACTATTTAAAGCATCTATGCATCCAAGAAGCCTCACAGAATATTTGGCAGTAAGGAGATTGACAGTACATATTCTTTTGTTGAAAGTACTGATAATAAGTTGATACTATGCTTCATAAATTTTATAAAATATATACTGATCAATGAAACCAGGATATTTTATTTGTGTTTAATATTAAAGAACTGCCAAGCCCTGTTTGTGAAATAACATGACACAGATTTAGAAGCATGGTTTCAGTTAGTGACTCTAAGGAAGAACATAAAATTGGGTAAGGCCTGGCCTTAACTAGCAGGAAAATTGTACATGCAAAAATCATTTCTAAATCTTCTTTTTGGAGAGACCAAGATATAAGATTAATAAAACCGAGCTAAAGTATTCTCAGAGGATATGGTACTAATGGATGACTTTGTAAAATTAACCTATTTTCTATGTATCTTCTCCTTTAAGAAGTTGGAATCACTATTGAATCTGATATGAATATTTTTACAATAATAATAACAGAAAACAATTATTTCATATTATCTGCAAAATGAACATTATTTCTTCCTGTATGTATTACACAAAATACGCATGGTGGGCTATGCTACAAGGATATAGATCTAGGCTAAATTTCCCTGGCATTGGAGAATTTATGCAGTAAAAAAGGAATAGAGTAGAAAAATATCCTTATATTGCTTACACATAATGGGCACTGCCAGCTCTCTTGGAGATTTCTAACCTTTATGGCATTGACAACAGATGAAGAATCAGAGCTTTGTTGTCAGTATTTATTTCCTTTATGTCAACTTCTAACAGAACCGAGGATTGAAATAAAGATAATATACACTCCTATTCTGTCTTATAAACCAGAACCACTGAACAACGTCTAGCATTTTGGATATTATAACATGACACTGTAATCTGCAAGGTTCACAGTTGAAAATTCTGTGATCTAGCTTTAAAAATCTCATAATGCTTTAAGTAATGTCACAATGCTGCTATGTATAGAGCTTCCCCACAGCTCTCCTTGGCCACACAAAGCCCACAAGCAATTTTCTGGGTATGCCTATAGGCCTTTTAATCGTAGCCATATTACTTATTTATGGGCACAGGGTGAAAAATAATGGACCGTGGAGTCGTCTCAGTGGATAAGTGCAGTTCTGAGTTCAGATTCCTAATTCTCACAGTAAAAGGTCTGTGTGGTCAGGACAATCTTGGGTCATAGACAGGAAGAACAACAGGCCTTGCTGACCGACTAGCCTAGGTGTAAAACAGTGAACTCCACATTTAATGAAAAATCCTGTGTGTATTAAGTTTTAAAAAAACACACACATTTTAGGCTTAACAGAAGAAAATACCTGCTATCCCCCTCTGAACTCACCAGGCATACCCATGAATGTTCACAATCCTCTATGCGGTGCACACATGCATACACCATATACAACATACATGTGTCTAAACACACACAACCCAAAAAATGGCCCCCAGTATACACAGAACTGAACGAAGAAGTAAATATAAGAAATCTTCATAAAGAACAACAGATGCAAACTACCTGAATCTAATTTTAGACGATATTTGATTGAGTTAAAGGCTTCTGACTGGAAAACAAAGTACTACAGATAACGAAACTGGGCGTTTATTTAAGTTACACTATAACAAAGTGGCTGAGATGGTGACGTTATTACAGCCTAGAGAGGGAGAAAAGCAAGCCTTTCCTTCCATGGGCCAACGGGGCATTTAAAAGAGAAAATGGGGCTCCATGGTCATGTGACAATGAAATAATTAGTGAAGAAACTGTTTTTGGTTTTTTTTGTTTTGTCTTAGGTTTTAACCTAGTGGACCTGAGGATATCACGGTGAAATCTCCAGATGACAACGAGTGACACTGTCACTTCTCACTTGTAGGAAAGCATCATGCTCCAGCAGAGTGCATCTGACCCACGTCTGTGTGCTCTTCCTCTTTGGATAAGCTGTACACTCAATATGTTTTTCTATATGGCTCCTGTCTTTGACAGCTTTCTATGAAGGCTTACCTATCTAATCACAAGTTTCTCCCAGAGTTGTCTCCCATCACCAGCCTGTAAACAGGAAGATCTCTAGGTCTGGCATAAGGAATGTATACTATGACAATTTGCAGAGTAATGAATATGTTTAACAGTTTGTCTAGAATGGAGAGTCCTGATTATCCTCTCATGAATTCCAAGTTCCCTCAGCCTTATGAAAAAAGGTACATGTGGGAGCAATCAGCTGATATAATCACCCATGCTGACATGTCTGTGTGTCCTACTTAAATACACATCCCTCTGTGAAGAAAAAAAAATGAAATCCACTCATTTCCACTCCTCTATGTAATCTGTCTTCCATTCCCAATCTCCTATTGAAGAGCCTCAAGAAGAGACTCCAGTGATAAAAACCCAATTTCTCAAGGCACTTTTATTATTCAGATAGTTGTAACAAAATTTAGGTTGAGCATACAGTCACTCACAATTTCATAATGCCTCGGCTTAAAATCTGAACCAACCAGAGCATGCTGGGCAATGGTGCCGAACCTCACTACAAGTCAAGATGCTCATTCGAAAAATGTAGCTGACCTGAAACGCCCCAAAATGTTAATGACTTCACAGTGGAATATAAGTTCAAGTATACCTGCCACAATGTGTGAAACTTAATGAGGTATTTTAGTTTACTAACTGAATTTTAACTCAACACTAAAAAACATTTACATCCTATGAATACACTAGTTTTCAGTAGGCTTCAGTTTTTATACAAAAGTCAATAAAATAATCTCTCACAAATTATAGAATTCATATGGTATCTTCAAAGGTAATTCCAAAATCAAGCCAGAGTAATGGAAACAGAATGGAGAGAAGAAATAGAAAATAACTCTAGCAAATGTCCAGGAACACAGAGTCCTCACCTAATCTCATGCTATTTATCCTTTGAGGTTCATGAAATGAAATGGTTTAAAATGGTCACTGGCCACAGAAAGATGATCACTTTTTGTTTTTTAATATAAATATTTAGTTTTAGGTGAGAAGGATGTACTGGGCTCTAATTCCATGCATGATCTCCGGAAAACAGACACCAGTGAGACCCTGGAATAGGACCGAGTCAGGGAGCTCAAGATGTGGACATACTTTCATATGATGTGATGAAGATGTCCATAAACAGTCAAATCAAATGGCCTCAGCCCAGGAGAACCACACTTATTCTGCAAAATCTTCCCATAAAATACGTAACATTTTAAATGTGTGCTAGGCTTTTCTTACTGGGAATTGCATACATAATTATGTCATTTCTCTTAAAAATCGAAGTGCATATGTGTTTAATTGATTAGAAATTTGTTTTAAGCGTGATTCTAAATTAATTCACTGTGGTAGCATCTGGCAAAAGTTACTACTTTTAAAGAATTCAATTGACGCAAGCAGAAAAACACAAACATGCCCGTTTTTGGAGTCACATGATTGGTGATTAATACATTAAAAATTCAGTAAAATATATGCAGATCTGAATCAATCTATTTTGTTTGCTGAACTTCTGAGGGCAGGTAGAGCTTGCACTCAACTCTCATATTGTTCTGTAGGTGATTTCATTTCATAGGTATGATAAGGTTTCTTTGCCAAATACTGTTTTGCATTCATTACTAAAATTCTGCATGTGGCATCCAGTCTAGGCACATGAAGACAATAAGGGAATTAATATTAGCATCTTGTAGTCCAACAGCATGCTGAGAGGCATCACATTTGACTCTGAGATAGTATAGCTCAAAGTAAAATGTAATTAATTCTTCTCATAGAAAAAAATGTAAACTTCCCTTGCCTAACACATAAAAGCAATTTTTGTTACATATACACCAAACTGTATACTTATGTGTATTTTAGGATAGAAATAATATAAAGGCAATTTTAATCGTACATATATATATATTGTCTGTGTGTGTGTGTTATAGTCATCTTCCTGGTCAATGCCATCTTTTCACTTTATGGAAATTAGTTCTATTCCTTTGTGGTGACAAGTCATAAGACTAAACATTTGTTGTATCTATAATTATTTTTCTTTATGCCCTTTATGTCTTATCATTAACCATACTAACTGTGGGGGAAATGGTCTTATTGGCTTGTGTGTACCCTCTGTTTCATAAAAGTAGCAACTTAGAGTGTAGACCTCAGTGATCTCAGGCATCCTAATAGCATAAGCTGAGTGTAAGGACAGAATAAAGCTTATAAAGATGGAAACTAAACAGGAATGGTTTATAACAATGACAAAGCTATAGGTTGCCCAACTGTATGAAAGTCACTAGATAGAATCAAAAGCCTCCTTTTCTTTATTTAGCCATCCTCTGAAACCACATAAGTAAGTGAGACAATGAACTTATTTTCTCCAAATGCATGTCCTTGACGGGGGGGGGGGGGGGGGGATGTTCTAAACACATTCTAAAAAAGTTATTCTTAATGAAAACAAAATCCATATTAAAACACAAACACATGACATTAGGCTTTGAAATAAAATGAAACAGGATATTTATACATAAACTGAAATTCACAGGGCAGGAGGGTGGCACTACTATAGGACACGCTGTAAGGAGATGGTTCTAAAATCATGACTTTTATCTTCCCAGATGTCTGATGAAAGACGTAGCCATACGTAGCTCTAGGAAGAGTGAGAAGACGAAAGGACAGTCACGGACTAGCTGAGACCTTATTGCACCTGTCTATCTTGAACAGTTTTTCATAGTTTAGAATCATATAATTGGGACTCATGTTTAATTTTTGTTAGCTTAATGACAGTCATTAATTCATGGTAACTATCTGCATATTTCAGTAGAATCTTTTCACTTCTGATAACATAGGTGATCATATAGATGATGGGAGTCCTTTGAGAAAAAAATAAATAAAATGACTACATGAAGGAATAAATTATAGTTAGTAGGATTTTGTGACAGGAAAACATTGCACTAATACAAGCAGTTAACATCAGTGAACAACTCCATTAATCTTACATAATGGCTGCCAAACGTGGAGAAAAATGGACCAGACAGCAGAGTGCTGTCTTCATAATAATCCACTTCCCCACATTTTGATGGCATAGAGAAGGAAACTACAGAGCAGAATATGACCCAGGCTTAGATTATCTACAATGCTGGAAGTTTTATGAATACCTTAAATAATCCATTTTCACCATTTTTCTATTTATTTCATGAACAAGAACAAAGCCATGAAAGTTCCTGTATAAAGGATTCTTATGAACGCTGGAGGTGCAGGGAAAAAATGTTGAGGGGGTCTAAAAGGAATTTATTATAGTAAGGTGTCAAAATAAAGAAATAGTGTACATGAAGATAAAGGCCCACTTAAAATTTGTATGAGGAGATCACTGTTACTTCCAGGTATGTGCACCAATATAGCAAAAAGCAAGACATAATTTCCACATTTACTGAGCTTTACTCCAGAGTGGAGTAGAAATACTATAACCAAGGAAATGAAATAAATTGGTAATTACAGGTTATGAGAATTACTAAGAAGACAACAAAATAGCAACTATGCAAGCTTGCTTAAGTGCATACTGGGGGCCTTGGGGTGATGATGAATTTTACTTAGATTATGCGTGGACACAGGGCCAGAGCAAGCTTGTTAGGGATAATTCTTTACATTAAGGTTTAAAGAAATATCAGCCAGTAACAGGGAGAGCAGTAGCTGGAGAGCATTTCAAAGAACAAAGAAAACACAGAAAAATAAATTAATTACTGTGTTCCTGTTTTAAAGACAGTGAATGGTAAAAGAAGAGAAGAAAGTTTGTTGTGAGAACTCATTGAAGAGTATCATGTGTTGCAGACTCTGTGGGATGGATTTTTCTATGAGCTATACAGTGCATGTACTATTGTGTTCAACATCGTGTTCATGTTGAAATTCCCTTCCCCATATTTAGACTTAGTATCTCCTGCCTAGGGGATGGTGCTAGCCCCTGTTGGTCCGTTCACCTAGATTAGATCAAGTAGGCCAAATCAACTATTAAAAATTAGCATAGTTGGGGCTGGAGAGATGGCTCAGAGGTTAAGAGCACCACCTGCTCTTCCAAAGGTCCTGAGTTCAATTCCCAGCAACCACATGGTGGCTCACAACCATCTGTAATGAGATCTGGTGCCCTCTTCTGGCTTACAGGTGTACGTGCAGGCAGAACACTATACATAATAATAAATAAATAAATATTTAAAAAAAAATTAGCATAGTGGACCTAATGACATCAAAGCTGATACTATGCCTGATGTTTAAAATCTCCATACCTTCTCACCCTCTGCTTAGTGGCAGGTACTGTGGCCACGTATTTATATGTTAAAGATCTTTGCAGCTACTTTCAGCGCATACATATTCTGAACCCTGGCTTCACAAATGCAAATGTGCCCTCCACATTTATACAGGACAGTTCATATTTTTTTTCCTATCTTAACATCTCCAAATACAAAGTCTTGAATACCATTCTGCCCTGCCAAAAAAAAAAGGTCTCATTCTCCCATGATAAGTAGCATCAAATAATTTTTCCTGAAAAGGGTAGGCAGTGGAAGGCAGATGTGTATTCTTTTCTGTACTAACGCATTTGGATTGGGTTTTCTGTGCGTTTCTGTAGCCCAAGCTTTAAAGGGAGTATTTCAAGTTTCTCTCCCGAAAGAAACATCACACTATGTTCTGTGTAGCAGCTTTTACTAAATAATATTAGAGGGGGAAAAAGCAGCTTGTTTTCATCAGTCGAATGAGAACAAGGAATCTTTGGCCTCCTGGTGGAGATGCCATGACACACATTAGACATTTTAAATAAATTAATATTTTTTTGAGATTTTAATATAGTCATAAAAATTCTCCCTTTCCTTTTTTCCCTTCAATATAGCAAACATATCCTGCTTTTTTCTTTTTCAAACTCATGGTCACTTTTTCTTTTTTTAATTTAATTTAATTTTTTAAAACTTTTTCTTGCTAATCACTATAACATACATTATATATATATGTATATATATATATATATATATATATATATATATATATATATATATATTCTTAAATACATAATTACAACCTGCTCAGTTTGTATGTTGATTATATATATCTAAGCCCTGAAATTATTGTGGAGGAGGAACAGAAGCAGTGCACAAGCAAGAGACAGAAGACATTTATTGTGAGATTGTGTCTTTTAAAATGTCAGGAGCTACACCCGTAGTCTCATCCCTATGACTACCTAAACACAAACCGAGAGCACTAGACCTTTGAAGAGGTTACTTTTGCAACCAGATCCTTTCCCAGGCATGGTGTGATAATAAAAAGCATCATAATCTTTTATTCAGAAAGAAAATTATTTGCATTCTGTAAACATCCAGCAAAATGTGTACACTACAAAGCGGAATATCAGATATATATCAAATAAAAATGATTATTTAAGCATCTTATATAACACGTTTCTTCAAGGATATTAGATACATATTAAATAAATTAGATGAATACAGTAATTAGCAATAGATTATACTCACAGAGGTAGCACAGGTGTCAATTCACAGGCCTCATATAACACAGAACGTTAACAGAAGTATAGAAAACACTGTGTGTGTTAGCCAAAGTACCATCAGAAAAAGAGTTGATATTTTTTGAGTTATGACCAAATAGCTGAGTCATATATTTGTAGTTATAAAAAAATATGGAATTCAGAGGAAGGATAGCAGGCTACCAAGAAGAGAATTGATACTCTATGAGCATATACAGGGAAGGAAGTCACACTCATAGGGGAGGGGAGTTGGGAAAAATGGGAGGGAGAGAGGAATGGGAGGATAAAAGGGATGGGATAACAATTGAGATGTAATATGAATAAATTAATAAAAATATTTTAAAAATAAAAAAAATATATGGAACTAACTCTCTAGTCCTTTAATGTAGAAGGAAAGCAAATGTGAACAAGACAGAGAGAGTCCAAAGTTTCATTTGTATTATAAGCCATCCATGTGCCTCTCCAAGCTCGGTTACCAGTGTTTCTAGTAATTTTGAAAATCTGTTTAGTTTTGCTTTCTTGAGGATACTTGGTGTCTGAATGAGTTTGAGAGAGTGGCTAAAGAAATTTTGTAAATTTAAAATAATGCTTAAGTATATAACAATGGATGTCATAAATTGCTGGGTTTATACTACATAATAAAATTTTCAAAAGAAATAAGAGCCCTGAAATTCAGGTGAGGTTGGATTCAGTTTGATGTACACACAGTATGAATTACAGCTACGCACTTGGTAGAAAAACACCTTGACTTTATATAAACTGGATTTGTTCCAGTGGCATGATTGCTGATGAGATTTTATAGACAGATATGCCTTAGGAAGACTGAACATTTTTGTCAAAAGTATAAACACAGCTAATGCTGCAGCCATTTCTCTTAAGAGAAGAAAGTGAAAAATAACACTGCTTTGTGAAATTCCATAAATGAATGAACACATTATATTATTATAGTGTGTTTTGTTTTGACAATATGTACTGGCTTTGAGAATAAACATTGAAGGGGTAATAGGAAGGCATGCTCATGTCTTCCCTCTTTGATCCCTCAGTATTCATTTCAATGTAGAATGGAATACTTTTATTTTTAATTGAAGTGACTAATCTTGCAGTATTCTATATTTAACCTTAAACTCCACTGTTTGCTCCAATTAAGTGAACCAGGTATAGCCGATGACAAATATGGAGGGAATCCAAGCATTACAGGCAGCTGAAAAAGCAAAGGATGAAGAAAGTGAGATCTAATATGGAGGGAAAATGGAAGAGCAGAGCAGGCCACACCCTGTCTTAGGAGCAGGATACCCACAATGCACTTGGCTCACATTACCCTCCCCGCCCCCTTCATACCTTTAAAATGCTAGCCATCATACCAGTGATGGCTACAAGCTGCTGGGCATCACTTAGAATCATGCTGAGTATTTCTAGTACTCACCTTTGTATACAGTTATAATTTTTCATAGGGAATACATTGTAGTTTCACTTTAGAATCGAAAAAATCATTTTTCCTTTTGAGCATCAAATTGGATTTTACATAGCAAGTCCATGTCATTTTCCTCTTACAATTTCAAACTAGCCAATATACATTGTTGAATTAATTCTTGTAATTAAATGCATCGATTGCCCAGCCTTTTGCTGTTGCTGCTGGTTTAATGTATTCTCCAAAGCAAGCTGGTCCTTGTAGCATGCTTCAAATAAAGCTGCTTGTTGGACGTAATAAAACTCACTAAGAAAGCAATGGAAACTTGAGCTCTTAGAGATCAGCTTTTATTTTGGTGATGCACTAATAAACACCGCATCCCTAGAGTACCTTTAGTGGATTTGCTTCTCCTCTTAGACTCGTTAATCCTTGAAGTTTACGTACTTCAAACATTTCTAAGAAAATGGTGGGGAGGCCTGATGGCACTCAAAGAAGAAACAAGCAGGCTACCAAGTTGAGACTTGATAGCTTATGACCACATAGTGGGGGCGGAGGTCCCCCTTGGTCTTAGACGTAGGGAGGGAAATAGGGTGAAAGAAGGAGGGAGGGAGGAACGGGAGGGTACAAGAGATGGGATAACATTTGAGTTGTAATCTGAATAAATTAGTTAAATAAAAAAAAAAAAAGAAAATGGGTGTGAATTGAAAAATAAAAACAAAATATAAGTGGTGACAGCATTATTTGTCATCACAAAGGATCTGACTCTCAATGCGTTTTGATCTAAATAAAATGAATTGGGGAAATTTATTGATAGTGTCCTTAGGATTTTACTACACCTCTTTCATTGCAAAATCAATCATGTGCAGCTGCCAGTTTACTCTAAGTCCTCATGTGAAGGGAAATTTAGTTTTCACTAATCACCATTATTACCTGAAGTCCAAATGGCCCAGAGTATTTGAGGTGAAGTAGAAAAACAAATAAAAGGCTAGGTAAGAAGGCGCCATTGAGGAACCATTACTATGAGTTATGCAGTGGTAATATGTAGGCTTAGCAGAATGTAAAAAATTATAATTTCAATTATGCTGATAGCTAAGTGGACAAACAATTAAAATTCATAAATAGTGAGCAATCTATAAATATGGCTTATAAATAAATGACTTATTTGACATGTATATAAAAATATGGTAAACCTGGGTTCTTTCCCATCTTTCAGTCGTAGCTAAAAATATTTAGTAATACCAAATTTAAAGGGAAGTTAAAACTTAAGTTAATAATTTACCCATATATCATATTACTGACTTTATTACTTAAGAAACAATAGTAGTAAATTTCCATGTGAAATGTCTTTGAATTTATTTTCCAAAATGATCAAATAGCTATGTGATACTCATGACTACTGCCTAGTGTAATTAAATGACACAAATTATGATGATCAATATCTTTCTATCAATATTAGGTTCTAAATATTATACCTATCTATTTAGTAGCATATGACGAATGTGTCAAAAGGAAAAGTATTCTTGTTTTAAAAATATATCCTCATTATAATGAGATTATTTTAGTAATAATTATGTAACAAGAAATTTATTCAAAATTAAGGATACATTTTAATTTAAAAATATTTTTAATTGATTAAATTATTTCAAATTGAATTTTGCTTCTTGCCATAATAGCATACCCTGTTCATTTTATAAATTTAAGTATAATGTGTTCACACAAATAATAAAATTCAAGTAACTTTGATTGGCCTATGTTTATATTTTTATAAATTGTGCTCGCTTTGAAATTTCAGAAATATGCTATATCAAACTTAGAGGCAAAATATAGGCTTGTATGGTGCCACAATGGCTTGCTACATGAACTGCAATCAGAATATTTCTACATCAACTTTTTGAACCATACAACTGAGCCTCCTTATACAGAAACTGGATGTTGTTTTATGAGGTCCCCAAGTTAGTTTTCCCATACACAAGTGCTCACTAAGAGCCAAATAATTTAAATGTCCTAGTCTGATGCTTGCAATCCAAGTCAAATTTATTCTGTAACTCAAAACAACATACATTTCTGCAAGTTAAATTATTAAAAGATATTCCACAAGAAATGTTTAATAAGAGAGGTTGGCGGGCCAGGAAGCCAGCACAATAGTTACCTCCAAGCCTAGTGACCTGAGGTGAGTTCTCAAGGTCTACACTGTGGAAGGAGAGAGACAACATTCCAGCATGATGTCTTCTGACTTCTATATGTCCATGTGCATCCTCCAAGCATACACATATATACAAATTAGTTCGTTAGTCAGGTACAAGAGGCATAGTTTAGCATTCACAGTGCATGATGATGAAGAAGGCTAACATTTCTCGTTGCTTTCTTCTGCCCAATCGGCTCTTTGTGTTCATACCTCAGGTACCAGCCTACCATACTGAAGCTCACCGTCAGCACACCACTGCCCAGGTCACAGGATTTTTTACTTGGAAACACCTTTCCCTTCATTTATAATCATAGACCTAGTCAACATAGTATTAGATGTTATAATGAAAAAAACACCTAAAAAATGTATAATTCCTAGAAAACACAGTTAGGCACTTCTTGTGTAATCCACTTGTGTTTGTGAGGGAAATTGCTGAGTGGAGACAAGGGCTTATGGCAAAGGCTATATTCCACATAGTCATGGTAGTTATTCAATCTATAATTCTTAAAGGCTAACATTCATAAGACAGAGGGGAATACATTTGAAAATGATTAACAGACTAGGTTTAAAAACAAGACAATATCAAAGCTCGTTATTTTATAGGAAGAGATATATAAAACCATAATAAATGACAAAGGAGACTTGGGGACTCCCAATTCTATCTACAGGAGGAAATGGTGATGTGTTGAAGAATAATTTGTCACCTCCACCACATCTACTTTAAACCCTCCTTCTCTAATATGGGGAAAACTTAGCCTGGCAGTTGCTCAAACCTCAACTAGCATCCATCATAATTAACGTAATACTTTTCTATACCTTTTTATTTTTCATTATCAAAGTATATTATAACTGAAAATAAGTATCAGTAGTAGTATTCTCCAGAGACGAGGCCCCTAAATGGTTGTCTGGTCAGCACTAAAAATACATACATGCATCACTCAGTGGATTCAGTAGATTGTATTTATATATCTATCCTCCCTCCTTTCATCTTTCTTTATTTCCGTCTGTCACTCTCTCTTTTGCACACACACATGCACAAACACACACAAACAGAGAGCAAGAGAGAGAGAGACACACAGAGAGAGACAGAAACAGAGAGAGACAGAGACAGAGATGGAGAGACAGAGACAGAGAGAGAGAGAAAGAGAGAGTAATTAAAGAAAAGAGGCCTTGGATATAAGAAGTAATAATGAGAAGATGTAATTATATTTTAAGTAACTTAAAAAATAGAATTTGTCTTTGAGTACTACAAACCATGAACGGAGTCTCATACATGTTAATTGACTTCACATCAGTCACTGTTCTCATAAGCACCTGTTGCTTATCATACCATATAGACGACACAACTGCTTTTCTAAGCCTCTGCCTCATCACTCAGCTCACAGAAGCACTTAAAATATAAGAACCTAGAAACGTGCCTTTCTGTTTACACAATCCTTATGTATAAATCCCTATATGAAAACATTCTTCAAACTCAATCCAGTGCCATTTGCAACAACTTTTTTACATCTTATTTTTCTATGAGGTCCTTTATACACTATCCTATAATAACCTCTGACCTGGGTCTCCTTTCCTCATTGAGCAGTCAAGACATCTCCTAACTTTTTTCTTCTGGTCATATGAACTCATTATGTACTCATTCCTGAGAGCCTGCCCTATCCTGAGCTGCACTGAGCCATCATGATGCTAATATAAGTCATTGTTTGCTAGTTATAAAAAATATCCAAAGCTGGAGGAACTAGCATCACGTAGTGAGAAAAATTCCTTAAGCCAAATGTGAGAAAACTCTGTGTGTTTGTGTGTGTGTGTGTGTGTGTGTGTGTGTGTGTGTGTGTGTGTGTGTGTGCGCGCGCTCTTAATATGAACATGGCCTTTAACTAACTGGATATAAATTTTTAATAAAGGTGATTTTTTTGTTCTCTTATACAATTATAAATGAGTACATGACCTACTTAATTAAATGTCATTTTATAAGCACTGCAATTATGAATACATTTGGATTTTAGAAGACAGATGATGCAGGCAAGAAGATAATGACTATTGGCTAAAAATATTCTAAGTATAACGAAAGTGAGTTACCTGTACATACAGTTTTCCTAAAAATTATAAATGGATGTGGTTAATGTACAAATGTAAGTATAATGTGGATATGGTCTTTCCATTTTAGAAGTATCTGTGTCTGAATATAAACATTAATGTCTATCCTGACTGCCTTAGTTAATAGGCACATGCTTTAGGATTTAACAGCAGCAAAAGGAATGATGTGTCTTTCCCTTGATTTTGGGATAAGAATGTTTCTTCCCTGCTCTATTTATGTAAATAATGAAATTCTGAAATAAACAGAGAGGATTTTCCGGCTGCACATCAACTGTGCCTGAAAGCAAAGCACCATGACAGACACATAATCTTTAGACTCTAGTAAACACAGACGCAGAGTGTGGAAACTAAAAACAGCAGACAGAGTTAAAAGAATCTGGCTCTACTCAGGAAAGTCATCGTGCCCTCTATGACTCAATTTGTTGGCTACTTGGTTGACTTCCATCAGCTAAAAATTAAGGAAGTTTGTCCATTCTACATCTAAAATACTGTACTTAGAAGGAATTATACCCACTTACTCTACTATGGTTGGAACACAATGATATATACATGCCTTCCTATGCAATTCCCTCCACTTGAAGGTAATTTGACATTCTGTTTATAAAACATGCAGGGTTTCTTTTGTGATACTAATGTTTAACATAATTCTAAGGGATTCAAACAGATATGACTGAGACAGTTAGGTGTTTCTACACTCTTCAAATTCAAAAAGTGTGTGTTTGAAATAACACTATTCAAAAGATTGCCACACCCACAACAATCACACAATCCCAACTGTAGCAAGAGCAACTCACAAGCAACCCACACTGATGATTTGTGGCATCATGCAGAGACCTTTAAAGAAAATGTAAACACTTATAAAATTTCATTCCCCAAACTTCATCTCTCTATCTAGGATTACTTTTTTTGAATTTTCTGAGAATAATAATTGTAACCTTTGTCAGGAGGCAGTTTGTCCTCAGCAGAGCCAACCTTCTTTTCTCTGAACCCTCTCACCCCAGGGAACAGCTCTTGCTGCACAGAGAAGACAGAAGTGGGATTTTGGGATGACTGCATCTTGTTTGTCACTGTTATCAAATGCCAGCCTGGGGCTTTCCCCAGTAAGATTTCTAAACCACAGAGCGGCATCAGCCTCTCCTGAAGAAATCTTTTGTGTGCAAGCTGAGGTTGAACAGCATGCTTTCTTTCTAGGAGAAAAATGAGCGTGTCCCTTCCATGTTGGTTGCAGCATCGAGGAGCCATCCTTTGCAGCATTGGCAGCATGGATACAGATATTCTGTCTTCCTGAGGTTGTCTAGATTTAGTTGAGGAAACAAAATGTATCTTGCTCACTACAAGAAAACAATACTAATATCCATCGAAACTGAGTTGTACAGAATAAATTAGGTGAATCACATGGACTCTTCATTGATTTTTGCAAAATTTTTTGAAAGTGCAAAATTTTTATACAAACATTAAAAATGTAATATTTTGCAGAATACGCACTGCATATGCAAAAAAAATTCAGAGAGAATGTTTTAGGGTATGAATGGTGATTAACCCAAGACTTGAGTCCAATTTCTAGTAATTTTGATGAAATTTATGGGGGAATTTATCAATATCTGTTTTTAATATAAAAACAATGTAAATGTCTTCACAGTTTAAAATTATTAAAAATACTTTTATTATGAGTAAGCAAATCAAGTAAAAAGTAAATAAAATAGGTGCCCGCAAAAGGTTCACATTTGCTTCAGTGTTATCTTTCTTAATTCTGAATATCTTCTAATTCTAATATCTTTCTTTCCTCTGAATATTTTGTGATCTCCAGATCTGAATAAATGACATTAAAACACTGACTTTATCCATGGCAGATATGCTAAGAAATGAAATATAGAAGGTGACTATTTATATTGAAAATATGATTATATGGTTTATTTGTCATTTGCTGATTTATTTTGTCTCATTGAGTGAATTGTTCAGGAAAAAAAAGCATGTGATTTTTTAAAAATTGAAAAGGAAAACCAAAGGAATTTCTTGCAAGACAGAGCCTAGAGCATTTGGCAACATCAAATAAAACCCCTGCAGCATGTTCTCCCCATGCTGTGCCTTTGTACACTCATTTCAGCCTGTGGGCACATTTCCCATGGCACACAAAAGGTTTCAGAGCCATGTTCATAGACATAAACACATATGGATTGCTCATTTGCCTTTCCATCTAAAAAGCCTGATACATATTCCCATAAAGTTGATTTTACTTGAAAACAAATTCTCAGAAGTCAAACATTATTTTGACCAAACTGGGTTTTTTTTTTTTTTTTTTCTTGGTTCCTTAGATAGAAGTCAGTGACACAATATGCTTGGTTAGTCATAATAATTAAAGACTAGTCACACACTTACATATATGAACATGTCAGCAGCTAGACATACAAATCTATCTATACACAAGTCTATTTTTTTACTATCTCCCTCTCTCCCTCTTTCTATTTCTCTCTCTCTCTCTCTCTCTCTCTCTCTCTCTCTCTCTCTCTCTCTCTCTCTCTGTCTCTGTCTCTCTCTCTCTCTCTCTCTCTCTCTCTCTCTCTCTCTCTCTCTCTCTCTCTCTCTCTCTGTGGTGTGTGTATGTCGATGCATGTGGTGCATACGTGTGCATATATGAAATGGATGCCAGGCATCTACTTCATTGAGTATTTATTGATTTAGATAGATAGATAGATAGATAGCAGGAACTAACTGCTTGAGCTGGACTCTCTGGAAAGTCAACATCAGGGACCCACTTGTCTGTGAGACCCCCAGATTAGGACTACGTTACCTGCCACTATACTGTGCCAAGCATTTTACAGGGGACCTGGGGACCTGATCCCAGGTCTTCATGCTTGCCTCGTGTGGTATTCTGAATGAGAAATGCTCCCCAGGCCCCGTAGGCTCAGGCCTTTGCATCCACGTTGGTGTCACTGTGTGCAAGCTTATGTAATCCTGCATTGCTGGACAACTATGTCACAGGGAATGGACTTCGGGATTTGTCATGTTTCAGCCACTCTTAGGTTATATTCTTTGCTTCCTACTTGACTCTCAACTTGTGAGCTCTCGGAGTCCTGTCTCTCTACCGTGTGGACTCTTGCTATCCTTTTCTACCAGCGATACAGGGATCGTATCCCTCAGGAACCATTTCACCCAAGTTCTTTCTTCTGTAAGCTGCAGGTAAATGTTTTATCACAGCAATAGTAAAGGTACTAATATACATTACAATTTATTGACCACCATTTCCCGCCCCATCTCTATTTTTAGATTTTTTAAATTTGTGTATCTTTAGCTTCCTTGTCTTTGGCTTAATTTAGATATATGAATGTATTTTTTTTCATTTCAGAATTTTAAGTTGATTAAAATAGGTTATTCTTATAGATTCATCTGCATAATTACTACATATATATGTATATATACATACATACATACATACATATACATACAAACACACATTCCAGTGTATAAGACAACATTTAAATGCTGAAAAATCTGTGTCATGGTTGAGGGTCACCATTTTTTCTTTTTTATTTAAGTAATGTATTCAGATTACATCGAAATTGTTTTCCCCTCACTTGCATCTTCCCATTTCCCTCCCTCCCTCTTTCACCCTATTCCCTTCCCTTAGGTCTGTTAGAGAGGGACACTTCCTTCTCCACCATATGATCACAGCCCATCAGGTTTCATCCTGGTAGCCTTCTTACCCTTCCTCTGAGTATTACCAGACCTCTCCACCAAGGGGGAAGTGGTCATCTTATATGCCAGGAACTTACCTGCAGCTTGCTTCCCCTTGTTTCATATGTCTGGCACAAAGAGTGAAGGGTGCCATGATTCCCCAGTGAGTCCAGTGAGTCTGAAGCAGGGAGGAGCAAGATGCACACATCTCCCTCTACTTTGAGGAGGAAACTGTGAGCGTGGATTGGCTCACCACAAAAACCTCCCCATTCGATTCAGAGTGCTGTGGTCTTTAAGTTGAGTGTGCCTTAAACGGGCAGTGTAGGCTGGCACTCGCTGTCTGCTGGCATTTAATAAAGCACCTGGCTGTGCGATCCCTGCCTACAAATAGACACACACACCCAAGTCTGTTGCACTGGGTATGCAATGGAGGATGGGTAGTCTTATACTGCAAGTATATTCCAAACTCAATATTTTAACTGGAAAAGTTGAGGGGGTCATCTTATATGCCCAGTAGTCTTATATTCTGAAAAATTCAGTAGATTACAGAAATTAATGTACTGTCCTAACATAAACAGTACTATTTCAGATATTACAAGCTTTCTCCAGGTCACATACATTCAAATAATTGAGGCAGTATACAGAAATTTTAAAATAATTTTTATATTTATTCATGTATGCTATAGGAGAGTCAGTCATTGTGGCTTCATATTAGAAAAAAGTGGTCATGCATTAAAACTACAAAATTTATTTGAAAACTTTTATAATGGCTCTAGCAATTAAAGTCTAATTCATCAATGATATTATTTATGAAACATGAAGCAAACCTAAATATATCTGGGCTTCCTGTCATGAATATACCTTACCTACGCCTGTATCTTTGGGGTAAAAATTCTATTATTAAAAGGCTCGTAGGTTTTGTGTTTTTACCGAGTATAAACCAAGTGGATACTCCACAGGTACCTCACTTCACTGCTGTTTTGACAGCACATATTTTATTTGTTTTTCCACACCACAGAGAGACCCAGCAGTGTTAGAGTAATTGAGCCACCAAAAAACAACAATGACTACTGATTTACCTTTATTTAGAAGTTCAAGTTCCCAAACAAACAATAATGCATGTTTTAAATATTATCAGAAGCCCCCAAAATAAGTGTATAAAATATAAGATTATTGACATTTAAAATGAGTTGTTGAAATTTTAATGAAAGTCCATCTAATAAGGAGAAGTAAAAGACTTACTTTGTGCCATTTGTACTTACAGAGAGTAAAGAATCAAATCTAGGTCTTTACATATAATTTTATATAATGTTTCTATGAAGGAAGCAATAATTAATGAGCTTCAAAAACAATATAGAAGCAGACACTGAAGATACAAACTCTGAGCACAACTGGGAACATTATTTGACAGCAGCATTTGAATTATTTGAGGGAAACTAAGAAATTATGAAATGAGCAATAAAAAAGGGCATTTTCTTTTTTAGTTTAAGAATCCGCATTTTAAAATTTTTTCACTTTATATCCTAATTTAAACCTCTCCTTCATTGCCTCCTAATCCTGCCCTCCCTCCCTCATGCCCTCTCCCTTTCTCCCCTAGTGACTAGAAAGCGGAGCCCTCCTCCCTTACTATCTGACCTCAGCCTATGAAGTCTCGTCTGGACTGTCTGTATCCTCTTCCTCTGTGGCCTGGCAAGGCTGCTCACAAGGGGGAAGTGATCAACAACATGTGGGGACCAGAGTCCATGTCAGAAGTAGTCCCCACTCCCCATAATAGGGGACTCACAAGGAGACTGTGCTGCCTATCTACTGCATCTAAGCAGAGGCTCTAGGTCCTCACTATGCATGGTCCTAGGTTGGTGCATCAGTCTCTGGAGCACAGCCTCCCTGAACAAATTTGTTGGCTCCATTGGTCTCCTTGTGGAGATCCTGACCTCTCCAGGTCCTTCTGTTCCCCAACTCTTCCATAAGACTCCATCAGCTCCACCCAGAAGTTTGACTGTGAGCCTCAGCTTCTGCTTGGATCTCCTGTTGGGTGGAGTCTTGCAGAGGACCTCTATGGTAGGCTCCCTGCCTGTTCTTTCTCTTCAACTACTTCCTGTATCTATTCTATTTGTCCCTTGAGTGAGAATTAAGCTTTCTTCCTAGTGTTCAAACTTGTACAACCACTTTGAAAATCAATCTGTCACTTTCTCAGAAAATTGGGAATTATTCTACCTCAAGATCCAGCCATACCACTCCTGGACATATACCTGAAAGATGATCCACCACACAACAAGGACATTTGCTCAGTTATGTTCAAAGCAGCTTTATTCACAGTAGCCAGAATCTGGAAACAATCTAGATGCCTGTCAACCAAAGAATGGATGAAGAAACTCTGGTACATTTACACAATGAAATACTACTCAGCTATTAAAAACAAAGAAATCTTGAGAAATTTGCAGGCAAATGGATGGAACTAGAAAAGATGACCTGAGTGAGGTAACCCAGACCAAGAAGGACATACATTGCATATACTTACTTATAGGAAGATATTAGCCACATAATACAGGATAACCACACTACAAACAGAGACCTAAAGGGCATTTTCTTGACACCAAGGAGGCATTGGCTAAAACTCAGTTTTTGAAATCAACTAAAATGATTTTGTAGGCCCATTCATGTTACTTATATTTCTCTCTAAAATCATTCAATATTCTTTGATTTTTCCCACCTGGTATTAATTAAAACATAATTGCTCTATTTTTAATGTCATGTTGCTGAATGTACACACACAGAGTTATTATTAGCATGGCACATTGTTACCTCTATGTGAAAGATTAAACTTTGACAGGGTTCCCTAGATATGCACATAGAGCTAAATGTTTAATTAAGTGCCTGAAGTTCTTTTCTCAAGGGCTCAGGATGCAACAATACAGTACCCCTCTCTGTTGAATTGTAGGGTGCAATGTCATGACCCCACTTCTAAGGGGGAGAAAGTGAACTCTAAAAGAATTCAGTCACATTGTACCTTAAAGTTTCCAGGAAGATAGGTAGGCAGTAATTAGGATCAAATAATCAAACAGAAGGGAAGGACCCGGGCTTTTATTTTGTACTTTAGAAATGAGAATTAGGTGTCACATTCCCTGAGGGGCACGTGGAATGAAACTGTGGTTTCTGTCATGGCTGTAATCTACTCAGCTCAACTGTATCCCTGAGAAGGTAGCAGTAAAGCGTACACTTTATACAGGTGTTGCAAGAGTTAACTACAAATTACCTCACATCTCACTACTCTTTTGAGAGCTGTATAAAGCTTGTAGTATCAAAAATGGAATTAATATGTAATATGTATTTTATCCCAAGCACTGAGATAGAGAGTTTTTTCACTGTTTTCACTTATTTCCCATTTTTAGGTTGAGATATTGAGTCATAACACTTAAGTGATTTTAATTTTTCATTTGGGCTGAAATAAGAGTATTAAATTCTAATCACCTGGGCTGAGAGACTCACTATTACATGTTTCCTTGGTTGTTAAAGAGTATATTGAAAGCATATTTTCTATCTTACAGAAGTGCATCTTTATCATTATAGGCAAACAAGCTACTTAGCTAACGTTTTCCTGAAAAGATACTTAAAACATACTTTCAAAGAATCTCTGAAGACTGAATATCCACACGTAGAGGGTAATAACTAGATTCCTCCTCCTTTCACTCCAAAAAAGTTAATTCAAAATAGATCAAGAGCTTTAATATATGACTTGAAAATGTGAATGTCCAGGCTGAACTGGTACAAGAAATACTCCCAGGCAGAAACATGACTCTCTGACTCCTGAAGCTCAGGAAACAATAGCAAGAATGGACAACTGGTGTTTTATGAAATTCAAAATCTGCATAGCAAAAGAAACAATCTGCACAGTAAGGAGATGGCTATTCATTAAAATTAACCAAGTCTTAATGCCAGGAATGTATAAAAAAGCTCAAAGCTTGAACAGCAAATCACACGAATAATCCAGTCTCAGAGAGGCAAATGAATGGAACCCATAGGTCTCCAAAGATATGGAAATGAACAATAAATACGTGACAAAATGTTCAATACCCTGAGTCAGCAGGGAAGAGCAAATCAAAACTCAATTCCAATTCAATCTCAACCCAAACAGAATGGCTGTTTACAGAGAGAGCAAGCAACAGATTCTGACGAGAATGCACACCTAAGGAAACCTCTTTCTACTGCTGATGGTAATGTAAGTTAATGCTGCCGTGATAAAAAGTAGTATCAGGTCCCTCAAAAGCTAAAACACAACTACTGTATGATCCTGTGGTGCTAATGTTGTGTATATAGCTGAAGTCAGAATACAACAACATTATACATTGATATTTTAAGATATTTCTTCATAGCAAGTTATAAAAGCACCTGAGTATTTTGATAGACCAAAGGACAAATGTATGTACGTATATTATTCAGGTTCAAAGATTATATCATTTGCAAAAAAATGGATAAAATCATCATTTAAGTGAAACAAAATTAAGAAATAAAAACATTGAGTGTTTCCTAGTATATGTAAAAAATAGATTTTATTGTAATTAATTCAATACATCCCAATTGTTATCCCCTCACTTGTATCTTCCCTTTCCCATCCTCTCTTCCTCTTTCTTTCATCCTACTCCTCGTCCCTAAACCTCTGATAGAAGGGGACCTCCTCCCCCACCACATGACCACAGCCTATCTGGTCTCATCTGGACAGCCTGCTTCCCTTTCCCCTGCTGCTGGCTGGGCCTGCCCACCAAGGGGAATGTGAGCAAATTGGATTTGGAGAGTAGAGGGATGGATGTAAGGTGGAGAAATAAAAGAAGTTAGAGGGGCAATTGTCATAAAAGACTACATACGAAATGTATACTTGTGGAAGATTCATAACGAAACATTTTTTATTCAATTAACATGTTAGGAAAACTAAAGGATATTTCAACCATGTTATCAGTAAATTCTTTTACTATAACTTTGTCATCCCATAAGATTTTATGGTTTATTTTTACATAATCTAGGCTATGTTTGATTTAAAAGATCCCTTGTTACCTACTTCTCTTTTTGCTTTGCATGGAAGAAGTCTTAACCACACACCTATAGCTGGCAGCATGCAAGGTGGCTCTGGCTTCTGAAACACTGCAGATACATACACGCTTTCAGTTGTTTGGCTTTTGTATCTCACTAACTTTATGCACTGATTTTTTTCCATAGGGTTTCTTACAGTTTACCAACTGGTTAGCTTAAGCTGTCCTTTCTAACTATAAATAGAAATACTTTTAAAGAGAAAGTCATTTGAGAAAATGATTGTATATTTAGGCCTACATATGATAGAGACATGTATACTATGATTTAGAACCTTCCATTCCATTTCTGTTAATGTTATAATTATATAATATTGGTTATTTCTCATTTCAGACTGATTGTGCAGTTCACAGAGGTTTTTAGTATGTAAAGGAAGTAAGGATTTACTGTAAAAGTATCGCCACTAAACTTACATTGGTCACTAAATTGATATGAAACTGGCTCGTCAATTACTATTGCTTTAATTTGTTTTTCCATATTTTATATTTAATGATCAATGAAATATGGGAGAAGTAACCTTTCTCTCAACAATACTATTAAGTACATAAAACAATTGATGACTATTTAAATTATGTTCTGATGATCTTTAAGAAATCACAGAGGAACTGATATCTTATAAACTCAGGTACATTTTTAGTATGCATGATGATTAGGCTTTTTTAATTTCTAAAGGCACTTTAGCCAAACAACAATTCTTGTTGCAGCTCCTTTCCCTGAGCACCGTAAAGCACCATTTGAAATATGATAGACTTTTAATTAGAAAAATGTATCATTATGACATCTAATTTCTAAGAACAAGAAATGACAGTGTAGTGCAGAGATTGTTGTTCAGCCACAGATTCTGCAAGTGAACACTGTTTCGGGGACAAAGGTCACTGCCCTTCTGTGCTTTACTTTTCTTCTTACCATGTATGAACAGTATGGCTATAGGTATGTGAAACACTACTTCCTTATCTCTTTCATAATTTCTTTGAGGGACAAAAGAAATGGCTCCCTGGGTATGATTAACCAGCTACAGAATAAAAATTTCATGATATTTCATAGACATGTGGTGGCCAGAGCTTATCATAGAGTTGTACAGGAACACACTGATTTGCACAGACATTTGTATGTTCTGATTTCTTTCCATTGTTTAATAAGGATGTACACATACAGTGGTGCATGCTCTGTTAACAATGGTTTTTGTCCTCCTTTCACTCTAATTTCTTATCAAATCACATTTTAGAAAAAGCACTTGAATAACAGCATGGTAAAGCACAACTCGTCTCTTGTGAATTATTTAACTTCTCTAGGGATCAATTTCAACAATATGGAGGAATAGGCAATCTTCAGAGTCCTTGGCGTTGCATCCTATAGTTCTCTGCAAGTTTGCTTTTTGAGATGAGTATGTGAAGGTCTTTATTGTTAGGTAATCCCATTTATGTGCTGTATTTGAAGGAAGCCTATTGCTTGATTTTTAGATTTGCAACATAATTGTTTTAATGAATAAGATGTGAACTCACAATAATATTATGTTTATCTTAAAATTTATGCAAACACTGAACCGATTAGATTGTGACCATAGAAGATATTGCATAACTTAAAAAGGATTTTAAAGAGTCCTGCCTTTTATCAAAAGTGACTCTCTCAAGTATCATTTTTTTCCTTAAAGTGAATTAATTCCAATGATTATTATAGCTAGAAGATGGGGCTGGCAGATGGCCAGATATGTAAGATTGCTTTGCAAATATGAGGCCCTTAGTTGAAATACCCAGAATACATGTACAGCCAGAGGTGGTGGCACACATCTGTGCTTCTATGGGAAACTTGGGGGTGAGGACAGGAGAACCCCTGGAAACTCAAGACGCTGGAGACCTGTGTAAACAGCAGCAAGTAAGATACAGTACAGATAATAAGATGTAAGGCTAGAAGTGACACCTGAGATTGTCCTCTCTCTCTCTCTCTCTCTCACACACACACACACACACACACACACACACACACACACACACACGCACACACACACACATACACATGCGCACGCCAACCAGGGCACATAGAAACTGGGCACAAAGTCACACATACACACACACACACACACACACAGAGAGAGAGAGGGGGAAAGAAACAGGGAGTCAGAAACAGAGGTAGAAAGACAGAGTGAAAGAATGACACAGAGACACAGAAAGAGCTAGAAGAGCTCATTCTTTAAACTCTTACATAGATACATACCATTAATATAATCAAATATTGTAAGGAAGCAAAATTTACAACTATAGGACAGAAGACAGGAATGAGTAACTCATTTTTTTATTTAAAATACAAGACATAGAGTAACTAGATTTGTCCTCAGATATTTAAAAATGGGTCAATTCTTTTTTTTTTAATTAATTTATTCTTGTTACATCTCAATGTTTATCCCATCCCTTGCATCCTCCCATTCTTCCCTCCCTCCCATTTTCCCATTATTCCCCTCCTCTATGACTGTTCCTGAGGGGGATTACCTCCCCCTATATATTCTCATAGGGTATCAAGTCTCTTCTTGGTAACCTGCTATCCTTCCTCTGAGTGCCACCAGGTCTCCCTCTACAGGGGACATGGTCAAATGTGAGGCACCAGAGTACGTGAGAAAGTCATATCCCACTCTCCACTCAACTGTGGAGAATGTTCTAGAGATAGGTCTATTCCTTATCAGAATAGACTAAGACATGAATTTTGTTAGTGTAGTGGCATATATTTTAAAACTAAAACAGTGGAGGGTATATTTCTGCCACTAGTATATTAATTAAACTAATTAAAAGCAGCCTTTTTCTGTTTCCTTCTAACAAGACAAACCATGATTTTCAGTGACTAATAATTATAGTAATCTCACAGAGGTCTTTTTAAGTCTGCTACTTTGGTTTCATTTCACCTACCCCTTAAAAAAAATAGAGGTTATACTAGTAAGATTTGTACGTTACATCTTCCCAGCCAAAGCATCAACAAAGAGCAAGTTCTCATCAGGACAAAACCCGGAAACTGCACTGAAGAAGGTAACGTCTGCCCTGTGTGAACAATTCCATGCATCCCTGCTTCCCCTCTTTGAAGTACGTGTCAATTCAAATTACGCTGGTTTAGGGAAGTGGGGCATACACAGTAAGTTTTCCTCTCTGCTCCATGGCTTCAACAGCTAGCTATGAGAACTCACGTGGACAATATGCCGAAACAGATGTTTTAAAATAACCAAATTCTATTTCCTCTTCTCAATGAGATTTAAGCATCCTCTCTTGAAGGACCTAGAGGTGACGGAAGGTCCAAAAGAAAGTCACCAGAGGGAACTAACCAGGGCCCAGAGGGGCTTGTGGAGACTGAAGCACCAACCAAGAACTCTACACAGGCTCCCTACAAAGATATAGCCAATGGGAAGCCCGGCTTTATGTGGGTCTCCTAGTAAGGAGAGCAGGGGCTGTCTCTGATATGGACTCTATTATCTGTAGTTCGATCACAGATCCCTGCCAGGGCTGCAGCACCAGGCAACACGGGAAGAGGTTGTACTCAGTCGAGATGCAATTTGATGAGCTGGGGTGGTTTTGGGGGACCTTCCCTTTTCTGAGCAATAGGGTAGGGGGTTGGGGAGAGTTGGAAGGGAGGGTGGAACCTGGAGGAGAGGAAGGAGGGGGCTATTCCTGGGATGTAAAGTGAGTAAGTAAGTAAATAAATTTTAAGTAAATAAATAAAAACCTTAAAAATAAATAGAATAAAATTATCAAATTCAAGTTTCAATTCTTTGCAGATTAGATCAAAAGCCAAAACTGGGAATCAATTTTTTTTTTCTGAAGTAAAATCTAACCTTTAATTGACATCACAGAACAAATGAAGCAGAGCAAATATGTCTGGTTTCAGAAGTCAGTAAAGGTCACAATTAATTTTCCTTTACCTTTTCTATAAATATGCATCAAGATTCTTACTGTTACCAAAATGTCATAAGTCAAGCAAGATGACTCAACTCACAATTAAATTATATAATTTGTTGTATTAAACATATGATAAAGATAGAATATGAATTATGAATGAGAAAAGGAAGATGTGAGAGCTAGAATAACAGAGTCATCGGTGTTTTTACTTCTAAGCAATGCTGAGTAGAAGACAGAGGTTCTCTGTGGAACGATTGCCATCCTCAGCATTACATCCTAAGTGATGTGAATTATTAAAAGAGTGTATTGTAAGGGAGTTTTGAAATAAGTAATTATTTTATCTATTTGAAATATCTAATCATTTATTTTGATTATAGATGAAATAAGTCAGTTAGATCACATTAGAAAAATAAAAATAACCAAAGTTTCCTGGTTTGTAATGTTTTTAACTTTTAAAATGTTGTGCTTACAAATGTTCCTATCTGGTCAAGAGGTCTCTTCTACCTTATTGTGTTTATGATTAAATACGTAGGATTCCTATGCTTGCAGACACAGGCTGTTCTAGTTTCATTTCTGTCAGGATAAAATGCCCTAGCCAAAACATCTAGACAAAGAAAATCTTCATTTGTCTTACATTTCTAAGTTCATGTACATCAACTCAGGAAGGTAAAGGGAGGAAGACCTTGGGTATCCAACCTCATTCTTAGCTCCCTTCTCATGTGCTGATCAGGGCCTCCTCCCTTGGGAATGAAGGCCTGGGTCTTCTACATCAAGAGTCATATCAAGAGTCATCCAGATGGTGTAGTGGGTAAAGGCACTTGTCACCTAGCCTGGTGATCTGAGTTCAACACCTTGACCCCAGGTCTCACATGGTGAAAAGAGTGAACTGACTCCTACAAGTGGTCTTCTGGCTTCAACACATGTGTCATGTATATGCTTCCCTCCTCTTCTCTCACTAAATAAATGTAATAAAAATAGAGGCAAAGAATAAAACCTGCTTTGACTAGATACCTGTGCTAAATGCTTAAGATCATAAGGACAGACATACTTAAAGATTCTCAAAATTTTTCAATATCACACGAGTCTAATAGAGAATATTTAGAATCACATAGAACCTTTGAAGTATAAACTACATTTAGATCCTAAATTGAAAAGCACACTTGATTTTTTATAGCTTGGTGAAATAACCTTGCAATTTTTATTGTAAATAAACAAAGTGTTTCCATTTTGATTCTTATCAAAAGCAAGATTTGATTAATAATAATAATAATAATAATAATAATAATAATAAGCTTTTGGTAAGAACCGAAGTAATAAATGAAAACCAAAATTGATGCATTTTCATGTGTCAAAATATGACAAAATGACATCTTTTTGTGAAAATAAGGACTTCACTACTTAATACTAACAAAAATTAATGGGTTTTAAGTAAGGAAAAGGAAAGGAGACATGAAGTAATTATTTTACAGCCTCAACCAATAAAAGAAATTATTTAAACATCGTATTAGCATGTGAGTAAGCACTTTTTCTGAATATATGTGTTTGCAGAGCCCTTGTGCCTGCCATAGTTGGCAGAAGACTACATTGAATCCTCTAGAATTAGGGTTATGGATAGGTATGAGCCTTCATGTGGGTGCTGAGTTCTGAATTCAGGTCCTCGGTAAAAACAGTACATGGTCTTATCCCTGCAGTCATTTCTCCGACCCTTGCGTTAATATTTTTAATTGCATCTTTTATAAACATATGATACCTTAGAGTTGTCACTGTGCTTATGTAAGTTGTAGCCACTGAGACTTAGAAAGTAGAATAACTTTCCTCAGAAAAAGGACTTGATGGGAGGAGTCAGACCAAGAGCAACTCCCTAATCATCCAAGTTACTTTGTTGTCAGTCTTTGCTCACTGCCTTGGTTAAATAAAGCGTGTCATTCTTGTGGTAATAAACTGACTAATACTATTGGCATTTACCAAACACAACTATTTTAAGTAACTATAATTTACCTAAATTACAATTAATCTCATCAGTCATACAAGCCTTAATATAGTATATACATATGGCAACTGACAACTTCATTCTACAGGACAATGTGAATATTATTTCTTCATGGGGACTTCTTGTGAACAGGCATGCTAAAGAGAATAAAGCATATGAAAATGAAGGCTCCTTGTACTGCACACATGCTTGACTGCAAAAATCATATTAATCATGATGTGGAAAAACACTTCCCTTGTGCTTACACACTACAGCCAAAGGGTAAATATTTGCCAGAAACAAAATATTTGCAAAGAGAACACAGGTATATAGAGATAATTTATAATAGCTCATATTTAGGGCAATGCTTTGAATATAAAAGTAGAATAAACCAAATTAATGAATATTTTAACTGACATAACTTTTGAAAAGAATCGTGAACCTTTACCAGTAATGTTGAATCAACTAATAAGTGTTTGCAGATGACAGTTCACAAATAATATGCTTTATTTAAAAATATCTACAGTTAAATTGAAGTGATGATAGGATGAGTTCATAGAGTTCTTACATTTAAATCAAATCAGTACCTGCATTGCTGACATTCAGTTCATTTGCTTGTATTTCGTTGCCAACTTTTCATTAATCATATACTCAAACATTACAGAAATATCATACCAAGAATTCTTCCTGAATCACAACCTTTAATATTGGATTATTTCTATTTACAAACAATGTAATATTTCCTCAACTACGATCTTGATTGGAGACATGGTCTTAAATAATTCTTGGAAATGAGAGAACACAAAGAAACAGATTCAGAGATTGTAGGACATGGTACACCCTATTCAGTTATAAGACTGTAGGCTGTATTTTCACAGATATAATCAAATTACAAGGCAAACATGTGTCAGGTCATCATCATGGGACAGCATATAAAATATAAGCTAACGAAACAGTACATTGCTTTGTACCATATAAACTTTAGTATTAATATATAGCATACAAATGGTAAGTAAAGTGGGAGGGGACAAGTTTTTGTCCTAGTTCTGATAGTTCAGACTAAGATTTAGGATATGTCAAGTATAGACTTTTTTCGGTAATAATGTTTGATGATTTTATAACAACAAAAATATGCCAGTGATAGTATTCACCCTTTACTCTTTATAATGATACAGATGTGTTATCTAAGTAGTATTTATTCTCTTCTGATGGAGAATGAGAGGACCTGACTCTAGGTCTGCTATTCCTCCCATGTGTCTAAGACAAGAAACAAGATACAGCTGGATGTGTCACTTATTTACAGTTCAGGTCTGTCAAAAGCCACAAGATGCTATTATTCTGACCTGAGAGAGAAAGGGGAAGTGTGCTGATATAAACACAGATTTCCGCATTTTGAAATCTCAGTGACTTAGTGAGAAGTAGCCAACGCTCCTACCTCTTGTAGGATCCTGAGGAACAAAGATCCCCATTGTAGAAATACCCCAAACAAGCATGCTTGCTCCATTAATGAGTTTTAGCAACATTCTAACTTATACAGTACCTTTCCAGCATTGTAAGTTTTATGTATTCTCTTAGAAAAGTAGGGCGTGTAGATCTTATTTTACCTTAGAAGCAAGAAATAATACCTGAGGTTTCAAAGTTCTAAGCAGTGTATGGTTGTAAAAGGCTGTCATAATGCTTGAACACCCCAAAGATCCTCAGAAGGACACTACAGGCATCTATAAGACTAAGATACATGCAGGCCAGAAAATGGTGTCAGATCTTCTGGACCAGGAATTACGTGTTTTCATCTGTAACAAGGATACTGGAACCAATTATTCTGAACGAATAATAAATATGCTGTAACTATGAGCCATCTCTGCTGCTACACACCAAAGCAGACCATTTTACTAGGCATTAGTAAAAACTATGGACTAGCAGAGAAATTATGGGTCTGTCCCATGCAAAGGCTATCTGGCCACCCCCCACCCAAGGTTCATTTTACCATAGTCACTGCATCTCCTAAGTCATGGTAGAGATGAGGAGACATCCTCATTTCCCCTGTTCAGTTCTCTAAATTCAGTCAGCAGTTGTCTAAACCTTTGGGATTAGGGGTGGAGAATGACTAAAATGTCAGTCACAACTCTTTGATTCCATAATTAGCTTCCAGTTTTTAAATATATTACTATTTTCTCTCCAGATATAAATAGAACATTATGCTTTCCCTCCTCGTCAATGCACACTGTCTGACGTGACAAGCAAACAGTATTTTATAAGAGCATTGATTGAAGCATCGTGTCTACAAATTACAGACTCTTCACAAGGAACTGCCACTCTTTTGACTGCGTCTCTGCATCACAGGATGTTCACTACAAATTAGACTGGGTCTAATCATTTCCAAGCCGTCTATCTTTAAGCCGAGAGAATTGTTGTGAGAGTCTTTCTCGATATCAGATTTGCTGAGTAGGTGTCCTAACACAGATGTGAGGGGCACCCTTTGTCAAGTCCTCCATTCCAGTCACAGCTCCTGAACTGTCCAGGGTGACGCCCGCTTAAACAGCACGAAGACCTTTCACAGAGCAGCTGAAGGATGCTTGTCAACTCGAGTGTCAAACAGCTCAGAATGAGTATGTCTCTTGTTTAGGTCAAGACAGACGTCAGGTCTGATGAGAGGGGAAATGTGGGGTGGGATGCAAATGAAGGGTCGAGTCAACATGCCTGTAGGAAGCTAGCACTGTCTGTTAGAGAAGACTGTGTCAGCGTGGAGAATAAACAAAGAAACGCCTGGGGCTTCGCCCGCCCGAGAAACATGTCTTGGACAATAAACAGCTCCAAGGGAGTGTTAGAGGAGACAGTTAGATGTAACAAGCTTTCGCTACTTCACCCAACACTCTGATGACTGACCTGGAGTCCATTAGAATATTTTAGAGCAGGGACTGTGCCAAAAGCTCAGCTAGAGTCTCTGGGCCCAATCTATCTGCCAAGCACAGTTAGGGACTCTGGCCCCAAACTGCACGCCGAGCTCCACCCGAATCTCCGGGGCGGAATTGTGCACCTAGCTCAGCCAGGGACCTGGTGGCACTCAGAGGAAGGACAGCAGGTTACCAAGAAGAGACTTGATACCCTATGAGCATATACAGGGGGAGGTAATCCCCCTCAGTCACAGTCATAGGGGAGGGGAGTAAGGGGAAAATGGGAGGGAGGGAAGAATGGGAGGATACAAGGGATGGGATAACCATTGAGATGTAACAAGAATAAATTAATAAAAAATTAAAAAAAGAATATTCTAGAAAAGACAGAACAGTTTTGGCAGTGTCTAGATCCAGTGGAAATCTAAATCTGAAGCTGTAGCAGGGCACCCAGGAAACTATGGCTTCATGAGTATCATATGTGTGAAAAGTGCTATAATTGACAGCTCTCTGCTTTCCTCCTTTAATGTCAGAGACAACACTGTGGCACAACATATTCTTCACAATTTTCATGGTAAAGAGTCAGTTTGTGAGACCCTGGGGCTATAAGGAATAGCTAAGCATTACACCAGGAATTATGATTCTACATGCTTGCTCTTTGACAATCTCAGAGAATGCACAGGTAGTCTTCCCTGACATGACATTGGTGATTTCTGTAATCAATACTGAATAATGTAAAAGCTTTCAGTATTTTAAACACTAGAAGATAAATATTAAATTCTCTTAATGGACTATTCTAATCAGTGATCTGAATGAATTTGGGACCTATGGTCCTTCAAACGTAATATATACAAATCCTGGCTTAAATTTACATCATTGAGATGTAAGGTTCCCTCCACTAAGTAGTTTACTTTTATATTACTAGAACACAGAAAACTTAATGTGTCCTGTATACTATTGTTGAGCATTTCCAAAAATACCATCATAATATACTTTTCATTATATTTTGTTTGTTTACATCTCAAATAATTAGCTAATTAAGATAATGCAGTATAAAGTGGTCAAATGACTATATTATTCATTAATAGGAAGATACTTGAGGATCTTAATCCAAAATATTAATTGTACTGAAATATATTGTCCTAGATTTTGCCTACTCAAAAAGAGATATTCTCATAATTTATAAAATGAAAATTAATTAAAATATTTAAAGTTAAATTAATTACAATCAACGTACCAATATATTTGTTTCACTTGTACCTAGGTTATTATAAAAGATAAGTTCATAAAGAAAACACTCAAATCTTAGGAATTATTCAATGATTCTTTCATGCACATTAAAAAATAATATTGACAATATAAAGGAGGTAGGTAATAAAATCTTCAACGCATAGGATTAGTTATGTTTTCTGAAGCTGTGGTAAAATACTACTGTGACAGTAGGTTGGGGAGGGGGGTGTGTCTGAGCTGAAAACCTGAGGTTATAACAATCATAGAAGTGAGATAACAATAGCAAGAGTTTGAGGGAACTGGCTGCACTGCATCCAAAGTCAAGTTCAAATGACACTGAACTAATATGCCTGTATGCTAGTGCTCAACACGCTGTCTCAATTTTTCTTCAGTTCAGGTCTCATCCTGTGAAATGCTGCTGCCTGTATTTGGGGTGGGACTTCTCATCTAACTAACTAGAGGTAAGGAAGATTATCACACTCATTCTTATAGTTTAACTCAAGTCAGACAATTCCTCATTGAGATTCCATTTGTCACATCAAGATTATCATAAGGTAAAACAGTTTTTTGATGAGCATCACGTTGAACAGAGCTCCTTAAGAGGTTAACTTACATTTAATCTATATAATCTCTTTTTCTCACAAGGTTACTTTTAATTCATTGTCATATAATTTTGTATATTGAGGCAAAATAAATTTAACTTTGATACATTGGTATACAATTCAAATTTAAGATTATTCTCCATACACATTATATTTATTTCTACTCTAATGTGAAGTATTGTACCCATTCAACTCAACCATAATACAAAGTTTACTTCTGATACTTTGAGAGTGCTTGCAGGCTGCTAGGATAAATAAATAATACAAGTTAACTATTAGTTCATCAAATCATGGTCATGTCAATTACAAGTCTATTCTTATCACAAAAATATACATCCTAGATGTAACAGATAGATATGATTCTACAGATAGACAAGGTAAAATACTCAGATATGGTTTTCAAAAACCTCAAAGAAATATAGAATATGGCATTTAAGGATTTTTTTTTATTATTTTAAAGATTCTTTGAAAATAAGTCAGGTTAACTCCTCGCAACACCCAGACCTCCTCAAAGAAGATGATGAGCATCAAAGAACCTCTTATAGAGATGGCTTTAAATGTGGCAAACAAGCCACTGGACAAAATGTCCTTGTTTCTGCCACAGACAAAATTCTAAAACTGGGCAAGCTTGGATGCAGGCAGATTCTAAGGTCAAACTCTGCCTAGATAGGGTAAGAAAGTCCTCAATATTCCTGCCTCACAAATATGTCTGTCAGCTATATTGGGCCAGAAGGCTGAATATGATGTTCCAATGTTATAGACAATTTTGTGTTCAGGCAGCAAACTGTCTCTGTCATGTTCTCATTTTGGAAGCTGTTAACTTGCACTACCTGTCTACTCAGATAACTTAATTGTATTCTTTCTCAAGTCTCTGATGGGGTTGAAGACCAGATAGATTAGTTTTACAATTAATCTTAGTTGTTTAGGGGTTAAGATGTATATAGGTCTAGATAGATGTTTTTAAGTTGATAAAGATGAGATATGATAGATATTGCTTTACATTCAGAATTTTAGACCCACCAAGATAGGAAAAATGTTTTCTTCCAGACTGCCAAATATAAATAGCTAAAGCACTATGAATGAAACATTTATATAAATCCTAATTGTTTTGTGTTTCTTCTTGCTGTAGGTAGTTTATTATTTATATGTGTAATATTATAAATGTATATGTAAAAAACAAAAATAATAAAAAAGAAAAAACAAAATTTTAATTAATCATAATTTATTCAGAGTACATCCTATTGTTATCCCATTGCTTGTATCTTCCCGTTCCCACCCTCCCTCCCTCTTCTGTTCTATTCCCCTCCCCTAGACCTCTGACAAAAGGGAACTTCTTCCCCCTCATATGACCAAAGCCTATCAGTCTTATCCAGACAGTTTGCCGGCCTCCCCACGAAGGGAAAATTATCAAATCAGGGGCACCAGAGTTCATATCAGAGGCAGTCCCCACTCTCCCCACAAGCATGGAGAATGAGTTGTTCATTGTCTAGATCTGAACATGGGGTTTACTGCAGGCATTGTCCTTGGTTGATGCAACAGTTTGTGCAAACTCCCCTTGGTCCACATCCGCTGAGCTTGATGGTCTCTTTTTGGGGCTCAGGTCACAGCTAAGTACTCACAACAATATCAGTGGTACTCAGTTATCCAAACATCTGGTTTACACAAAAAAATAATTTTCTGGAAGAAAATGTGATATTCTCAGGGATTTTTTTTCTAATGTCAACATATTGAAAACTATTTGATAAGAAATACATAAACACACACAAAAGCCTTTAATTCTTATGTGTGTACATGTTTCTGTGTTTATATGCACATGCACATGTGAGAATAGTCTATGAAGGTTAAGAAGCTAATCTCAGCAGCCATTCTTCAGGAGGTCCCCTTTTATTTTTGAGACAGTGCCTCTCATAGGTTTGGAACTATCCAATTTATTTATTTATCTATTTATTTATTTATTTATTTATTTATTTATTTATTTATTTATTTTGATTTAGCTAGATTCCTTAGCCATTGAAGACCTGGGATCCAGGCCTCACTCTGCTTCTACGCATTTAGATGATGAGCATGTAGCATCACTCCCTGAAGTTTACATGGATTCTGGAGAGGAGAATCCGTTTCTCATACAGCGAGCAGACTGAGCCATCTTCCAAAGGACAAGGCTTGAAGTACGTATCCCAAATTCTTTCGTGTGTCACGCAACTACTTCCTACCTTCCAAAGCACTACATGTTATTTTATGTTATGCGTGCTTAATAGAAACATGGCTAAGAAAATTCAGTATGAATTATTACAAATCTTTGCAAATGTTTAATGTGTTAAGTTGATGCTAGACAATATAAAATATAACATTTATCATAGCATATTCCGTATCTCTAAAACTATTTTTATAACTTTTTAAAGATGTGGTTTCTATTATCCCAGGCTGGCTTCATCTGTCTATGTACTTTAGAATAAACTTGAACTTCTGTAACCCTTCCCTAACTAACCTCTTGTGTGTGTCCTTGAGAGAATATACCAACATACCACACTTTCTAAAAATCTTGGGACCAAAGACAGGGCTTTTTGCATATAAGGAAGGCATTATAGCAACGGAGATACATCCTCAGCCATCTCGAACATTTTATCCACATTGCTATCCAGGCTCCCTCTGTGCTTTTTTTATACTCTGAACCCAAGCTAGAATATAATTGTTGGTGTGCAACAAAATAATATTTGTTTCTCATTCATTTCTTCTCTTACCACTTACCAGGAAACTGGGACAGAGGGGAGGACATCCTATTGGGACTCTAAATGAGAGAAGCATGGAAGAATAGCAAAGTAGAAGGATCCAGAGGATCCTAGAAACCTACAAGTAGAACATTATGATAGGCAGATTTGGGCCCAGGGGTCCCGCTCAAACTAAGGCACCAGCCAAGGACAATACAGGCGGTAAACTTTAAACCCCTACCCAGATCTAGCCAATGGTCAGATCATTCTCCACAGTTGAGTGGAGAGTGGGATATGACTTTCTCACATTCATTTCTTATCATCTTTTCATAATGTGATCGATGAATGAAAATTACTTTTGGCAAAGAAGTGTAAAACGGTTAAGTAGACATTGTGCTAGTGCATCTTGGTAAGATCACTTTAATTCATCTGGGCAGTGGATGCAAACCCTCAGTAATCAGAATCATGTAAAGGTCGTTAAACACATGTTGCTAACCCACTCCCAGAGTTGTCATTCAGAACATCTCAGATGCAATTTATAACTTACAGTAAAAAATCCCAGTACATCATTGTTAAAAAGTCAAATACAGCATGATAGGCTAGCAAGGTAGGTTTTTAAATAGCTTTATCATATTTATTAGACTATAATTAGGGCAAACCTCATAGCTATGGTGTAATATAATTTTAAAAACAATAAACTTCTTTTGTAGAACTATAAACAACAATATAAAAGAAAAAATTTCCAAAATGTAAAACCAGTCCTACTTAGACAAAATTGCAATATTTGCTCATTATTTTTCCAGATCACCTAGAATATTTAGCTTTTCCAAAATGGAACAAATTTGCCCCAAACTCTTTTTGATACATGTAATTCAATGTATTCAGTCCTGCTTCAAACATCATCACACCAAATGCAACAGTGTTTACTGTGCAGTGCATAATTGTCAGAATTCTAGCCTTTGCACCATACATGACACCTAATGTTCAGCCATTCTATGCACATGCAAAAATATTTTGGCATGATTGTTAAGCTCCTAGTCAATCAAATATCTGAAAAATATCCACGGTGTACAGAATTTCCATCTTAGATTGCATATTTCTTTGAGTCACATGCTGAGAAATCAATAATATTACCTTTTAAATAAACCTACATTTTCTAAGGAATCAACCATTAACCTTATACAAATGTCCAGAAGAATCATAGTGCCATCCAAGTAATCAGGTACTTTTGAATGATAGTGTTAGACTTCTGTGTAACAGAAAAAATAAATTGTCATAATCATAGTTAATGCTGCAATGAATTCAGTGGATAAAAAATATTTAAATGTAACATACCTTAATTTTAAATATTTTCATTAATTTTTAGAAGTACCTATGTTAAATTTGGAGATGACTATGAAGAAAAATTTAAAGAATTTTTATTTAGGAAAAATAATTCTTCTAACTCATTATGTATAATATTAAGAGGATTATAATCGTATTTAAAATTCTGAAAATAAATTATTCCTTTATTCTTTAACATAATCAGAGAAAATTCATGAAAGATGCACAATGCTTCCTATGTAAGTTTGAAACTTCTAATAGTATTATCTTATTTTTAGATATCTACTTCCAATTATTCAGCTTTTTCCTCTAACTGCTATGTTTTCAAAATTCCTTCTCCTGTCATTATTTATATGTTAAGTGACAATTTAGCAAAAAAAATTCATTGGTAGGAAAAATATCCTGGAAAAATTCTGAAGAAATAATAATGTATAGGAGTTAATATGACTTCCACAATAAGAATTTACTATAATTCATCAACTGTACAGCAATCATCCCATAAACAACTGACATTATCATTAATTCTTTCTGTGTCACAAATTTCCATATTTCAAGTCACATATCTGGATAATTATGAAATTAAAATTTCTACCTTTAAGTCTATATTCTCCATATTCTGTGAATATTATTTTTAAAATCCCAGTAAGTTAACAATACCAATCAATCATATTTATGGCAAAGTCCTTTAAATAATTATTTTTTTTTATGGTGCAGAAACTTCACTGAGTGGACACAAAGTAAACATAAATACCTATAGATTTGATGTAATACATGCATATATGTTAGCGATTTTAAGTAAGCTACAGATTTCCAATGGTAGATTTGAATATTTTATTGGCACAATTGAACTATGAATATATTTGGTAAAATGCATGATTATATATAAAAAAAAAGTACTCCCTCAGAGTCTGTATGAACTATCACAAACATAAAGTGGAAAAAAAAGTCGCTATATAGTTTTCTTATCTGGATAAAAAGTCTAGTCTGCCAGCATCATGTCTACAATGAGGAGAAAATATCACGGATCACACCAAAATATGCTTGAGAACTGGTGACGGTGTTCGATGAGCTACTAAATGGGAGAAATTGAAACTGAATAAATTAGAATGTTCCCCTACAGTCAGATGATCCTGTAAAATCTAAGGATTAGTCAAACTATTTGTAATAGCTTGGGCATTGCTAAACTCTGACAGGCATGAGCACTGTGGTGTTATCGCAGACATTTGATGATCTGGTCTACCTGCGACCACCAAGCAGCACTCTTCAGTCTGCTTCCTATCTCTGTCTGCAGTCGCTGAGCATTTCCTCAGAGTGCACTTCTGTTCAGATGAGATACAGTATTCTGCTATCTTTCCCAGAGCATTTAGAACATCTGTAAATGGAAGTGAAAGCATCCCAGAGGCATCATTTCTCATGAAATGTGTACGCACTTAGGTTATGCGGAAACTTCCACACATGAACACATGTAGACATTACACTATATTATGCACTTGTTTTCAAGTTTCTCTTACCAGTCAGGTTCTTTAATCCAAGTTCTTGTAGTCCAAAGTTTCCATCTTTCCTGTAGTTTAGGAAGATGGCTAAGGCATAGCGATCTTCATACAGTTTTGTCCCACGAATAATGCGCAAATTCTCCAGGGGCAGGTAACGAAACTGGTTCAGGGCCACCAGTACATAGCCAGTGACTTCTCGGATAGACTGGAAAAGAACAAACAATCTATGTTAGATAAAACAAAAGTTGACAGGATATACTATAGTATTTTAAATAAAAAGTTATTTAACTGTAATTTTCAGCTCTTAATTTACTAATTTCTACATGATGTTCATATTTATATTGGATTAATAATAGAGGATCACAAAGGGTCAGAACTTCATTTGAATAGGTTGTGTTTCTTTTTTTCAAAAAATCCCGAATGTAGCTATAATAAAACAATGGGTTTTATTTTTATATTTCTTGTACCTGAGCTGTGAAAGGATAAAGGTCTCATTCACTGAAAAAAACTACAATGAGGTGACAAAGAACCATAAATCAATCTACAGATGGGGATGCAGATTGACAAGTCTACCAAAGTAGAACCGTCCTGCCTTAGCTGTGGGTCTGGGACACATTTTAATGCTATATGGTTGTGTAGTACTCAAAGTGGAACTGTAGCTATTTCTGACCTTTCTTGGATCAAGACATATTGGAATAAGAACACAGAACAAAGAGGAAAGTATGTTAGTCTGTTGCACAGAGAAACCCTGTCTCATATAACCCAAAAGAAAGGGCTGTGATAAGGATGCAAACTGAATATTTTTCTATATTCCTTTTTTAATATATACATTTATATTGTTACACATAAATAAAATAAACTACATACAGCAGGAAGAACTTGCTTAGTAGACCAGATGAGGCCTGGAACTCACAGAGATCTGCCTGCCTCTGCCCCGTGAGTGCTGGGATTAAAAGCATGTGCCACCATACCGGATTGACATAGTTGCTTTCTAACAGGTAGAATAATCCTTTATGGATACAGGTATTTAAATTAATCTGTTGCTTCTTTTGGATTTAGTGTACTTATTTTGTCTTGTTTGCTTGTGACAGAATATATTATGGAAATTAAAGCACTGAAATAATATTTTAAAAAAAGAATGGTGGACTGCCATAGGAACACCAATATTTAACATATCATAACTCCTACTCATGCCTGCCCCATAAGAGCTAGAACTCATTAATCCGTCAATCACTCTTCCACTGACTGATCTGTTAACCTCAAGTTCTTTAAAGTTGGGTAAAAGCAGGTTTTAGCACTACATGATCTAAAATGTAATATTTATTAATTAGGAATGAAAATGCATTTCAGCTGATAGATGGCCGTAGTTAAGTGTTCTAGGCCTCATGGAGCACTAAGGGGAATTTGGAGAGCATGCTGTGTGATCAACATTTTTCTGGAATATGTCACTGTGTTATCCTTCTTCCTGGCATTCCTCCTATCACACTAAGAAGGGACTCTTCTTATCAATCACAGCAACCACCCTTGTTTATTCCAACAAGGGCAAGTACATTAAAGTATTATCAGGAAGACTACAGAGGAAGCAGCAAACTCAGCGTAAAAACAAGGATGATGATCAAGAAGGGATGCTAGTAATTATATAGTGCTTATTAGAGAGAGAACTTATTCTAGGTATTAATTGACAAAGATATGTCATTTGTTACAGAATTTGAACCTCATAAATGTAAGAAGCTGCAGAAGTATTGTTAATAGTTAGGATTTTCTCTTACCCAGAGAATAAATAAATAAATTAAAACAGATGATTACAAATCTCATAAAGGCTTTTAAAATATTTTCCATCAAGAAAGCTTGATAAAAGCAACAAATATTTTAAAAATTATGAGAGATAATCTTCTAAATATAAAAATAATATACAGTACTTTTATTTTATGCTGTTATTTTTTCTAGTATTTACAATACTTATCCTCCATACGTTTACAAATTGTGGAAAAATATTAAGATGGAAAAATCTTAATAACAAAAGGATTTCCTAATGCTTAAAAAGACTCAAAACATAGTTTAAGCTAATATTTGTCTATCTGGACAATGAAGACACTTATCAAAAGTGTAGATTAAGTCTTGAACTAGCTTGTAGGGCCATGTAATAATGTCAGTTCTTCATTGTTTCAGTCTATAAGTTTTTAGAAAGAATCACAGTAACATAACATATTTCTTGTTCCAGAAATTTGTTATGAAAATAATACAATTTAATATAATGGGCTATTAGATACATATAAATATATTGTACCCAGTATAAGCAACTACAATAGGAAAGCAGAACAGCAAGCATCGTAGGCTGACCCAACAGGCAAATTGCCTTAAAAGTAGGCTTTGTCCTAAATACTTATGTAAACTTGATGAAGCATTTAAGTCTCAAGAGTTTTCGTTCTTTTCAATTTTAGAAGATTCATAACAACATGACTATTACAAAGCTGTTGTAAGCATTGTAAGATACAGAAAAAGTTTAGAGAAAATTGTGTTTAATAGATGTGAGCTATTACAAATATTATGTTGGGCAAATTGTCTCAGGACAATTAGAAGATGAAATGTTTGTAATATCATAGCATAAGATCTACTGTTTTTAATCTCTCTATTATATAATCCTCAGTACTCTTACATCTTAACTTTAAATTTTACATCTTATTTCTAAAATTCAGAAATGCCCCCTGCTTTTACTTCTATACATATATATCAGCTCTTAGTACTGACCCTGGTGTTGAATAGACATTCAGTATTGGCTGCTTAATAGAGTAGAATTGAAATCTCGAGAGAAATGCTTTTAAGTCCTTGTAGCTATTACTTTCCACAGAAAATGATTTTTTGAGAATACAGCTCATAGAAAACATTGAAAAATGGATTCATGTTTTGTGCCTATGGACCACTCAAAGAAATAGAAATCTCTAAAAAGACCATCAAAGAGAAAACCTTCACCATGGTTTTATCTGAAGAGGTTCAGGGCCAAATACTAAAGGGTGTGGCCACGTAGAGATGATGCATCCTCCACATGGGGATAACATCTGCTCAGTAAGACATATTGTCCTCTACTGTCAGCATCTGCTCTGCAGCAGCTTTGTTCAGAGTGTTCGTGAAATTGAAGACCATTAAGACCTGGAATGATTGAGAATCTCCTAACCGATGCGAATGCACCTTTACTTCTACAATAATAGAAGGACATTTGCAGAATATTCCAGAAAATCTGCCTTTATTATTTTCACATTTCTAATTTATTTCTCAGATCCTTAAATGGTTATTTTCTTAATTGACACAACTCTTGATTTATCCTTCCTTCCTGCCTATCTTCCTTCCAACCTTCCTTCTGGTCTTCCTTTTGTCTGTGCTTCTTTCCTTCATGTGGTTTTTTTTCTCTTAAGATGACCACAGTAGAAATGAGTAATAGCTTCCTAAATGTGCCTTAGTCTACCTTAAGTTATATCCGCATTCTATCTGGTCTTCTTGATTTACTTTCATATAAGTGTCCCCTGGTGATCCCTGCCGTCGCCTGTTTATTTATGTTTAAAAGCGTTTCTTGCTAGTCAGAATAGTTCTGAGCTGTTTGACTGCTGTGCACTCAGACCTGATGAGAGATCATCTTAAACACCAACACGTACCATGAGTGAGGATACCCATAAGTATAATAGTGATTACTGCGTTAAGTACACTGGAAGGTAAATGACTGTGATATCATGAGGAGTAGAAAACAGGAAACTCCAGTGACAGATAAGAAGATGGCTGAGAGGTAGACAGTTCCCTCTGTTGGTAATGAATGCAGAAATTATGCCTTCTCTGACGGTGACAAATGTAGTAGCAAATTGTAGCTTCTGTATCAGTAGGATTTTCTATTAACTTCCCTAAGGCAATTACTTTCTGTCCTGCCCCTCCTATCATGTCTGGGAATATCTACAGCAGACACATTCTTAGGGATGGCATCGTATTAAGAAGTTTACCAGAAAAAAATTAATAAGCTAATAACAAGTACCACGTATTCCTTCTGCTTGTGGAGATACTGTGGGTTTCTGCTTTCGCTTTTCCACTGTTTGAAACTCAACCCTGTACTACTCTGGGAAGCTAGCACGCAATATCTGATCTAATTTGATTTAAAAGAAACAGAGCTTGTGAAATGCCACGTACCAAACTGCAGTGGCGAAGAATCTTGCCTACTGTACCCAACATGAAGTAACACTGAAGGGTCATAAAATACAATCCCAGTCATTCCAGCAAGACTGCATTCAGCCAATCTCAGCCAGTGCCATGAGTCTAGGAGTCTGTGGGCTGCTCTCTCAGAATGGGCTACTTATCCCAGCACTAAACACAAACATGGCTTATTTTCAATAAACCCCTTCACTCTGTTGTAAGCAGGAGTGATTCTCTCCTTCTGCAGAAAGAACCATCTTTCCTACGTCCTTTCTGTTGTCTCACGCAGTGGGAATAGAACTTACTAGTGTTTTTATTCAGGTCTGTTTCCAGTTGTTCCTTCTTTCCCTGAATATAGACGATATCTCCAATTTATTTAGACATGTTAAACTATATCTGTCTCTTTAATGCCTCAGCACTATGAATGCCTAAATAACAAACTGTAAAGATAAAGTGTGAACCAAACTAAAACTAAGAATGTCACTTTAAAAAGTGGCAGAGTTGAGCTCAGCAAACATATGATATCAAATTTGTCCATACAACAGACCTTCCAACAAATAGGGAGGATGTAGAGTAGTAACTACTCAAATCCTTTCTTTACATCATTTCCACGACCTGCCTGAAAACATCACCTTTCTGTTCGATTACTGAAGTTCTCTATGCGTGACTACCTTATGCAGATCCACTCACGAATTTCAAATTGTTTATTGTGCAAAATCTGTTTTTTTTATTTTGCCTAAAGATATCATAAATGGATTACACAAATAAAAATGTGGGGTATAGATCTCTTTATATAATCGCACAAGTAGCCCAATATTGTAGTGTTTTTAGATTCATGGCATTACAAAGGTCATCATCTATAATTAAATATGTATATGTAAGTCAACTCTCTTTTATAATGACAGTAAGATTATATTTTAAAATCTAAATTTAAAATTCATATTTTACTTTTTTACAATTATGCATTTTGATAAATTAATATTTTCATGTCCGATATATACATTAAGCTTCAGCTTACCAGAGAATCAAATGTTATCTGATAGGAAATATTGTATATGTGTCAATGCAGTAACATTAATTTGAAACAAACTTTACAGCTAATAAAATGATAAAAATAGGTGGCACATGCCTTTAACCTCGGTACTTGAGAGGCAGAGGCAGGTGGATCTCTGTGAGTTTGAAGCCAGCCTGGTCTACAAAGTGAGTCCAGGACAGCCAAAGCTACACAGAGAAACCCTGCCTGGAAACACACACACACACACACACACACACACACACACACACACACACACACACACAGTTTTAAGAAATCTTTGTTTAGATATGCACGTGACTTAAAGCAAAAGGACAATGTTAGTTGTACGGACTTTCAAATACTTGAAGCTAAAATGAAGCTCTGTTGTTAACAAGTGATGGATATTCTCTTTCACAGAGGAATAAGCTACCTGGATTAATGCACCTCACTGACTACATTTATTTGCTGTAACCTTACAGATTTTGACATTAGTCTTATCTTGTAAAGACATAAGAAGACCAACTACAAGCCAGGAAGAGAGTTAGCAGAAGATATCAAGTTCTACTGACTATTGATCATATGTGTTTTTTTTTAGTCTCAGGTACTTATATGATACGCTCCTATGACAGTTGTAGCTGAGAAACACCCTATGTGATGTCACAGAAATTAACAATAAGTTTGGATGAATCTTTCCATCTGTCTGTGGTTTAGATTCATCATTCATACCATAGAAATATTAAGTGCTTGAAATTCTGGAATTACTGTGAGAAGTGAATCCCTGTGTGTTGCCACTATGGCTTGGATTTAAATGCACCACTGAGGCTTATGTGTTGAAGTTGTGACTCCGATGCAGCAGTGTACACTGTCTGGGATTTGGGGAGGTGGTTGGATAATGAGTTTTCTTATCTCCACAGTGTATTTATATAGTTATAGAAAAGATGGTAGAAACCTCAGGAGTTGGGGCTTGGTGAGAAGTCATAATTGGGGTACCCCATGACGGTTATTTTGTCATGTGTCCTTCTCTTTCTCTTTACTCCTTGGCCACCTGGACTAAAGAGCTTTGCTGTGTGTTCTGCTTAGCCTTGCTTTCCCAGAGGTGCAAAACAATGAGAATAAAACATGAAGAACTGAAGCCATAAGGCAAATTAAATCATCCCTTCTTTTACGAGCTTGTAACCTCAACTATTTTATTATCTTATCACAGCCACATGAAGCTGGCTGATATAGTTATTTAACAAACAGCTCGGCTTGTGGGATAGGACGTGAACAGAAGTAAGTGACTACTCTACCAGAGAACTCAGGTTTTATTCCCAAGTCTACATGGTGGCTGACAACCATCTGCAACTTCAATCCCAGGAGATATGACAACTGCTTCTGGCCTTCTTTGGTGCTGTATGAATGTTGGGCACAGACATCCATGAAGGAAAAAAAAAGTCCTATATACATATACAAATAAATAAATACTATATTTAAATATTTTAAATGAAAAAAATTTTGCCCATACATAGCAGAACTGCTTTGCGTTAGCGTTATTGTTTTCTGAACTCTCAAGCATAAATTTTCATCAGGAAACAGGTTCTATTGCTTATTTCTTATTGCTTATTTCACCGCTTTGGCAGAAAACCCGAGAGAAGCAGAGGTAGGAGAGATTCAGTTTTGCTCAAGGGGTAAGGAAGTACAATCATGATAGAGAAGATGTGTTGGCCAAGGCTCCACCTGTGGGTAGAAGTGCTCAGAGTAACCTGTTACAAGTCTCGAATTGAATCAGAAAGTGCAGGTCAGACTTCGGCAGACTCTCACCAGCTGAGCTCCACCTGCGAAGGCCTTACAACTTTCCAAAGCATACTGCCAGCTGGAAAGCTAGTGTCCAAACTGATGAACCCATGGGAACAGGCACATGTAAACCATGACATGCTGATTGTACAAAATCTTTTTTTCTTCTATTTCTAAAGTAATAACTATGCATCTCCAATGTTTAGACAAGAAAACTGCTTGGTGCCATTTCAGTCTACAATTAAGAGTGACAGTTTCATGTCTGAGGTCTTTTATAAATGTGATTTTCTCCACTCAAAATTTAAAAGAGGAAAATAGGCTTGCATGAAATGATGTCTGCCAACAGCTGCCTCTGCTGCAAAGCATATGGGAAATGGCCGCCGAGCAGCCAGAGCTAGAGGTGACTGCTTTCGAGACTCATCTGCTGTGTTTTTAAATGAAAAGGGTGAGCAACTCCAGAAACAGGACAAAGTATCAGGCTTGGATTTGACAAGATGCCAAGATACATTTTTGTAGCTGTCTAAATATTTGGCCATGCAACACAAAACAAAAGGCTTAATTAATTTACAAGGAACAAATACTGTCTTTAATCTTCTTCAGTGAGAACAGGTTCTGATGTTGCTGACGAGGCTCCTAATTTTCAATACAAACATAGAAAATAGTTATTATTGATTCCCGTGGGACCAACCAAAACTACAAATATAACAACTGGTGGATTTGTAAAACAGAAATGAGAACTGTTTTCATACTATGTATTCTATGCACCATTATTTAATGTCCCTAATAATGGTATTAACTTGATTTTATTATATGCTCTCTATGTGTAATATACTTTATGTGATTAATATCCACTTCGTATATCACAGCATAGTATTTATGTTTTCTATAAATAAAGAAAATTAAGTTGAAAATCTTTCAAAAAATGACATAGGTTAAAAGTTAAGGAGAAAAATATTTTTTTAAAAAAATTCAACAGTCATAATCCCTTCTAAAAATCTATTTCTTTCTGAACTCAAAAATCTCAATTTCTCCCAAATGTGGTGATATTGACTCTCTAATTTGAAGCCATACTCTTGGGATGATTTAGATATATTTCTTTTTCTTTTTAAAATATGCATTTGTATTATTACACAAAAATACAATATACCACCTACAGCAAGAACAACCATGAAACAATCAGGAATTATAAAGGTTACATCCATAGTGTTTTGGCTCTTTGTATTTGACAGCCTTGAAGAGAAAATCTTTCCTATTTCAATGTTATCCTGATGAACAAACATTAGCTAAGCCAGAGTATACACCATAGTTATAGATCGTGTCATACTGCTAAAGGAAAAAAATGCTAAAAACATATAAGAAGGTGAAAGGCTTCATACATCAAGTGGGAAAATCACTCCCTAAAAGCTTTCTGGAAGTCTTTGAATATGTATTTTACTGATGTTAGAAAGCAAACCTCTTTGAAAGGAGATATTCGAAACCAAATGAGTTTTTTTTTTTTTCCGTATAAATTCATAATGGAAATGAAACCCTACAATCATGTTATAAAATTAGATCCTGATTACTATCAGACTAACCTAAAACGACTAAGGGAAGGCAATGACTTAAAGAGTTGCATTTGCCTCCATGGCAAGGTCATATTGTTGGCATAACCCGAGCTTCTTCAATTAAACAGAGCTTCAGGTTGGTCTTGTTTAATTTGGAAGACAGTATCTAAAAGCAGTGTGTACATTGTAGGTCATCACACACACCTCTCTTCCTTTCCCACACATTTGCATCTTCTTCTTTCAGCTTCAGCTTTACTCTTCCTTCCAAGTACTTATTTCCAAAAAGACCTCTTCTGTTTTTACTATGCGAGGAACATTTTTTTTTCATGTTAGTGGAGATTAATAAAGAAATCAACAAACAAAAACATTAGTGAGCACTCATTCTCACAGTGGCTATGTCAACTCAAAGGTTTTTCAGTGAAAGGTTGGCAGTAGGAAAACATTGTTGAGTTGAGAAAGAGTTATGGTGGTTTGATTTTGTATCTTTGTGTCTTTAAACATAAATCCTTTATTTCAAGGGTTATTGTACAAACACCTACCTGTGTATAAAGATATACTACACTCTGTTTGGGAAATCATTTGAAGTGTGTGTGTGTGTGTGTGTGTGTGTGTGTGTGTGTGTGTGTTTGCTCAGCTCTTCAGTTAAAAAAAAAAAAAACCTGTAGTGTTAATTTCCTTACTTTTCCCCTTATACTGATGTATTTAATTGCATTCTATTCTAAGATAACATGAAAATTATTTACAAGGCATAAAATACATTTATTCTAAACTATAATCTAAAATGACACTTTGGTCTTGTTTTATTTCATTACATTGCAAATGAATGACCTTGTACTGTGAATATATTAGAACTTATGCTTTAGGAAGAAGTAGACCTATGAAAAATGACCAAGACCATTAATAGGTCAGAATCACTATTGAAGTCACGGATTTGAGTGAAATCAATGTAGTAAAGGGGTGTGGAGGCACTGACAGAAGTCACACAAAGTCTGAAGACTGGAAGATGATGATAACCATGATGGGACATGGATAACGTTGTGTTGGATAAAGGATTGAAGTAGTGAGCAGCCCAGCAAACACTGATGCAGACATAAATGATTGTCCAAGATCTGAGAGAGAGCATCATTTCCACAGCATGCAGCATCCAGACTATTCTTTTGAAGTGTTCTTTCTTTTTCCCGTGGTAGCTACAACTTAATAAGCTAATAGACTAAAGGGAAGTTCTCACTCTGTGAGTACTATCATTAAAGACTATCACAGACAGCAGGGCATATGCACAAACTTTACTTCCTTAATTCTATTTCCTGGATAAAAACAAACAAACAAACAAAACTCAACAACAACAACAACAAAGACAAAACAAAGCAAAACTATTCTCATACGATGTCTTCATGTAGCAATAAAGTCGCTAGTCTCATTCATAAGTGCTGTCCAGTTTTGAGCTAATTGTCTCTCCAAACCCTCAGCTCAGCGTGTCACGTGAGCATTAGGTTTCTACGTAGACATTTAATGGGCACACTCACCTCCAGCATATATCACACAGCATGCCCTATCAAGTATGTGAAAATCTAAATGTTGAAACTATTAGAACAGCACTCATCATCATTTCATTAATTGTGATAAATGTACTACACTGATAGAAAATAAATAACTTATGGGAAAGAACAAAGTATCGAGGACTCTATATTTTGTTCACAACTTGCGGATAAACATAAAATACGTTTGATATTTATTTTAAAACTTAGAACATTAGCATCATATATTTTCAAAAGAAAGAACAGTCTAGGGTATCAGCAGAAATGTAGCATATGAATAATACATCACAATGTGTTGCATTGAGTAGCATATTAAAGATAACCTAAAAGACACCCGAATGTATCCATATTAAGGAATAAAAGCAAATGTTTGGTGTTAAAAATGTTACAAAATGTGAAACTATTTTAAGATAATATATACATCCATAAATTATTATATAATTGTGAGGGAACATTTCACCTTCTTCCAGTCCTCTCATGATCATACATAATCGTGATTGGTAAAACAAAAATTAGCAAAGAACCAACCACACCTTAGACGTTTATGAGTCAAGCCCCAAGCATGGTGGTAAATTTTCTTTGCTGAGAAAAGTGTCAGAGGACACCATCCCAGGAAGGTAGCAAAAGTAAAGTTAGCTGGCAGGACAGACAGAGGGTATGTATGTAAAATATTTTGGTGATGATAATATACCATTCATGAGTGTCTATCATTTGTACCAAGAGAAACTTAAATTATCATAATCTAGGGTTCAGGTTTATTGATATTGCAGTATTATTAGAACCTATTTATAATGTATTCATTACTTAAAAATCTGAAGGTAATCATCACACTGCATATAGCATTTTATATCCTTATTTCATTGATATTAAGGTTTATTAATATTAGTCATTTAGAAATTGAGTACACTTTTTTTCTTTAATGATCCTCATTATGGAGAGCAAGATAAAGTCTAGAAGAGTAGTTAACAAATTTTATTAAATTTACATCTGAGCTACATAATTACCTTTAAACTATATTAATTATGCTTTGAAATTTCTATAATTATAAGAAATGTGGGTTGCTTTATATATCAGCAGGACGTCATAAAGTTCTCAAACTATTTTTAAGAGTCAATTTCCTGAGTTTTCCCATTGAAAGTGAAGGGAATTTTACCTCTTTTCTTAATGCCATAAACTTGTGACTCCATACTCCTTTAGGCGTTACTGGTTGTTCAAGTGTCCAGCACGGCTTCAGTGATGAAACCGTACAGGGCTAAGCCATGAATGCTTTGAAAACACAGCTCATGATAACATTTTTTCTAATGTACTATATTGAGGCCAGCAGCACATTTCTTTAAGATTTACTTTGCTGGCTTTATCTTTTTTACACAAGAAATATTAACATCATGAGCTTTAACACAAGTGCTTGGCAAGACCAAGTAGACTATGATCACAATGGAGACGTTTTTAATATTTCTTTTTCATAAAAACTAACTCCATAAAATAAAATGGAGATCATTGCAGAATGAATAATTATTTTAAGAATCAGTGTAGAATATAAACTATCCAGCTTAGAGTTTGTGTCAGGAGCACTTCACATCACCAATATCTAAACCTTTGAGTTGATATTCTGTAATTAGTATGTTACAAATATAGCTTGGATATTGTTCTGCTATACATTTGTCCATATTTCCTGAACATTCAAAGCATACGTTTAAAAGAACAGATGAAGTCCAATAAATTATGCATCAAAATAAGAAGCCAAGTAAATAATCTACTCTCTATTTGTAGCCATTACTTTTTAATTTCATCAAGATGTTTATTGGAAGAGCGCATAAAACCGGATGAGTTATCTGTCTCATAATTAGGCACTCAATGACTCAATCACTATTACCTTCCTGTTTTTCAGGCTCAAATCTCATTCCCTTACTGTCTCAACTAGCATTGTTACTTCTTTTCAAAGAGGGATTCTGCTCAAGCCCTAGATCTTGATCTGGAAGCCCATGGTTCCTGTTCCAAAGATGAGCACATGGGGTAGAATTGTGCCCAGGTAAGAGAGCAGCCGGAAGTCTCATCTGTCACTGTGGTGAGCACACGCCCTGTTTGGACATCACAGAAGGCCCAGTACTGATCATCAGAGGAGCTCAGGAAATAATTTCCAGTACCATGGAGTCGGAGTCCTGTCACCACGCTCTCATGGGCCCGACCAAGCTGTACACAAAAGGCATTTGGGACCGTCGAAATCCTGATAGTGGTATTGGGGGACACAGAAAAAAGTAGTTCCTGAGAAGTTTGGAATACCACACTGGTGACCTTCTTGGTATGGCCTTTCAGCGTGACCAGGATCTGCTCAGTACTCTTATCAAAGACAATGACATTTTTATCTGCCCCACCAGTGAGAATCTTGTTGGTGCCTGAAGGTCAGAGTGAGGATCCCAGGAATGCTAACACTGTGTAGCCCCACAGGAGATGCCACCTGCCTGTATTTAGTGAGCTCTTCATCTTTCACAAGCTCCTTGGGCACAATCTTTGCTCTCGTCTTATGCTCCGTGCTCTGTAATTACCCCAGTGGCATATCTTGAAGCTTCTAGATAATTTCAGAGGTCATTCCTACCAGCTAACCCCAATCCCTGGGCTCTCCTGTACCCACAACACTGGGCTGCAAGCTTAGCACAGCCTGCGGTACAGTAAGACCAGCCTGTGGTTTCAGAGTAGCTGGAGCTTCTGGAGCAGCGGTGGCTTCCTTGGTGAGAGGGGCAACGAACGACTCAGCAGTGAGCATCCTGCTAGTGCAGAGCATGGGACAGCTTCTGCAGGATTGTCTGTAGCTACCGGCAGAGAGTGGAGCTGTGCAGCTTGACTGCATCCTGGGAGACAGTAGGCCAGCGTGAGGAGAGGGCGGTGGGGCACATGGTGAGAGGAAGGGGGAAGAGGAGGAGGAGGGAGAAGCAGAGAACTTGGCCAGCCACACTCATCCTGCGAGGCTTTCTGAAATGCTGGGATGCTGATGGCAGAGGAAGGCTTGGGCATAATTGGGTAAGCAACTTTGAAGTCGATGAGCTGCTCCTCTAAGAGAGGATGGTTGTTGATAGGATCTGTGCCATTCTCTGCAATGTACCTCTCAATGAGTTGCCGCTCATACACATGGTTAGAGACAGGGGACACACATGGGTGATATGGTGATCTAGCAGATCAGGGACACTGAGCCATTGCAGCGCTGCCAGTTGCCCCACAATGGGCTCTCCACTTCCGGTCCCCTGCCATTTCTGGGGCTCTTCAAAGAGAGTAGACAGTTGCTGGGCCTTACAATTACTTCATGTGGGGAGGTGCCCAGTGCTTTGAGACTCCCATTTAAAACTGATTTCTGAATTAAGACATAGCAGAACGTATAATACAAATGTAGGGTTTATATTGCAGACATATAAAACTTTTATATCAAGACAGAGACTCAGGAAAGTTCATATCGTCTATTCACACAGACCACAGGAAGAAACATGACTTGAAGCATTTATATCCTATTTAGGAAAAAAGTGACTGACAAATAAAAAATAAAGAAAAAAATATTTAAAAAAAAAAAAACCCAATTGCAAAGGACGCTGTGAAACAAGGACAGACATCACACTGCATGCCACACTGGGTGCACAGAAGAGACCGGCAGTGTGGTAGAAAATGTAATTAATTTCATTTCAGTTGATATTTCCTTGTCCAAAACTTGTTTAAAAGCTTTTCAATAAGAAGATCCTGATACCACTACGCACAGCTTATGCTTTGTCCTACATAGGAATGGCTAGATTCCATTTGTAATTATGTTTAACTTCTTCCACAGTCAATTGCATCTCCGTCCGTATAGCTGATACTTCACTGTATGTATAAAGTTAAGAACTATAGAAAAATACTGTGTATGGCTGAGGATGAATTATCTGAGCTGAATGCTAAATGGCATTCTTCCCATTTTCCCAGTGAGGATGTGATTCCATGATAAGGTAAAAGATGGGCAAAAGAGAGAAGTGAAGAAGAATAAATTGAAGAATAAGAGACTATCAGGAAACAAAGTTGATATGGTTTTTCTGGGCCCTTAAGTTCATCCAAATTGTACCAACTAGTTATAGAATGCTGCACCAATTTCACCTAACCTTTTGCAGACTCCTATCTCCACAGGGAAGGAAATGGATCCACATCAAGCCGCCCAGATTTCATTCCATGCTAACATATATTTTCATTACAAATGCAAATGCAGCAATACAGTTTGGTCCTTGAAGCTATTTTATCATATAGCCTATAAATAGCCAATCAAATGTGTATATATATATAGATAGATAGATAGATAGATGTATATATATGTCTGTGTGTGTATGTATGTATATATCATACACTCACATATACAAATGTATATATATATGTATATATATGTCTGTGTGTGTGTATGTATGTATATATTATATACTCACATATATAAATGTATATATATGTATATATATGTCTGTGTGTGTGTATGTATGTATATATATATGTCTGTGTGTGTATGTATGTATATATTATATACTCACATATACAAATGTATATATGTATATATATGTCTGTGTGTATGTATGTATGTATATATATATGTATATATATATATATGTCTGTGTGTGTATGTATGTATATATTATACACTCACGTATACAAATGTATATATATATGTATGTATATATATGTCTGTGTGTGTGTATGTATATATTATACACTCACATATACATATATAAGATCACAATAAAAAAACAACATGAACAGCAATTCAAATTCCTACATGTATTTAAAAGGGTCATAAACTTGAAGTCAAGAAAGATAAATTCTATTCTTTAGTACTTGATATATATTTTAATGCTCACTTCTCTAGGACCTGACTTTTAGAATATTAGAAAGACCCGGGTGGTAGTGACACATATCTTTAATCTCTGCAATCAGAAAGAAGAGCAGATAGAGCTCTGTAAACTCATGTCAGCCTGGTCTACAGAGTGAGTCACAGGACATCCAGGCTTACACAGAGAGACTGTCTCAAAAAACCAAAAAAAAAAAAAAAAACAAAAACAAAAAACAAAAAAACAAATAATGAGTGTTAGAAGAACAAGAGACTTAAAAAAAGCTCAAAAGCCAATCTGGGAAGGAAAGAGTCTACGTTACAAGTTTTTGTTCTTTTTTTCTTGGCTAATGTTGTTTTTAGTCACATCCCATAATAAGTTGGTTAGCTTCCTAGTGAAGAGTGTATTGTTTCAGTGTGTATCCTGATTAGAATGTCTTATGAAGTATATGTGCATTATGTCCAGTCCCTATATGTCTTGTACATAATTTAATGTACATTTTAAACAAACGAAGTCACAAGAAAAAAAAATTCCCTATAAATAAATGTAATGCACTGATTATTGCTGCCCCATGCCAGTCTAGAAAACAAAAAGTAAATATTTAGGACAAATAAATTCTAAAGAAATAAATTTCGAGACACATATTCTATTAGAACTGTGCTTCCCTGAAGCCCTCTGAGTATCCAGCACAAATAATGAAAAGTTATGAATGCAGAGACTCAAGGTATGAAGGGTGAGTGATATTTCAGTCTCTTTGTATATTGTCTACCCCTTGTAAGGTTTAGGGAACATCAGAAAAGAGGGACTAGAAAGAATGGAAGAACCAGAACATGCGGAAAGGGGTTTCAAATGGTATTTCCAGGACATGACACAGCCATTTCCAACAGAATCTCTTAGCCGCTGCTGTTGCCTTCACTGGACCTGTCTTAGACTGAGCTTATCAGTGGGAAATCATGGATCTTAGACAGGCTGATGGGATCCTTCTCCTTCCTGCTGAGCTATTGGCTACTAATGAACTCTTTGAGAGCCACAGTCTTTCTCTGCAGGTATATACTCAATGGTGACACTCCAGTGATGCTTCCAAATTCACTGTCACATAAAAAACTAGAAGGAAAATGAACAATAGGGAGAAAGGCAGAATTATGGGGTTGGAAGGAGACAAGAGGTGGTCTAGGGCGAAACTAACAGGATGCCTTTTTATACAAAATTATCAAGGATGAGTTTTAGTCAATAAGAAGTGAAGTGTTAACAAGACTCATCTCCATCCACGTGGAGAATTATTCTTTACTAATAAAATTTATTTAGTTTTATATTGAAAATATTTATGCACCTATTATGGACATCTATTAAAACGTTTTTTCATTTATTTATTTATTCAATTTACATACCAATTGTAACCCCACTCCATCCCCTCTACCGGTTCCACTTTCCCACCCACTTCTCCCATAACGCCCCACTTCCGCGTACCAACCAATCCTGGCACATCAAGTCATATCAGGACTAAGTGCCTCCTCTTTCACCCGAGGCCAGAAAAGGCAGTCCAGCAAGGGCGTGAGGGATCCAGAGGGAGATAACAGAGTCCTAGTCTGACACAGCCCCCACTCCATTGTGGGAAGATCAGGGATGGGTGGTGAGAGGGCTGGGAGAGAGAAGGGATATTGGGGATGGGACATCTCTGGGATAAGCAGAATACCTGAGATCGGGGAGGCTCGTGGAAAAATATGGTCGCCACCCTTGCTGAGATGCCTAGAAGCAGGGAACACTTGGACTGAAGTTGCCACACTCTGTAAGCCAGGCAAGACTTCCAGTGGAGGGAGAGGCACCCCACCCCACCCACAAAACCCTCAACCAAAATTTGTTCTGCCTACAAGATATGCAGAGATAAAAGATGGAAGAGAGAATGAGGGTACGGCTACCCATGACTGGCCCAACTTGAGGCCGACCCCGTGGGACAGAATCAACTCCTGACACTATTAGTGATATTCTGCTTTTGCTGCAGACAGGAGCCTAGCATAGCTGTCATCTGAGAGGCTTTATCCAGAAGATAATGGAAATAGACGCAGAGACCCACACCCAAACATTAGGCAGAACTCAGTGAGTCTTGTGAAAGAGTTAGGGGAAGGACTGAGGAAACAGTTCAAGGACACCACAAGAAGACCTTCATGCCAACTAATCTGGGCCCTTGGTGGCTCATAGAGGCCCTAACCAAAGAGCATGCATGGACTCGTCCTAGGCTCCTACATACATGAAGTTAATGGGCCGCTTGGTCCTCTCGTGGGTCCCCTAACTATGGACACTTTTTAATGACTCACCTGGCATGAGGAAATATCCTTAAGTACATAATTAATTATAGGCTTTCCTGTTCACTTTTACATTTTGTTCTCATCTGTTCAGAACACCCAGGTGAGCTATGTTTTCTTTTCTTGGGGAAGTTAAAGACAATGCATGAGAAGTTTACTTATGATATTAATATGTCCTTTGTATCAGCTGTTTCATCAAAGTTTTATAATGAAGCTGAATCAATTAAAACACATAAATCTCTAATAAAGTTTAACACTCAACCAGAATTTCATCATACGTTCTCTAGGGAATGAACAAAGATACCCAAGGCCACATTTACTTAATTGCTCCAGGATAAAGCTTTGTGTTTAATCACAGATTGCTTCTGTAAAAAAAAAAAATCTCAACTTTTTTAATTAATTGATTTCACTCCTTGCTCTTTCCCAGATTTGAAATATTTTACATACTTTATCAAAGCTGAAAACAGCATTCATTTTACTTTTTTTCATAAGATGCTGGATGTCATAGAAAGCATGTCCTTATCATGAGGACTGAATTGAATTAAGATCCACAGCAGTTATTGCAAATGAATGAACCATTCCTAGCTCCATTGCCAAAAGTAATCAAAAGGAAATTAACTTTAGATCAATTAAATCTACTTCAATGATATGTGTGGTTCACGGCAGACATTTGCTCTTTCTTATAATTATAAAGTTATATGTTAATCTCTGGGTAGATAACATATATCATAATAAAAAATCATATATGCAAAAATAATAAAGCCATTTGTAGTCAGCAAATCAATGGCAACATCTAAAATACTAGTTAAAGCAAAAAGCTAAACCTTCATGTAAGTGTCTAAAATTTAGTTATTTATCCAGGACATATATGTTCCAGGAAAAGACAATAATAGAGACTAAAGAGACTATTTTTTAGCTAGATTTTATGTAATAATACATTCCTTTAACCGAGCACTCAGCAAGTTCATGCAGGACAATCTCTAGTCCAGGGTTATTTTAGGACACAAAGTGAGACATTATGTCAAAGTATGTTAAGCATGCAAGGATATCCATTTCTATATGTAATACACATTAGAATAGCATTTTAATGAAAAAAATAAATCTCTACTTATGAGGCATATATAGTCTTTTTGGCCTGAAAAGAAAACAGGATCTAGAATAGACCATAGTGTGCATTCACATCATACTCCTGAATATATGTGAATTATGCCCTTGTGTGTGTGTATATATATTATAGTTTTGGATATATAGAAATTAGGTCCCTGTTTGGATACACATCAAAATCCTTAGGAAAGTAGGTCCTTGTGTATATACACCTTGTAGTTATAGGTATATGGAACTTGAGTTTTTATATTTTAAAAAAGCCAATTGATCAAACTAATTTATTGGATACTTATCCCAACTTTACAAAGTATCTTCTCTTTTTCTTTTTTTTTTCTATGACTTTGTTAAGATATTGCCTCAAAATTTGATTTTGAAAAGAAGACTTAGTTTTCAATTACAAAGACAGAACAGTGAGGATACACATAGTTTAGACTACTCCCAATATGTCTATCCATTGTCAACTTCTACTACACAACCACTTCTAAAGGGTACTAAGGGGGAAATGGGAGGGAGGAAAAGGAGGATACAAGGGATGGGATAACAATTGAGATGTAATACGAATAAATTAATAAAATGTATTTTAAAAAGAGATTTTTAAAAAGTCTCAGAGTCCGGCTTGTTAAATGCCTTTCTTTTGGTTGTCAATATCTGTTGGAGATGCCAAACTGACAAGAATATATCAGTAAGGCACTGAGTTGTGTGTTGATACTTAGCACATTTTCCTGTTTGTCCCAAGTGCTATATCCATGAGCCACTGCCCCGTTGACTGTAGGATATATTAACACCCAGAATTGATGAGTAATACGGTGTTACTCAGTTCCAGAGCAGATGTACCTGCCCCCTTTTGTCATTGCCATCTAAGTATTTAGTGAGAGACAAGTTTCAGCTCGCTGCCCTTCTTTGAGAAGTATATTTTCCTCTTAAATTTAACTTCCAGCATCAGAGAAACAATCAAGTACTCAAGACATTACTAAGAAAATGTATCGAATTGAAAGACAATATGTGATTATAGACCTTAAGAGTACAGGTGAGCATTTCAGAATGTCATAGGTTTTCATGATGGCAATAAAACAAATTTTCATGTTAGAAATTTTATGTTTTTGAATCACACATGAGAGAGCGAGAGCGAGAGAGAGAGAGAGAGAGAGAGAGAGAGAGAGAGAGAGAGAGAGAGAGAGAGAGAGATATTTGCACAAACCACTTCTTTCTGCAATATAAGAGCACTGTTGTTAATGGAATTATTAAATATAGAGACAGTGTAGGGGTTAGGAAGTTGGGGTGTGTGAAATCTGCATGACCTTAACTAAATAATTAGAAATGGTAATATTTACAAAGATTAAAATGAACATATTTTGTATAGTAAACTATGTCACATTTATTCATTTTGTTTGTTTTTAACCTCATTATTCCCTTACTTATAAGGTTAACCACTCTTCAATTACATTACAAACTTTAATTCTTTATCCTTTCCCCTTTCACAAACCGATATCATGATATTTTTCTCTAAAAATAAAAATAGAAGAAAATAAAATTAACACTAAAAACATGGAGTCTGATTGATTGTTAACTGCCTCTCTCTCACCTGGCTGTGGTCCCACTGAGCTGTAATAATTGCCTGCATACAAGATATGAACACTGGTGCAACAGTGGCACAGAAGGTAGGAGATTAACAAAGCGTCTTTTAAAGTTGGATGTAAGGCTCGCTCCATAAAATAGAAACCATGCCTGATATATTAATGAAGCCAAGACCATGAGACTAGATAAGCCATGGGCATAGTGGAATCCCTACTATTAATAATCTGATAAATGAACATAACAGCAAAAGGGTTCCTAATGATACACTGTTATGCCCACAGATCATAGAAGTTTCATCTTTGCAATACATGGTAATTAACAAGACATACAACTGAACAACATAAGGAGAGTGGGGCCCTTTGGAGAATGCAAACCTGAATGTTACCTGTTTACCACACCCTTCCTCTCAAGCTCAACGATGAATATGAAAGAGGGAACTAGAAAGACTGCAAGAGCCAGAGGTGGTGCATAATTGTTAAGGAAACCACAGTGTCTGGACCCAACAGGGTAAATGCATATATGAACTGACAGAGACTGTAACTTCAGGTACAAGGCTAGCAAAAGCTCATGACGTAGAAAAAGTACCCCATGGAGGAGAGGAATTCAATATGAAACCACAGCACTACTAAAGAAGCTAGTCACAGATGATTGGCTACTTGAACAGAGAAAATAAAATTAACCTCAACTGAGTGATGGGTATTATCAACCACAGGCCAGGGCAAAGTGTAATCCTTTCATGACAAATTACTCTTTACATAATTGTGAAAAGAATTTGTGGATGGATTCACTTAGCTATAATTTATATATCACCACAATATTCTAATAAGTACGTGTATGTATGTAGTATGTATGTAATTTAAGAAAACACCTTTTTAACTCATCTTTCTCTCAGGCAATTTTTCTTTCTTTCTTTCTTTCTTTCTTTCTTTCTTTTTGGTTTATTTTTGGTTAGATAGCAAAGAAGGTAGAAGTAGAAGGTAATGATTTGTTAAACCTCCAGCTCTACACCCAATTCACACCGTGCTATTTTATTATTGTAAGTGACCTGTATTATTACTTGTTTACCTTTAAAATATGAGTTTCCCCTTACAAAAATATAAGGTTACAGGAAGAGTCATGTTTACATGCCCCACTCTGATGCCTACCACCTAGATCTGTAACTGACTCAACCTATATTTATGGGATTACAAGATGAATCAGACAGTAAGTCACCCTCAATCACAACACAACCAGCACCCTTTCTTTCCTAACTATTCATATGCAATTAATTGTGGCTTATAAGTGTATTTAATACATCTACAAATATATTCTTAATTCCTGGCCAAATGTAAGATAAACTTTGTCTTATTAATAAATGAACAATGACAGAGGAAACTTATCAAAGAATTCATTGTCCAGAGAACAGTACTACTAGTTGAAATATGTTCCTTAACGTTAAACTTTTAAGCTCTGAAGAAGAACTGCTTCTCCCTAAATCACGACACTTAATCAAAATCATTTACTTTATCACCTTTCTGGGCCTACAAAACAATAGCTTCTTTTCTTTTTCTTTTTTGTCCTAAGTAATGGATGTATAACGGGATTACTTCCTAGATGAGTATAACAGTGAGAGCATCACAACGCTGTCTACTTAATCACCTCATTTATTGAATGACAAATATTTAAAGCTTGAGAACAGATAACTCTGCATTGTTCCTAGTGGTGTGCTACTGTTTTCCTGCTGGATTTGTATGACAGAGATGGAGTAGGTGACAGCATTCCTTCCATGACAAAGATGGAATAGTAAATTTTGAATTTCCTTGGCAATTCAAAATGAAGCTTCTTACTTAAATGCTTGTATTTGTCAATAGTAATAAAATTAAGTTTTGTTTTTTTTTAAATATCAATGATAAATACAGGAATGTAGATAAATCAAATCATGCTAAATCACAAACTATTATTGTTATGAAATGGCAGACTATCACTGAATTAAAAAATAAAAAGACCTGGCTGATTTTGTATTCATTTTCTTTTCAATTATATTTACTAGTTAATGTTGTTCGACTTAACACCAACAGCCAACATTAGGCATAGAAATGATTATTAATTTCACTTCTAGTTCTCTTAAATAGAGCTGAATAGAGTCTCCAACAGTAGAACTATAAATATACTTTAATTGTTGAAAAATCTTTATTTGTGATTCCAGTGCATTACTAAATAGCCAGACATGGTGGCACAGACTTTGAATCCCAGCACTTGGGGACGCAGAGGCAGGCAGATCTCTGTGAGTTCGAGGCCAACCTGGTTTACAAAGCCAATAAAGGACAGCCAGGACTGCTACACAGAGAATTCTTGCCTGGAAAACAAAACCAAACAGACAAACAAAAATACTACTGAACAACCAGACCTATTGATTTAAAAAGTGCATGCTTTCAGCACATGTGACATATAATCTTAGCCTAATTGGAATATTATATCTTTATAATCATATTATAACCTTTATACTCAAGATGCTAATTGTTTGTTAAGTAACCTAACATGTGAATAGTGTGCTAGGGCAATGCTCAGCCACACAGGAAGAGCATTGGAGTTTGGATCCCCAGTTTCCAGGTCCATGCAGAGTGAGTGTGATGCCAACCTGTAATTTTAGCCTCAAGGGAACACAGAAGCTCCCTGCAGTCAACTGGATGGGGCAAGCTTTTTCCTTGACTGAGAATTTACCTCAGGGCTGATGAGAAGAGTCTACTATCAAGGGTTAAGGCTCACAACCCAAAGGAAAAGAATGTGGCTTGAATGAGACTATTTCAAAAAACAATAAAAAATAAGGGAAAGAAACTATAGGAAAAGAATTCTGACTCCATATATCAGCCTCAGGCCTCCACATACCATACACAAATGCACTGCCCCCTACATACATATGTGAACATACATGCATACCACATACCTACACATACAGGTGAAACATGATGAACACAACAGCAGTAAAGGCAGGTGGTAAATTTTGTGGAAAAGTAGATGATATGTTTATTGTAGTTAAGCTGACTGAGAACAGTAAGAATAAAGGCTGTGAAGAAGAACCAATCTACGGGAGAATCAACATAGTAAAAATGGCCATTTTACCAAAAGCAATTTACAGATTCAATGTAATCTCTATCAAAATACCTACACAATTTTTTAAAGACATTGAAAGGTCAATTCTCAACTTTATATGGAAAAACAAAAAACCCAGAATAGCTAAAACAATCTTATACAATAAAAGATCCTCAGGAGGAATCTCCAATCTCCACACCTGATCTCAAGCTGTACTATAGAGCAATAGTAATTAAAACAGCATGGTACTGGCACAGCAATAGGCTGGTTGATCAATGGAATCGAATTGAAGACCCAGATATGAATCCACACACATATAGTCACCTGATTTTTGACAAAGAAGCCAAATCTATTCAATGGGAAAAGGATAGCATCTTCAACAAATGGTGCTGGTCTAACTGGATTTCTACATATAGAAAAATGCAATTGGACCCATACTTGTCACCATGCACAAAACTCAAGTCCAAATGGATTAAAGACCTCAATATAAAACCAGAGACACTAAATCAGTTAGAAGAAAAAGTGGGGAAGAGCCTGGAACACATAGGCACAGGAGACAACTTCCTGAACAGAACACCAACGGCCCAGGCCTTAAGGTCAACAATTAATAAATGGGACCTCATGAGCCTGAGAAGCTTCTGTAAGGCAGGAGACACTGTCAAAAGAACAAAGGGACAGCCTACAGACTGGGAAATAATCTTCACCAACCCTACATGTGACAAAGGTCTAATATTCAAAATATATAAAGAACTCCAGAAATTAAACTTCGCAAAACCAAATAACCCAATTGAGAAATGGGGCTCAGAATTAAACAGAGAATTCTCAACAGAGGAATATCAAATGGCTGAGACATACTTAAAGAAATGCTCAACATCTCTAGTCATCAGAGAAATGCAAATCAAAACAACTCAGAGATTCCATCTTACACCCATCAGAATGGCTAAAATCAAACATTCACGTGACAACACATGCTGGCGAGGATGTGGGGAGAGATGAACATTCCTTCATTGCTGGTGGGAATGCAAACTAGTACAGCCACTTTGGAAATCTATCTGGTGCTATCTCAGAAAAATGGGAATAGGGCTTCCTTAAGACCCAGCTATTCCACTCTTTGGAATATACCCAGAAGATGCTCCAGCACACAACAAGAAAATTTGCTCAACCATGTTCATAGCAGCTTTATTCATAATAGCCAGAACATGGAAACAGCCTAAGTGTCCCTCAGTAGAAGAAAGGATAAAGAAACTGTGGTACATTTACACTATGGAATACTACTCAGCTATTAAAAACAAGGAATTCCCGAAATTCGTGGACAAATGGATTGAACTAGAAATGATCATAATGAGTGCGCTAACCCAGAAGCAGAGAGACTCAAATGGTATATACTCACATAACTGGACACTAACCCAAGAGGCAGATCCCATGAAAGTCTTCACCTACCAGTAAAGTGGGATAGAGGTGAGAACATCCTATTGAGACTCTAGGTGAGAAAAATATAGGGGATAGGGCAATAGGTGGATCCAGAGGCTCCTAGAAACGTACAAGAGGAACATTATGATGGGTGGATCTGAGCCCAGGGGTTCTGCTTGATCAAAGGCACCAACCAAAGACAAAACGTGCAGTCATCATCGAACCCCTACCCAGATCTAGCCAAGGGACAGAACATTCTCCACAGTTAAGTGGAGACTGGGGATTGACTTTCACACGATCTCTGATGCCCCATATTTGGCCATGTCCCTTTGTTGCGGAGGCCCAATGGCACTCAGAGGAAGGATAGCGGACTACCAAGAAGAGACTTGATACCCTAGCACCATATTCAGGGGAAGGGGGTCCCCCTCAGTCAGAGTCATAGGGAAGGGGGATTGGGGTGAAAGTGGGAGGGAGGGAGGAATGGGAGGATGCATGGGATGGGAAAGAAAATTAGATGTAATATGAATTATTTTATTTTTCAATAAAAATGTGTTAAAAAAAGAAAAACCAATCTAATGGTAAAGTAGACTATATATACACATATATGTGTATATGTAAATGTATAAAACTTTAATTTGCATATAATATACTCCTCACTCTTATAGAACATTGTTATTGAAGAAACTTGAATAATGGTTGCTTTTCAGAATTAATCAATTCATTCCTTCATTAATAAATTCTAACAAAATAAGACCATCTTCATTAATGGGTTCATTTTATCTACATGTTTACATGTATATGCTGACATTTTTATTTATCAGGGATATATAATATTCTATGATATCAAAGTATATAGGACACATATTCCTAAAACAGCTACATGTAGTAAGTTATGCATACAGCCAACTACTTACACTATGTGATGAGAAGGATACATCGCAAAATTGAATTCCTGAATGTAAACTGAATACCTCATATATTGGAACTCTTTTACCTGTAAAATAGCTTTGGTGGGAAAACTTTTCTGGATTTTATTTTATGAATTTTAAATCAAATTTATTACTTCATTAATAGATCAGAAGATTCAAAATCTATTCAATATTTAGTAAGAGTTGTTCCTACCCAACAAAAAAATATAATTGTTGATTATATATTAATCTAAAGGGAAAATAAAATAAAAAAGCAATCCAAATCTAGTAAGAATTTCCTCTTTATAGTGGATCACTTGAAAGACTCACTAGGCAATGTCCACCTTCTTAAAACCTACCCATATGTGAACAGTAAAAATATTTGGAGCATGCCTTTCTAATGTGCATTTTGGTTGTTAGTTTACATGTTTTATAGCTGTGTTGTTCTGTGAATATACCAAGAAATCTCAAATTAAGCTTGCAAATACAGTCAGGCTTAGTATGATGTGTGAAACATTTGTGTATGTTATTATATAACTTCAAACATTCCCAGAAAGCTGCATGCACTTGTCTTTATTTTATTGGTGCTTTGTGTGAAAATATTAAGCAAAATTTGAAGGCCACATGCCTTCCTATCTCATTTCTCAAAATGCATCATGCAGTGGTCTCAAAGTACATAATTAAAGCCAGCAAAAATGAAATCTGTATTTCATCAGTGTTTTTAATAATTTCAGTTTCTTGCTGCATTCTTGTCAGACTTGAATACATTATTAGTGTCATTTCACCTTCTAATGTAGCTGAAGAACACCCAAGTTGATGTGCCCACTCAGGACTGCTTCCTTCCCGACTAGTATGTGTTATATCTATTCAGTTCAATGCCTTCTGAAAAAATTTTAACTTCCTTTCTTTTGTAAAATGCTATTTCAAATAAAATTCAAAGAAACAAACTGTTAATATTCAGAAATAAGCCGACATGAACCAATATGAGCAGATGTATGTCTGCCTAGATGTCCACATCCTGAGACCTCACTCTTGGTTAAAACGATAATTGCACACAGAGAAAGGTACCAGTGTTGACCATGTTTTGTTATTTCAAATTAAAAGATTCATAAACAAAATTAAAAAAAAAACTTTATTAGAGTAAAACTTCATCCTTTCAATTTGTTTCTTTGTTTTTCTATGGAATTGTCTTAAGGTCTCTGCCTGGCTTTGCAGTCACGGTTAGCCAAAAGCATCCATGGAGTTCTGACACTTCCGTTTCCTCCTTCTAAGAGTGATGACTACATGTCTGGACCACACCCAGGCTTTTGTTGCAGGAGGCTGTGTGTATGTTGGGAAAACACTCCATCAACTGAGATACCTGAGCTACCTCCCAGCCCAAACAGTGAATTCTGAAATCTTGACTTTTCTAACAGGTTTATGCCCAAATTGTGCTATATAACACTCAGGTGAATTCCCCTCCGCCTCCGGCTGACACAGTAATTACAGGCTGTGCTGCGATGACCCTTAACGGTTTCATTTCCCTAAAGCCCACCGTGCCCATGTTTTGCTTGTTTCCTTCCCTCTGTGTGAAAGTTCCTCTCGTTCCTTGAAGCAGCCACATCGTTGCAGAGTGTTTGCCTGTGGGCATCCTGCACACACCTGCACAGAGTAATCACACCTTGCAGTATCGCCACTATGCCCAGTTCTGAATTCCATGGGAGAACTCAGAGGTACATTTCCCACTCACTACACAGAAAACGGGCATTTTGATATGTTTATTCTTTATTTTTAAATTTTTTTATTATTTATTCTTGTTACATCTCAATGATTATCCCATCCCTTGTATCCTCCCATTCTTCCCTCCCTCCCATTTTCCCCTTACTCCCCTCCCCTATGACTGTTCCTGTGGGGGATTTCCTCCCCCTGTATATGCTCATAGGGTATCAAGTCTCTTCTTGGTAACCTGCTATCCTTCCCCTGAGTGCCACCAGGTTGCCCCCTCCAGGGGACATGATCATATATGAGGCACCAGAGTTCGTGTGAAAGTCATACCCCACTCTCCACTCAACTGTGGAGAATGTTCTGTCCATTGGCTAGGTCTGGGTAGGGGATTATAGTTTACAGCCCGTATTGTCCTTGGCTGGTGCCTTAGTTTGAGCAGGACCCCTGGGCCCAAATCTGCCTATCATAATGTTCTACTTGTAGGTTTCGAGGACCCTCTGGGTCCTTCTACTTTGCTATTCTCCCATGCTTCTCTCATCTAGAGTCCCGATAGGATGTCCTCCCTTCTGTCCCAGTTTCCTGATAATGGAAAAAGGATAGCATCTTCAACAAATGGTGCTGGTCTAACTGGAGGTCTATGTGTAAAAAAAAATGCAACTGGGCCCATATTTGTCACCTTGCACAAAACTCAAATCCAAGTGGATTAAAGACCTCAACATAAAACCAGAGACACTAAGTCAGTTAGAAGAAAAAGTGGGGAGGAGCCTGGAACACATTGGCACAGGATACTTTTATTCCTGAACTCATACTTACTAAAACCATATAACCTTCAGTAGCTCCTTATTAACTATAGTTGTGTGGATGAAATTATGGCAGCCATCCCTTTATTTCACTTTGAATGAAGTGAAGCAAATTTTATAAAGCTGTCTGATTAGTTTGGTTTATTATATATACCCATAAATAAGTTAATGTATGTATCTTAATGAATGCTTATTTTTGATGAGATAACTAGCAAAGGTTGTTACTTATCATTATTACATTTTAAAATGCCAATGCACTCAAAGTAACAAAAAATATACGTTTCGAAATAACTTAATGAATTCATATTCCTAAAATGAATACATATTGAGCATCGCATAAATAATACTAGAGACTCATGACGGAAGAGACAGTCACTGACATCGTACACTTTCAAACCAATGGAGCACTCACAATGTGACAAGGCATCTAAAATTTAGTAGGAATTGCTATTACCAGGATCCAGGATACCATGTGTATGCCAGAGCAAAATCTTAACACAACGCAACGTTCACACAGCCTGCCATGAGGAAATGATGTTTTAAACTCACAGGAAAACAGAGGAAACACACACACACACACACACACACACACACACACACACACACACACACACACCAGAAACCTTTATAAGTCCTAAGAACAAGAAAGAATTACTTGGGAATTCTTGAACATAACTGCAGAAAGGGATACAGTGCATACTGTCTTTGAAGTACAGTTCTGAGAAACTTTGGAGAAAGGGGAACCACAAGTCCTTTCAGAAGAGTGTGATGTGTTCCTAAGGAGCCCTGAGGCTTTTTCATCCTGCAGATATGAGTGCCTTTCACTTTGGCTGTAATATTTTGGCAATTCTTGATGTCCAAGGTAAACTATGGGCTGCTAATAGAGGAACAAATGAGTCTTGCCAACAGAAATGCAAACAAAAAATTTTACAACAATTGCATTGATTTTTGTCCTGTAAAAATGTCACTCTAACCTTACATAGGCACAGGTAAACAAAGCAAATAGCATCTCAGTATTCTTTCCTACATATCTATGTCTGGGCTATGAAATGCTTGTGGTATATAACTAAATAAAATCGCTCAACAGGCTTTGATTTATATTTCAATGTGGGTTGTAATTTTTGGCATGCAGTAAATTCTTTACTTGATAGTAAGGAATGTTTTATTTGTTTCAGAAATAAAAGGAGAAGTAATTTAAGGCTGTCAAAGAAGGAATGCAATGGTTAGCGGCTCAGGGCACAGATTGGGGTGAAAATGGAGAGAGTAGCTCTGAAGGGATGAGAGGAACTACCAAGAGCCCAGCGAACAGCAGTACATGGATGATGGCAAACACAGTGGTTAGGGAGGAGAGGAATGATTTAAGTGGTAGAATGGAAGAAGACTTAGAAATACTGTTGCATAACAAGTATAGAAAACTGAAGCAAGACAGACCTAGTATGTCTGAAAACATCTGGACAACAGGCACATCTGGAATTGTATAGATGACCGTTCCAATTACTAAAAGGAGAGAAGCCAAACCTCTTTGTTTTGAGTAGGAGATTGGCATAGCTATGGAGTTTGTTCAGTCAGCGTCAAAGGGTCATTTCTGTATGGCTAGTCAACTCTGATAGTTTATCAAGCTAATGCCACAGAAAGTAATGCAGCTATTAAATACAGATGAATGTTTTGTTCCATATACCAATCTGTGAGTTGACAGAGTCTGCAAGATGGATATTTTACAATCTTGACTGCAAAAATGAAAATATTGACATTTATTCACAGTGCTAGAGGTTTAGGTTAATTAAAAACTATAAACACAAGTGTTTAAGTCATTTATAATCAACAAACTGCTTCATTTATTTAAACATGTAAAATAATCAAGGATAAAATCTGCAGCAGAAATGAAAATCCACAGAGACTATCAATACAGCTCTTTATACTAATTATCTGTAAGAGGTGGAAGATCCTAATTCCTTTTGTGGAAAATATTGATTTGCTATAGATTGGTAACACACATTGTTATAGAAAATGGCTTAGCTGTTTTCCAGTGCTATAATAAAATAACTTACGCTGAGTGACTTTTACACTATATGCCTCTTTTGCTCAAAGCTTAGGGTCCAAAAAGTCTGGAAACATGAAACCTGATTTTGATGTGTGGTTATGGAGTGTTCCTTTCTACAGGGCCTGGAGATAAGGCCCTCCCTCGTTCACCTACTGGAAGTTACTAATTATATCAAGCAGGGAGAGTAGTCAGATCTAACATTTCCCATTGGCCTCGGTTAGACTCATCACATCAACAAAAGAATTAAATGAAACACTTGTATGCAGGTTATACCAGTAGTAGAAATTATTAAAAATGTAAAAGTACCCTTAAAACAGCTGTCATGTTCTCTACATGACAAAGGATATGGCACAACAATCTATTTTCATATATTTATTGGAAGTCTAAGATTACTTCTCAGTTAGTAAGAGTGCAATAACAAGAGTTACTATACTAGATATAGAGTCTGATTAAATTATGCATTACTGAAGGTACCCATTTTGTCCCATATCTAATACAGTGTCCTCAATAACTAGCATTTTGATTAGATGGAGCATGAGCTTAATAAATGTTGACAAGACAAAGACAAATGAAGAATTATGTACATCAAATAAATTACATGTACATGCGCATATTTAGTGTGTATATTTCTGTATCATTAGACAGAACAACTTTAAGCCACATGAACAAAATTGACATATAAGAGTAAGAGTCACACTGGTTTTACTACAAATACAATTATATTTTGGGATAGTTCTAGAACAGTACACAATCATACCACACTAATATACTCCCTAGTAAACAATTAAATGTTAACAACAAGAACAACTTCAACAACAACAAAAGCCTCAGCCAGTGTTAGAAAACAATTTACAGGCTGGAAAGGTGGCTGAGCCATTAAAGGCTAAGCTCACATACAAAATTGCAATAAAACAGTTTGCTACGTTAATTCAGAATATGTGTGCCTTTTTATTTTCTCAGATTTGTGGACTGACAAGATTATGAGATTTGTCTAAAAATGATAGAATGAAATATGGTAGAATAAAATGAGGTGGAGGAGAGGACTTTTGCATCCTTACTTTATCCCTAAATGACTGAGTTTCAGGACTTTAATATTGTGGAGAGCACAGTATTCAAGTGTAAAAACAGAAAAATGTCTAAAATTCCTTCCCAGGATGACTCTAGCAGACCAACTCCAAACACTGTGTCATGGATCAAATCAACAGGCACAAACAGAGCTTGCAGGTGCACCCATGGTGCTCACAGCATGGCGCCAGAGGGACATTTATTCAGAGACACAACATTCTAAACATTAAGGCAGCAAAGTTGGTGCTCCAGCGCCATGGGACCAGAGCTCCATGTATGCAGTGAAAGGAAAATAACTAAGTGGAAATCATTTCAAAGTAATGTATTACTTTTCATAATATGTAAACAAAAATCACCACTAGTGACTCCATTTCAAGACTTAATATGGCCATAACCAACACTTGCTAGAGAGAAGTGTGAGTCCCAGAGTGACACTCTCATATCACACATTTTGAAATATTTCACCCAAAAGAGATCTCTGAAATCATTTTGCCTTTACTAGACTAAATAGCAACCTTGAAATTCACATCCACCCAGATACTAAAAACATAACCTTAACTGAATACCCAATTAGTTATGATTGACTCATCTTGAATCATGGCAGGCCCCAATGCAGAGGTTTATATTCTCATTAAATAATAACAGTGATACAAAAGCAAGTAATGAGCAGAAAAGAGAGTTATAAACCCACAAACCAAGGGATGCCAAGGATTTGCAGCTTCTGTAGATTCTGGGAGTGAGGCAGGGAGCAAGTAACCTAGGAACACTCAGAGGGAACGGGCCCTGCTCAGTGCCTGACTTCAGATTTCCAACCTCTAGAACTATGAGGCAAGGTATATCTATTGTTTAAAGCTATACATAGTGCAGTGTGTTCTTGAGGCCTTATGCAATTAATAGACCAGCCAGGTCCTTTACTGTACGGAAAGTGATTTATTCCTGATCACATAACTAATTATCATCAGAGTTAGTATTAGAAGCTCTTATATACCAAGGGCTTCTTTACTAGATTTATGATTAATTAGACTCCTAGGAGCTTTGAGTACACTGAATGCCCACAAGGGGAAGCATTGCATTTGAATCCATTTCTTTACGCATTTGTGTTAAATAATTTTAACTGAACTTTTGAGAGGCCGATTAGCCAGTGGTCACGGTGAGCCATGGGCCAGTGTTTTCCCAACGTAACACCCTTCATTTCAGTATGCCTTTGGAAGTTAAAGTTCTACACAGCAGATATGGTGGCCATTAGATTAAATAAACCAACCCTTGTACACTTGCAGCATAATTCTTGTTGTGCATGCTCAAAGGTTGTATGATCGCCTCTTGTTTCTGACTTTTTAAAAAGTGGCTGCAGCTAAGCAAGCATTTCTGAATGCTGAAGCTTGGTCAAGCAAGTCTCCTTTGCCATCATACGGCCTGTGGTAGAATAGAAAATAGGATGATGCTTTACATCAAACTATTGATTCAATAAAGACTTGGGACAAATCAAAAATATTTTATGAAATACAGAAGCAAATGCACATGCTAAAACACGATGCTAGTTACGGGTATAGATGTAGAGAAAGTTATCATTCACTTCTGCTTTACCAAACTTAGGTTAATTACGCTTTGCTAGGTAAGTTGAGACCTTTCAAACACAAACCGAAGTTACACCTGGCTTCAAACCCAACCAAGATTTTCTAGTTTATTAAAATCATTTAAATTCAATATTCATATGGAGGCTGCCTTTCTAATTTTTCCATAATTGTACTTATCTACTTTTATGTTTCATGGTTATAGAAAATGGGACGGAGTCAGGCAGAAAATACATAACTCTCCCCAATGTATTTCCCATATTTAATAATTTATACTTGCAAGATACATGACCGGCTTGGTGATCAGTATAAACTCACAAATAATTTAAAAGAGAGTCAATAAGAACTAACTCTTGAAATTAAGGATATATTTTAAGTAAGTATTTAATATCTTGAGCATTTATGCTTTTAATTAAAACAAATATTAATAGTTTACAATCTCCTTTGAAGTTGAAATTTTCAAGAGTCACGCCTTCATGTGTCTTCATATTTCTCAAATAACATTACAAACTTATTGATTTTATAACATTTAATATGTGGCCATTATAGAAAATAATAATGTAACATTTTACTGTCTTTTGAAAATTTACTCTGGACTTCTTTTTACCTTTTTCTTTTTATACATATTTTTATTATAATTTATTTACATTACATCTCGATGCAATGCCCTCGCTCTCATCTCCCTGTTTCCACCCTTCCTCCCTCTTCTGCCCTATTCCCCCTCTCTAGACCTCTGGCAGGAGGAGTCCTTGTCCCCCACCTTCTGACCACAGCCTATCAGGTCTCATCTGGATAGCCTGCTCCCCCTTCCTCTGTGTGCCCACAGTGTCTCCCCACCAAGGCACCAGAGTTCATGTCAGAGGCAATTACTTGGTGCTTTGTTAACCTCAGGCTCAGTTAAAATGTTAAATAGAGGAGGAGAGGTCATTTTGGAGGACAAATGTTCTTACTATTAATTATTGTCTGTTAGTTACAGGTTTTACAAATTAAAAGTTGTGCTGTGTACTTTTTTTTTTTTTTTTTTTAGTTTTAAAATGATTTATTTAACAACCGAGTTTCCCAGTAATTTCAGAGTTGTATTCATTTCAATTGTAATATATTTGCAGGAATTAAGGAGAGACTTGGGATTATAGTTATCACCCAGGGTTTATATGCAGCCCCCTCCAAACTTAGGAATTATGACCTCCAAAGGAATTTCACCTATTACATAAGCTAGTAGTGGAAATGGAGACTGGCTTCGGCAGCACATGTACTTTTAATCAGTTTATTCGCACCACGTGATGTGTTTGTAATCTCAGATTTGTTACTTTCTCTCCAGGTCTCATTTTTATCATACACTAGGTAGGAAAACAAACCCAGGCCATCTAGACACACTGTGGGGGATGAAATGATCCAAGACACAGAAGGATCTGCAGGAGCTGTTAAGAGAACATATAGTAATGTATCAGCGATTTCTTTAGCTGTGACAGGCTAGGTTGTATCTTGAATCTTGAAGACTTAAGCTTTCTCTTTTCCTTCAACCAAGCTGTTTGAGGCACACAATCAATATTTCAGATTTTTTTGGTGTTTTGGGCTTTTTTGTTGTTGTTGTTGTTGTTTGTGGTTTTTTTTTAAATCCTAGGCATATACCTGAAAGATGCTCCGCTGTACAATAAGGACATTTTCCCAATGTTCATTGCAACTTCATTCGCAATAGCCAGAATCTGGAAACAATGTAGATGTCCCTCAACCAAAGATTCCATAAAGAAACTGTGGTAGTTTAGTTTTACAATTAAGCTTAGTTGTTTAGGAGTTAAAATGTTTTTAGGTCTGGATAGATTTTTTTAAGTTGAAAATGACAAGATATGATAGGTATTGATTTACATTCAGAATTTTAGATGCCCCCAAGATAGGAAAGATGTTCTCTTCAAGGCTGCCAAATAAAAATAACCAAAACACTATGAATGTCATATATATACATATATATATAATACCTCATGGTTTCATGGTCCTTCTTGCTGGAGGTAGTTTATTGTAGATATGTGTAATGACATAAATGTATATATAAAAATAAAAAAATATTTAATAAAAATATTTAAACAGAAACCGTGGTATGTTTACACAATGGAATTCTACTCAGCTATTAAAAACAAGGAAATCTTGAAAACTGCAGGCAAATGGATGGAACTAGAGGCAATCATCCTGAGTAAGGTAACACAGACCAAGAAGGATACATGGTATATACTTACTTCTGATGGATATTAGCCACATAATACAAGATAAGCACACTACAATCCGCAGACCTTAAGAAACTAAATAACAAGGAGAACCCTAGGGACGGTGCTTAATTCTCACTCAGAAGGGCAAATGGAATCGACACTAGCAGGGATTGAAGAGGAAGAACAGGAAGGTAGCCTACCTTAAAGGTTCTCTGAATTTTTAGATCATGCTCATGATAGTAGATGTGTAGAAAGGATGCATTTTCTTTTCGCTAGTGACCCTTGCTAATGTAATATCATCTACACATTTAGGACTTGTATCTTCTCATTCAGTTGTTTCTCATTTTATGCCACCTTTCCCTTTCTACCTTCCTTTTAATTAGGAGCTCACTCTTACATGTCTTTCAATATTATCTACAGCTGTTGTCATAGATGGCTTGTTTTGGATATGTGCTTTGCTTCTTGTTTACTTGTTTATAAATGACTTTATATATATATATGTATATATATGCAGTAATTTTTATTAGATCTGCTTTTATTTCAACAAATATCATGTATCCAGGTTCAGTTGATCTCCAGATTACTATGATCATGTGTTGAAGTGATTTGGTGGATTCCAAATATAATAGTATAAAGTGAGACCCATGACAAACTTGACCAGCTCTTTCTTCTTCTATCAATGCGATTTCTACAATAAATTGCTAATTCCTTTACAAAATGACTTGCCTTATATCCCCATTCCTATCTTTTTTTTTAACGCAGCTATGTCCATAAAAGATGTGCCTCCAGAATCTTACTCACAAGAATTTGAGACGAATATTTACCAGCTGTCCTACTTTAAATAGAATGTGTTTCTAGGAAAGTGTTTGCATTCTGGAGTGTCTGTGAGTCTTTAGTGTATCTTTCTGCAAGAAGGACAAATCTAGTCCCTAATCTAGCAAATGTTACTGAGAACATCCTTCAGGAGACGCTTTCTTTTTCACAATCAGCCCTATTTATACCACTTTTAAAAAATTCTAAAATCCAAAATCCTACTTACTGAATTTTACTGCTATCAAAGTTTTAGACAATGATTTCCTGCAATTGCTACTTTTACAGATTCATTCTATAATTTAATGAATGATTTGTTCTTTTCAAATCCCTAAAATATGCCATGTTTATATAATATTCCTTCTATTTAAACAATTTAGTATAGTAAAATCTTTTATAATGATACATCATTAAATTATACTATACTCTGAAATTTTTCCAACAACAATTATATTTTATGGATCCACTACCAGGAGGGACCAATTGCTGTATTCACGCAGCATGTGATAACTATTTCCTTTAGACATACTAATTATTAAGGAAATGGAGAATTTAATGACATTCTTCTATGCTAATAAAAAATTAATTTTATTCCTATTGGGTGTGGTGTTGTGGGCTGGCAATACAGGAAGATCAGAAATTCCAGATCCCCCTTTGCTGCATAGCAAATTTTAGACCAGTCTAAGAAACAAAGAAAGATCCTGTCTCAAAAATAAAAATAAATGGATAAGTAAATAAATACAAAAATGAGCCTCATTGAGTGTGGTTAATAGTATGATTTCAAAGGGGTACTAAACTTACTTTCTTTGCTGCACCCATGTTATATTTAAATGTCTCATTCAGAAAGAAATCTCCCATTCATTTCTTGATGTGACGTGAATTCATTGAATGAAACTATTACAAAATAGAATCATTCATCTGTAAACTAGAATACCCTGCTATATTCATAATAACAATAACCCACAAGTAAATATAACCCCTGAAATTATGACCAAGAGATAAATGACGATATGGAAAAATACTGGCATGAATTATCCTGAACCCCTTCTCCACTAATTCATTTACACTTAAAATAAATTCATCATATTATGTCCCATCAAAAGTATGTCCACTACTAAACAACTTGTAGGAATCTGAATGAATGTGTAGTGAAAAATTGTAAAAATGTATTTTTGCATGAGCCACAAATTATATAGGGCCTTTGAAATTTATATTGCATTTTGTAATAAAAATCCACTTAAAGATATTTCCTTGTGTCTTATATATCGTGACTACCAGAATTATCAGCAACCTCAATACATCTGTGTATACTGTCAGCATTCTAATTCTTCTCTTTCTATTTATTTTTGCAAATAAAAACTTTTTTACTTTTACACGGAGAAGAGGCAAGCTTTAAATTAATATGTCATTATAACAGAAAAGCTAAATCCACTATTGTATTTACAAGCTGTCTTAACACTCAGACAAGTTGGAATGACTGTATCTGCCACTGGTCCAACAAGAAGGGTCTGTGTGCTTACTAAGCCAAAAACATTGTATAGAAATATAAAGAAAATAAAACAAAAAAATGAAAATAATACAGAAATTGAATATATGAATGACAGAGCAGAAAACAAGATATCTTGCTTGTGTTATTCCCAATATAGAACAATCCAGCTTCCATCAAGTGGTTCAATTTTTTCAATACTCAGATTTATACTCATGGTTTCAGGAGAGAAACAGAACACTGACAAACTCAGAACAAACACATTAGATCATTTTCTTTGGTATTCAAGCACAGTGAAAGTTGGGACATACAAGCCATGCTCTAGAGAACCATCAATGGGGTGTCAGGCATTGCTAGATTTAGATTGTAGAAATACATGACACACAAAATGAAAATAAGATTCTGAAAAAATGAGAGTCAAGGTTGCCTTTGTATTTAAAGGGTCATTTTGAGAAGGAGAGAAAGAGGGCTCCCCCGCCCCCAAATAAAAAAACACCAACAAAAATAAGAAATAATGAGAGAAAGGGTGGGGAGGAGAAAGGAAAAAGTAGGAAGGGAGAGGGAGAGAGGGAGTGAGGATAGGAAGGAAAGAAAAGGTTGAGAAGGAAAAAGTTAAATAAAGGAGGGAGGAAGGGAGGGAGGGAGGGACAGAAGGAAAAGGAAAATCCTAGTGAGAAACAGAACTACTCAATTACTACGTTATGTTAAAAAAATATTACATTCAGGCCTTGGTGGTGCACACCTTTAATCCCAGCACTCCGGAGGCAGAGGCAGGTAGATCATTGTGAGTCTGAGGCCAGCCTGGTCTACAAAGTGAGTCCAGGACAACCAAAGCAATGCGGAGAAAAACCTGTCTCCAAAAAATGAAACTAACAAAAACAAAAGCCCAAAACAACCATCTCCAACAACATCCAAGAAACAAACAAAAACAAAAATTATTTCAGTATGCTATATAAAATTACATTTTTATAACATTAGAGGCATATTCGTTTCCATCCATTATTTTTAAGTATTAATAAGTGATGAACAAAGCTGGTAAGTTATAGGTGCATATTTTCTTAATATTTATATAGGAGTACATCACTGTATTAGTTTTTAATATTGTCAAATATATCATTTTTTTACAGCTTAACATTTTCCACATTTATAAATGTTTATTAACTAAAAGCAGTTCAATATGTATCTGTGTGGTCTTCTAGAATATACAGATTTTGATTTGATATCTACAACTTTGATGGCATAAAACATACCCAATATTCTCTTATTCAAACAACTGTCTTGCTTCATTTTCAGTCAATATTTCTGAAGAAGCCCACATAAACTACTGTCAATCTAGCAGTTTTTATCAATTCCCATCTTCTAGATGTAAATCTGTACCTATAACGCTTCCATAACTCAGAGCACATTCTAGATAGCAGCTTAGATATCACAGCGGACTGGAATTCAGCCAGAGAGTGAAACAGCAAAAACAGAACAGAGAAGAAGGAATTGTCAGGAAGCAGAGATATATTATGGTAAACATGATACACCTTTCCTATACCTCATAAGACTGTGCACAAGATTCAGGATATTGAAATCCCAGTGCCTAGCATGAATGGGGTTCCAGCTTTTCATCCAGACATTCTGAGAAATCTCTAACATGAGTATTGAAATCACTTATGGACCACAGCCAGTATCATAAAAGAGCATATGTGCAATATGGAACAGTGTATCTGAAGTCGGGTAATTAGGCATTTCTCTTATTCTCACGAGATCATTCATGGTTTTCAGTGTTTTCTACATTCAGGGTCAGACCAGAACAAAATATTTTATATCAGCCTATGTAATTTTTATAATGTGTTAAATATGTTTTATAAGTAAGGGTATGTACAGTCTATTAATATATATTAGATATACAATATGTATTTTATAATAAATATTAGACATATAAAATGTATATATAGAGGTCACAAATACCCATCCAACTTTTGATCCTCCTGTTTCAGACTCCTAAATACTGTAATTACATGTGTGTGCCACTATATTCAGCTACTAATATTTGAGTTATAATTGTATGATCTCTCATTGACCTTTCATTCATTGCCCATTGGATATAAATTCTACTCAGTGGAGTCATTAGCTAAATCTACCATATTTTAAGGGTGCTTTCACTTTTTGTCTTTAACCCTAGATTCTGTCTTCCTCCACTCATGCAGAACTGTTGAGTTCCTGAAGTTATGAAGTGTGCTGTGCTTTTCCATGGCTGTTACAAAAGACTGCCTCCATCACAGAAATCCGGCTTTAAAGCATCTTTAATGCCTTTCTGAGCCCAACTCCCTCACATCACAGTTGCAATATGAATTTATCCAATTGCTGAGACTTGACTAAGAGAAACTTCTAGGGCCTATACAATAGCCATAGCATGTGTGTGCCCTTGGAGTGAACGAGAGCTGTGAAATCAGTGAGACAAAAATTAAGGAGAAATGTATTGTATATCCAGTTTGGTCAGTTAAGGTCAATACACATTAGAAGAATGTTCCTGCAGATCAGCTATTCTGGATCTGTTATGTGGTTGGTCCAATATACTGCATAACATTCACCTTGTCATTTAACAGTTGCTGTAATTATGCTTGAATGGATTCTAAACATGAATGGTTAAAAAAAAAACCACATTTTTATCTTTGGATAATATCAAGATATATTCTTCAGCAGCAGCAGCAGCAGCTGCAGCATCTATCAATTCATTATTATCTTGAAAATTATCTTACTTTAAATGTATTTAAGTATAGCGTTCTCATTTTTGTCATTAACACTTAAGATTCCGTATATTTTTATACATTTTAAATTGCTTAATTCAAAAATTTCATGCAGCTAAAACCTCAAATTTTATTAATTTGTTTTAATATTCACCTGTATTTATTAGCTACTGGTACAGAATGGGTAGTCATATTATATATTCCTCAAAATTTACCAAAAAAAATGGGTATGTCCCTGTCCCTCATTTAAAACTGGAACCTCAAAGTATTTATTTTATTCTCTTTTAATACATATTGGTGTCCTGCCTTCATGCATGTCTGTGCACCATATAAACTACCACAGAAGCCGGAAGAAGGCAGTGTATCTGCTGGAACTAGAATTATAGATGGTTGTAAACCACCTTGTGGGTGTTGGGAATCAAACCTGGGTCCTGCAAGAACAGCAAATATTCTTAAACTCTAAGTTATCTCTCCTAACCCATCACAAAATATTAATAAAAGCAAAAGAAGTTACCTATTCTTGCTGGCCATGCTTATTGGGATATATTACCATAACTTAATTAAGTAGGGAAATCCCATCCGACACTGAAAGCACCCACCGTTGAAGTCTAATTAAGACTTTCCCTAAGCTATGAGCATAGTTTCCCAGTGAAAGAGGCATTACAATATTTGTTTAAGTGTATGGTGTGTTAACAAACACTTTCCAGATGTTAGCCTTTTATGTTCAGTTCTAATTTAGGCCATGACTTTGCTGTCACTTTTGTATAGTAAAAGGTGTTTTTTTTTTTTTTTTTTTTTTTTTTTTTCACATGGTTGGCTTCACTTATCTTAGAAAGCTCCCGCAGTGTCCAAGTGTACCACAGTTTCCCTGGGGCCACCATTATGGTCATACTTGTTCAGTTTTAATTAATCACCATGAGAGGCATAAAGACCCCACTAAGACTAAGATGAACTTTGCATGCCAGAGGGACAAAAGGAGGACTCAGCTGCTTTTGTGTCACACGTGGTCACTCTTGATTAAGCAGCAGACATTACTCCAAAGGCTAAACATCTCTGCTTTCTCTCCAAATGTACCATCACTATCAGAAAGATGACAGTGGGAAGAGAAACAGAAAGTCTGGACCCAAAGCCTCATCCTCTAGAGAGGCAAGGGCAGGAGCACTCTCCTATATGTGTCTGAAATCTCAGAGTCCCTTCTTTGTGGTGTTAGCTGTCAGAGTGTAGAGGAGTGTCTTAGTCCCAGCAAGGAGAAGACAGACTTCTAATTAAACTCCTGAAAACTTGGTTCAAAGAATGCCTATGAGTTGTTATGTGTTGCTGTGTAGCGCAGTGTATTTCTTGTTGGAATAGCAACTGGACACTTGTCATGATCTTAAGTCAATATATTCAATTGTATTTTCTCAAATTATTGCTTATTAATTACTAATGGCAATTTATTAGAAATAACATATTAATTTTATGGAAACCATGCTAGCAAACATAGAGAAAATTAGGCATCTTCTTTTTGTGAACATAATATTTTTATTGTTTATTTGGGGGTTTCACATAATGAACCCTGATTACATTCACCTCCCAATCTTCCCAGGTCCACTTCAAACCCATCCCCTTGTGACTTCCCCCAATGAAAAGTAGAAAAGAAAAATTAAATAATATGAATACAGTTTTGATGCAGCGATCATATTGTCTATCCTAAGTCACCTTAAACTGCTTTATACATCTAATATATTTTGTATATTAGTAACTAATTTCATATCATATCACTCTTAGACCAAGTAAACAAAATTCAAACATATATCAGAAATTGTAGTATCTTTATAACATCTAGGATTAGGAAAATACTTTACTTTAATATGTAACACTAAATTTAACAGTTAAATACAATAATGTATACTTATGTTGATATATTAAAGAAGGATAGTATATTAAGATACACATATCTAGAGCCAGGCTCTGTGATGCACGCCTATAATCCCAGCACTTATGAGGCAGAGGCAGATGGGTCATTGTGAGTTCAAGGCCAGCCTGGTCTACAAAGTGAGTCTGGGACAGTCAAGGCGACACAGAGAAACCTTGTCTCAAACACACACACACACACACAAAAAAAAAAAAAACCAAAACAAAACAAAACCAGACACACATATCTCCCAATGATGTATACACATTTAGGTTAAATGTTTACAGTATCCCCTCTCTTTGTCTCTGTTACTCTCCTCCCCAGTGCTGTTTCTGGTTGCCTACTCCTTGAGACTAAAGGTAACAAATGTATTTATTGAGTGCCAGAAAAAAAACGTACTGTCTCTGTTGCTATGTTATCTATACTAAAACTTGCCATAATATCAGCAAACATTAATCTAATCCTATGATTTTCCAATATATACTGAATACTATATTGATTGTTTCACATAATACACAAAGTATAAGTCACATGCTGCAGCATCTCTTAAAGCAGAAAGTAGCAAGGGGGAGTCTCTAAGAATCTAAGTGTTGCAAATTTGGTTCTACTGGAAAACCTTCTTGACTTAAAATCAGTATAAATTTGGTGGATAGTTATGTATTTAGAATGTAAGAGATAATTTGAATTACTTGTTCCAAGTGTGGTATGGCACTCATCCTTGGAGATCTATAACAAGCACCAATGATCAAGGTCATATCACTATCATTACACTACTAGTAATTAATTTTTGGGGAAGCCTAGTATAATCATAATGCCTCAGGTACTTCTGTTGATCAAATGACATAAACATATTACTCTAATAGTGTAAAATACTAAATGATTTATTATTATATATTAGAAAGAATTATAATTCACTGCTATGTTTATGTTACTGTTATTTACTTAAAAGTTAGAAAAATTATAACAATTCAAGGTATGAGCAAAATAGCATTTATCCATTTAACAAGACACTTAATTTTTTAATTTTTATTTTTTTAATTTTTATTTATTATTATTCTGTCTTGTGTGTATGCGTGCATGCATGTAAATGCACATGATATATATGTATGGGTGGGCACACATGCCTCAGTACACATGTGAATATGAGAAGGTAACTTCATGGAGTCAGTTCTCCTTGTACTTTCACATGGATGGTGGGAACTAAACCATCTCCATGCTCATGGGATAAATGCCTTTACCCACTAAACCATCTTCCCAGGCCAACAATGAACATTTTTAGCAAGAATGTTTGGCCATCATCCATGAAATGCTTGCTACATTTTATTTCTATAAAAATTTTAATTGAACTACAATAAATCTTTCAATAACGGCATAATTAGATTTTTACCAGAATTTAATAACTGAAAGTTTATTCTGTTTTGACCTGTAGCAGATTTTATTAAATAGGAAAATTAGTTTTTCCTATATAACTTCATGCTTCTCATTTATCTGATTTTATCGACTGCCTTAATTAAAGTGACGGAATATGTAATTGATTTTGTGATAAAGTAAGTAATTGTAATTAATTAGTTTAAAAATCATTAGCATAAATCAATTTCCTATGAGTTGTCATTTTTAAATTCATCTCCTAAGGCCTGATATAAAGCACAATAATACAACATCCCTTAAACAGACAGGTATGCAGCCTATTTACTCTTTTCCACAAGTTTTTCAAGTGCTCTGATTGGGCCCTGGTTTTACTTAATTGCAGAGGCCACCAACAAGAGCATCCAAAGTTTCTCTAAAGCACTAAATTGGAAAAGGAAGTAAGTGAAAACAAATCCCTACAATTTGAGCATGACTCCAGACCTAGCCCTGCTTAATAGCTTTGGAAATAATCGTGTTAGTTTATGTGATAAATTGTAGCTGTGAAGGGATGTTCATTAATATTTTGCATGGTTGATAGCTGTGCTGGCACATGTAAGCTTGTGTGTTCATAAACATAGAAGTCTGAGAGCAACTTCCGACATTCAGAAATCCAGTGAACTGACTAGAGAGTTTTCAAAAAAAAAGAGTCCACAAATGACTAACAATTATTTTTAAAAGGATTAAACTTCTGTATCCATCAGAACAATTAAGTGTAATAATTGTGTGATACCATATCACCCCTGTCAGATGGAAAAGATTATCTAGAAAACTGACAGCAAATGTTGAAGAGGATACAGACAAAGAAGAAAGGGTAAAATTAATGAACCCATTATGCCTATCAGTTAGAGTTTTCTTACAAGATTAAAAGTACTCCTGTGGGTATGAGGTGAGGTGGCAAGTGCTTTTAATCCCAGTACCTTGGAGGCAGAGGGAGGCAGTTCTTTGAGATCCAGATCAGCCTGGTCTATAGAGTGAGTTCCAGGACAGACAGGGTTATATAGGGAAACCCTGTTTCTAAAAAAATAAAATAAAATAAATAAACAAGAATAAAAACCAACCAAACAAAAAAGAAAGCTAACACTAAAAGAACCACATGATCTGGCTGTTTCACACCTAGGGATAAAGCGAGAACGCCACAACTTACCAGAGATATTTGTAATGTCATGTATATTGCTGCTCTAATCACTTTAGCATGAAAATGGAATCAACTTAGTGTTCCTTATCAGGCACATGGATAACGAAAATCTGTTACATATATGAAATAGAATACTATTCATCTCTAAAGAAAAATGAAAACACAAGTTTATAGGAAAATTGATGGATTCGTATAGTGTTAAGGACACAGACTCTCAGAAATAAAACAAATGGTGTCCATCATCGTAGTGCCCAGCCTACAGGGTACGCATCTGTTCACATAAACACATAGGATGGCAAAACTGGTGACAATTTGGTAATAAGGAAGGACTCAATGCAGGGAATGCAGACATGAGCAGTGAGTAGATATAAAGCTAATTGTTTCTCTGTATTTGAACTGTGACATGGATTTTTCATTTTGTGTGATAGATAAAAATATAAAAATGTAATTGGCAGTGATAGTGTAAAACCCCATGTCAAGTTGCATAACATCTAAATGGTCATTCTAACTGAGCAGATAATCACTGAGATGTCTAGAATTTGGATCAAAGTGATCATTTGAGTGGCTAAGTTAACCTAGCTATGTGCTGATTTCATTTTTAAGTGCTTTATGACAAAGTAATCATTGTTATCAACCAATTCATAAAACTGTGACTTTGTGGCTGAGTCAGAAAAAAATCAAGTCAGAAAAATGTACACATAGAAAGAATGCTAAAAAGATATAATTTTATCATATATTAAAATGTATTTAATTATATAAAAGGATAACAATGGAAATATGTTATGGAATTTTAACTGTGGAGAGTGCAAAATAAATAAATAAATAAATAAACCAGAAAATATACTCTTAAGTACAAGAAAAAAAATCCCTTCAATTCAAAACTGATTGTCTACCAAAGCAGAAATAATGCTTATATTGTGCATTATATTTGAGAATATCAAACATTTAAGCCTGTTAAGTTGGCTTATTTTAAGTATGAAATGTCTTTCAAAGATATAAAGTTTATTTTTAACATATGCAAAATATTAGGTTCATTTTAAAAAGTAGGTTCCAGAGCACTCATTTAAATGTTTATCCAGGAGATTTAAAGAGTTTTAAAAGCTTTTTTTGTTAAGTAATACTTGATTCAAGCTATGATTTTAAATATATGTGCACAATGCTTTAAATAGAGCTTTTGTTTCATTTTCTACAAATAAGATGTACTCATTAACTCTTCAAATTTGAATGGCTTCTTATGTCCAATACCTTTTTCTGTTACTGTATTCCTCTCAAACACATTAGAATATTAAGGTTCCTGTCTTGGATTTTAATGGTTTAGTGGGGTGTTATGTTTGCTCCCTGAGAACAGTATTTATTTTCTGTGCCCATTAATCAGTGTCACTTGAGCTCAGAGGCTATGCAAGGATTTCTGTCTAATAGCCAAGGAAACAGGATTTATTGGTAGGGAAATCCTTAGCTACAGCTACTAAACTGCCATTAGCAGGCTCCTTAACAGCTCATTACCACAGGAAGATGTGCTGTGCACCCAACAGCCTGAATGAGAGCCACGGGTTTAAAAAAGTTATTTGTTTATTCTTCCCTGATGGATCTCAACCTGGCAGAATCGACTTCTAAATAATGACAATATGGAAAAAAAAAAAGGGACAAGATGAAATAGCATCACTTCTCTTGATATGAAAGAAAATTTATGAAGCATTGAAGTTAATACTCACAAATTGCTTCATTGAAGAATTATCAATGTCTTATGGGGAAATATCCTCACCGTATTCAGCCTCAGAAATAAATGAACCAAGAATATATTAATAAAAAAGTAAATAAGCTAACTATTGCTTTGTATTAAAATCATGGCCATTAAGTAATGAAGACTTGGTATTACTAGGTATTTCCACCTTGCAATATGGGGAATTTTCATAGATCCAATTCTAGAGATGTATATATTTGAGTGTCATCAAACAGATAAACAGCAAAGTTAAAAAAAAAAGTTAAAGAATAACTTTTTATGAAAACAGCACTTGGCTGAAATGTTCTAGGCTTATTTCTATTGTAAAAGACTTAAATAGAAAACTGATTCACAGAAATGAATAAATCCAAGTCTAATATTTTCAAAGCAAAATATTTATTAGAATCAATGAAGTACATGGGATCAAATCAAACAATAAACAACAGAAATGCAGAAGCTAAAATGCACAAAGATAAACAATTTTAGAGGATGCAGTGCATCAAAGGTGCTATGGGATACGGGATGGGTCAACACACACAGCAAAGAGTCAGCACAAATTTTTCTTATTTGGAGGTAATTTAGTGTTTTGTACTACAGTACTTTCAGATCTACATCATATTTTAGATTTGGAGAGATAATCGTCAAGCCTCTCCAGTGATAAGCTGAAACTGAAAGGCAAATCAAAACAAAATATTTTAAAATTTTTTGAGAAATGTTTTTTCTGTGCAGCCCTGGCTATCCTGAAACCTGTTCTGTAGATCAGGTTATTCTTGAACTCACAAAGATCCATCTGCCTGTCTCTGCCTCTGAGTGCTGAGATAAAGGCACATGCCACTACACCTGGCAATAACAAAAAAAATCTAAACATAAGATGATTAAGTACATGGTGATAAATATGAATCTACCTGCATTTTTCTACATGTAGACATATAGTTAGACCAGCACCACTTGTTCAAGATGCTATCCTTTTTCCAATGCATAGATTTGGCTTCTTTGTCGAAAACCAAGTGTCCATAGGTGTATGGATTTATTTCTGGGTCTTCAATTCTATTCCATTAATCAACCAGCCTATTGCTATGCCAGTACCATGCTGTTTTAATTACTGTTGCTCTATAGCACAGCTTGAGATCAGGGCTGGAGATTCCTCCGGAGGATCTTTTATTGTACAGGATTGTTTTAGCTATTCAGGGTTGTTTGTTTTTCCATATGAAGTTGAGGATTGATCTTTCAAGGTCTTTAAATTTACAGATTCAATGCAATCCCTATCAAAATACCTACACATTTTTAAAAAGACCTTGAAAGATCAATACTGAACTTCAATTACCTTCTTCAGAGCCTTGTAGTTTTTCTCATACAAGTCTTTAATTTGCTTGGTTAGAGTTACACCTAGGTACCTTATATTATTTGTGGCTATCATGAAGGGTTAGTTCCCCTAATTACGTTCTCAGCATGATTGTCATTTGTATACAGGAGGGCTACTGATTTTTAAAGCTGATTTTATAAACAGCCATTTTGCTGAAGCTGTTTGGATTAAAGACCTCAACATAAAACCAGATACACTAAATCTGTTAGAATAAAAAGTGGGAAGAGCCTTGGACTCACTGGCACAGGAGACAACATCCTGAACAGAACACCAACAGCCCAGGCACTAAGGTCAACAATTAATAAGGGACCTCATGAAACTGAAAAGCAACAGACACTGTCAACAGGACAAAATGACAGCCTATAGACTGGGAAAAAATCTTCACCAATACTTCATTTGACAAAGGGATAATATCCAAAATATATAAAGAACTCAAGCAATTAAACACCACCAAACCAAATAACCCAATTTAGAAATGGGGTTCAGAATGAAACAGAGAATTCTCAACATAGGAATATGGAATGGCTGGGAAACACTTAAAGAAATGATCAGCACCCTTAGTCATCAGAGAAATGCAAGTCAAAACAACCCTATATCCCATCTTACACCCATCAGAATCACTAAGATCAAAAATCCAAGTAACAGCACATGCTGGTGAGCATGTGGAAAAGGGGGAATACTCCTTCATTGCTGGTGGGAGTGCAAACTTGTACAACCACTTTGGAAATCAATCTAATGCTTTCTCAGAAAATTGGGAATAGGACTACCACAAAACCTAGCTACACCCGAAAGATGTTCCACCACACAACAAGAATGTTTGCTCAATGATGTTCATAGCAGCCTCATTCATAATAGCTAGAATATGGAAACAACCTAGATGTCCCTCAGTTAAAGAATGAATCAAAAAACTGTGGTAACTTTAAAAATAGGATACTACTACTCAGCTATTAAAAAAAGAAAATCCTGAAATTTGCAGGCAAATGGATGGAACTAGAAATGATCATCCTTAGTGATTTAACCCAAACCCAGAAAGACACACATGGTATATACTAACTTATAATTGGATACTAGCCCAACAAGGATGTCTTCTGAGAGTCTTCACTCCGTGGGAGATCAAGAGATGCTCGGACTTGCTATCGGGACTCCAGGAGAGAGTGGTATGGAAGAATGGGAAGATAGAAGGATTCATAGAGTCCATGAACCCTACAAGAAGACCATCAAGGCTGGAGGATCTGGACCCAGGAAGATCTGCACAAACTACTGTACCAACTAAGGACAACACATACAGTAGACCTTCACCCCTATTCAGATCTAGGCAATGGACAGCTCATTCTCTATGGTTGTGGGGAAAGCTGGGATTGCCTCTGACATGAACTCTGGTGCCCCCTAGTTGACCACTTCTCCTTGGTGGGGAGGCCTGATAGCATTCAGAGGACTGGGAAGCAGGCTAGCTGGATGAGACCTGATAGCCTGTGATCATATGGTGGGGAAGGAGGTCCCCTTCTGTTACAGGTCTAAGGGAGGGGAATAGGGCGAAAGAGGGAGGGAGAGGATAACAGGAAAATACAAGACAGGGGATAACATTCGGAATGTAATTTTAATAAATCATTTAAATAATAAAAAAAGATGATTAAGTAAAAGGACAAATATTTCAGAAAAAGCAACAGTCATGGATTAACAACAAATAGAGCCCAAAAGAGAAGCAAAGTGATGATGAAAAAAAACAAAACAAAACAAAAAAAAGGTAGAAATTTTAAGATGATCACATCTTTATCATTTTACAACAGGCCTGAGGGAGGCATTTCTGTGAAGCAATGATAGCATGTTGTAATTATTGGAGCTTGTAGAAAGTGAGAAAAGTGTGTCTTTTTAACAAAAGATTTAAAAAAAAGAAAAGGATTAAAACTCAGTTGGATGGTTGAGGTGATGCCTCAACTGTAAAGTTGTTATCATATCCACAAACAATGGAAAACCTGATTCAATCCCAAGGACCTACATGCCTAAAGGACAGTGTTCAGGAGTTCCTCAATACAGGAAGACAATGCCGTGAGCCCATCACAACAAAGAAAGAGGAAATTCATTGAAGGAAACATGGGAGATTGCACTCCATTCTCCACATGCATATTTATACATAAGCCTCGGGGCATGCACGCACACACACACACACACACACACACACACACACACACACACACACACACGGAGCAGAATTTAAAATAAAACAAAACCATTAGAAGCTATAAGATGGATCTGACTATAACAACTCAAGGGAAAAGAGAAAAACAAAACAAGAATGAAAGGTAATTTTTAGCAATGAAGCTGCTTTTGAGCAAATAATCTGAATATAGGAGTAGAGAATTTGCTTGAAAAAATGAAAAGAATAAGTAAAGATATTTTAACTCTTCCGTATCGACAAGGATAAAATAATAATCTCATAAAAATGAAATAACATAACATTAAATTATAAAATTCTAATAAAGCTGGTCCAATAAGTAGCCAACAAATTTCACTTTAAGAAATAGGTGAAGAAACATTAAAATAAGGTTTAATAAAGGCCTCGTGTTGTAAGAAATTATCTTACTTGGAGTTGCAAAATTATACAGTTACAGAATCTACTCCCAAACAGACAGAAAGAAGTGAACTTTACTATGTTGAGTCCAGGGGTTGTCAAGGCAATGAACAAAATGTCCATGTTATCACAGAAGGGACTGAAATGTCAGGAAGTTAGCATACTATACTCAATGTTTCCAGCAAAGCTAAATTCTTAAGGTTCCTCTGACTGAGAAGCAGCGTTACTACCTGGAAAACATGGGAAGAAAGGGGTGGACTGCATGGAGAACAGTGAGAACAAGCCCCTTCTTAGGATAAAAAGACCTGAAGTGATGTGTCAGATCTACCAAACACATCACAGGAGATGCTCGAGGAGTCCAGTGACTTGTGTACTGACTCGGAATGTTCAGCAGAAAGGCACGAGCCGCTCACGCTATCACTGACACTGACTTGCTTTTTTACTTTAAATTTCGGTTCCAGTATCTGTCCTTAATTACAGTCATTCTGTACCAATTTGTGATTACTAAATCCACATCTAACTCCTTTCAAATTGCTTAAATATCAGCAAACAGATAAATCTTTGGTTCATCAGTGAGCAATGACGGATGGGTACTATATAGTCTGTGTTTTCAGTCCCAGCATAGTTGGGATGAGAAAAGAGTATTGGACTCAACGAACCATAATGCTGGACAGATTTACAGTACCTGGTTTCCCCTCATTTTATATTTAGTTTACACCTTGTCAGAGCAGCTAAGACAAAGACAGAGAAAATAGAACGGACTCTTGTTATATCAAGGCCAAGTTTAGTAAATCAACTGAAATAGCATGGCTTTAACTGGATGAAATAAGAAAGAAGTAAATTGCAGAGATCAAGATTTAATTTCTGTACTCAAAAGCACTATATCTTAAATACTAAAACATTTGATTATTATATAGTCTAAAATGTTCTCATTATAAAGCTGAGTGGAGACTAAAACAATATAGAGTATCCAAAATTAATAATAGCATTATGAGGATGAGGATGAGGATGATGATGATGACGATGATGATGATGATGATGATGGTGATGCCATTTTTAGATAGGCTCCCACTCTGTAGCCCAGGCTGGGCCAGAAATTCTGAGAAAATTGTAGAGTTTTATACATATTTACTAGCTCAATTCTATCATTGGACAGGGTAATAGGCTTCTATGCTTCATAGTGTAATTATGAAGATTAAATTAGATGGGTAAAACTTGCTCAAAGGCTTTGGGATTTACTCGGTGCAGCACAGTCATGGACTACAATATTTTCATCATTTTCTACTGTATATTGGCTAGTGTTTTCCTCTAATACATTCTAACCAATATTCACTGTATGATTAACTGAAGAGCTACACAGTGGATAGCTACTAAAGAGACCTTTCCTCATGTTAGGCAAAAATCTGCTACTTAACTATATTACTGGTCCTCTTTATATTACTTTTTTTTTTTTTTAAGTTGGGTCCCTTCTAGGTGCCCAGTCTAGCCTTGAACTTCTGCCTCAGTCTCCTAAGCATCTCATTTAATAGGCATAAGACATAAAACTCAACCAGCAAGGAGTTTCTTAATTATTATCATTGAAGAAATAGATTATTAAGCAATTTCATAACAGGGATATATGCATACATGATTTTGCATATAACAGTACTCAATAAATCTTATCTACTAGCTCCATATTAGCATTGTGAATAGTAGCAATTTTAATTGTGTAAATCTATATCAGCAAATCTGAAGCCTTGCAATTTCCTCTTGAATTAAGATCTCAGGCAATAAGGTAAAGGGTCATAATTTAAAAATCCATATTGCTTTCTTAATATGAAGTATGCACCTTGATCTCCGTACCTGTAAGCTATGAAGGACTAACCTTGCTGGGTAGATAGGGCTGGGGGCTCTGACCATACGACAGTCTTTGCTTTTCAGTTAGTCCAGATAAAGTGGGTTAGTCGTGATATGAAACCTGATACATTGATTCTTCGTCCTCGGGAACTACAAGCCAAGGCGCAAATGAGGGCTGTGTTGATCAATTTACATTATTTGCCTTCATTTGACATTTGGTGGCATCAGGCTAGTTTTAAATAATGTATGAAGTGAGCAAATCTGCCTAATATTCTTTTTCACTAGATACATTTAGAAGAGATATCACATTGTTTAGTAGAATTCAATTTCAAATATTTTGTCACATTTTAGAATGTAAGAGTGAATGTTAATTTGAGACTTATTAATTCAGAATACCATTAAATAGCCAAATGGAGGGTATTTATTGAAAATGTACAATTTTAATTTAATGATATGCATAGAATGGTTCTGTATTTTATTTTATACATTTAAAATATAGCAGTATTGTGAAATATGCTTCTTTTTGGTGTGTTTAAGTTAGTGCTTCTAGAGTGAAGAAAAGCTGGGTGGTTCTGGTGTCCACGTTAGCATGTTACTTTGCCATAACATGATCAGGAAATACCACACTGAAAGGCTAGTGTTGACCTTCCATCTCTTCAGGAGCAGTTAAATGCTGTCACAGTTTTCAACTGCACTTCCATTTCCTCTTTGCTATTTCTTTTCTTTTTCTCTCTCTTTTTAAAAAATAATTTATACAGATTACACCTCGATTGTTATCCCTTTAACTTGTGCCTTCCTGTCCCTCTTTCACCCTATTCCTTTCCCTCTGACAGAGGGAGACCTCCTCCCCCACCGTTTGATCACAGCTTATCAGGTCACATCTGGTTCCTGATTTTATTTCCTTTCTTTAAGAGGGTCATGAGTCCAGAGAAGCAATTCTTAGCTACCAAATATGTACTTTTTGAGCTGTCTTCAACATAAAGAAAATGTATCATACAATAGTCTGCCTTAAAATTATCAAATCACAGAATGAGCATTAATCTACATATTTCTTTAAGTTTTACTCTCCGGTTCTTATGGTACAATAACGTGATTATGATTTGTAGGTTCTGATGGTTAGCCACTACCATATCGTTTCCATATAAATTCAATTACTTATTCAACAAGAAAATTCGAATATCAAGCTTTGTTATTGTTCAGCAGAGGGCTGTCTAGCATCTTTTCAAATATTTAATTCTAGGCATACCTTGGATTCCTATTTGCAATGACAACGCATTATTTTCATTGTTCGTTAACAAATGAATAATTTTCTAAACACATAGATATTATACACACATCTGTATTATTTTGATATTACTCTGAGAAAAATATCAGTGAGGGACATAGTTAATTCCTAAAATTAGCTCCTGTTTTACTTATTATATTAAATAAATTGTATGTTCAGTGTGTTTATTATTATGTTTGTGTTAAAACCAGTAACAAATACAATATAAGTGCTTGTGTATCAAGACATTGAAATGATTCTTCCTTAACAAAAGTAATTTGTTAATATAGTAATTATCAGTTACACAGAATTTTATGAATATTTAATATTCAGAAAACATTTCATGAATGGATAAATAATAAAGGAGTATTTTTGTTTGAAAATTACTTACATTACTTACTGAAATGTATTATTGTTATAAAAATGAGAACTGCACTAGCCTCAATTGTACTCTTTCTTCCTTTTCATATTCACTATTTTGTTCTGCTCATGTGTAGGAAGTTATTTTAAAGTTAAAAAAGGTAAATTATGACACAATATATTAGAAATTTTGCTATAACCAAGACCTTAAGTTAACAGAGAGTCATTGTCTTGGATGGCAGGCCACATTGTTGAGAATTATTTGTTCTTAAAGCAGTTGCTCATTTGCCAAATGTGTTTCATTAATAATAATACTGGACAGGTCAGGGGTAAGGAGTGGGAGGCAAGGAGGTAGGGTAAACTGTAGTTGGGGTATAAAGTAAATTACTTAATAAATTAATAAAAATAATATTAGGAATGAAGGACATAAAGAAAAATAAGATTAGTTTCTTACCATGAAGTCTTAGGAGCACATGAATAAATTAATGAGGAAGCAGGACCACTTAGCACTGCACATTCATTCCTCATACTGAAAATATATAAAACTCCACAACAGACACTGTAATTTCTATAGCTCACCACACTGAAGCTTCGGGAGTCACATGTTTTTAACTTACTGACAAGCTCATTGACTATGGCTACAATGCAATAATTTCATAGTAGCGTATTTAATGCCATCAATAATAATGGAAATTTATGTAGGCATTGAGCATTATATTGAAGTTGTCAAGATGCATATAGAATCTTTTCCCCAGGAAAAGTTAGAAGAGGCACCACAAAGAACTGTTTGTTCTAAAAGCCATCTCCTTCAGTCATTCACACACAGTTACATAAATTGGCTAGTGTGCCTGCCTAATCAGAAAAAATAAATCCCTATTTAAAACATCAGTAGTCTGGGCAGAGTTGATGTTCATAAAAGCATAGCTAATTTTCATATCTGTTAGAAGGAAGTGGAAAATAAGAAAAAGTTTACTAAACAGATATTTTAGTTGTATCTTCATCAAGTATAAATAAAATGGTAGCACGTAACAGCATAAAGAGACAAAAAATGCTTACTTCTACAAATGTATTGAACTGGTGTTTCCCTACATTCAAAAGATAAATTCCCCTGGAACTTGTGGATGCTATCTTATTTAGATCAAAATATCTTTCATGCTATTATTAAATAAAAGAAGTTGATATGAGGTCACTCTAGATTAATTAGGGAAGCCTTTAGTCTCCCAAGAAAGTTTCATTACATGAAAAAAAAAAAAAAAAAAAACACATAACATTTTTCAATATGTTGGTAAGAAAGCCAGGTGTAGATAAAGGCAAAACTGTAATTATGTAGCCCCACACCAAAGGTAAATACACTATTCTAATTGGAAGAATGCATTTGCAAAATAGATTAAAGACATTGATAGAAGACCAGAAACTTTGAAACTAATAAAGAAATAAAGAAGAAACACTTTATCGCATTGAGACATAAGCAGACCCACTCAATAAAATTCCATGGGTTCAGGAAATAATCACAAGGAAAGACAGATGAGACTGCATCAAATACAAGGTTCCCTGTCCAACAAATGGTAAATGTCACAGTGAATAGACATCTTAGAGCCTTGGGGAAAACCTTTACTAAGTATTCCTTAGACAGGTGACGGAGAACCAGAATATATGAAGAACTCAAAAACCTAAGTGCACAACCACAGATGATGGGATCAATAAGTGGGCAAATGAATGAGACAATCGCTCTTCAAATAAGAAAGTACAAGTGGCCAATAAATGCACTAGGAAGTGTTTAATGGGAAGGCAAATAAAAACTAAATTGAAATTTACACCTCACTCCCTCCAGAATGACTTTTCCACCATTCTCAAAATGAAATGAGGCCAGCTGCAGAAATCCACCCCTAAATAAATAGTTTTACTATACCAGACCTTCTAAACCTTCCTAATGCTGTGACCATTTAATACAACTCCTCGTGTTCCCCAAGCATAAAAATGATTTTTGTTGCATCATCATAACTGTAATTTTGCTGCTGGTATTAATTGTAATGTAGGATGGCCTTAGGCAGCCATGTGAAAAGGTGGTTCTTCACCCACCCAAATGGGTTGTGACCCACAGACTGAGAACCACTGTACTACATGGTGCAAATTTTATCAGCCCTGTGTATCTGCCCAGGTGGAATTAGTTATTATATTCTAATGATCCCTGAATATTTATGTTTATTGTACTATTGTTTATAATACTTATGTTATAGACTCAACCTTGGTATTCATCTGTAGAAGAAGAGACTGAGAGATGTGGTTTATATATACAGTACACCTTTTCCCACATAAAGATGGAAGTTACACTACGTACTAGCATGTGGATAGAGGGAATTGCATTTCCCCATGCCTAGGAAAAATCATACAGACTCAGACATTCAATAGATTCAATGTTCTCTCTCATATGTGGAATTTAATATGAAAAAATACACAGAAGTAAAAAGGATTTGCATGAGGAATATGGAAGAGGACAAGTGTAGAGAGTGTTAAGAGAGTCTGAAAGGCCAGAAGGACAGCCCAGTGGGTACGCACATGCTCTGCTCTTCCAGAGGACCTGAGTTCAGTGCCCATATCAACAACCACCTGTAACTCCAGCTCCAGATGCGCCTAACATCCCTGGCAACTGTGAGCCCCTAAACAAATGTGAATATACCTACACACGGATATTACATGTACATAAAAATAAGAAAAAAATAAGTATAAGAAGAGGGTCAAACAAGGATGAAAGGATCAAGCATTATATACTTGCATGAGAATAAAATAATAAACTTGAATGCTTTGTTTAATTAGTGCATGTTACATACACACACACACACACACACACACACACACACACACACACAGCTAGCATAGAAACTTCAAAGTCAGTAACACCTGGAGTTTGAGAATTTGGCAAGCAGAAATACGAGGGGGAAAAGTCCTTGTTTTAAGCCTTCAAATTTGTTGTATATTGTTATCATAGCAACAATAAATCAATACAACTACCAAACCAAAACCATTTCCCAGGCTGTTTCATTTGGAAAATGATAGTTGAGAGGGAAGGTGTTACCATTATTGAGATTCCTAGACATTATTGAACATTTGAATTAAATGTAAAGATACATCAACAGATAATCTCATTTCTGTAAATATCCTTTATTTCTTATGCCCATAGGTGGCTTTTGTCACGTAGATTACAGCCCACCTCTGAGATCCTAAATGCCTATCAATGGCCTTTTACATACCCAGTGTGCTCCAGTATCCTGGTGCTCCTAAATATCTTGATATTTATATCTTCCCATCTTCTCTGTCACCTGCCAGTTTTATTAAAACATATAACATCTCATGTCTAATGAAATATTCTACTCCCCCGTAGTCATAGAAATTCGTTACTTTTAATTTTTTCATAGTGTTTTTACGGTTTTAAGTGTTTTGCCTTCATCCAGTCTGTACATTTATGGGCCTATAAGTGCATACTGGGAATTGAACCTTGGTTCTCTGGAATAACAGCCAAAGCTCGTAATGACTGAGCCATCTCTCCAGCTCCATAATCACTTTATATTTTTCTTTTTGAACCTAAACAACCTTCCATTGCTTCCATTCACTTCTCTTTAGTACCTTCTATCAGATGTGTCTGCCAAGGGTAATATTACAAGCCATGGAATGTTCTCTAAGATTTGGCCACTGAATAACTCATTAGTTTGTATCTTGACCATGCCAACACACAGCATCGTCCAAAACAGAGTTACAGCCACCTCCACCTGTCCTCTCTTAGCACATCAGGAGATTTCACTGTTAGACATATTCTTTGTCATATTGCCATATAAGCTTTCCCTCCTAACAGATTATGGCTCTGCTAAGACAGAGGTCCAGTAGTATTTACTTTTTAATCATCACAAACTAGAGCTGGAGTTGAATCTTCACTCTAATTTGCATTCTAATTCTACTGGTTTTTGCTTAATCAGTAAATGTACCTTATACCAGGTACCAGGTAATAACAAATTTCTGGTAGTGAAACCTGTCCATCAACTATATATCTTGGACAATGATTAAAAAGGAACTGATTAGTCTAACACAGTCAATATAGACTCAGAAAACAGTCTCATGGATACAGTTGAAGAACTGATGTGTCCTTCTGTTTTAAGGACTGGCAGGTATACTAGGCTGCAGAGTGTGGTCCATAATGTCTTGTCTGTGTAAATCTTTGACCTTGCGTTTAAACAGGATCTTTGAAAATATAGTTATGATAAGATGAATCCCTTATATGTTAGAATGAAGACTCTTGTGGTTTGATTGTAAAAGGAGCCTAATGCCTCCCATGTGTGAATTGTGAACTAAAATATACCCCTTGTCCCTTAAATCAGATATTGTCATAGCTCTATTATCACAACAAGAGAAGAGAAACTGATGCACATTCTATCTTTATTTTCAACTACTTTAAACTCTAACATTAATCTATGATTATGGTAACCATATAAAATAAACATATATATTCAGACAGGCATGGTAGCACAAGCCTTTAATCCCAGAACTCAGGAGGCAAGGGCAAGTGGATGTCTGTGAATTCCAGGCCAGCCTTGTCTACATAGACAAGTTCCAGCACAGCCTGAACTACATACTGAGATCCTGTCTCCAAAATAAACAAATAAGCCAAGCAGTGATGACACATGCCTTTAATCCCAGGGGGCAGAGGCAGGCAGATCTTTGTGACTTCAAGGCCAGCCTGGTCTTCAGAGCAAGTTCCAGGATAACAACAGCAGAGAAACCCTGTCTCAAAATGCCAAAAGCAAATACATAACAAAAGGAAATATATATATATATATATATTTCCTAATCATAAATATTTAAGCCTGCAAGTTATTTTAAATATAAGCAAAAATTATACAGACACACATTTGTTTCCATATTCTCTGGATCATTATGTTCCCTTCCAAACTATCCTTTGTTTTCTGTACCAGATACACCTAAACTCATCCAACTATCCTTCTAGATGATATTAAAGTGTACCTACCCCAATTTGGGTCTTTAGGTTGTCTTGTTCAATAGATAACTTTTTTATTATTTCAATACACATCTATTGACCTGTGTATATTTTAATTCATCCTTGAATACCAATACTGTAAATATTTGGCAATTATTGATATATTTTGAGAATAATGGCGAAAAAGGTTATCTCAAAACCCAACTGCCAGTGACTGCGTGGACGTGGCTTGATCTAACGCACAGTGTTGACGGCTATTGCATCTTTCTTCTTCTCCATTTTGGATTACCTGCCAACAAAATGCTTTTTATATAGATGGAAATATGATTCTAGTTTCAGATGCTTCAGTGACACTCCGTTGTTTAGGAGACATACTTGGAACCCATACCCATACAGGAAATGTCAGGCAAAAAAGAATGATGAAGACCCAGAAAACAAAAACAAAAACAAAAACATTCCCCTCAAAGCACTGTGATTTGGGCTTCTAGACTATCCTCAGTGTCACTGTCACTCCTCTTCTGGCACTCTCCTACTCAGCAATCTGTGATGAAATCACAGTAGCAAATTCTTCTAAGTCATTTTATAATTGATTGGTTTTGTTTTTCCTGTCTTGCCTCCCTTATATCACTCAGTCTACCAACTCCATGCTAACACTGCACTCAGTGGCCTTCAAAAGCAAATGATTGTGAACCTTTGGCCTCAAAAATCTCTGGAATGCAAAGTCACAGGGCTGAGACAATGATTCTGATGTTCACACTCTAAAGAGAACACAAACCAGGTTTACATAGTTGACTGATTCTGGGCTTTCTACTCAAATAAATGGAACGTTCTCTAATTAAAGAGGAATGGCCATAGCGAGCTTTTTAAGGCCTGAGACCTCTGGCCATGTGCATACAAATGAAGACACACAAAGTCTGTATACATTATGCATAAATAACTCTTGGATGTTGGAGTGATTATCATGACGAGAGAAAACAGCACAGTATTCTGTGGTACCTAAACAGTTGTTTCCTTTCAACAATAGCTTGATTTCTTTTTTAACGTTTACTCTTTCAATTTGTATGCCCCCTACTTGGTTTTCATCAAGTTCACATCAGGGGAACCCTAGGATAATCAGATAGAAGCAAGTTCAGCATAGGAAAAGCTCAATAACCAGTGGGAAGCAAACCCAAATCCATAATCACCAATGAAAAGCTGACTCAAATCAAGGTAAATCAACTATGAAAAACTACGTGAGTAAAAAGAAAAAAACAGGAAACAATTAGAAATAATTACTGTTAATTACAAAGAAATATGCTCGCATTAAAAGTGACTTAGACTCCATTCCCCTGTAACATATTCACATCTGGTGGCTTGTATTTTAATTCAATTTATGAAACACAATCTAGCAACATATCTAGATAGTTAAATACAACTAGCAAAATTACATTGTACATTCTTATTTTTTTTCTCTAAACTGGAACTTTTTAAAAACACTTAGAGCTTAATTACAGTTTTGATTTTATAATTGTTGGGAGCGGTGGACAAGTGCATACTCAGTATGGACAATAAGGTTCTAGAAAGAAAGGGATTGTAGTCACATTTGCAGAAAGGAATGTTTTTACACAATAATGTAACTTACTTATGATTAATTACATGCAAATAAAGATTTATAATAATTTTCAGGGAAATTCTATTTCAACATATTCCATGACATTGCATGATATTTCCATGATAACACTCAAAATCCTTTCATTTGAATATTCAGATTAAGCTTTCCTTTAGTGATGTTAGTGCTTGGGTTTGAACTCAGATTACAGATATTGTTATCAAATACGAGGGTTACAATCTGTTCCTCAAGTCAAGGCTAGAGGCAATTCTCTATAGGATAATTAAAAAGTACAAATTCATAGTGAAAAATCAGAAAATGTTATTTTTTAATATGGTGCTTGGGAAAAGTTAGAGTCACTTTTTTTTTTTTTTTTTTTTTTTTTTTTGATAGAGTCACTTCTAAGCTGTTTCACAACTAAGAAAAGTCAAGCAGTTATTTAAAAAAATAGTTCTTATGCATGGCCATTTGGCACTAACGAGTATGTTCTAACCATGGTCCCTCCTTGCATTCTGTTTACTCCAATTTAAGCATCGACATGTTCCAACTCAAGATTGAGACACTAAGGCATTAAGTGAGAAAATGTAAAGAAGTCAGGTAAAAATGGATTTATTTAAAGAAACATTTGTTTCTCTTAATAGAACAATTAAACAATTAAAATAATGGACTTGAAAGAAATGAGAATTTCCCCCACAAATCTCATTCTGGGAGAAGGAAAGGGCAAAAACTGGGGGAGGTGGAGGAGTGTTTTTAGGTACAAGATTTCGCACAGTTGTAATAACTCATCAAACCACCTTACAGGATAAGACTGAAGCCCAGATAATGATCAACCATCAGTGGTCAGGACCACAGTTTAACCAAGGAAGCCCAGATATGCATATCCATAGCCCCCTTTTTTAAACTTTTAACCCACTTCATCACCCTGAGCACAGCACTGCTGGCTTGTGGTATCTTGTTCTGACTCACCCCATTGAATAAATCTTCTTTGTTCAACTATTGCTTTGGTTTTTTTCAATTGGATTGTTATGAAACGATGCTGGGTTCTGAATCTAGTACACAGATTATGACCCTCAAGGGTCATAGAATAGTATTTTACATGTTTAAAAAAAGCTTGAATAAAATGGATGTACTTAAGTTTTATAAATAGTATTAATGCACAGTTTCACTTGGTTGTATATTATATATAAATTTAAGGTAAACAGATATCTAGTCTAGAAAGATGAGTATTTTTCCTGCTTATTAGTAAATTTTTAGAATAAAAGCAACAAAAATACACAATACTTCTTACAATAAATAATAAAAGACTCTTGTTAACTTTGTGTGCTCTCTCTTCTTCAAAGTAAATCAAATTAAAATGTACTGTGTTTAATTATTTTAATGACATTATTGCTGATTTGTAATGAGTATAATCACTTGATGTTTCCCATGCACCTGGAGCTTTCTAATAAGAATGACAACGGGTTTGAATAGCAGCATCCATAAGGCAATGCCTCATTGTCATCTGTTTATAAGCTTCAAAGACAAATGCCCTGCCCATCTTGTCATCAAAGAAATAAGGAGGCAAAGAGAAACTAAATATTGTATTCACAGACACTACAAAGCTATGATGATGCCAATGCCTACTTCTAATGCAAAGACTTCGCCTCTTCCTGTAAGCAACGTGCATACAAACACACACACTCAAGCATGAACACATAAATTAATTAATATTTACTTCTAATTATGTTGCTTCTGGCATTTTCAGGGAAATAGTCATGAAATTCTCCACGTTAGTCAAGAGTCTTAGTACCTGGCTGTAACCGTACATAATAATCTGTTCTATGTAAGCTAAGTATGGCTAACCCACTCAATATGGAAACCACAACAGTAAATCCCTATCAAAAGAATTTGCTCAAGTAAGTTTTAAGAATGTTAATTATTACTAGTCTTTAATTAGTATGTGTGACACGATTGTTTTTGTACCTTTTTTTATTAATTAAACATTTTTTACATATACATTTATATTATTACACATATATACAATAAACTACCTTTAGCAAGAAGAACCATGACACAAACCGGAATTATATAAGTGCTACATTCTTAGTGTTTTGGCAATTTCTTTTGACGGCCTTGAAGAAAACATCTTTCCTATCTTGGTGCATCTAAAATTCTGAATGTGTATTGGGCCAGAAGGCTGAAGAAGATGCTCCAATATTATAGGAGAGTTTTGGGTGACTATTCAGGTAGGAAACTGTCTCTGTCATCTTGTCATTTGGAAAGCTGCTAACCTGAACGCCCAGCATACTCAAATAATCAAGTTTATTCCTTCTCAAGTGTCTGATGGAGTTGAGAACCAGGTAGCTTAATTTTATAATGAAGCTTAGGTGTTTAGGGGTTATGATGAACAAGAGTCTTACAAAAAAAAGCATATACTATATTTAAATGTGTCTATTCCTATTGGTCACATACACTGCCAAGAATTTTGCAATGAAGAAAATATACTACAGATGCTACAGTTCACCAAAGAAAATGGCTAAAAACATTGGAAATGACTAGCATTGTAACTTGAATTCCAGTGATGAAAAATACAGTTCCTAGCCAAGAGAAATATGCCCAACTACAGTAACTGTTGTTGGTCCTGGTGATCATTTTGGGACAAAGTTTTATCACCAACCTAGATCTCAACAGATCTTTCATTAGAAGAGTCAGAAATTTATAGAAAAAAAACATATTAAAAAGGATCATGCACTGTTTATTGGAAGAGATTTTATTTTACTTATTTTTAGTGAAAATAGATATTTTCATACATTATATTCTCCCTACCATTTCTCCTAAACCAACTCCTCACAGCTACATCTTCCATTCTCTTTCTCATGCACACCTCAGGGTCAGCCTATGACTTCAGGTCTCCAGCGATTTCCTTAGTCATGGACTAACACTGAGGTAGCGTCAGAATGAGTCTAAGGAGATATACTTTCTGAACTATGGATCACCTGGAATGCTCCACTAGGCTATTCTAATGCAGTGTGAAGAGAACATAATCTATCATGATGTATCTGTTGCGACCGGGTACACCATCTTTAGATAGCCGTGCTTTAAAGGCTAGGTCATCGTTTGTTGATAGCTGGATGGAGGCACTTGAAACACTATTGGAAGCTATCTATCTCTTACACAGACGTGTTAGAGAAGTTGGGAAGCTTGGGTGTAGTTCCAAGGGCTCATTGGACAACAGTCTTGGGCAATATGTTGAGGGGATTTTATCCTAAATGCAACCTCTTTTTCCTCTTAAAGGTACTTGTCTCAATATTTCAGGACATTCAGAAACACTAAATTTGGTAGAGGTTTAAAATGTCTTTATTAAGTGAATGAACAGATCTTGAGGATTACTGATATTTTTCTTGTAACTTAGGTATTCAGATTCACAAACTTCTAGGTTACTTTGCAGTAATAAAAACTTATAGGTTTTCTGATTTTTTTTATTATTTTTAATCTGCTTTTCATAGTTTAAAATACCTTAATTTATATATCAATATTTTTCTCCCGTTAATTCAATCAAAAACAAGAATGAAATAATTCTTCCATGGAATAACAAATCTTCCTACAGTTAATCAATCCACCCTGATTGATAGAGTTGACTGATACAACGATACAGTTATGTTGACAACACTATGATCATTACTTTGTTTGTAGCTCTGTTGGAAGAGACATTTGCAGGGGCATATGCACACACATTATGGTTTAAATGTCATATTTTCTGAGTTATGCATAGGTTAATATCTGAGGTACTGATCTTTGTCAAAAGTACACACCAAGGATCATGAGGGGGATGTAAAAGTATGCAGAGACCATCTGATCTGGGGTTTTCTGGCTGACACAGGAACTTCTGGACAGCTCCAGGATTATGCTCATCTCATGAGTTATGTTTATACCTCAGCCCCTATTCTCAACTTTAAGATTGTTTTACTATTCAGCCTTTTAAGCCAAGCACAGATCTTGCTGGAATTTGGTCACCAATGCTTTTGCCAGTATGTGATCCATCATTTTCTTGAACTAGTGACTCTTTGTTACCCTTATACACTCGTCTACTTTACAATAGTTCCAGGCACTTATCTTTTTGAAAACATGCTGCTCAATAAACTTCAAATGCTGGATGAGGACAATTAAAATACGGGAAACACTTTGGGGATTATCAGGTTATAAGTTAAGGTAAAAATAATATAAGTAAAATTACTAAAATAATGATAATTGTGTGTTTGTTCATTCGATCTCAAAGTTATGGAGACTTTCACATGCTTCATAAAATACCTCACTGACATGCATCTCACTGTATTATTCCTGTTAGTTTAATTTCTTTTTTGGAAGCAAGAACAAATCATTACTACTCTGATAAGTCGATTAAATTAAATTAAATATCTCCATGGGTGTCTTTTAATGATAGTTATACCTTAATAAAAAAAGAACTTAGCATTCTAAACATATCTAGGGAATGGAAATGTATTAGGGGTTACATTTAGAGCAAAATATAAAATATGCAACAAACTGGGAAACAGGAAAATACTATTAATTTTTAAAAAAATATATCAGTTTAATTTCTATAAGTTAATCAAGTACTTCTGTTGATTTCCTTGACTGTATAATTGAGTTTTATTTGTCCTTCTATCTGAACATGGGTAATTCATTCTCTCTCTCTCTCTCTCTCTCTCTCTCTCTCTCTCTCTCTCTCTCTCTCTCTCTCTCTCACACACACACACACACACACACACACACACACACACACACACACGCAGGAATATTCAAGAATGAGTCAGTTTAATGTTGTACTCACACATTGCCAGCCTATTTACTTAGTGTCTTTTCTTCCTTCTAGTTCACATGGCCCTTCTAGCCCCAATGAAATGACTATAAGGGCAAAAAGGTTCCTTTTCTATACGCCTTCCCTTCTTTTTGCTACATCTGGTCTAGTTGCCAAAATAAGTTATGCATCAAAATAATCTTTCTGCAAACTGAAAAAAAAAAACAGTGTTTTTAGTTTTATATTTCATATCCCCTGTGTTAAAGTGTTGAATATTTTACCACACGCTCAGATAATCCATCATAATAATCAATGAGCACAAAGAAGATCCTGTATAGAATCTCTCTCACACACACATTCTAAGGCAGAAACAGGTTCCCAGTGTTCCTTAGATCTCTGTACTTCTTAGACTCCCTTGCCAAGTTTGCTATAAGTCATTTTGACATGTAAAAGGAGAAAGATCAAAAAAAAAAAAAAAGTTCTGTTTCTTTGTCCAAAATCATTTTCCCTTTTTTTTCTCCTCCTGACAGTCCTATAACGCCTATAACTTCCTACTCACCTTTCTTTTTTTTTTTTCATGAGCAGCATACAAATCTGTAGATAAATCAAGTGATCCATAGAAGGACCACACGATGAAGAAATGGGTCTAGCATTTAGACAGAGGTTTACTGACCAAGTGGCCCAAAAGCCAATGCTAAAATCCATACTCAGAATAACAAGATTCTCCCCAGATGCTAGATTAACACGCACACTAGAGAGGAGCTCGCCAAGGATCATTCTCATCACGGAGCTGCATTTCATGAAAATGTAGGCTCAGATTTCACATCAGTTTTCAATATTTGTATAATATTAAGCAAATTTATAAGATCTATTGCTTCATCTCCTCAAAAAATGTCTACTTATATATATCTTTAAAGATTTATTGTACACAATGTGATATTAAGTATATGTGCAGTAGATATCTATCAAATGATAGGAAATGTCAGTTTAGAGAAAACAGAAGCCATGATATGTTTTAGATACACTGGCATGTAGAAATCCCTTTAAGAGTTAATATGATTTCTACAGTGGAATGGGGAAGGCCTATGTATCAGTCACTGCAGTGGGGAATTTTTGCTCCCCTTCCTACCACCATACCCATTATGAAAAGACACTTCAAAGGAATTATGAGAGCTACCCAATTATAGACCACTATGCTAGTTTTACCAAAAGACACTTTAATGTATTACATTTCATTTACATGTCAAGAAATGAAATCCAAAATGATTTCATTGTAATTTGCATATTTCTGTACTGATGGAGGACTAACAAAGAGGAAAAAGGGCAGTCCAAAGAGAAATTGTTTTAGGAAATGCTGAACCTCAAGAGCACTCCTGATAAAAACAGAAAATTTTCTAATCTTTTACACTAATAGAAGTGACTATTTCATCCCAGTCTGTAAGATTGTTTTCCTTTATCCTTTAAACAATATCATTCAATTAAATTCCTAAATTGGTTCCAATAATTACATCAGAAGCCTCAGTACTTCTGAGGAACTTCTCATTGTAGATAATGAGAGTGTCAGCCTTCAAGAGGATAGCCAGTCAGTATATTCATGCATACCTTTCTCTTCATGAGGGAGTGTCAAAGGTCACTCTCAGAAGCTTTCTAGCCTAGGGAATGGGCTAAAATTCATGTAAATCCTTCCTTCCGTCAAAACAGCACTAATGCTATACTCTAAGAAAAGATCATTCTAGAAATTTAGTATGAATAATTTGATATGTCTTGATTGGTTTGGACAAATCTCTCAAAATCTTCTACCCTCTATATCATCTTTGGCTTATAAAATCAGAAGAGGAGTAATTCTGCTGCTTACCAAAAGAAAGGATTAAAGAGGAAGCAAAATAGATGATAGGCAAATCCACTGAATGCTATCCATATCCCACTTTTCCAATGTCAATAATGGATATATATGACAGAGAAAATAGTCCAAAGATGAAAATAGATGTGAAATTTTTCAATACAATTCAGAAAAATGAAGGATTTTACTCATGACAGCATTAGTAAATTGTATTGAAGAGAGGATTGTGTTATTAAATAGGTGGCAGAAAACACATTTATTTGCTACATCTGACAAATGGCAATATCCAAAATATATAACGAGAATATCAAAAATGGTGATTTTACTTGTTATAGCAGTTCCAGCAAAGTAGAATAGAGAACATTGTCACCATCATCATGATCATCATCATTATTATTATTAAACATAGTCTTAATCCTAAAGTCAATGATATATAAAAGAAGCCAATCAGAGCACAACGTGATGAGTTAATCACAGTTATTTACAGAACAAGAATGGTGGGTTGCTTACAGGAGCATGACTGACCTTAAGATAAGCCATAACATGAAAATGATTACTTCAGCAGATATGGTGACTTTCCCATGCTTACACTGATGGAGCCCCTGCTGTAATTAACTTTCCAAACTGCTGTATCACTTGCTGAGGCCCTGAGATCATGAGAACTTGGGGGAGTTGATACATAACTGTGACGGGTATAAAAGGAGCAGCTGGAATCTCAGGTAAAGGTCTGATGACCATCCTTAGACCTTTCACTTATAAGGGAATACTAGCAGTCCCAATTTTGAAGGTCTCTTGTAAGTAGTCAAGGCTCCAATAAAAATAGTGAGGGCTATTCTGCCCAGCGGACAACATTCAACAGCATTTTCATCAGTGCCAAGTAGACTGACCTGAAATTTTCAACATTGTGGAGCATCTTCAATACTGTATTTTGACAGTGGTCATAGAGACACACTGCATGACATGAAACAAAAACCAAGACAGATGAACGTTCTGGGGGCTCTTCAAAACCAAGTATTGCATGGAGCTGTAGAACCTTTAGCAGCCAGAAATGAAAAACCTATCACTTGTTTTTAGAAATCTGAGGACCTCACAACAGAACTTGTGAATCACTTTCTTTTAACAACCAGATCCGTAGTTTCTTTTCATATTAAGTTTTGTACATTCTTAGCCATTCTGATGAGTGTAAGATGGAATCTCAGCGTCGTTTTGATTTGCATTTCTCTGATGACTAAGGAGGTTGAGCATTTCTTTAAGTGTTTCTCAGCCAAGTGTTTCTCAGGGTTAGGGTTAGGGTTAGGGTTAGGGTTTAGGTGAGGGTTAGGGTTAGGGTTAGAACAGAATTCCTCTGTTGAGAATTCACTGTTTAGTTCTGAGCCCCATTTCTCAGTTGGGTTATTTGGTTTGGTGGTGTTTAATTTCTTGAGTTCTTTATGTATTTTGGTTATTAGACCTTTGTCAGATGTAAGGTTGGTGAAGATCTTTTCCTAGTCTGTAGGCTGCCGCTTTGTTCAGTTGACAGTGTCTCCTGCCTTACAGAAGCTTCTCAGCCTCATGAGGTCTCATTTATAAATTATTGACCTTAAGGCCTGGGCTGTTGGTGTTCTGTTCAGGAAGTTGTCTCCTGAGCCAATGTGTTCCAGGTTCTTCCCCACTTTTTCTTCTAACCTATTTAATGTCTCTGGTTTTGTGTTGAGGTCTTCAGTTCCATCTTACACCCATCAGAATGGCTACGATCAAAAATTCAAGTGACACCACATGCTAGTGAGGATGTAGAGAAAGAGGAACACTCCTTCATTGCTGGTGGGATTGCAAAGTAGTACAACCACTTTGGAAATCTATCTGGTACTTTCTCAGTAAAATGGGAATAAGGCTTCCTCAAGACCCAGCTATTCCACTCCTTGGAATATACCCAGAAAATGCTCCACCACACAACAGGGATATATGATCAATCATATTCATAGCTGCCTTATTCATAATAGCCAGAACATGGAAACAGCCTAGGTGTCCCTCAGTAGAAGAATGGATAAGGAAACTGTGGTACATTTACACTATGGAACACTACTCAGCTATTAAAAACAAGGAATTTCCAAAATTTGTGGACAAATGGATTGAACTAGAAATTATCATAATGAGTGAATTCACCCAGAAGCAAAAAGAGTCAAATGTTATGTACTCACTTATATCTGGACACTAGCCCAAGGGGCATGTCCAATGAAAGTCTTCATGTACAAGGAAAGTGGGTCAGAGGGGAGGACATCCTATTGGGACCTTAGGTGAGAGAAGCATGAGAGAATGGGAAAAGAGAAGGATCCAGAGGGTCCTAGAAACCTACAAGAAGAACATTATGACTCACGAATCAGAGTCCAGGGGTCCTGCTCAAACTATGGCACCAGCCAAGGACAATATCGGCAGTAAACTTTGAACCCCAATGCAGATCTAACCGATGGACAGGACATTCTCCACCACTGAGTGGAGAGTGGCATCTGACTTTCATGCAAACTCTGGTGTCCCATATTTGACCACATCTCCTTGATGCGGAGGCCTGTTGGCACTCAGAGGAAGGATAGCAGCCTACCAAGAAGAGACTTGATACCCTATGAACATGGGGAGAAGGTCCCCCTCAGTCACAGTCATAGTGGAGCGGAGTAGGGGGAAGCGGGAAGGAGGGAGGAATGGGCGTTACAAGGGGTGGGCTAACAATTTAGATGTAATATGAATAAATTGATAAAATATTTTAAGAAGTTTTGTATGTTCTGTGACAATCTGTGAGAAAAGTACAATCTACTAAATATATCAAAGGTTTGGTAAGCCTATGTTTCTTTTTTTTTTTTTTAATATATGTTTTTCCTATTTTTTTTTATTAATTTATTCTTGTTACATCTCAATGTTTATCCCATCCCTTGTATCCTCCCAAGCCTATGTTTCTAAATATATTGCTTTTCCAAAGTCATTGGACTGAAGAAGAAACTAAACCTAGTCTTTCCAATATATGCTCATAAATCAATCTACCCATTATTTATAAAATGAAATTATTATACCAGGTGCCACATTATTGCGAATATTTCAAGTGGCAATGGTTGATTCAACAAGGAATTTTTTGGGTCCCTTCTTTCACACGTTCTGGGAAACCTTTGACCTTCATATTTTAGACAAGAAAATTATCTCATAGGTGAAAAATGGGCACTGGATAAAAATCCTTCCTCGTTGGTCTTAAAAATTACATGAATGTGTCCCCTATGCTTTGTATTCTAGGTAGGTAGATACCACAAACTCCACCGGTGGGCCACCTATCCTTTAAAATATTTTTAATACATTTTATTAATTTATTCAAATTACATCTCAATTGTTATCCCATCCCTTGTATCCTCCAATTCCTCCCTCCCTCCCATTCTCCCCTTACTCCCGTCCCCCATGACTGTGACTGAGGGGGACTTCCTCCCCCTGTATATGCTCATAGGGTATCAAGTCTCTTCTTGGTAGTCTGCTATCCTTCCTCTGAGTGCCGCGAGGCCTCCCCATCCAGGGGACGTGGTCAAGCATGGAGGACCAGAGTTCATGTGAAAGTCAGACCCCACTCTCCAATCAATTGTGGAGAATGTCCTGTCCATTGGCTAGATCTATTAAAAACAAGGAATTCCCAAAATTTGTGAACAAGTGGATTGACCTAGAAATGATCATTTTGAGTGAGTTAATGCAGAAGCAGAAAGAGTCAAATGGTATATACTCACTTATATCTGGACACTAGCCCAAGGGGCATGTCCCATGAAAGTCTTCACTTACCAGGAAAGTGGGACAAAGAGGAGGACATCCTATTGGGACTCTAGGTGAGAGAAGCATGGGAGAATGGGGAAGTAGAAGGATCCAGAGGGTCCTAGAAACCTACAAGAAAAACATTATGATGGGCAGATCTGGGCCGAGGGGTCCTGCTCAAACTATGGCACCAGCCAAGGACAATACGTGCAGTAAACTTTGATCAGCGCATCTTAATGTTCTTCTTGTAGGTTTCTAGGACCCTCTGGATCCTTCTATTTCCCCATTCTCCCATGCTTCTCAAGTGGAACAGAGGGGAGGATATCCTTTAAAATCTAATGTGCATTAAAATTAAAAGACTGCAAGCCGAAAAGGAATTTAGAAAAATGGAAATAAATTCACTGGGCCTCTTTAATTTGGGCTCTCTATGCCCCTTTCATACCCTTTAAAAGAATAGCAAACCCATGTTGTCTGATTTTCTTTTTTTTCTTTTTTTAATTTATTTTTGGTGCTGAGCAGCCTTAAGTGTATTGCCTTTACATGCTGCCAAGTAGACATACAGGACCTCCTAAAGTGTATGCTTAAATATGAAATCGTACTGCAAAAAGTAGGTGACATTATAGGAAAGAAATATAGTGGCATTTTTTCACTATTGTGTAGAAACTTAGGGAAACAGTTAAATAACTTCACACTACCCAAATCTTAAGAAGTGTGATAGCTCAGGAGATTTTTCTGGAAGTAACAGTTAAAACTGATTCAAAGTTGTAATTGAGGCTTAACTTTTTGAGGCAACCAGCATGTACAAAAAGATAAATTCTCTGAATACTCATGGTAGCATTTTGCCTTCTACAAATTTCTATGTCTAAGTAATAGACTTTAAAATACAAGAATTAAAGGCCATTTAGAAGCATTGTTCCACATACATTCTCAAATAAGTCTTTGTCTGATCTAATAGTGTTATTCTACCTTCACACTTGCAATTTTTCATGAATAAACTTAGGCATCATTAAGGTCACCCACGTAACTTAACAAATTTGTGTTAGTACTAGTATCTAACTGATAGAAGAAACAAAGTATTAACAAAAATCTTAAGCAAGTCCCACAGCTCTCCCTTCAACAAGCTGCACTGTTGCTTGTACTCCCTAACTCTCTGTGTACGTCTCTGTCACTGTACACTGAAGCAACCAAGAGTGTTGTTCTGTGCAGAAGACTACACTCTATATAAACGTCATCACTGGCTTAAGAACCCTTCATCATGACTGCATGCTTTAACCCTGATTGTCTCTTCTGTTTGTCATACTTCTCACTTTGTCTATCCTCTGTGTAATTTCATCGAGTCTACTTCAAAAGGAGTCTTTTTATTTTCTTCTTTCATTAACATTCACAGCTTACTATTGGATGTTACAACAGTCTTCCAGGTAGCAGCTCCTCTCCTTATCCGGCCTTTCTTTGCTGGTACCGGTAGGACTTGAGGGCATGGCATATCCATGACAAGCTTGAACTTCCAGCAACTGCAATTGTCTATATCAAGTCAGTAATGTCTGATCCCTAAACATTCAGCCAACGATGGGAGATGAATCCTAGAACACTGGCTCATACAGCAGGTAGTGAGTAGCCAATGGTAGTCAAGGATCATGTGGGAGAGGAAGTCACTCTCCTTAGTGTTAAAGACAATGGTGAACTTCCTATAATGCATTAGATTGCTCCATACGCATGCCCTCACAAGTTGACCTGGTTACATTTACTGAGTCTCAAAACAAAACCAAACAAAACCACGTGAAAGTAGGATGCAGACATGGTAGGGTAAGAGGCAGACTGGTAAAGTCAGAGGGCAAACAGAGATGTTTGAAGAATGAGTGTGACAATAGTGTGTTATAAACACACATGAAGCTTCCAAAGAATCAGTTAAAAAGCATATAAAACAATTGTGGAAGATCCTTTGCATGGATATCTGGTCTCTATTCACATGTACACACACACACACACACACACACACACACACACACACACACACACACACACTATACACAAACACATACAAATATCCACACATGCATAGACATACATTGATAAACACACATAGAAATAGCTGAAGATAACAAAGTCTTTCCATGAGATTCAAGGTTTGTGGTGAGATATTCCTTAAGAGATAACTAACTGTTCCTTGAATTATAAAATGCCAGTTCCAATTTGGAAACAAATAGTGGGTAACAGGAAGTAGATCTATTGACAAAATTTGTACCATTGGACAATTTGCTATTGGGCCGGCATCCGCTACAAGTTTCCAAGTACTGAGAAGATGGGAAATGGAAAAATAGGAAGCCAAATTCAACACATTTATGTTCTTTTGTTATTTATCTGGAGACTGCCAAGCCACACCAGCTCCTCAAAAATGTCCTAGTTTGAAAAAAATTTTATACATTATTGTATTTATGTACCACATTTTAAGGTTTAGAAAGTGTTACAGTTGAATATCTGTATCGTATATTCAGGGTTGCTATTTTCCAAAACCAAATACTAAATCAAAGAACAGAAAAAACTAAGAAGACACAAAAATGAAGACATGAAATTGCTATTTGCCTGCTTTTTTTCCCTGCTCCCTGCTCCCTGGTGAAAAAAATGGGATGAACAGAGAACCAAAGGGAAAGCGGCTTTGATAACCCTTGGTGCCTCTGCAGAGTCTGAGCAAGAATGGCTCCAGAGGCATATTAATATTGATAAATGTTATTTCAGAAAACAGACTATAAATCAAGATTCATGCCTGTAATGAAAGAGAAGAATCTTCAAGCATGCCATTTCATGTGCAGTGCTGACGCACGCCTTCTCAGATAAAACCCAGAAGATAATGAATCAAGGCTGGCTTTTCAGTAACTTACAGCTATTTGCAGTAATGTGGTAATTGGAAGTGACAATGAAGATCTGTGTGTTTATTCTGGGTTGCCATGTTTTGGCTGTTCTGCAAACTGAGAAATACTATAACATCAAATGTCTGTGTCAAGTTAATTTCTCACTCATTTTGCCTCAGGCTAATTAGAACAAATTAAATTTCCCACTAATAAACCAAAGATGTTAGAAAGTAATATGGAAATGCCATATATGCATTTTGATTTTTTAAATTCAAACACTCTAGATAATTTTTAGTGCACAGTTTTTATATGTCACACTTAGTGGAAGTTTCAAAGGAGATACTATATCTTTCAAAGCAGTGGTTGTCTATTTTGATATGTGAAAAATGCAAATAAAATAACATGTTTTGATAGGTTAAAAATATGTATGTTCACTAGTGGCATTATTTTAAGCATTTATCCAGCTCTTTAAAAAATGTTATTCTAGTTCAATAAATATTTTAAGAATATTATTGGATGCCACAAAGTTGCATCATTTCAGAGATTTATATTTAAATAAGTATATTTAAAAAGATGTTCATCACCCTCACCATGTTGTCATAGGTATATGTTTAAGATCAGTGTTCTATCAGATGAAATACTTTACCTAGAAACATCACTTTGATTCTCCCACATGGCTGGAATGATGGCTCAGTAGATAACAATGCCAGCTTCCAATCCTGATGACGAGAGTTTGACTCCTCAGAGCCACATGAGTGAAGGTAGGAATCAGTGCCCACTAGTTACGCTCTGGTCTCCACCTGCGTGCTGTGGTATGGCCCCCTCTCACATAAACAAGTTAGCTAAGCTAATCAAATTAGAAAAATATCCAGAAAAACATCACTTCCCTAAAATAGTCTTGAACAAAAACTATGCGTTTCTTCAATAAACATAAGGAGCTGTGCAGGGGTGGTAGCACACGCTTGTCATCCCAGCACTCACTCTGTGAGTTCGAGGTCAGACTGGTGTAAGATCAAGTTCTAGGACAGCCTTGGCTACATATAGAACCCCTGTCTCAAAACCAAAAAGTAATGAAATGGATAAAAAGTGGATTCTTTGGTAGCATTCCATTGCCTGGAAAAGCTTACTGTCTCCATTTCTGACTTATTTCTAATAAGAGATGATCCTTGAGTTTCCAATTCTGGATTCATGGGGTAGAAAGTGATTCCTGAAGAGATGAATGCCGGAAGAAATGCTACTATGAAGTTGAATTTGCGATAAGTAATTATGATAAATAATTGGACACTTTATCTCAGAAATGGAAAGATGGAAGATTAAACATTAAACAACAACAACAATAATGAATTCACACTAAAACTGGCACAAAGCGTTTCAATTACATTTGACAACGGATGGGCAGCCAGGTTAAATGTAAGTTTAATAATGGGTCCGTTCATTTGATAATCCTACACATCACAAACTAACGACTAAATGAATGGAAGACGGTGATATTAAAACTTGAAAAAGCAATGTTTCCTTCCGGATGGTCAAAAATGCACAATAATGCTGGGGACGTTTTATGACCAAGTGTTTCCTTCTAATTCTATGTATATTTCATAGAGGCAACTTAGGCAGTTAATTATTGATGTCAAGATTGCTTCTCTAATGAAGGTAGCAGAGGACCCGTGGGATCTTCAAGGCAACAATATTAGTCAATTAACCTATGCCTACTAAATCATATTTTATTAAAGTTATTACTCCAGTTGGAGGCAACTTCAATAATAACCTGTCAAATAATTAAAACTGATGGTCAACAATTAAAAACAAAGACACAGATACATGTGGTTTTAAAAAGTCCACATGTCAAAATATCAAAACAAACCTTCTCTATGAGTTATTTTAAACAAATACAAAAATCATGTGACTCTCAGAAAACGGCTCTTAAATTTTATGGCACGCCTGGATTTTCAAAATAAATTGAGGCACTTTCCTTTTTTGTCAAAGGAGTGGTAAATTTGTATATGCCAAAGGGTTATACAAGATTTGTATTTCCAGCAGTTGTAAGACAGTATCAGAGGCTATCTAAAGTTTTAGTTAAATAATGCACAAGATTAAAGGTTATAAAAACTTGGCTTAATTTCATATCAGCCCTAGCACGTTTTATCTGTTTGAACTTTGGTACATAATCTAATATTTCTAATCTTCAGTTTACTCATGTGTACAACAGGAACAAATAAATGAGGCTATGAAGTTTCTATAATGAAATAACAGAAAAAAATGTTCAGTGTCAAAAATTGCAAAAGAATTCTTGATGGATTATAATTAATAATAACCTGGTGCATTTTCTCAGTTAACTACAAATAATATTGAAGTCTGTTAAACAACTGTAGATTTCATGAAAGAAGGATTATATTTTTTGCCACTTAAACCTAATAAGGGGATAATGAACAAGCAAACAACTGTCCAAATCTGCAGACAATATCCTTCCCACTGTTTCTACACTCAATAGAGATAATTGCCCACATATTAAGGCATCCCTCCAGTCAGGTTACCTTTCTCTCTTCACTGTTTTACACCCTCCTCTAGAGAGACTTGTCTGCTGGAAACACCATTTGCACATTGTCCTTGAATTTTCCTACATCTGGTTTGTTGTTGTTGTTGTTGTTGTTGTTGTTTTGTTTTGTTTGTTTTATATGATGACACAGAACTAAGGGAGAAACTCTGCTTCAGATTACCATACTTTTCTAATATATAATACTCACAGAAAGGACATAAATGTTTACAAAGCCAAAAAGGTTTTGTAAATTGAAATTTCTCTATTTCATTTTCCACTGAGGAATCAGAAAGGTGCAGCAACTACGATTCTTAGCAAATGGCACCTAAAGAAATATGGAGGTATAATGACTAGTGAGAAACCCGAGTCACGATGATTGCAAAATGTAATTTTTTGGTATCTTACTTCAGAATTAAACAGGAAACGGGGACAGAGGGGAGGACATCCTATTGAGACTCTAGATGAGAGAAGCATGGGGAAATGGCAAAGTAGAAGGATCCAGAGGATCCTAGAAACCTACAAGAAGAACATTATGATAGGCAGATTTGGGCCCCAGGGTCCTGCTCAAACTAAGGCACCAGCCTAGGACAATAGAGGTGGTAAACTTTAAACCCCTACCCAAATCTAGCCAATGGTCAGAACATTCTCCACAGTTGAGTGGAGAGTGGGGTCTGACTTTCACACGTACTCTGGTGCTTCATATTTGACCACGTTCCCTGGATGGGGAGGCCTGGTGGCACTCAGAGGAAGGATAGCAGGCTACAAGAATAGACTTGATACCCTATGAGCATATACAGGGGGAGGAAATCCCCCTCAGTCACAGTCATAGGGGAGGGGAGTAAGGGGAAATGGGAGAGAGGGAGGAATTGGAGGATACAAGGGATGGGATAACCATTGAGATGTAATAAGAATAAATTAATAAAATAAAATTAAAATTTTAAAAATTTAAAAAAAGAACTTGGAAATGATATATTGATTTTTTTTTATGTTCGACTTGAAGAAACTGATACGTGTTTTATGTGCAAATGGTACACAGAAGGATAATTTTCCTAGACAAAGTGGATTTTTAGCATCTTTGAAATTCAGCTCGGTGCTGACTATTTTTGAAGAATAGTTACATGAAAAGTGTTTTTATGTTCCCTTTCTTATCCAATATTTCCTTCTGGGAAGCAACTGAAAACTATCTCCAATAAAATATTTGATAAAGCATAATCTAAATGTTTACTGAGAGGCTAATAGTTTAATAACAGACATAAATTAACTCAAGCTGCTGCTTTGAGCAATTAACTTTCTAATACTAAAGTCAGGATGGGCCAATCTTTTATTTAAAACTATGAATTCCTAGAGAACAAAGTGCATCTTCCTCAGAATAATTTTAACTGTGTACAGATAGGTTCTCATTTCCCTCCTCTGTGGCCTTCAGTCTCAGGAACCTGGTATGCATTTGCAAACAGAACTCCTGAGGTGGATTATAAATATGCTCCCATTTGCACCCTATTCTTCGCAGCTCTTGTGGACCATTGAGTCTTTCCCTCTGAACTTAACTCTCATCCAGATCAGTCCATCTGAGCACTACCCATCCCTTAAGAGTCATACCTCAAATGTCATCACTCTGCAAAGCCTTTTCTAATATGAGCAGATGGGATCAGTCTCCCGGCACTCCAGAATAATGTCATAGCATAAACCTTTCATTCACTGCTCATATGTTACTGTGTTGTTTGTGTTTTATATTTGTCCTTTTCCTTGATTAGAACTAAATTCCTTGGGGGCAAGAATAAATGTCATTACACTTCTCACACAAATGTAAAGTATTTGATGGTGAAAACATCACTTTATTTACTGCAGGAATCAGGAGTTAGTCTTCCCTGGCATGCAGTATGTCACCAGGAAACACAAAAGTACCTCAAAAGAAAATGAATGAATGAATTCATATGATCACTCATTCCCAGTGGAATGCCTCGCCTAAATGAAAATATGAAGTAGTTGCTAAATTGAATTGACCCTAAAAGTGAATTATTGATAACATGCTTTTACCTCCTCTGAAGGGAAAGAAAATAACATGTATTAGTGACTATACCTATTTACCTATATTGAAGAGGATAATGCAAACATTTAACAGACACATGAATTTCTCATTATTTAAGTGAAAGCTCTAGTCATTACATATTAATGATTAACATTCTACACCTTTATGTCAGTTATACAGCTGATGAAATTAATGACTTTTACCACCATGATTTTGTTTTCCTGAAGGAACAGAAAGTACAGCATCTCCTAGGGATGGTGCCTATGTGTGGACACAGGCCATGTGTAAATCAAGTATGCATTTCCAGGTGATATATGCTTGAAAACTTTGGAGAACTCTTTATGTTTGTATCCTGAATCCTAAACAAAGAACATAAGTTCTTTTCCTTGTACTGCCAGTGTTAAAGGAATTAACTTTCTTGAACATATGATGAAATAGCTACTTACTGATTATTTGACATAAATAATTTGAACCTAAAATTTCTGTGGCTTTAGCCCAGTGTGGCTCTGTACTCGTGTTTCCACAGGATTTTTCACCGCCGGAATATCCTCCAGCTGAACCCTACCATCACCAGGCTCCATGGTAACCATCAGCGTTTGAGTGTAATAAAGAAGATAAGGGTCAAAACTATGTGCCAAAATAATTAGGCGCTACCCATGAATCTATTTCATTTCTGCCTCTGTAAGGAAAAGAAAAACAGCCTTTCAATTGTTTTTCATTTCACCATATCACAAAAACATGAAATTAAACTTAGGGAGGAATAGGTTAGATTTATGGGGGATAGTGTCCTGCTAAATACTAGAGAGAGATAAAACAGAAAACAGAACATGACAAAAGAATAAGAACCACAGATTATTATCTGTGTTTCTATTAAAAAAAAAAAAAACTCTCCCTTTTAAGCTCAGTCCTTATTTCTCTGTATACTAGTATATCTATGAAATGGTCAGAATAAGGAAAGAAAAATAAAATTCAATATATAAGTCCACAAGTAGTGCTGGATGGAGAAAATAATTAGAGACAAATCCTTGGTTCAATCTTTGTGTGTATATATATATATATATATATATATATATATATATATATATATATATATATATTATGAGTAGTTGTGCGTTTATTGCAATACTCATTTCTGTTCAGGGAAAGAAAACACTTAATTCCACAGCACATTGGTGATTGTGTATTTTAAGTTTTAATGATCAATAACGTTGTTAAATTTAATTCTATCTATAAAAACCCCTTATTTGTTTACTCATTCATTCAATGACTATATACTGAGTATATATTACATTCCAGGAACTGTGCTTTCTTTTGAGATGTAAACATAAAATAATCTTGTTTTGTTGGTATTTAGAACAGTAGAGGACCAAAAGAAATGAGCATTCAATCCCAACCACCATCCAATTAAAACCTGTGAGTTCTCAGCACTTGCTGTTAGAAAAGTAATAAAGCAATTAAGTATGGTGTGTCTTGTAAGTAGTTTGTGTGGCTGTTTACATGTGTGTGTGTGTATGTGTATGCATACATTTTATTTTGACTGTAATTTTTCCTGAAGAGTACTGATGGTATATATTATATTCACTTCCTTTGAATTATGACTTTAGTGAAAAAAAAAAAAAAAAAACAGATACAACATTGGTTTCCTTCTTATATGGCTGAACTAACTCTGACAATTGTAATTCGCCACCCCCTGTGAAGGGTTTTGGAGAGAGGTTATTTTGTATGACTGCGTTTTGTTTCTTTAAGGCTTAGTACCTTTTTCATTACAGAGGGAGGACAACTATAATTAATATTTTAAAAGAAAGTCACAACATAATTTCACGGAGTTGTTTTCAACTTTGAAGAACTTTTTATTAAGCAGCGCTCGGCATTGTTCAGGAATGTTCTTCCGCTGAATAGCAGTAATCGCAGCCAACTTAACTGAACAATTATAATGTGCCAGTTCCTGGGATGAGCCTTTAAAATGCATTTTTAATTTCCCGGCAACCCTAAGCCAGCGAATTATTATTACCTCTCTCGCAATGAGGAAAATAAGATTCTGAGAGGTTAATGGAGTCACCACTTGGGATTACTTGGGCTTGAGCTCCTGCTCCTTCATAGTGATGGCACATGCAGATCTGCCAAAGGATGGGTCCCTGCCACTTCATCTGCCATCTTCTGATAGGTCCTACCTGCTGCTTATCAGCAAAACACGCCTGCCATCCCTCAGCTCTTCTAGAGTCATCATGAAAGGTTGTGCATTTTACTGTACCAAATTTGTCAGAAATCAGTTTTCAATTTTAAAAAAAGTTCAATTGCATGTATTAACATATATACAAATGTGGATGCCTTGTGTGGCAAAGCACATATATGGAAGGAGAGGACAAGTTTCAGGAGTTAGTTCTTGCCTTCCTCCATATCTTGTGGTATGGTGTGTTATTTCAGTCCCTGTCATGCCTTTATTGCAGCCTCCCTGGATGTTGAGCCACAACTCAGGAACCCTGTCTCTGCTTCCATCTCCCCATTGGAGTGTTGGGCTTACAGATGTGGGCTGCTGAATCTGGCTTTCCAGCTGAGTTCCAAGACTCTAGTTGCAGGCTTGTGTGGCAAGCCCTTCTACCCAGTGACGCATCACCTTGACTCTCACCTTTTAAATGTCCATTTATTTTTCTAATTCAGAAAAAAATAGCTAAACTGACTATAAAATAAAACTGAGATGCCTTCAATGGGCAAAGATGTTAAAATACCCGTTTGGATTTGACAATACAGCGTTCAAATCAGTCTGTTTGCTACTTTGTTACAACTACCACAGGCATAACCAATTACCTCTGATTTTTATGTGCTTTAGTCTATGTATTGCTGTATTAAGGGTTTTGTTAGAGATTGGTTTTTACTGATGAAATGTGGCACCTATCCAGGACTAGGGATACTGAAGCATATCCTATATTATTACATATACATATTATATATACATATTTCTTATATGTTAATTTTACCCAATATCCCAATGATCTTTGAACATTTATAAAAGCAAAGTTTAAAAATATATTTCTTCATAAGGAATATAAAAATTAGCATTGATATTGATAGTTTTACAGAATTCTATCTCAAAATGAAACTTTTTAGGGCCACACCCTCTTTTGTTAAATGGGAAACAATTTAGAATGGTGAGAGGCTTCTTGGACTTCTACATAGAGCACACTGGTTTCTGTGTGTTTTTTATTAAAGGCTTTGGGGAAAGTCAAATACATTGGGTAGTTTTACTTTATAGTGTGACTCCATAAATTTTAAGTTTTGACCTCCATGTTGCTTTGCAACATCAGCATAACCAGAATCACAGCTCTCCCTGGAATCATGCCATGGACCTCTCACTAGAGACAAGCAGTTACCTTGCCTTTGGCATCGCCAACGTCATACATCGAACTGCTTTCTCCTCTATCAACACAGACCCTGTTTGCCTCCCCTTATCAGTTCATTACCTCTTTCTACTCTACTCTGTTCCCACCTGAATATAAAAGCCTTCTGGGTAACCCTCTAACCGTCTCCAACATTAACACCTGGGAGAAGTTAATAGAATAGGACTAGAAGTGTTAGATACCAGAACGGCTGTTTCAAATCCCAGCATTTGTAACTAGCACATAAATGACTGGCCCACGTTCCTTAATCTCTCTGTCTCTGTAGGCATAAGAACAAGAAATAGGGCACGGAAAACATGTGCTAAGATATTTAAAGGCTCAGCACAGAGTAACACCAGGTACACTGCTGTGTGAAAGAGAACTGGTGAAAAGAGCGGCTAAATTGTATCAAGTGGCTTCTTGCTAACCAGGGATTAGTTGTTTTTATAGCAAATACACTATTGGTTTGAGTTTGAAATTATAAAGCCAGGTAACCCATTGATATTAGAAGTCGAAGAAAGACTACTCACTCTCTTAAAAAGACCTTTTGAGCTATGTAAACAAAAATTAGTTGCCTTCCTCTGTTATTGGTTATTGAGAAAATAATTCATAAATCTTATTTCATTGTGCTGTGATTTAATTTTGAAGTTTCTAGATCACTTAAATACAAAACGAGGCATAACTGAGAAAAATAGCAGTAACATGGATCATAGAACATAAAAATTTAACCCCCAGTAGCCTCTAATACTCAAATTGCTGTGGTCTCTGAGGCCAAAAGTAACTGCAACATAATACATCGTGAAAAAAGAAAACCAAAAAATAACAGTATCGATGCAGAATAGTCTTTTTTTTTTTTTTTTTTTTTTTTTCCTCAAAAGCTCAGAGACATCTCTGGAGTGTCAAAGGCATGTCCTTCAATATTTAACTTTTTCACTCTTTGTTCCCCATCTCAAGTTGAACAATACGTTAATTACCAGATGAAGCGTATAATTAGTCTAACAGCTCCACTCTTACTTATAATTACTGCATCAACACTTTCTTTTTCATATGCTTCAATCTATACCTATTACATTGTCATGATGAAGACACATTAACATTATAATACCGTATAATTAGCTGATGAGCAATTAAATTATTCCACTGCTCTTGCTCCTCTTTGCCAAGGGGTTGCTTTCCAAGCCCTATTATCTCCCCTTTCTCTTCAGTTTGCCTTGGTGGAGCTCACCCTCCCTCAAACAAAGAACCTCATAAACTGAATTCAAAGCGTTTTGATTTCCAATTCAGAATGGGTAAGTGTTCAAGTTGGTGATGGCAGGAGAAATACACTGCCATCATGAGGCTTAGATTTATTTTAAATTTAATGTTAAGATACAGAAATAATCCACGTTGCTGTATCACAATATGATGTTGCAGGGATCTGAAGTTCCTGACGTCTTTTCACGTGTGTATTCAGCACTAAGACTTCTGTACTCTGAAGTATGGTTGTTTGAGCTATTACGTACATGAGGAACATACACATGGGAAATATCCAGGAACCGAAGTTATTAAAAATAAGTTCTCAAAGAAGGCCATGGCTTTGCAAGTTGAAAATATAGACTACTGACAGTTTATAAATGCAACTCTGCCTGTACACTGCTCCTTGAAATCAGAGAGGCACCTTACCATCCTGTTTCAGTCGTTATATATCAAGAATTCTGCCATGATTTCTGACTTCTTTCACCAGTAAGGGGCTAATTCTGGATCTCCATGCCTTCTGAAAAAAAAAAGATGCATCTTCTCTCTCTCTCTCTCTCTCTCTCTCTCTCTCTCTCTCTCTCTCTCTCTCTCTCTCTCTCTCCCTCCCTACTTCCTTCTGAGTGTGTGTCTCACTCGCTCTCTGTTTCTGTGTGTGTATGTCTCTCTCTCTGTCTTTTTTCCCTCCTCCCTTCCCCCACCACACTTGGTTACAGGTTCAAATAAACTTTGGAACTAATTGAAACATAATTTTAAGGGCTCCCTAACACTTAGCATGCACTACTTTACCATTTTGTTCACTGTCCACAGCTCCACTACCAACTAGGTCAGTGGTTGTTCAGCCCCTATTTTATGAGAATTTAAGTCTCTCTTAGATAATTACTTTGGAGTAACATTATTAGCCATGAAAGAAGAGTAGAATTCATTTTAGAAGCAAGACCTATTTCAATAAAAGGACTTTTGTTGTCTCAGCTGAGTTTCCTCAGCTGCCAGGCAAAGGAAATCTACTGCTAGCAGTGTCTCATATACAGAAACTTGCCTCATTTTGGAGAAGACCAGATGGGCCCCAGCAACTTTAGAAAACCGTTTAAGACCATCAGCATCAATATAATTGGAAAGTAATAAGAAGCATGCTACCGCTGATCTGATAGAGGACACTGCTTCAGTCCTCCCCAAAGTGATGATTACTTCAACTACTCGCCTATTACTTTCAGAGTCCCTAATCGTAAGGAGATACTTTTAAACTAATGAAGATGAAACACTTGTTCCCACAAGAGGATATCGAGTATTTTGTCCCCAGTCAGAGATAATCTGTTTATCCTCAAACATACTTTGTCAGCACAGCCATTTGTTTTTGAATTGTGCTGAATGAACAAAGTTTGTTTAACCATGAAAACAAGAGAATCTTATATTAGATCTAACTTTGTCTCCTGACAGATATTAAAGTTAAAAGGCATAAAAATGAAATAAAAATTAACACATCAGGATTGTAGACTAGATATTAGCTGGAATAACTTAAGACCCTTCCCTCAAAATTATTAATGCATTGTATGTAGATAAGGACCTTATTAATTTTAAGTGTTTATATACAGTGAGGATGCCTAAAGTTTTCATCTTTGAAAAATGTTAAAGTCATAAATGTTAAAAGCAAGACAAATAAATAAGTGCATACAATTAGGGAGAAACAGCCTGGCCTTGATTCAGGTATTCAGTATTATTTCTATGTGACTTGAAGAAGTTACTTAATCTTCATAAAGTTATGTGAAATTACAAAACAATAAGTGTCTATATTATGAGGTTATCAGAGGAATACAATGAAATATTTAATATAAGTGATTGACTGTACATGGAAAACTGTGATCTCTCAAAAAAAAAAACCCACTAAATATTATCATTTTCCACCATTATTGGCTTAAAGGCTATTTTTGTTTCTTTTCCTTGGAAAATTTATACAATGTTTTGAAATATCAGGTGCTTGTGATACTTTGGTTTTTGAAATGTCTTTTAAATAAATCCATGGACTTTATGTACATTGTGTATAATTATAAATTTATTTAATGTAAATAGGATTCTAAGTTTCTACAATTTACTGTCTATTTTTTCAACACACAGTTTTTTATTTATGAAAGTAATGGGATCCATAGAGTTGGACTAATGTAATCTTCAGTATGAAAACACAATCTTAATTTCTTAACTATTTCTCCAAATAATCTCTTTTTGTCATTCAAAATATAAATGATTTTGGCTTTTTTTTAATTTTATTTTATTTTTAATTAAATTTTTTTTTTATCTTTTATGATTTTGTTTTGTTTTATTCAAGCTAACCATGCTAGCAGTAGCTCAGTCTTACATCACTCAGCTTGTACATAAGGTCTTTGGTCCAGTCTCAAGGCCTTAGGGGAAAAAAGCCAAATGAATAATTAATTAGTTAGTAAGTTAGAAAGAGAGAGAGAGAGAGAGAGAGAGAGAGAGAGAGAGAACCTCAATTTCTCACTTTAACACTGTTGTTCTTGCCACTTTCCAGTTGGCCACTGAGTCCTTGCTGTCATTTTACCCCACCTCTTTTTTGGGTAACTACTGGAGCGATTGTTGTACTCAAGATATTTATTACCATATCACCAGCTATCAGAATGGCTTCCCACATCCTACTGAAGATTATCCACTTCTTAAGACATAATCATAAAACGTTTAGTGGTAATATCTGATGTCTCAAAGAAATGTCAAGAACAAGACCTATTACTTAAAGAGAACTCTCAGATCCTCAAAGTTTAAAACTTAGGAAAAATTGAAATGAACAATAAAGCTATGCAGAACCCTGATTAAAACTGGGACAACTCTCCCTCTGTTTTAATCCATTACACCTGTACTTTTTTGCTGTTGTCATTGTTGTTTTATTCTTACTAGTTTGTTTTGGGAGAGGAAGAGGAAACAGCAGCTAATACCATAAGTTGCAGAATGAAGTTGAGTCATCAGTGACTTGAACATTTGGTCAAGTTCTCATGAACTCAACACACTTTGCTTACAGAATTTATGAGATTAGAGTAGAATGGGATTCATCAAAAGGCAAAGTGCTCCATTGTCACTATTGTTTTTGTCCAGTAAAATTAATTATGCTCTTTGAACATCACCTAAAAATATTGGTCATAGTTTCTTTCAGATTGATCTTTGGGATTTAATATCAGTCTCAACTGTTTCAAAATCCCTTTCCCTACCCCAAAGGTATGCATTAGAAGATCCAAGATACCACTGAATTTATGGCGCAAGGCAGGGTTAAGTCAGAGTGGATAATAATGGAAAGGAAGTTTTACAGGATTAACATTGAAGTTAGTGAAACTTAAGGTTGACAGATGAAGAGAAAAGCTTCTGTCATTGTTCTTAGCAATGAGTATACCCTATGACCAAAATATCTTTCATAATCAAAATGCTCTGATGAGGATTTGGGGATGTAGATTGATAATAAAGTGCAGACCAGCATGAACTTGGTTAGGATCCCAGTAACATGGTGAATAAACAAATAACAAACAAACATGCAAACAAATAAGATCGAGAGGTCATAGTATACAATGTAAACTTAAAAAAAAAAGTAATTTTCAGGTTCGAATCTGGCCTGTGCTATGCTAGCCTGGGCTATAGAGTAAAAACACATTAAAAAAGAAAGAAGGAGGAAGAGGAGGAGGAGAAGAAGAGGAAGAAGAAAAAGAAGAGGAAGAAGAGGAAGAAGAAGAAGAAGAAGAAGAAGAAGAAGAAGAAGAAGAAGAAGAAGAAGAAGAAGAAAATGGAAAACAACAAAATCAAAAACAAAAATCTCACTAATGTGTTGCAATAATGAAAGTAAGAAAAAATAATTTTCCTTAGGAAATGCCAGCTTGGGACCAATCTTGCAAGGTGTGAGTGAGCTTAATATGCCTCTCATTTGCTAACTCATTGCTGAGTGGGTAATGAGGAGGTAGAACCTAGGGAAAGGAGATAGGCCTACGGAGTAAGTCATTGAATGGTAGATCTTAATTTTCACTCCTTCTTCTCTTTCTGTGTCTGTCTCTTGCTTCCTGGTGGCCATTTATAATCCAAAATACTAAACCAAACCAAACAAAACAACAGAAACCCAAATCTCTCTGCCATGATGATTTTTGCCCTGACACAGGGCCATGAGTCATCATAGAGAAATGGTAAATCACAATAAATCCTTCCTTCTTAGTTGTTTCCTCAGAGTTTGTTTTCTCAGCCACAAAGAGCTTCCACAACGTCTGATCAAAACCCTGTTACAGCTACAGCATTTACAACAGTGACACACTGCAGTGGTATTCCACTCCTTTGTGCCACCAGGACATTCTATAGATACAAAGTAGTCTAATAAATCATGTTAGACTCAGTGTCTCAGGACTTTTGCTCATCACGAGTGGACCCAAGTGGTGCTGTAGAGGGAAGGAAGAAAGGAGAGACAAGGGACATTCAGAAACACAGAAAATCTGGTGCTCTAGATGGAAAAGCCACAGCAGCCAAGAGGCTTGGCATGCTTATTCCCAGAGTTAAGCAAGAGTCAGGGATATTACATACAACTGTACAAGAAGGTAGTGTTATTAAGTAGAGACAAACAGCTTGGCAGGGTTTATGGTAAACAGATATATCAAAGAGACAAACTTAACTAATCTTGGGAGGAGACTTCTCTGCAAGGTGTTGGAGGGGGCAGTCTTCAGCCTGCAAAGATCAAAGGTGAAAAGCTACTCCGGACAATTTTTTTTTGCATGCACTATCAAGATACAGACATGGTCAGAGGAAAGCTTTCCTTTTCTCTCTGAGCCTCACTCAGCGGAGGTTTTGCTACGTCCCCATGAGTATGGGGACCCCAGTCCTTGACAAGGCAGTGGCTCACTTTCCTTAGGTGGTGTCATGGATTTTCCTAATCCAGCCATTATAATCTTATAAGCTCTAATTAACCACTGATAAAATAATTTGAATCAATGAGCTAATATAGAATAGCAACTTTTACCAGACTTATGTAAAGAATAGAGAACCTGAAAAGGGGTGTTTTTGTGTGGAATGTTGAAAAGTTTAAAAATAGACAGACCCACTTTTTATGAGGCCTGTGAAAAAGAAAGAAGGAAACAGTCACAGCTGACTGGTAGTTCAGGACCTGAAGTGACAAACCAACCCCTTCACTTTACAGATGGATGAACTGAGGGTCTGAAAGGTGAAGGCCATTATCATGGCATGCATAGTAGGTGATATCATAGCAGAAAGGTGCTTTTCTGACCCTGAACCGGCAACAAAAAAATGTGGTCTGGGTGTGTTCTTCTGTTTATGCTCTGCTAAGAAAGCAAAAAGACTGAAGAATGGCCTGAAGCTCATAACAAGCCTCCACAAATTCCCATTGATGCATTAAATTCTACACTGGTGTCGATTTATGTATTACATATTTTTATATTCTCAATTAAGAGGAATCATATGATAAAAGACTACTTTGCATGATGATCCAGTGATTTCTGTGTTTTTTAAAATCAGGTTACACATTTATCATCAAATAATAGAGAACAATATGTATTTAGCAAACTCAAGGGACATGGCTTGCAGCTGTCAGGCCTAGTGGAGAAATTTCTTGTGAGAGTGACAATGTATGTAGAGATTAATGCAAATATTTTTCTTCATTTATTTTTAGTGGGAAACAATTGTTTTTTCCCCTAAAATATACAAGATAAAATAATGCCTTAAAAATATATAAGATTTACTAAGTTTACCCCTCAGGATCATATTTTCAGGGGTTCACATGTTTTGGATATGCTGATTAAGTTGTTTCCATTTCACTTTGATGCCTATCATATAAAATAAGTAAGTGCAGACTCCGTCCCAAAAAAAACTTCCTGAATGCTACCAGTGACTCTGCTTTACCTTTGAATATTTAGAAAAGTCTGAAACAGTAACTTTTCTTTTACCATTTAAATTTACATAAAATTTATTTTTATGAGAGTACATTATGTTAATTTAATTACTATTTCAATTGATGAATTATATTCTACCACCTTTTATAATTCTAAAGTATAAACAGGAAGTTTAGGAAATACATTAATTAATATAGCTTTTAAATAACAGTGATACAAATATAAATATGGCACCTTTGTTCTTAACCTGTTAAATGTTATGGATGAAAAATAAATAAAGGTTCTGACACATGCTTCCTGGTGGAGCTTTGTTACTCCAGGTCAGTTATTGACTATATGAATAAAAATGTCTTATTTTAAGTTTGTAGAAGTGCTTTGGATGTATTGCAGGGACCCCCAGATTGTGCACTAGACCTATAATGATCACGTTCATGCCATCGGTGGATATAGAGGAGCAAAGTGAGGAAGTACCTCCCACAAAGCCTTTTTAATTCATAGGCCACTTAATCAAAGGCTTGTGCTCTAGAAGTACTGTATGTCTTCTCCCCAACTGAAGTTCTCTTATTGCCTTGTTTGTTTGTTTGACAGAAAAATCATGGTAAATACCTAAGTAAAGTTTCCTTTAAAGAAAAACTTTTCTGCCTATTTTATTAAGGTTTGATCCATTCAATTCGCTTTTAAGAGTTATATGAAATGTACCCTACCATGAAGTTTCTTCCTGCTTTTAAGTCTATATGATTAAAATGTTTGAACAGTTTTAAAAACATCCTGCATATCCACCATTCTTATTGAAGTGACAGATATTGGTGTGTAGTTTGAAAAGAAATCTCTCAAACAAACAAACTCTTCAGCTGGGCATGAGGTACATGTCGGTAACCTCAGACTTTGGAGAGTTAGGGCAGACCATTCTTGAGTTTGATTTTAGGGTGAGCTGTAGTTGAGGGTGTGGTTTGTCCCTCCACAGGCATATTATTCCACGTGACAACATCGAATTACAATTCCTGATCAGTTAGCTTGGAGTCTATTAAAGTCCAGACTCTGTTGAGCAAGTCTGATGGAATCAGATGTGTCCTTATAGGAGAGGGGACATTTTTAGGCAGGGATATGCCTTTTTCTTTGAAGGGGCAAGGGACCAATTGGGTACTATGAAAGTAGGGACAGGTGAGGAGGAGGAGGAGAGCCCACAGCAATCTTGCTATGCCACTATTCAAGGTTGGGAGGCATTCAGCCCTCAAGACACAAATACAGAATTCTATTAGCAGAGGGCTTAGAATAGAACTCAAAGATTGGACTGATTGGCCGATTTGGACAGAAACCTTGATTTCAGCCCAAGGTAGCCTTGAGCAAAAGACTTAGGCATTCCAGATGCAGATTCGTGACCTAAGGAAAACTTACAGTCTAAAACATAAGTCCTCATTTCAATTTGCCGTTTCTGTAATTTGAAGGTAGTAGTAAAGTAAGAAATCAAAACCTCTGTGTTTTGATTAGAAATCTTTCTCCTTTTCCATTTTCTCTTAAACAGAGACAAGAAATTATGATTCTAGCATCCTGACTAACAGAAACAATTTGAAAGAAAGAACATGACACATGCAATATGTAATATATTTAAGTGTTATTAGTAACTTTTCATTTTTAACAGTTTTTAATAGCTGAGTAGTATTCCATAGTGTATATGTACCACAGTTTCTTTATCCATTCTTCTACTGAGGGACACTTAGGCTGTTTCCATGTTCTGGCTATTATGAATAAGGTTGCTATGAACATGGTTGAGCATATGTCCTTGTTGTGTGCTGGAGCATCCTCTGGATATATTCCAAGGAGTGGAACTGTATAGAAATAATTGTTCTTATAAGAATTTTTCAATGTTAATTTCCAATTTTGTAGCTTAGTCTCCCTCTTACCAGGTACTATTAGTGTTATTTGTACACCTTGCTATTTGGATAGCCCAGTGTATATTTGTGTGTTTCTGTTGTATGTAACAAATTGGAAAACAAAATAACCATGTTAATTTACATTGTGTTTATGGGAGTATAACTACACTAGAGTATTATATTTTCTAAGTTTAAATTATCTTTATTGTTCTAAATATCTTTAAGTATTGTAATCTACAACAAAAATAAAATATATAAATGGGTAAAAAATGCATCTAGATTGGTAAATCGAAAAGGGGGGGTTACATGTTACATTCCATTCTCCCTGTCTCCATGTCCATTTCCCTTTTACCACTCTATGGTTAGATTGTGTGCAGTGGTTTATATAACAATTCTGTAAAACTTGAAGAAAAATATTTAAAAGACACATGGGATGCAACAGGGGTAAAAAACAATGTAGGGTAACATTTTTACAAAAACAAATAGATAAAAGATTGAGGTGATATTAATCTTTGATATAATTTAATTATTTAATTTATCATTTGTGTTTTGTTACATTTTTCTCCCTATTTCTTATTATTGCCATACCTAGATTAAGACAGAACATGTCTACCTAAATGATCCCATCTCACATACTAGACATGAGGCATGAGGGAAATTTCCCTACCTTATAACCCCTTTCTACAAATATCACTCTAAACATGTAATAATATAGATTATTTTAAAAGACAATGTTGACAATACTACTTATGCCAAATGGTTTAAAGTATATTCTTTCTCATGTATGATTTTACATTTGTTCTCTTTTGAACTCCCTTCCCCCTCTTTTGAGATTATAATATATTCACAACATTTCTCCCTTCCTTTCTCTCCCTCCAGACCCTCTCAAGACTCTATTTGTTTTGTGTTGCTTTAAAAATGAGACCCTTAAACACTGCAGGCAAAAATAACTAGGGCTAATACCGCCAAGCCCATTTCCAAAGGACGGGTGTTTCTGTCTTACTAATAGCTCGGGAAGGTACATCTGGAAGCCTCCACAATAGATAGGCAGGAAATACAAAAGAGCAGCCATTTGTAGCAGAAAATACTACTGTAACTGGAACAGTGATCTCTCTTGCAGAGAACAATGGTTCTGCCATAAGGAGCCCAACCTTCGCTCTTTGCCAGCATTCCTCCAGATCAAAAGACATGTTTAGAGAGAAGGCCCACACCTCCTATTCAGAAATTAAAAGGAAATTCTCCTAGGCTTTGAAAGGTAATATTTGGTGTTTCCATGGAATTTTGTATCTTTTTTTTCCTTTGTTCTATTTCTATTTTCATTTTGACATACAAATCATTTAATTTCTTTAAGTATTTTCAAGTAATTTCTTTAAACCACCCTCAGTAATTTTCTTCAGTACATTAAGTACTAAACATGTAAAATCACTCCGAATGTAAAGATCACCAGTAAGAGGTAAAAGCAATTGTTATCAGCTAATAGTTTTCATAAATAACACAAAGTCTTTATTTAGTATAACTTATGTTCTAAGGCCCCAAGTATGCACTTATGAAATACTGTTATACTATTTTCATAGTATATTAAAAACTTGATCATACTTCTTCCCTGTATATATAAAGCCATTTCTCAATGCATCTAAAATGAGAAAAAGACAAAACAAGGCAAAATTATCTTTAGCTACAAATTCTTCTTTTCCTTGTTTCTTATCTACTTCTTTCCCCATGGACACTTAATAACTATCTTCTCTTCACCCATTAGACCAAATTTCATACTAGTCAAAGATTTTCATTAAATATTTACATTATTACAACTTCTTATGGCCATTATCACTGCAACAGCATCCTTATGAATCTAGTAAATACTCAAATACTGTGCTATAGGTATAGGATTAGCATTGATAATGTGGGGCACATTTCAGCTTCTGGTCTCAGTTGGTTTACAATAAAACAGGATGGGATTCTTAACAAGTATGTGGAGACTATTTAAACCATGTCTTAGAAGCACCTTTTATAACTCTGTGACCTTTCTTATGTTTCTGATTCAGGGAGTGGTAAAAGTTATCTGGTTTTCCAAATAAAAATTCAGAAACCACAACTGGGTTGATTCTTTCCAACAGCCAAATACTCCAGGTCTGCCAAAGGCAACTTCTCAGTGTCAACTGCCAACTCCTAGACTCAGCCACAACTTTCTTTAACAAAACCTCCCTATTTACACCTTAACTTGCATCTCAGTCTGTTCGTCTCATGCCAAATTTTCCCTCTAAAGGCATAATAATTATTAAAAGAGTTGTAAGTTTGTCATTTCCAGTTGTACACCAATAGATTTCCCCTTGCCTACAGAATAGAAAGAACCTCACAGTGGTTCTAATGACTCCTTTTAATAGGTTCCCCCCTTCGCCTTTACTAAATTCTTTGAATCTGGTCTAGGGCTCTTTCGCTGTCTCTCATGTAGTTCACTCCCCTGGGGAATGTACATATGTCCTGTTTCTGGATAAACTTTAATCATGTTTATCATGTTCTTTGCAGAGTATGAATTTCATGACACCAAGTATGATGCAATTCATTCATGTTCTACAGTGGTGCTTGAACTACCTATCATTAAGTTCTTTTTTCAGGAACAGAATACTTAGACAGAGGAAAGATGAGCATATTAGCCAAGCTAATAAAATGAATATCTGTGTGTGTGTGATTGTGTGTGTGTAAATGTGTGTGATTTCTTTAAAGTGTCTTACAGCATGTGGTCGTGCTCATCCAACAATGGCTGTATCCTGACGCAAATGCCTAGAACCCAAAATTCTTTAGCCTAAGATGTAGATGGCTCATCTATACTTTAGTATACATTGGAACTCCAAAGAAATTGGTTATCTCAAGAGAGTAATGTCCCAGCAGCAAAAATTGGCAAGGTCGGATGCAGGCAGAGTCAAGGGCCAAACTCTGCCAAGACAGGGTAAACAAACCCTCAATAGTTTCTGCCTCACAAATATGTCTGCCTGATATACTGGGCCAGAAGGCTGAAGATGATGCTCCAACATTATTGAGAATTTGGGGTAATTGTTCAGGCAGCAAACTGTCTCTGTCATCTTCTCATTTGGGGAGCTGCTAACCTGCACTCCCTGTGTGCTCAGGTAATTAATTTTATTCCTTCTCAAGTCTATGATGGAGTTGACAACCAGGTAGCTTAGTATTATAATGAAGCTTAGTTGTTTACGGGTTAAGATGTTTTTAGGTCTAGATAGAAGTTTTAAGTTAATAATGGTGAGATATGATAGATATTGATTTAGATATGATAGACATTGATTTAGATATGATAAGTATTTATTTACATTCAAAATTTTAGACACACCAAGATAGGAAAGATGTTTTCTTCAGTGTTGCCAAATACATATAGCCAAAACACTATGAATGTAATATATATATATAATATATTCATAATTCCTATTGTTTTGTGGTTCTTCTTGCATAGGTAGTTTACTGTATATGTATAGTAATATAAATTTACAGGTAAAAATATTTAATAAAAAATTTTAAAAATTAAAAATAATATTTATCAAAACTTAATAATAATCTGACCAGTAAGAGTAATGAAAGCAGGCACAGAACAAAGATCTTCCCTCTTCCATATCCTTTTTTGTGGGTTTCCATGAGAATGTGTGACTGGGATTTGGAGCAGGTCTTCTTACCTCAAAGGCTCTAATTTACGGTATGTCTTCCCCGCTTCGAATGATATGACAAAGAATACTGCCCCCAAGTGTACAGTTGCTTGGATTTTAGTTGGCTAGAGATGTAGACATGATTAGCCACCACAGTGAGTGAGAACAGGAGAAGGGAGAAAGTTAAGATTGTGGGTTCATGTTCTCTACAGCTTATAATGTGGGGTTAATTTCTTCCTCCCATTCCAAGCCTGGAGTGGGAGTAAGCAGTCATTTGTCATCATCTCAGACACACAAAGGGAAGCTTCTATTGTGTTCTCAAGAGAGTTTGTTACATGGCTCACAGACACAAGGGAGGAAGAAATGACAATGTGATTCTCATTCAAGAAATTTGGAGCATTATTATGGGATAAATTATGTTGTAGAAGTCTACCACTTGAACAGAAGATAAAGGAATATTTACCCTGGGCCCAAAGTGAAGAGTAGAAAGGAAAAGTTTGACATCGTGTTCATTCCTATTCCACAGGAGAATCCTGGAGCAAGGATTTGCCTCAGCAAGAAAAACTGGGAGTTGGCGGATGAGTTCCCAGAGAGTGAAGTCACACTACAACATCACAAGAGTCTGCACTGAGGGTCAATACAGCGATGGCAAATGTTAGGAACTCCTGATAGAAAGTTGTTTCTGTTGAGTCATGCTGGGTATTGTCATTCAAGAAAGCCTTGCTCTTCCACTGCCCTTCTATTCACTGGACCACCTTTCGCAGAAGTGCAGAGTAAGCAAGAGCAATAACACCTGGTAAGAATCCAGAGTCCATCATATTACCTCTTGGAACATATTGGCTGACAAACATGCCCTTATCCCACAGACTTCAGACACACCTGCTTTATTTAGGAAGTGCCCAAAGAATGCTCACAGAAAACACTTCTTTGGCCTCCCTCCTCATCTCATTCCTCTCACAGCAATAATCTCTCTGTCTCTCTCTCTCTGTCTCTGTCTCATCTCTCTCCCTTCCTCTGCTTCCCTCCCTCCCCTCTCTCTTTCCCATTCTCTCTTTTTTCCCATTATTAATGAATCTCCTCTCCTGTTTAAAGAAGGAAGCCTCTTCTCTTTCATGCTACATCGTGTTTTGATTAGATACCTATATATTGTTTGTTTTGTTTTTTGTCTATACTTTTTTCCACTGTGTACCACAATTTTGGATTTATATCTCCCATTCTTAATAAACTACATCTTTTGAAGGGGAATTATCTATCTCCTTCCTTTCCAGACTAGAAGCCACTAATTTTTTTATTCTATTCAACATAACTACTGATTAATATCTTTGAATAGACACAATGAAACTGTGAGACAGTAATTGAGTGGTCAGTGTAACTGGGGATGTAGGCGTGAAAGCACAACTCATGGCTACACACACGTTTCTTTTCAGTGCCAGAAGGTAACTATTATAAGCAAGCAAATGCTCAGACTGTGTTTCCATGGGTCGTGTTACTTTGTGCTTCTCAAGATCCTTTAGACTACAACATTCATTTTAATATCCTTTATAACCGTAATTAAGATGAGTAACTCTGGACACTGAGCCCTGAGAACTCGAGTGTGAATGGGTAAGAAATAGAAAGTAAAGCTGACAAATGGTCCCAGAGCACCCAGTAAGATTAAGTTTCTTTTATACTGTTAACAAGAATCGCATCTGTCAACACTGCCAATTAGTATTCTTTGTGGTAGACACAGTTATTATGAGTAGCAATCAGAATGTATTCTAAGTTGTTTTAACGTTACAAATTTTGATTTTGTTCTGTGAATAGTATATATGACATAATTTGCCCATCCTCAAAACTCTGTATGTGGGTTAATTGAATAGGACAGATAAATGACTACTTCTCTAACGATCTATATTTACATGTCAATAAATTTGAAAAGGAGACTAATGATCCTCCTTTCAGTGGAATCTTAACTCAGCTGAGTGTTTCACATTCTTGTTGTGGGTCTCCCCAGTCCATTGAAAAAGGAAAGTGCAATTCTTAGACAGAAGCAATGGATCAGCTAGTTGGATCAATCCTGGACTTGCCTGTCAGAAAGAGCACAGTAGTGATGCTTGAGCAGTGTGCTGTGTGGAACCAGATGCCCTGTATCAACTGAGAGTCCCATCATCTACTAGATCCAATGTTCACAAGAATTTCAACATTACACATACAATGGAAAAGTTCTGGAAATGGGACACTCAATAAATAGAGAACTCTTTAGTCCACTGAAGAAGCCGTTATTTCTACCTTATAGTTTAAATAGAGGTAAATTCAAGATATTAAAATGTTGGTCAAGAAAAAACAAATGGTTTCAATGCAAGAAAAATACAAATGTGTGCTTTTAAGTTCTCAGATTTTATCACCACTTACAGCATATTAAACCCAGCAGGCAGAGAGAAAAAGGTAGAGTTGAGAACATAGTATGAAAGAATTCACAGATGCCAAAGGTATACAATAAGCTATAAACAATAAAATCAAATAAGTAGAAAATATGTCACAAGTAGACTAAACATAGAAGACACAGTGGAAAAGTTGTATGTGTCACTCTTGTATAGTAACAGAAGCCAGAGATTTTATAAGGAAATAGTAGATATGGAGCCCTGATTGTAATCCCGGAGTTCAATTGCTATTAATAATAGAGAATCACCAAAATACAGGTCAAGTTGATAATTCAATATTTTCTTTATAGAAGGACAGGAAGTATAAAAACATCTTTCAAATGAGGAAAATGACGGCTGAATGCAGAAGATTGAGTGACAATGTGAAAAAATATTCTAGTCAAATATATATATATATTTGTTAATGTTTTAGAATAATGTATTTTAATTATTTTATTTTTAACAATTTTACTTCTTGAAATTGGATCCAAAAAGGCACCTATCCTTTGATTAATATGAGATGCTTAAGTCCTGTTTAAATTACATGCTCTATCTGTGCTTTTTGCATATGCATAGAAGATTATTTTCCTTTTCACTGACATAACAGTAAATACTTCACTCAATCATGTAGATAGATAACTTTACTAATCTCACTCTTTGGAGCATGTTGATTTTCACCAATACCTAGGTACAAACACTTACTCGCAAGGTTGTCTGAAAGCAGTCTACTTGGAAGTTACATTGTCACTAGTGGCTCCCTAATATGTATATAAAATTAAGTAAGTTTACTGAGGGAATATAGTCCTTTATGAATAATAGAACTGTATTTGGAGTAACCAAATAGTTGACAATATTAGGGCAAATCATACAAAATTGCCTTTCAAAGGAAAGTCAATTTTATTGGTTGCACACCATAAAAATGAAGGCAATCTTTTTACTTCACATATTTTATAACCAACACTACTACTAAAATATATTTCAAAGCTATATTAGCCAAACATATTTATAAATATTTAGCATCCAGATTTATACTACTTTTCAAGAGGAGATTATTGTCTTCGTTTCTATGTAACTCCTTAAATAAGTGTCAAATTTGTGCTTAAACAGCAATTAGAACTATTTGGCACGATGTAAGAAAGGGAGGATGTGGAAACTGTGAAAACATCTATAATGACTTAAATAGATTACATATCATTAAGATCCCTCTGGGATGTCAAGGTCAAAATGAGCGAAGTCTCTCACTGCTCATCAGGGAAGTTAGCCTGTAGTCACTTTCTAAGAACTATTACCCAACTTCACAGAGCTAGAATCAATTTACAGAATTTAATGATCAGTTGAAATAAAAATGTGCTTGTTCTCAGTGAAGTGATGACGAAGGTGCCTGGAAGAATTGTGGGCCTGAACTGGAATTATTTAATAAGTAGTCTGGTTGGAAGCAATTGGTCTCCAAGGAACGCTAGGTAATTTTCCCTCAATTTGAGTTAAACATTGTGCCAGAAAAAGAATTCTAATGAATAGTCACAAAGTGACTTCTGCAAAGACTCCTTTCTACCTTAACAAGGGCCACAAAGGAATATGAGGGTTGGAAATAGCCACTGTTACTCATTTGATTGAACTTTAAAAAGACACTCTCTCTAAAATGTAGCACAACAGAAGCAAATGTGAAGTTCTCAGATAACATGACTTAATGGCTTTCCACATGCCATTCAGCAGACCTCAGCCTCCAAGGCCTTATGTTGTAGAAACAGATAGAGTCTTAGTCTTGGCTTAATAGAGAAGACAATTGACAAATATATTAAAAAAACAAACATTTGTGTGTCTTGCTCAAGACGAGCTAGCATGTGTGGATTTGGAATACCATGTACAAAGGTTTGATGCTAAAAATATCACAGTGTTTACTGTGTACCACATAATTAAAGGGTGCCTTGACATCTTAACATATTCTGTTACTCCAGAAAGAAAAAGAACACGTTTCTTTAATATCTCTATTTAGAACCACCGTCTACTTTATGGTTATTATACACAAAAATCAAAACTCTGGACAAATAGATATCCAGAAGCATCAGGTTTTTTTTTAAAGACTTTTTAATTAAAATATAATTGCATACCTTTCCTCCTTCCCTTCGCTCCCCCCAGCCTCGCTGATTATCGTTTTTATATATGCACAAGTATATATACTACCCGATGAGTCTGGGTTTTGTTGATTATGGATATACTGTTGTCGGGGTGACCATTTTTTACTGGATACCCAAACAAAGGCTCATACTTGGAAGAGGCTAATTCCCTGGCTTGGAAGTCACTAGCTGCCTATAGTTCTTTGTCTGGAGATATTGCCCTGTGAGATGACACACCTCCAAGGCCCCTTACATCTCAGCATATCTGTTGATATTGCCATTCTTCAAGGACCCTGTTCATGAGGCCATTTCTAGAAGAAACAATCTTATAGCAGATATTTTTTAATATTTCTTATTCAATATGTTTTTACAACTTTTCTGGTTTTGAGAAGCAGATTATATCTTCCCTTGTCAGTTAAAATCTACCTTTCATTTCTAAAAAGGTATCACTTGAAAAAATGCCCTAGCCATTTTGTCTCAATAGAAAACTCCTAGGTCTGGGGTTCAGAAATATAGGGGGACGTAATCCCCCTCAGGAACAGTCATAGGGGAGGGGAATAATGGGAAAATGGGGGGGGAGGAATGGGAGGATACAAGGGATGGGATAAACATTGAGATGTAACAAGAATAAATTAAAAAAAAAAAAACAAAAAAAAAAAAAACAAATAGGAAGCAAATTATATAGATGGTAATAGAGCCAAACAAACATCAAGTATAAAAAGGTAAACAAAAAGCGAATTAGGTTTCAAATATATCATATATGCTCATTGAAAAAAAAAAAAAAAAGAAACCCATGTCATGGTTTCCTACCTGATATTTACCTATTATCATCGGAAATATATTGAAACAATCTGTGAATTGACTAAAAAATTGGGGTCCAGGATTTTGTTTTGAAATTATGGAATTTACAGTCAAATACTTGTAGAGGGATTTTAATCCAGAAGCATAGCTACTCTGCCTATAATGCACACATACCTTTAATCCCAGAGAAAGACGCAATCAGGTCTCTGAGTTCAAGGCTAGTCTGGAATTGAGCGAGTTCCAAAGAAAGAAAAGATAAGGTTCAGGCATGGTGACTAGAACTCAGGGATTTGCACACCTTTAATTTCAGATTTCAGGAGGCACAGGCATGCAGATCTCTGAGTTCTAGTCCATGACGTGCAGGCAGTTTGATTGACCTGGGTGGCAGTGCAGCGGAGTTGAGTTACTAGCAGTTCAGTTCTTGGAATTTAAAGGCAATTTTTCTAGGACAGTTTTACAGGGAGAGAGGTTGAATAGGGACCAAGCTAGATGCAGGTGAAGACAGACGGAGCCAGAGAATGAGAAGGAGCCAGGAGATTAGAACAGATTGTTTCAGTTAGTTTGAGGCCAAGCAGAGCTATTTAGTGAGAAGCTAGATTGAATCAGTCAGCTTGGAGAGGAGTTTGAGCCAGAACTGCTGAATTGAACCAGCCAGACAGAGATCAGAAAGAACTAGAGAGGGTGAACTTATTCAGCAGTAAGTCTCAAATGCTGAAAACATTCTAGGCCTAGGTTCAGCTGTATGGAGGCTAAAGCTTCCAGGACCAGGACCAGGACCAGGTTACCAGAAAGAGGTAGTAAGTCTCTGAGATGTCAATTAAATCAAGGGAGTAAAAGTTACTTTTACAACATATGGACCAAAATAAAATAATACTGAGTGGGGTAACCTGGTCCCAGAAAGAGAAATTCTACATGTAAGCTTAAAATTCTCATGTAGATAAAAGAGAAGCAAACACGACTCATCAAAGAAACCATTACAGAAAAACACATGTGAACACTATGCAGAGAAGAAAGGATTATAGGGAACCCAGCCACAATGGATATATCTACATTACCGCTTCTGTGTCTGTGGCTCAGGGACCATTAAAGATCAGGACAGGGAAATATTATAAGACTCAAGATAGTGAGAAGTCTGTTACAGTCTTTCCTAGAAATGGCTACATCAACAAGATGGAATCAATAGCAAAATAAATAGACGTTTTAAGGAGTATGAGCGAAAAAATTTTTGGGTCCCACCCAGAGAAAGAATCACAGCAACTAATGACTAGTGAGAGCAACAGAGTTAGTCATTCCCAGAGATGAATCCCTTTATTGCTTGTTCAATACAGTGGTCAGCTAAGAAACCACATATAGTCAAAGTACAAAAGCACGTTGTATCTACATATATTTATGCATAGACATGCATGCATATATGTGTGTGACAATAATAATCAAAGAAAAAAGATATTCAACATGAGATTGTGGAGGCAAGAAAGGGAGGTGGGAAAGTGGTGTAAATCTACTTCAATTCAAAACATTGAAAAAATAAAATATACAGTGTTACAAATGCACACAACGTCATTATTGTTGAAGTGGCAATGTGACTATCCTGAAACGCTAAGGGTAATGAGGCTGACACAACAAACAAGATGAAAAATTATTGCATTGTAAATTTGATTTGCAGGGATCAGCAACAAGAAACTAAAGAAGGGTGGAAATCAAGCCCAATTATACAGATTTCAGGATGCAAAGAGAAAAACAACAACAACAAGCCAAAAATGCAAAACATACAAATAAACAAAAATATGGAACATGTCAAAGATCTTAAAATCTGTTTAGAAGCAAATGAAGTTGATATAATAAACTGTATAATTTTAATGACTTTTCCATGGTAAAAAGCATATGAGACACTGAGGGAGGAAGACGCAGGAAGATCTCTGTGCATTCTAGGTCAGCCTGCTCTACAAAGCGAATACAGGACAGCCAAGACTATAGAAAGAAACCCTGTTTTGAAAAAAACAAAACAGAAACAACAAAAATAAAAATGATTTAAAAAGGAAACAAATCCTCAAACAAACAAACAAATAAGCATATGAAATGCAGACCTGGAATCAATGTGGGTGACCTATTTCCAGATGTTGATTTCTGCCAATATAGTAAAATAGGTAGTCAGAAATGGTGAAAACACACACACACACACACACACACACACACACACACACACACACACACACGGAGGGGCTGCAGGGCATAGAATGTAATTAAATTGCAGAAGAATAAGTTAAAGCTTCTTTAATTACAATATTTATAAAAACTGCTTATAACCCTGAAATATGAAACTGGTGTCCGCATAAAGGTCTGATCACTCTAGCTTGTGGGATACCTAACATTTATGCAAAATAAAACATAAGAGCTATTAAGCATATCACATTTCCCTAAAATTAGTAAATGCTATTGGATACTATGTTAAAATAGATCTTATTAATTCACATTGTATTTATTGATCAGGTAAAACTAGTTCGTTTGTTTTTAGTATGAAATGAAAATTTTAAACACATGTTTTAGTCATCTATAGGACAGAGCATATTAGTGAGTCAATTTTGTAATGTGTTTCTTTATCAACATATTTTCATTCCATTAATATTATAAAATGTACTGACCAAAAGCAACTTGGGGAAGAAAAGGTCTTGTAGATGCTTGTGAGATCTAGGTTGTTTGGTTTTTGTCTTGTTTTAGTATTATCTAAATCCTGTTTTCTTGTTGAATTTACGCTTATTTATGTTTGAAAGTAAAGAATTGATATTAAAACTATTAATGTTTCATGAAGAAACATATCCAGTAGGCTTTATAAAAAACAATTCTTTAAACATTTTCCAACTTCCCACAAAGAAAATTTCAAGATCATTTGACTTTACTAGTAAATTACAGTAACTATCCAAGAAAGAATTGATGCTAATAATTCAATAATCTTCCCAAAACACAGGCAAAAAGGAACATTTCCTGATCACACATGTACATGCACATCTACAAAAACATGTATACACATGTGCACACACACTACTGATTTCTTAGATAATTTCTTCCATATTGAAGAATTTATAACATTAATACTTTTTTACTGAGATAGCACCAGATAGATTTCCAAAGTGGTTGTACTAGTTTGCATTCCCACCAGCAATGAAGGAGTGTTCCTCTCTCCCCACATCCTCGCCAGCATGTGGTGTTGCTTGAATTTTTTATCTTAGCCATTCTGATGGGTATAAGATGGAATCTCAGAGTTGTTTTGATGTGCATTTCCCTGATGACTAAGGAGGTGAGCATTCTTTAAGTATTTCTAGCCATTTGATATTCCTCTGTTGAGAATTCTCTGTTTAGTTCCAAGCCCCATTTCTCAATTGGGTTATTTAGTTTGGTGGTGTTTAATTTCTTGAGTTCTTTATATATTTTGGATATTAGACCTTTGTCAGATGTAGGGTTGATAAAGATCTTTTCCCAGTCTGTAGGCTGTCGCTTTGTTCTCTTCGCAGTGTCTCCTGCCTTACAGAAGCTTCTCAGCCTCATGAGGTCCCATTTATTAATGGTTGACATTAAGGCCTGGGCCGTTGGTGTTCTGTTCAGGAAGTTGTCTCCTGTGCCAATATGTTCCAGGCTCTTCCCCACTTTTTCTTCTAAGTGACTTAATGTCTCTGGTTTTATCTTGAGGTCTTTAATCCACTTGGATTTGAGTTTTGTGCAAGGTGACAAATATGGGTCCAGTTTCATTTTTTTACACATAGACCTCCAGTTAGACCAGCACCATTTGTTGAAGATGCTATCCTTTTTCCATTGAATGGATTTGGCTTCTTTGTCAAAAATCAAGTGACCATATGTGTGTGGATTCATATCTGGGTCTTCGATTCGATTCCACTGATCAACCAGGCTGTTGCTGTGCCAGTACCATCCTGTTTTAATTACTATTGCTTTATAGTACAGTTTGAGATCTGGTATGGAGATTCCTCCAGAGCACCTTTTATTGTACAAGATTGTTTTAGCTATTCTGGGTTTTTTGTTTTTCCATATGAAGTTGAGAATTGAACTTTCAATGTCTTTAAAAAATTGTGTAGGTATTTTGATAGGGATTGCATTGAATGTGTAGATTGCTTTTGGTAGGATGGCCATTTTTACTATGTTAATTCTCCCGATCCATGAGCAAGGAAGATCATTCCATTTTTTCATAATATAAGTATGTCCTAAGACTTTGCTTTTCCCTCACATAAATTAATGATTTGCAAGATACAGTCATTGTTGATTTCAAATTATATTTATTTTTGATCTTTTGACCTGAGAAATAGTAGAAATAGTAAGGATTTATAATAGTGGTTGATTTCTAGTATTATAGAACTGTATGCCTTGGGTATGCTACTCATCTGAACTTCCCCATAACAAGGAGAAAATACACACTCACTAAATAGAGTTTCTTGGTGAATTTGTCTCTTTTTATATCACACTAACTATTCTTGGTGCATATAAAGGCAGTTGCTTTAGAAATATTTGTATAAGAAAGGTCTCCATGATCTAATCCATACTATAGTTCTCAGCTAACAATGGCCTTTTTTACGGATGCGAAATCACTTTAATTCAAGTCAACAAAAGAAATGAGGGAAAACATTTTGAACCCCAGTTTAAATCAATAACCATCGATTTCTGGATCTCCATATTCAAGAACTGATAAACAGAAGCAGTTCCTGAGAGAGGTAGCCACAGACACTAATCAAGTGGATAATGCATTGACAAGGGAATACAGCCTCCTGTGTCCAGAAGCATCTATATAATAAGGTTGTTGTAACCTCATCAGCTCCGTGTCTGAATACAAAAGGCAACGATCTTCCATCACCATTGAAAGCACTAAAAGCATAAGTTAGAGTGTTGAAGTATATAGTTTTGGATAATGTTCAATCAAAATATTTATTCATGAGAAAGAATACTTGAACAATAGAGCCAGAAAGTGTGTCATTTGTCTTTTTTCTGTTTATTAGGCATGGAGTTTGCTTCTGTTATATAGGCTATTAAGATAAAATATATGACATATGAATTAATTCTCTACATTGGCTAAATATTCACTTCCCAGTAATTTGATTCATAATTGGGAATAGTTGAAAATGCCTTTCAATTTGGAAAAGTCATTTCAGTTGTCTGTATTGAGTTGATGAAGGCAATCTATAGCTGTAGGAGACTTAGGATATACTGAACACAATAGCTGCTTTTTATCAGTTGTATATTATTAATCCATCCAAAAGCATCAGTATTGTTATAATGATTTTACAGGAGGGGGATCCGAGGTTCAAAAAATAAACAAAAACGTCCACTGTGCCACTCTACCAGAACAAGAAGAATTATTTTTAAATTATTTTTGGTTCCATTTTTTTTCCTACTTAATGTATCTTTCTACATAGCCATGTTCAGATGTATGCGTTCAGACCAAGGGCCAATGAGTGTCTAAAGACAGAAATTACATCACAGTTTAACTCTACCAAATAAAATAAATAATATTTAGGTATAACAAGGATTAATAATTTTTTCTGATGAATACTATTAGTGAGTTAATTACATTAATTCCCTGAAATTATCCAGCCCATGGTGCTGTAGTTATCATTGTGAAAGGTTGGTGATAGAAAGTCCAGTGTAATGATGCCATTTTACTTAAATGTCTCAACTGGAATCCACAAAGTCTCAAAACATAACCTTCCTGAATCCATTGTGTACTCACTGTTTCCGTCCTGTCTGACACACTGTTTATAGGATACAAAGTGCTGTGAGTATAACAGAAATAGGGAAGAGAGCTCAGTTGAGCTGACATCTCTAGAGAAAGATATATGTTTGCCAGGGCAGGAAAGAAGAGTTGGCTATCAGAATCCCACTTTGTTAAAATATGGAAGGCTTCTTTTTCAACAACCAGTGAAATCTCATGATAATAACCTGAAGAGCTTTCAATGCTCTCCCACATCACTTAACCCCTATTCTTAGTTTCTGCATACTTGATTATTTATTCGCTGATGCAAGTGAATAGCTTTTTAATAAGTGCCCACCACCTACCCAGTCCTCACTATGTTCTAGAGATACAGATTGCAGAAGACAATGTCTATATTCATGGAACTTGGATTATTAAGAGACATGTTGTTAAGTAAATTAATACATAATAAAAAGTTAAGGTAAGTACTAAGAAGCAAATTAAAAGGATAATTTACAAAAATTTTACTTAGGCTTGAGAAAATAACAATTGATTAACTACTACTAATTAACTAGACCAAGGGAGCAAGAATTGTGACATTTTGCAGCAAGACATAAAGTCAGTGCAGAGGCAAGAAGGAACAGGATTATTGAGAATACTAGGGATAAATAAGGGTGGGGTTATGTAACAATCTTGGCCACAATGGGGAAGGCCTCACAGACTGTCTCTAAGTCTATTTCATAGATTTTCATCTTTATCTCAAGAAACATTTGAGGCTGTATCAAGATTTTAAGATGTATATATGTGGAGATTGATGAGTTTATATTTTAAAATCTTTCCAGGTATTCTATAAAGAAGTCATAACTAGAGTGCCGGATGCCCAATCAGGATGATAATTAACTCACTGAGAACATTAATTTTATGTTAAATCAGTGTCTTTGCAGCCAAAATTACACAACAAAGAAAATAACACAAAAGTCAATTCCTGCCACTTCAAAGATGAGAAAACTGAGCACAGAAAGGGGAAAATGCACTTCAAATAACCATCAACATTAGATATAAAATCTGGAGACCTCTGGAGAGTCAATTATCAATCTAATGGCTTTCCCCCATCCATCTACATCAGTAATAAATAAAATATTTTACTTGATGGGAAACAATAGCCAAAGAGTTGAACTCAAAGTGCAATAGTGATACTGCACCCCTAGCTGATGAGCTCCTGGGACTAGATAGCCTCTAATAAAGAATCAGTTTTCTTATATACTATCACACTCTGGAATGTGGACACCATCCATATGTCAAGGCAGACCCCATCTCCAAGAGTATTTGGATGATGGCAACATGAACTGGACTCCATGGGGAAGATTAAAAGGAGGAGGAGAATGAAAAAGAGGAAGAGGAAGAAGGGGGTAGGAGAGAGAGTAAGACAAGATGAAGAAAAACTCTTGAAGGAAAGAGTTGAGAGTATGAAGGGTGAATGTGTGAGGAGTTAGGAGACAGAGGTGAATATGATACAAAATATCATAGGGAGGGGAAATTATAGGAAAAAAGAAGGGAATAACAAGAAGGATGTCTGTGAAGGTCATAAGCAATTGTAATAGTAACTATTAACCACTTGTATGTTAAACATATTTTTAACTAGTATGATCAAGACTGAAGATGGTCAGTGAAATAAAAACTTGTAAATTGATGATGTCTTGGTCTTCTAAATTTTATTGAGAAAATATTTCTGATGTATTGAACTCATGAACAATGAGCTATATTTAAAGCCCATTCCAGACAGGGATAAGAACTGGAATTTTCTTAGGCCTCTTGTAGTCTTCTAAAATTCAGGCATAAGTTAACTGTAGTTGGTAAGCACTGTGCTAACAATTATGTAGTGAAATTATTGGTGAGGCTTGTGTTATTACAATTTCAACATAAAACAGAGAACATTAAAAAAATGTAAAGTTCTTCATAGCATAAGCGAAAAGTTATTCTGAGAATACCATCATAATGTGTGCTCTCACCATCCGGGGACATAATAGATTCATCTGTGCTATAGTTATTTTTCTTTTTTATTATTACTATAATTTATTCACATTACATCTGGATTGCAATCCTCTTGCTCTTGTCTTCCTGTTCCCACCCACCTCACCACTCTGTCTCTTTCCCTCCCAGGTACTACTGACAGGTGGGGTGCTCCTCTCCCACCTTCTGACCAGAGACCATCAGGTCTCATCTGGACAGAATGCATCATCTTCCTCTTTGTTCCCACAGGGTCCCTCCACCAAGGAGGAGTGATCAAATCCTGGGCACAGAGATTCTGTCAGAGGCAGTCGCCCACTCCCACCTTTCCCCATCTGGAGAATGAGGTGTCCATTGGCTACACCCAAACATGGGGTCCAGGCCCTCTGTTTGACTCTCCTTGGCTGGTGTATAAATCTGTAATGTCATAGGCTTCAAAGGCATTGGAGCAGGAAGAGATTTTGAGAACCCATTTGGTGTTTTTTGCTCAGGTTCAGACTGCCTCACAACTCTACACAAGGTTTCTATTTTTAAACATCTTATAGGTGATTGCACAAAGTGACAGATTGGAGAATGCTGGGTATCTCGCACCCAACCAACCACCATCTTTATTTCTTTTCTAACAAGAAGAAGTCTCTAACATTGTCTGATATTTGCTGTTACTAGCAATTTCAACTAGCAAGTCATCAACTCTTACATTAACATGTTGAAGGTCATAACTGAGTTGTATAGAAAAGAAAAATTCAAGCCTTAGGTTTGGTTATGGGTCTTTTTGATCATAACACACATCTATTTTCTCTCCTCGGGCATAATGAAAATGAACATAACACAAGTTCTAAAAGTTCTTAAAACTCACAAACTTTAGATGCTAAAATGTTATGCACCAGAAATTTCTTCCTAACGATTTTTTTTAAAGTACTAATTAATGGCTTTAGTTAATTCAATTCTTATTCCTAAGACAAGCTATATTTATTTTGTAAGGACACATTAACTAGTATAGGCTATTGAGGATTTCTTCAAGCAATAAGCTGTCTTGGGAAGACTGGAATATAATATTTAATACAATTACTGCAGCAGTCAGTAGACGGTGGATGAAAAAATAAAATTAAATAATAACAGAACTAATTATATGTTAGGTGTTTTAAATTTTTTACTTAATGCTTCAGCATTTTCAGAACAGCTGAGACACATGAAAATAACCACATGTTGGACTGGATCTCTGCAGGTCACTTATCTCATTGTGGGTGGTTTATTTTGGATCTAAGAGGTTAGAAAAAAAATGAAAGCCACTCGTTATATAAGATCTGATTTTGCAAATGAATAAGTTCTCTATTTTAAAAATAATTATATGTTTATAAATTTCTTGGATATGAACACGTACCATGCTGTTTAACTTTTATAATGTTCCTATGAGTTAATTGGATTGAAGTTCAAAGTATTGACATAGCTGCCATCGAGGTTTAAAAGAGGACATTTATATTAAAGACATTAAAGATTTATAAGGAGATATTTAATGTAATCTAACTTATTTGGTAATTTTACTGATCAAATTTATATATATGTATGTATATATGTGCATATGTGTGTATATATGTATGTATATATGTATGTGTGTATGTGTGTATATATGTACCTGTGTGTGTATGTGTGTATACTTCAACTATTATGTTTCTGTGTGTGTGTGTAATCTTCAACCAAAAATTGGAATGAACAAATTACATAGGTTATGGCTAAAAAGTAAGGCTGAAGACAATTTAATATTTTATACTGATACACTGATCTTAATAACTCTGTAATTGCAATACTGTAGCTAGGAACATGTCATAATTTGCTTATAATCTTAACTACAACATGTAGGTTTATTCTTTCTTTCATAGTATTTAAGCAAAATAGAATTTAAAATGACTGCCAACACTGCCATACTAAGAAGCACTGATAGAATAGTGAAAATGTTTAGAAGTTGGTAAGTTAAAACCAGCTGGTCAAATTTGTAGTAAACCTCCAACTCTCGGCTTCCTAGTACTGGGATTAGAAGTTTTTGTCACTAGGATCAGCAACTGTTTTGTTGTTGTTGCTGTTGTTATTTATTTTAGTGGTGACTTTATGATATAACTTAGTTTTAAAAAGTATAAATTTTGAGAGAATCTATAAAAATCTAGTTCAAATAAAAATTAGATATATAAACAACAATACATTTTATAATAGTATATGTTTCAGATTTTCAATAGTTAAGGTTTTCAGATTATACTTATTTGTTAAGTATCATCCACATGGACAGTAATTATTAATCTATGATAGACATTAGCAAATAAGTAACACAGACACATTCACTCTGTGATTTTTCCATATGCTATAGGAACCCACATCAGTCCAATAGCCACTTTAAGTGCTATCATTGTGAAGCTCATGGTGAAAAGATCAAGGTGTGAGGTCAAGTAGATGACTGCTTTTGGCAAGAAGATATTCTATCCAAAGTCACAGATGACTTAAGAAAGTTGTGTGTTTCTAAAACAATAATTATAATGGTACAATAGTAAGGTTAATACTCATGCTTTCAAATGCTGGTACATCAAGCAAAGCAAGTGAGAATGAAATGAAAGTCATAGGGGCATAACATATATTTGTATCACATGTAAAGAGCCAATAGCCAGAGTATATAAATCAGCCCATTTTTAGGTTCATACTTAGCAAGATATATGAGCTGCTGGACATACACTCAAAACAGTTCCAGAACCATTACCTATATAGATAAAACATAGAAAAACAAGTGCTTATCAATACAGCATAATAAGAACACCTTCCAACAATCTACATGTGATGAATACTCAGTAGGACTAACAGTTAATAAAATACATTTGCATACATTTATATAAATAAAAAAGAATCACAATTCACACTGGTTTCAGAAAGACACAGAATAGTTTAACATTTGTTTCCATAGATTTTATTTTATTTTATCTTATTTTTATTAATTTATTCAGATTATAACTCAATTGTTATCGCATCACTTGTATCCTCCCATTCTTCCATCCCTCCCACTTTCACCCTATTCTCCTCCCTTAGATCTAAGACCAAGGGGGACCTCCTCCCCGGCTATATGGTCATAGGCTATCAAGTGTCATCTTGGTACCCTGCTTATTCTTTCTTTGAGTGCCAACAGACCTCCCCACCAAGAGGAGGTGGTCAAATATGGAGCACTAGAGTTCATGTCAGAGTCATCCCTGCTCTCCACATAACTGTGGGGAATGTCCTGTACATTGGGTAGATCAGAGTAGGGATTCGATGTTTCCTACTTGTATTGTCCTTGGTTAGTGCAATAGTGTGAGCAGACACCCTGGACCCCGATCCACCCATCATGATGCTCTTCTTATAGGTTTCTAGGACCCTGTGGGTCCTAATATTTCCCTATTTCCTATATTTCTCTTACCTAGAGTCTCAGTAGGATGTCCTACATCTATCTCAAACTTCTGGTAAGTGAAGACTTTCGTAGGATATGCCATAGATTTTAACAATGGGAAAATTAAGAACTTTTTTCAGTCAGTTCAATGGTTATTTCGGGGTAGTTGCTGGAGAGCAGCTATTGTTATAGGAAAAAATATGTCCTTCAAAGGGTAAATTTTCTTAAATATCTAAACATGGGCATTCTGTGCACATTTCTTATATTTCAGAAACACTTACTTTGCTTAAAACAAAAAAAAAACAAGCTGCTCCACACAAACCTTGTGATTCTACTTACTAAATCTTTTTTTTTTTTTTTTTGGAAAGACTAAAACAGTGGCTCTTAGAACAAAACCTATTATTCTGTTGGCATTCAGAAATTACCAAATAATAAAATATGATTGTGATAATTTGGTCCTCACAGTCTTGGCTGAAATTAATATATGAGATAGTCCATCAAGAAAGAAATTCCAAAGGGAGTTAAAGATCTTGATAATTGGACTAAACCACATTACATTCAAATGGCCTTATCAATTATTGAATGCTAATTATTTGCAGGATAATTGCAGAAATACTACCATTTTCATCACAAAGATTTGAGCCAGCTCACTTAAGGAATTATAATTTTGTTTCTGTTTGGCCTAGCAACTGCCTCTTTAACCTTGTTTCACTATGGCAGATACCTTTTTCTACAGATGTACATAAGACCACCGCTTCTGGAGGATGGGATGTGGGTCCAGAGGGTAAGAAGTCTTATTGTTCTTACAGAGGACTCTGGTTTTTCTCCCAGTCCTCAACTGGTGGCTCATAACCACCTATAATTACGGTTTCTGAGGTTCTGAAAGCCTCTTCTGCCCTCTGTGAACATTTGCACTCACATGCTGCAAGCAAAATACTCATACACATAAAGAAATGGGAGTTACACTTATTATATTTATAAATATTTAATGATTTTATTTACTTAATATATTTACAGTTATAAATATTTAGTTATTTGGTCTAAATGCCATATAGTTGAGAAAAATACTATATACACTTAAAAATTATTAGTGACAAGTGATTGCATATGTAAAGTCAGTTTCATTGTTCTTTCTTATTATTGACCCTTTATATGGATATTTACACAAACATGATGGTGCTAAAGGCATTATAATACACAAGAAGGTCAAAATACTTCAACTTTCAATAGTGGCTTGGTTTGTAATGTACTTTATTCTTTCCAAATGCTCTAGGGTCCCCAGACTATCTGTTTTTTGTTCTTTTTCCCAGTCTGTTCCTTTTACCTCTCCTGCTAATTATTTATTCCTGCTAATTATTTATTTTCTATTATTATTATTATTATCATCATCATCATCATTTTCATCATTATTATTAGTAGTAGTAGTAGTATTTCACTTTCATATCAGGGAACTTCAAAAACATTTACAAAGGTCTCCCTCTCCCCACCCCAACCCTGCCCACTTCTCCCTCTCCCTGCCTCTCTCCATCCCCTCTCTTCCACTTTTTTCCCTCTTTATCCATTTCCACTAGTTTTTCTTCTTACTTGTTATAATTCCTTTTGTATTATATATACTTCCCTAGGTTTTAAATCAATGATAATATCACAGCAAAAGGATTATTTTAATTCTGGGGCAGATAATACGTCATATATATATCATGTTGTAATTTATAAATCTGTGACATAAAATAGGTCTTCTGTGATAGAATCTGATGCAAGGAAACATCTAGTAAATATACAAAGATCTTTCTCTCTTTATATACATAATGCTTATGAAACTGCATTGATCCATGTTAAGGGATGTTTTCTATGTCCCAGACAATAGTCAGATACTATCACATCCATAAATCGCTCACAATATATACATTAACATGACATAAGTACATATTTGTGGTTATTTCAAGGAAGCAATCCAAGTCCTGAGACAATGAAATAGTCTGGAGAATCAGCTAGTTTATGAGCTGGCTGAAATCTGGACTGTTTTCAAACTTCAGATGTGATAATATTTACACAAAAGGGATAGAATGACTTTGATTAAAATCAAAATCAAGAACATGCGTCTGTTTAAACAGGCCACCTGTTCTGGGGATTGGTTCCTTAAACACTAACAAACAAGCAAGCACGCAAACAAACAACTCATTTCCTGAGGAATAGTGACTGTAAGTAGTTCACATTGCTAGGTTTATCATATTTCTAGTTACACAAATCATTTTTCATTTCAACTTGATTCAGCTTCCCCAAAGTTTACAGATAGTCCTGGCCATTTCTTTTAGCCCTTTGAAGTCTAAGTCAAATGCAAAACAGCAGATCATTTATATAGAATATAAATATAGCAGATTTATATAGAATATAAAAGTTTGCTAGTAATAAAATTATAACATCTGATGGAACTATTAACACATAACTAATATTCAAGTACTGTCTTCATTTGCTAGAAAACACTAATTTTATAGAAATGAATCATGTTAAAGCTGATATGCTAACATTGATGATACTATTTTAATAAGTTTGATACTAGTAAGTATTGCTAGGGTATTATTTAATAAAACTATTAATGCACTATTAATAATATTATTATTAGTTTTTCAACTGAAGTAATGATGTGTTTATTCAATGTTCCTTATCTTTAAGTTAAAGTACAGCTATTTATCTTTGTCAGTATGTATAGGTAATATTTCCTTTCAAAACATCACTTTTATATGTAAAGTAAAACATTAACTATTATTGATTTGCATTTTTCTTTTTTATGTTGTTAAATATTATGTTATAATAAAAGTTCACATATAATATAGACACATTAATTGTTAGAAGAGACTGTGTAAGTTCGCTGATGAAATTACATCTATTTTTATTCCAATCATTGTCAATAATAGCCATTATGACTTTCATTCTTAATAGTTCTATTTTCTATACATGACTCAAGCTTCATCCATATATAATCCGGAAGCCCAATGAGCTAGCTAGCTGAAATTCAGCCTACCAAGACTGCTGGCTGGGCTTCTATGAAAGTGACAGAAGGAGCCTGCACTATACATGCTCCGGATCGACTTTCCTAAATGACTAGTTTTTTGGTTTATCTTTCGGTATAAGGCTCTTAAACCTTTTGCATCCTATTATTCAAAACTTTAATTTTGAGACGATCATAAAAATTTGGATACTAGTAATGACATAGCAAACAAATAGCATATTCGCTGCACTTAGTTGCAAGATATGCCTTTGTAACTGGTAAATATACTTTGTAAAGTATTTAAACTAAAGCAAGAAGATTATTGCCATTTCCTTGGCATAACACTTTGTTTTTTAATACCATTTTTAATTAGAGTTACATTCTTAAATCTTGTTTTACCAAATGCACAAAGCATGCTATTTTACTAGTTGGCAGGAGATAGAAGCTAATTACAATCAAATAGATATGATTGAGGATTATATGGTGAAATGTCCTGAATATGATAAGACATATATGGATGACCACATTTTATTCATCTCATACATCACTAAGATTAACATATCTGCAAGTAAAGGAAAGTAGCACAGATCTCAGATCCTTTATATAAAACAGGACTAAATTGATACTATGTTTAATAATTCTTTTAAAGTTAAAGTGTATGATCTATTTTTCTCTAGTAGCGTATATGCATACCTATATTAGCCATGATGTCCTTATGCTGTTTCTCGTGAAGAACATACTCTTGTCCTTCATCTACACATTTGTCCTCTCAAAGCACTATAGTCTCAGAGTCCTCTTAAGCGCAACTCTGCTAGCATTCCTTTATGTAGCACAAGTGTTAATTGATACATCCTCAATTGGCTCTCATTGTATCATAAATGACAAAAGGTAAAAGTTTAATCTTTATATTAAAATATATAGGAAATATTACATTACTGTTATTTTTAGAAACTGTATTCAACATTTCTCTGTCATTTGTTAAAACAGAGATAGCCCTCTCATTGGCGTCCTCCCCCGTCAGCTCAGAAATGGAAAAATGTTGACGTAGACTATATGGGAAATGTCTCATCCGAGATATTTTGGGACATCCACTTAAATTGAATATTATTTCTGGATTTCTGTGATTATTTGATAGGCCACTTAAAGATATTTCTAAAATTATTCTTTGGAATATTCTCTATCATCTGTCGTGGCTAGTTTAGAGGAAAAAAAAAAACATCAATTCACTCTCTAATGTCAGTGTTAGACATAATGTGTCCATTTCAACTTCTCCTTTTTTCATCAATAGGACAAAAGCCTTCACAGGAAGTTATAAAATGTTTCTGACATTCATGGCTCACAGAGCAAGGATTTCAAAGAGCTGCAGAAGGTTATGTTGATTAAGTAGAGACATTTTCTGTAAGTCAATTGCTGAAGCAAATAAAAAAGGCTAGAACGGGGGGGGGGGGGGTAGGAGTATGCTGTCAGTGGGCATCAGAACTGCAATCAACCTGCAGGTTATAGACACAAGTACAATTCAACCTTGTGCTGTGTTATTCTCTATACAGCTCTGGAATTTTCCATATTACTTATAGAGGTACACAGACACAAAATAAAGAAACTGTCTTAATCCACTGAGCTATACAAAAAAAAAAAAAAAAAAACAATCAATCAAGGAAGTGTACTTTTTTTAAAAAAATGTATCTGTCTATAGATAATCTGTGGGACAATTTATCTAAAAAAAAAGTGGTATTACAAAGTAAGGGCACAAGTTTTGGTTTTGTATCAACAATTATCACATAGTGCCTGTGTCTTCTGACTGCTATTAATGTTAAGCCTGTCAATGAAGTGTCCATCTGATCTTCAGTGCTAAACAACAACAATAAAAATTACTCATTTACAAAGATAAGCGTCATTATGAAGGGGGTCTGCAAAAGCCATGGTCTTAAAATTTCACACTCTGCTTCTCACAGAAATGTATGCAGCACATTAAGACCTGAATTGACTGCAAGGCGATTTGTAAGCATTTACAGTCCTTGTGTGTTTAAAGCCACATAGAACATTATATTTCCAGGGGAAATTAAGCAGACATGAATGCAACTGTGTGGATTGGGAGGTCTGAGGTTTTTTTTTTTTTTTTTTTTTTTTTTATGATGCTCCTCCTTACTGACAGTAACAACAGACATGCATGAAGGGCTTCATTTGACCAGCTTCTGCTGTCCTCAAACTTGTACATGTATTAACACATTGTGGAATCAAGTGCTGACTGTAACCAGGAAAGAGTCCTGAAATAATTATAACAGTAAAGAAGGAATTCCTTGATAAAAAGCAAGGTGATTTTTCATATTTATGAAGCACTTGCAGTCAGTGGCATTTTTCTGTTAGAGCCACTTTTATGTCCTATATCTTATCCAATGGGAAGGTTAAGCATCTAAGAAACCATGTTGATATCCATGCAGAAAAACATGCCTGTAAAATGCAATCTTCAAACTAGATTACACATACACCAGTGAAATTGCTTAAGTAAAAATTGTTAAATATTTATATACTTATATTTGTGTAAATTCCCTCCCTAAACTGCATTGTGTGTTTAATTTTTAAGAAACAAGGAGAGAAATTCAAGGAGAATTTTATTTGCTTGTTAAATGTGGCAATATTGTACAAATGATGTTAAAATTAAAGTAATAGATGAAGATTCTCAGCAAAGAAATTGGGAAATAAAGATGACTATAAAATAATATTTTATGAGAGCATTTGCATACTTTGGCATAGTAAAATGGCATATGTGGGTATTAGAATACAGCGTTTTTATTAAAGACTATCATTATGGGGAGAAATAGCTGCAGTTTTTCAAATTACTTTTGACTTTCTGTGAGAGTAGCAATTTTCTTCATAAGGGTTCGAATAGCCATGTGAGATCGAAGGGAATAATTTTCTTGGCTATGACCTTAGGAATTTTACAAAGAATTCTTGTGTTTCTAAAGCTGAAACAGTATCATTTGTAAAACTAATTACATGACAAAACATAAAGTTTCTAGTAAGTATTAGGTGTTTGCATGTATGTATGTATGTATGTATAAGGTGAGATTTTTGTCACACAGGAGGCCCCAGTTTATATACTCTTCCTCTGGCCCTAACCAAGCAGTGTCAACTAACTTTGATTGGGCTCATTTGCTACATGAAGTTTTTTGTTTGTTTGTTTTTGCTTTTTTTAGAACAGTATTTTTCATTGACAGTACTATTAAACAGGTGATTCACTCACTTCTATAGATGAGCCATAAGAAATAACTTGGTGTCATTTTGTTGGCACAAATAGGAGTCATTAAAACAACACACTGGCACATAAAGGGAACATAAGTGAAGTTACATGAATAATAAATGAGTAGGCAAATGGATAAAAATCAAATCAGGCAAAACAAGCAATGTCCACTTTTCTATGAGAATTTCAAGACGAATGGTAGATAGATATAGTGTACTCAGTATACTTTGAGTTTCAAGAAAAATGCAATTCAATGCTTTATAAAAATCCACCATTCAAAAATAATTTAAATTAATTTGAAAATGACAATGTGGAAACCATTTAAAGAGCCATAAAAACAAGTGAGTATTAACAGCCACAGATAGAGTTGTAGGGATGACTAACTGCTCCTAAGGTTTACTTAGGCCTTAAATTTCTGTACTTTCATTACTATAGGAAAAGTAGATCAAAACATATACAAAATGAGATTTTTAAAGTGCACTACCATGGGAGGTGCCACATGCTCAGAATCAGGAAAATTGCTAAGAGAAGATGAGGTAGACAGTTATTGAGAATTCAAAAGACACCAACAACATTTACTAATATGGATGTGAATTTAAAAGAAGTTGGGTACTATTCACTGAGGCTGGTGAAGCCACTAACCATGGAAAGAATCCAACTAGTGCTGCTTTATGAGAAAGCCTGACTCCTAGCTACATCCTAAACTTACCTCATGCCCGGGAACAGGAAGTGGAACCCATTACAGAAACCACAGCTGGTCATATGGCCATGATCAATGGAGGGGATCATTAATGTGGACCCCAGCAATGCATACATCTACAGCTCAGCTCCTGCATCTAAGACTTGAGAAACATTGCAGAAGAAGGGAAAGATTGTAAGAGGCAGAGAACCAGGACGCCTGCAGTAAGATGTGCCTCCTGGAAACAACACAGCAATCATGGGTGTAGACTTGGGATACCTCAACAATATGACTGCTTAAACAAGATCAGAACATTGACAATATCCATAGAAATGCTCAGGCCCTGTGGGGTACTAATCCTAGTCAAAGCACTACACACAAAGAAGGGGAAGGATTAACTCTCCCAGTGGTGAGGGTCCCTAACTGATTATCTAATCCCAGTGGTCAGGCAAGAAGTCATATACACACAAGCAACATTAAAATGCCTCAACTCAGCAGGTTGTATTTATATGCTTATGAATAAATATACACATATGCAATACATATGACACATATGTGTATAAATAATACAATTCATTTTATATGTGATTATATATATATATGTATGTATGTGTGTGTGTATGTAGCAGTAAATATTCAAAGAAAAAGAGACCACGACTTTGAGAGAGAGTGAGGAGTGGGGAAGCATGGGAAGGATTGGAGGAAGAAAACATGGGAAGGTTGAGTGGGAAGTAAGATGGGAGAGGAAAAAAAAAAAGAAGGGACTAGGTGATGTAATTATATTTTAATTTTTAATAAATTAATAAAAAATAAAAATGTCTGGATTTATTACAAAAATATTCTGCCACACAAGCCTGACAAAATATCCTGAACAACTTGGTAAATACAATTCTAAAAGTAACGATTAAGAGAATTTCTTGAAAATAGTAGTGTACCAATGTTTATGCTTTCCTCAATATCAACAATCTATATATAGAAAGGATGCAGAGGATGGCACTTTAGCCTACATTCTGGTTTTTTAAAAAGTACTCTAAATGTGACAAGGTACATGTTTATAAAGTGCCTTTATGGCTTTAATTATCCATCTTCTCTTTATGGGTCATCCTTCAGGAAAATGTCTCACTTTAACTTTATTCTTTGATAATAAACACACTTCAAAGCTCCTCTCCTAACCCTTGAATACAGTTGAAGGGCATGCATGGAGGATCACCTACAAAATGGTAGTCATGATGGTAAGTCTTCAGGAAGTGTCTTTTGGATTAAGTTCAGTCTAGGCTCCCTTTCCATCACTACAAATAACTGAGAGTTGTTTGTACACACATATAAGAGAAGACAAATAGGAAGACAAATGACTCCCTTTAGAAGATTATTACTTAACTCTGCTTTATCCTCCTCTATCGGACAACTCGACAAATGAGAGAGAATTCAGAGCACCAAGACAAAAGTAATAAAGGCAATGAAGTTTTCCACTTATGAGAATGAATTAAATGAGCTAACCCATGGACTGCATATGACAGCTGGCGGCAAGCTCTGACAGGTGACCTCAAGCACAAAGTGAGAATCCATAATGGGAAGGAATCCTCTTTGAGTAATTTCTTTCTTGTTTATAGTCTCAACCAGAGAAAATTACAGTTAAAGAAATCTCTAGTGCCTAAATTATTGTGAACACTACGGCAAAAACATTACTGAAGGAGTAAAGAACAATGTTTGATTGCCTATCAAGAAAGGCTGGATTATTAGTGAAATATAATAGGAATTGTGAAAATAGATCTAGATTTGAATAATGGTCCTGTCTCCTGTATAAAACATACAGGTGTCAGAAAATGTCTACATCTAAAAACATGGTGTTGATACACTAATGTAGCCTACAAATAGTTAAAAGAAAGAAAGAAAGAAACAAACAAAGAAACAAAGAAAGAAAGAAAACAGGCAATCTCGGAATGTTTTGAAAGAATCACAAAAAAGCAGTCCTAGTTCATTCAAAATATATTTCAACATATTTTTGGTTTGAAAGCTGTTAAACTACTGCTTTTTAAAATCCTTTTCTCTATTTCAGAAAAGTGATTTTAGATGTGACATCCTTACAGAGTATACAACTTCAGCAATGTATTTATAATCTGAATCTTGATGTTTTTCATTGACAAAGCTACCGAAGTGTATATTTCAGTAAAATCTCAGCCACATTGATGGATGGTAGTGGATACAGAATTCATATGCATCTTCCTTCAGAAATCATCTACTTTATCACTCATATAAACTACTGACTTTTGCTGTTTGCTTTCCTTTACTGATGCACATGTTCTTTTATTTCATGGGTAGCATGTTGTGCGTCAGTGTGCAAACTAAATGTTATATAGGTGGTGTTTCTCACCTACATCATATCTTCTACACTGTAATAGCTCCAAATACTGATAACATTACATTTGATATCATAGTAAGTTGCTTCAAAGCAGTCCCATATCCCCACTTGGGATTAAAATGAAAACATATTCTTATAACATTGCTGTGTTTTTTAACGAAACCAAAACTCCAAATTTTTCACCATATTGTTCTTCATTACTTTGCATACAAAGATATAAATTGAAAAATATAACAACATCAGTCCACAGGGAGGAATAGAAGGGAGTGGAAAGCAATGTTCACATAGTCTTCAAGTTTCTGGCAACATTTCCCTCAGGTTCTATGACACATATGCCTGTAGAATAACTTGTACTTGATTACAATAAGTTACTTTTTACGTCACTGCCACACACTCCCTTTGTGTTCTCACCAGTTTTAACTACATAATTTTATGTATAAAAGAAGCAAGGCCTTGCATGGCTAAATGTATTGTCTAGTGTCAAATGATACCTAAATGAGTGGTAAATGGCCAAAAATAGGATTTGCATTAGGATAATATCAGGATATTAATCTTAAGAGAATTTCTGATAAGGCTTCCTCACTTTATATCAAGGCAGGTAGAGGGAGAGGCAAAAGGGCAAAGCATTGAAGGAATAAAGTCTTCTCTTCCAAATCTAAAAATTTTGAGGACAGAAATCAGATTGTAGGCAGGTTCATCTAATGAGATTCTTACAATTGATGCACATTGTTTACACAAACACAAACAAACAAATAAACAAAAAACCCCTTGTTTCCTCTAACGGAAATTCTGAGCTCAAGGAGGCCAAGGGTGTTCATATTCTAAGCATGGCCCACTGGCGAGGTTTCCACTAGTCTGAAACAGTCAGAGATGTGTCCCTGCTCTACCACCTGTCTCAGGATAGCTACAGCCACATACAAACTCCAGGAAAGGTATGTGCCTCCATGCAGGCAATTGTGGGAGCTGCACATTTCAAGAGAGACAATACGTCCATCAGGTTGCTATGTATGACCTTTACTCTACACATAAACCTCTGTAAGCTAACGTACAATTCACTAAATAAGTCCACAGCATCTGTTCATGTGGCATACACGTTTGACAGGATTTCCTCAAACAAAGCAAGTAACCCAGAAACACAAATGATTTCTACTGACGTAAGTAGGCTTTGTAAATAAATGTTTACAAACCAAGAACGCCACTTATAGTGTGACTAGTGTCACCAATCCCTAAGGACATTCTGTAGTCATAATCTTTAATCAGGGTTTGTTGCCATACCATGTCATCATGGTTCCTGCCATGTAGTAAGTGCTTAACAAATGTGTTGTGAATTAATAAAATCTATTAACAGCCCTCACTCTGCTGGGTTTCTCTGTGACTTTTCCAGGAGCTCAGCACCCCGCACAGTCCACACAGCTTGCGAGGTGAAAATTTGCCCTCTCACGAAGAGTTCCAAATGGGGAGCCTGGAAAGTAGCTTCTGATTCTTAGACCCAAGTATTTACAGTAGCTTTTCGCCTCTACCCAAAAGCTGGCTGCTTCTAAATATGTTTGGTACATTCTTAGGAACTTCATTCTACAGGACTCGACACTGTTAAAAAAGGGAGTGTCATAATTACAGTTTAACTGTCCCAGAGTCAGGCTCCTATGCATGGCCTTAGAAAATTTTTTTAATTACTCTAAGCTTCAGTTTCTTCTTATGTTTAACAGAATGAGTACTAACGCTTCATAGAACTTCTGTGGGAATAACGTGTTTAAAGGATGGGATACCTGTGCAGGGCATTCACACTATCACTTGAAACAACTGATTTAGTTCTCAGTCTCATCCATCCATAATCTGTCTAGGGAATTCGGTTTCTCCTGCTATGCTTCTCTGGCTGCAGTCCTTCTGATCTTCCCACTGGTTCTTCTTCAACAACCAGCATATATATCTTGGACCTTCAGTTTAATTAAGTAGGCCATTAACTTTTTATTTTATTTCTTTATATGGAAGTTCTACTTTCGAAACTTTTCCGTAGAGCTGGCTCAATGGCTCAGTCAATAGAAGCATTTGATGCATAAACAAGGAAATGAGTTTGAAGCCTCAGCACCCAGGTAAGACTTAGAGTGCTACACACACACACACACACACACACACACACACACACCTATAATACCATAGCTTGGAATTTTGATTGGCTTTGACAATCAGGAGGGCAACTGGTGCAAGGTAAAAGTCACATGTGAGAGACCCTGTCTCTAGGTAATGAACTGTAGAGCAGAACAGTAAGTACATATCCTTCTCTGTCCTCTGCGCACCCATGAGTGAGACCGTGCATGTGCCCCCCACACACACATTTCTTTCTATCACGTTTTTGTTGTTGTTAATTCTTTTTATTAATTTGTTTATTTATTAGTTTATTTAATCATTTTATACCCCAGTACTAGCCCCTCCCTCCTCTCCTCCCAGTCCCAACCTCCCTTCCATCTCTCCCCTCCCTATTCCTCATAAAAGGGCACACCACTACCAACCCATGCCCAGCTCAGCAAGCCACATCAAGAATGAGTTCATCCTCTTTCCCTGTAGCCTAGCAAGGCAGTCCCATTAGGGGAAGTAATTTTTTAAAAAGTAGGCAACAAAATCCATGTCAAAAACAGCCCCTGTTCTCCTAACTAGTGGACCCACATGAATCCTGAGCTGCCCATCAGCTGCATCTATGTAGAGGACCTAGGTCCAGTCCATGCATGGTCCTTGGTTGGTGTTTCAGACTCCACAGGAATGTCTGGGCCCTAGTTAGTTGGCTCTGTTGGTCTTCTTTGGGGCTTTTGTCACCTCTAGGTCCTTTTATCCGCTCCCCCCCCAACACACTTTTCCACTAGACTCCATATGCTTCACCCAATGTTTGACTGTGTTGTTAATTCTGATTCTTCTGAAATTTGAGTTTCTTAGAGCAAGAATACTGTCTATTATGGACAGTGTTTTAAGATCAGAGGTTAATGGCATACCTGATTCATAAAAAATTTAATTAGTCACTTTTGCATAAATTGCTTTGAAGTAAAACCATATTCATGTATTATAGGCATCTGGAATTAGTCTAGTAATAAAACTAGAGTCATTTACTAAATGTTATAAATAAAATGTTAGCAGAATTTTGATACTCTATAAAGTATTAAATGAGAAATCTCTTAGTCCTATTCCAATGTAAATGTGTGATCATATGTAGTGCCCTGGCTTCTAAAATAATGTAATTAAAGCATTTGATTCAGTTGTTTTTATTTTTTACTAGCCTGACAATTGATATAAAAGAGATTTAATGCTCTATTAAAATTTAAGTTTGTATGCCTTGGTCTAAACTTAATCAGAAGGAATCAGAAGGGTCACAGTGTATTCTTCAAATTATTGATTCAAGATTTTAAAGATAAATTAAAAAATTAAAACATGTCAAATGCTGAATATGTTGAATTAAAAAATAGGATTCTAGGAATAAGCATGGTGGCTCATACCTGTACTCCCAGCACTTGGGAGGCAGACGAAGGTGGATCCCTGTGAGTTCAAGGCCGGCCTGGTCTACAAAGTGAGTTTAGGACAGCCAGAGCTGTTACACAAAGAAACACTGTCTCGAAAAAAAAATAGGATTCTAAAATAATAACAACAAAATGGCATTCTTTTTATATTACAAGTTACATGAATATTAATTCTGCAAAGAAAAGCAAATATAGAAATAAATTACAAGCTAATAAAAACTGTATACCAACACTGACCTGATTTCACATTTTTAAATTAACTTTTAAAGCCACATTTTAATGACTAATTTCATCATATAAGCATTTAATGAAGTTGGGGGTGTAAAATAAGACCATGCAAATCAAATGAGTAGTTAGAATTCTACTTCATACTCTGGAGAAGGAAACCAGTGAACAATTAACCAAGTTTTTGGATTGGTAATTACTTTTTTTTTTTATCATTCTTGATGCACTGCCTCTATGTTCAAATTTGGGAATATAGTTTTTACAGTTTGTTTCATTTAAATGAAATAGGAGCTATATCTTATAAACTAGTTCATGGTGAATATTTTAATTGCTCTGAAATATCTTTTTTGAGAGTAGACTGCTTAGAACAAATTCATAAGAGATCTGCCTATCAAACGTCTACCAAAATCTCTTATTAAACAAACATCTGTGGTCTTTAGAAAAGTGTGTTTTCTAGCCTCACAGTCCTGGTCAGAAGGTGTAGCTCCCTTTGCAGATGTCAGCATTCCCAGAAGCTGCACACAAATGAACAAAGCCATTAGATCACAGCTAGTCAATCCAGAAGTCAAGGCTCTTTGATTTACTTCTCTGCAAATAAACCCAACGAACCCTGCTATAATGATGAACCCTCCAAGAAATGTAAATAAAATGCATTGCAATCTATAAAAAATATTAAATTCATAAGGCGATTATTTGTAAGCAAGGCTATTACATTAGTCATGCAATCCTTTATTATATTTCTTGAAATCTCCTTGATGCATGGTAATTCTAATAATTCTATGTATTCCCAAGACAGAGCCTTCTTTGGAAAAATTCCTCCAGAGCTTTCTAGCTTTATACAGCCGCGAGAACTCCCTCTAGCTTCAGTGATACCAGCTGAAGCTGGCTGTAGAAGCTCTTGATGTGAAGCTTGTTCAACAATGTGCTCATAAATTGACTCTCTTCTCTTCATGCAATACCAAACGAGGGTGCTCTCTCCTATGCTTTGTCATCATATTTAGTACTTAAACACAAGCAAACAAAACCTCAAAACACAAATGCACTGGTCACACCTCCAGAGGTCAGGGTTTACTTCTGGTTTGGAGCAGCCTCAGATTTTCACAAGTGCCCCTTGGGATACAATGCCCTCCACTGTACCTCATCCTGCTGGAGGAGCGAATAATGTTTTCCTACAAGGAAAACATCCTGTTTGTTTCCTCTATCCTTTCTCTCCTTAAATTTTGGAGATTTCTTTCAGTGGGTAAAGATTAGCTAGTGTGACACCAGATACACCATTTCCTTTCTGCAAGCCCTACCCTAAACAATTACCACATCCATCTTATGATGTCATGGTTATCCCTATACTTATAGTTTGTTATTTAACTTTACAACCTAAAAACAGCAGGAGCTGGAGTGATAGCTGATTTGGTAAAGTACTTTCCATGGAAACATAAAGATCTCAGGTGGATTCTCAACAGCCATGTTAAAGAGCCTAGGGCTACAGGGTGTGCCTGTAATCCCAGCACTGGGGAAAGATACCAAGGGATCCTTGGATTTGATGGGCAGCTGCTTTAACCTAATCAGTGAGTTCCAGGCCCAGGAAAAAACACTAGCTCAAAACATACGGTAGACAGTACCTGATGAGGAACCACATTCTGTATATCCTATGTTGTGAGCACAAACATACAAGTGTGCTTGTGCACACACACGTACACACACACACACACACACACACACACAACTCACTACTAGCAGCACACAAGATGTCATGATGATTATAGTCTTCAACATTTTTTTCTTTTTTGGTGTCTAAAACAAAGTAAATCTGAATACATAGAGCAATTGTGTTTCCTATGAGGTGAAGAAGAAGGAAAAAGGCATAAAAAGACAACAAATGGTACAGAGACCAAAGGCTGTAACAAACACTAATATTCTTAGAAGATTCAAGTGTAGAAGTATCATTTCACTGTTTTCGGTAACCTTACGTTATATGACTGTAGGGAGAATTTGTGTCTCTTTCAAAACCCAAGTTATGTTAGGTAAACATGTTTTTTTTATTCCTCAGTGTGGGATACGGGACTACTTCCTACTGTCAACAACAGCATATAAAAGGCCAGAACCACGAGATTGGTGGCACGACATGACACAGATAAAAATATTATTTAAAAATATTTTGTCTTTTTATTTGCCCCATTTACCTATATTTTTGATTTGTCTGTTTATTTTATTTAATATTAAATGACTAACTCTGAACTCCAGGCAAGGGTCTTGTGCTAGATCAATGAAAGAACATCGAGACGCCAAGACTCATCCCCTGGTGTCTGTTTGCTGCTAAACTGTGCGGCAGCCCCACATGTGATACTCACTTTAGTTCAACTTCAGGAATCTCTGTGGCCTTGTGACATCAATCGATTCTCTAGTTCACAGGTGTAGCGCTACTGGTTATTACCTGCGGACACACTTTCACGACTAAACTGTATGTTTTCGATCATTACGTGTGTACGATATGCACAAATTTTATGAAGAATATGTTAAATTGTTTGATTAAAATGTCCTTGCAACTGTAGAATGGGATACTAAGACTAGTCACATAAAATCAAAATCCCATTTAGATGTTAGATATTACAGTACTTAGTTTAATGCTAGTCTTGTTCTTTGCATATAAATAAAAGGTTAGGGAGTTACAAAGTAAATACTTTCTGCATCCTGCCCTTTAGATTTATGCTGATATTGTTAGCCTTACTATGGTATCAAACTCACATTCATCAAAGCATGTAGGACTTAAACTTGAAGTGATTAGAATATTCCATTTTTTGAACGGAAATATTCCATATTTCTCTCTTCATAAAACAGAAGACTCAGAAAACTTAGAAAAGCCATACAGTTTCCAATGGGAGAATTTCAAATTGTATTTAAATATGCAGGCACAGCAATATGATCCACATTTCTCTCTTCCCCCTTTTATTGAAAATAGATTTTTTTTTCACATAATATATCCTGTTTACGGCTTCCTGTCTCTCTATTTCTCCCAGTTCTCAGCCACCACCCTCCCTTCTGGCTCTATTTCCTTTCTGTCTTTTATTAGAAAAAAACATGCTTCCAGAAATAATAATTAAATAAAATATTATATAGCTCATGATTGCTTCTCATACCAAGGCCTATGTACTGATTTAATAGGTTATGTGCAGTGAATGAAACTTTCTTAAAAGTTTATGATATTAGCCGGGCACGGTGGCGCGCGCCTTTAATCCCAGCACTCGGGAGGCAGAGGCAGGTGGATCACTGTGAGTTCGAGGCCAGCCTGGTCTACAAAGCGAGTCCAGGACAGCCAGAAGCTACACAGAGAAACCCTGTCTCGAAAAAACAAACAAAAAAAAAGTTTATGATATTGATAAGCAATCCGTTTATTTATGAAACAAGTGAAGGAAAACTCCAGTGATACAGATTCTAGGGAGTTGCTATTTTCACACATTCAGCTTGTTTAAGTAACAAACGTCGATGTGGTATTTCTTCATAAAAATTCCTACTTACCTCATTCTAGAAAACTGGAGGCAGAATTTTACAGTAGAACTTCTCACAGGGCAAACCCAATGAAAATCTGTGCTCCAGTGAGCCTCCATAAGAATAAAGTGTGACAATTTAGATTCTGGTTATCAAGAACTTGCCAACATACTACATACTCTTAAATATATTTGGTCATTTACACTTCATGAAAGCCCTATGAGGTAAACATTATTACTGTCCCTTTTAATAGCTGAAAATAATGTGGCAATTACTTCTCTCCATGCATGTGAGAAAAGGAAATAAGAAGAGAACTAAGAATGCCCACCGTGAACCAACAAGTCCACAGACCCATTTATTGCATAAAATACTGGTTGAAGAGATGTATAATACAGAGAGAGAGAATGAGAGACAGAGAGACAGACAGAGCAGAGACACAGACACAGTCAGATACAGAGACACAGACACAGAGATAGAGACAGAGACAGAGACAGAGATAGAGGCACAGAGAGAGAGACAGAGACACACAGAAAGAGACAGAGAGAGAGAGAGAGAGAGAGAGAGAGAGAGAGAGAGAGAGAGAGAGAGAGAAGAGTAGAGTAACACAAGAAAAATTAAGAGTGAAAGCCAGCAGCCCTCTGGCCTACTTTGAATCTCAGCTTGATCACCTATGATTTGAGATGCCAGTCTGGGTATACAATTTATTGGTACTGTGGTTTTCTAATATATTAGGTAGGAAAGATGATAGATACCCCTTTACATCAATATAGGATGTAATTACTGAAGCATTTTTTTCTTATTACCATACCATTTGATTTATTTTAAGTTGCAACTCATCTGTTATTAGAAAATACTGTGGAAGCCTGGTGTGGTGGTGCATGCCTTTGATCCCAGCATTCAGAGGCAGAGGCAGGCAGGTCTCTGTGAGTTGGAGGCCAGCCTGGTCTACAAAGCAAGACCAGGAGAGCCAGGTCTCTGTTACACAGAGAAACCTTGCCTTGAAATACCAAAATTGTAACAATAACAAAATAATAAGAATAAGAAAAAGAATAAGATAAGAATAAGAATAGTGAGCCACTATTTACCTGACAGATAATGTAAAAAGCACTTATTTCCCCAAAAATAACTATGGAAGTTACCACATTGATACACACCATGGTTCAATTGCAAACTGGCAATTGAAAACTGTGATTTGTGTTTCCTAAGGTAAAGCACTCTGCAAGGGAAAATATGGCATACACAAGTGTCAGTCACTAACTTTATATTCTTATGAAATAAACCATTATTGACTATTTCTCTTGCAGTTAAACAAATCAGAAAAAAAAGAGCTGAAAGCTATATGGAATTCTGCAGCCCAAGCAAAGCTTCTGAGACTTTCTTGTAACTATATGTTCAACATAAACATCAGAGGCAATGCTAATAAGGAACAAGAACCACCTTTCACCTGTTAACTCTGTTCATCCACTGTCCCACTCAGCATGGTTGTCTTGCAGCAGTCAGGCTGACAAAAAAAAATTAGCAGGATTTCTACAGTTCTGCTTCGAGGTATTTTTTAAGGTACTGAAGTTAACTGACGTTTAGCTTTGTGTATTTCTATGCACCAGAGGCATACAACTTTTAAAACAACTCTTGTGTGTTATTCCCTCACTTACTACGCTGATTTTCTTAAACTTCATCCTGGATGAATTGCTATATGCCAAGCTCTCTCCTGGGATTCCATGTCTAAGGAATTCATCATGGAAGTGGTAATTTCTGATGGGCAAGTTTCTAAAAAGTCAAAGATTGCATGATATTCTCCAAAGATGGTGTAAAATTTTGGAGAAAGCATGCAAGCTGTAGAAAGGATTTGGAATTAAGTGTGATGGAAATAAAAAATCAACAGAATATTAATTGTTTTGTGGTAGAAATCAAAGACAAAATAATGACATAACTTCTCAAAAGTAGTGAACTGTAGATATAGTTGTAGAATCTGACAAAGAAAAGTCAAAGCTATTTCCACACATCATAATATTTTGACAAAACTTGAAATATGCAAGGAACAGGAAAAGAAAAAAAATCAAACAGTGAAGGTGCCACAGTTTGAAAAAAAAGAAGTAATTTCCAAAAGGAAGCGAGTTATCCTTTACAGAAAGGAGTTCAGGTTTAGACATGTACTGACAATTAAGGGTTCACAACAGCAGTGAACAGAATGTTATAAAAGAGAGAAATCCAAGATGTGTTTAGGAAAACCTAGAGTTTACTGTCTTGTATAATTTTCATACAAGACAAGTCATAAGCTAAAAGTTTTAAATAGAAAAAATGTATTGCAGCCACAAGACATCCTAAAATAACCTGGTAAGAATATTAAATAAAAGTTCTCCTATGTCAGTTAGTACAGAGCACAAACTCTGTGATCTCAGGGATAAAAACAAAACTCGAGGGACCATTTTCTTCATCAAAGCAAAGTGAAAGTGGTAGCTTGCAGATCTCAGATTTCCTAGACTTTATTTAGATAAATGAGCAAGACCTTACCTCACAGAGCCCCTACTTCATTGTGTCCCTGTAGTCACTTACCCACTTCACATTGGACAGTTTATTGTTAGGTTGTAGGCTCTGAGCTTCACATTTTATAGTGTGATGTGCAGTTTATGAAAAAAGAACAAAGTGCATAGGATAAAGAAGCTTGGATACCTTGGGAGCCAGACAGTAAACATTCCTAGGAGTCTCTTCATCTGGGGTCTTCAATACCAGGTTCTTACCCTTTTGCCTGCCTCTCTTCCATATTGAACAGACTTTCACTTCGCCAACAACAGAGAGTACACTTGATACATTTGATTCTGAAATGTGTCTCAAATTCTCTTCTGTTGAAGGTTTGGTTCCTGCAGTTTTGCTACTGGCAGTGGTGCAACCTTCAGAAGGCACCACTCAACACATGGAAGTTGTGCCATTATGGATATGCCTTTTGCAGGAATGTTGTGACCCTTTCTGATCCTCATTTCTCTTTACCATTCATTAAAGGTGAGCAAGTCTTCCCTACTGTCTCTCCTATCATGTCCACACAGTTTTGCTCCAGGACGAAAACATCAGGGCCAAGTGACCACACATAGAAACTTCTGAAATTAGTAGTCAAAAATCAATGTTCCCACTTTATGTCTCTCACAGGTATAACAATATCTGCTTTCTCCTCCCCATGGAGGCTACACTGAAGTGGAGACTAGATAGACTCAAAGACAGAAGGAAATGGATGCAAGGCTTATAGAAGGAACCCCCTCTCTGTAAAACAATCCTTGGTTAACAATGGAACTAATTTGAACAAAGGCTTGGGTCTCTAGCTCAACTCTGATTAGTAGAGTGATGAAAGAGAGCGATTATCCCAATTACAAAGGTCACCTTAGATAGTCAGCTTCTCCAGAAATAGTTTGGACAGGTTTGAATAACTCAGAGAAAATATGCTCTGCAATGCCAGCAAGCAAAGGAGCAATATACTGCACTAACAGGGTTGTAATGGTGATTCAGAGAGACAGGCTGCTTGCTCAACAAGAAACCTAAGAAGGTAGAGACAATGAGATAAGAACTAATGAGGAAAAACAAGGTACCCAAAAGATTAAACAAAGAAGAAAAACCAGTGGTGTCAAGTGCCCCTCCTCAAAATAATGGTTGGGAAATGGACAGACATAGGATGTATCACAAAATTTCACTAGCAGCATTCATATGCATTTTCTCGGGGCTGAAAGAGTTAATGCTGTGGTGGGCAGAGAGTGCTTCTGTTGTGGAGAGAATGCACATTCCAATCTGCGGACTGTGCATGGAGACTACTGGGAGATAGATGCTAGCTTGAGGTAGAGATAGAGGAAGCAAAGTTCTGATGTCTGTAGTGGAATGTGGTCATACGTAAACACTTCGTAGCAATAGGCATCAGAGAGACCTTATGATCGTCAGGAGGGTTGTACACAGTGTAGGGCAAAGGGGTGTTGAGACCATTCCTTCAGGGCTTGGTTCTGAGAGACACTGACCTTGAAAGCAGGGCTTCGCTCTCCATAAGGCCACTTAAAATCCATTTGATCATTTCGATTCTATCTCTTTTACAGGATGACTTCCATCCTAAAACAGTGCAAATTTCAAGCCCACAGAGTTTCAAGTAAATTGACTTTACAACATCCAGCCTGTGAGAAGATTCCTGATGTAGACACTTTGTTAGGAAGCAGTGAAGCTAGCACTGAGGACACTCCTGCCTCGTGGCCCTTACTTCTTTAGGAGGTATCAGTAGGAATGCAGCCCACAGTTCAGGCTAACCGTGATTGGTTTGAAGACAGTAAAACCTCACTTTGACAATAGTGACTACTTTTATAGGTATGAGAAATGAATGGTTGGTTTTTTGTGATATCTCTAGCCCTTGGGGCTGATGTAAAAGTGGTTTATATTCTTTTCCAATATCTTTGGGATATAATACTTATATTTGATGTTATGAGAAGCTCCATTTAAATGTTGATCAAGAAGAGTATCCAGAATTGGAATATTTATATAAGCGAATTTGGACTTCAACCAAATAAACTTCTCTTGATATGAGTGTCCTATAAAATGGTTAGAGTGCATGCGGAATGACCTCTAGGCTCCATCAATGATGAAGAACTAACAATACCTTGGTATACAGTGTAAACAGCTCTCTGATACTGCACTGTTCATGAAGCTACCTATCCAGGCTTAAGCCAGTAGACTGTTCATACTATAATTCTTTTGCTCAATTCAACTCTTAACCATGAAAGCGCTCTTCAGATGTGGAATAGACTTCGTAATTGACATTAGTCAATGGACACTTACATGTCAACTGTTAATAAGGCAATATATAACAATAAAGTTAAAAATCCTGACTGGGGAAATAGCTCAATTTATAAACTGCTTACCCTACAAGTTGGAGGACCTGAACCTACACTAGTAATAATGTACTTGTCTGTACTTACAAACCCAATGCTGGCAAAGCAGAGTCTGGGGGCTCACAGGCCAGCCAGTCTAGCATATGTGCTGGGTTCTTCAACAGTGTGAGGTCCATCTCAAAAACTAAGAGTGGCTGGCACATGAGGAAAGAGTCTAAGGACTGTCCTCTGGCCTCCATATGCGCAAGATGCCCACACAAAATAATACATTTAAAAAAAAATCAATGAACTGATTGAATGGTATTCCCCTCTACTTATACATCAGTGCATTGTCCAGTCGACATCATAGGTGCTTCCTCTAGCAGCAAAAGAAAGCGAATGCAGAGACCCTCAGCCAGAGAAACAGTCTAAACTGGAGATTTCCACAGGGTCCTTCGCTTTATATATCAGGGAACCAAGCACAAGAGGAGGAGGATAAAGATTCTAGGAGTAAGAAGGGTCAAGGATCGCCATGTGGGCTTTTACCTTGTCTTATGGAATCTTGTTTTGTCTTGTTTGCCTGTCATCTCTTGGAGCCCTGATCCTTTCTGAAGAGAAAAAGACAGGGCGTAGAGGTGGGGGTAGAGTTGTTGTGGGGGACCTGGGATGAGTGCAGGGAGGGGAAACTGTTGTTGGGATGCATTGTATGAGTAAAGAATCTATTTTATATAAAAATGATTTAAAAAAAAGAAAAGAAAAGAAAAGAAACTTACCACTACATTATCTTACAAGGTAAAAGATGATTTTCTATTTATAATAGCTATAGTGCATAGGAACAAAGGTGCTACTTGAACTACTTATTTTTGTCAGTGCTTTGGCACAAATTTACTTTACTGCCCCTGGTAGCAAGACTCAAATAATAGCATATTTCCAATCTGCATGTTACAGGCATAGGTAGGAAGTGATGATTTCTCCAGAGACATAAAAATATGTTGTTTTTGTTTTCTCTCAAACTCTGCCTTATCTCAAAACATTAGTTTTAGCTTTAGGGCAAAACCAATATAGAATTTTCTTATTTCAGAAGACAACCCTATATAGCTTCCTTTAGTGTATTTTTTCTGGATACACTAATTACATTTTTAAGACCCCTCCTTTTTCTCTCTTTCTTTGTCTGTCTCTGTCTGTCTGTCTGTCTGTCTCTCTCTCTCTCTCTCTCTCTCTCTCTCTCTCTCTCTCTCTCTCTCTCTCTCTCTCTCTCCCCAACACCCCATCTCTGTGTACTTTTGTTTGTTTACTTGCCTTACTTACCTGCAGTAAGTCAGAGAAGGGTTAGAAGTTTAGCTACAGTTACAGCAGTATGTACACCATGACAATTCTGTTTTAGAACTAAGTGTGACCCAGCTTATTCCTAACTCCAGAAAAATCCATAAATTGTGGGTGAGAGGAGGGGAAGCACTTCAACTTCAGAAACAGTTGTGTGATTAAAAATGGGTAATTATTTCCATTTGAAAGCGAACTGCTAGCAACAAATTATGCACCAATAGTTTTCACTGACTTGAAGATGCTGTTTTTATAAATTTTGGCTTGGTGTGTGTATGTGTATGCTTGTGTGGCCTAGTAAGGTTTCTGTTATAGTAGGTCCAATTGACAATGTTACTGTCTTCATTATGGAAGTTTGTTACATCAGTGAACTCCACGATAGTAATCAGCATCCAAACAAAGGAGGGTGATACAGCAAAGGGACAGCTGCATCCAAAGTCCTCAACCTAGTTCTATTCCTAGTACTGAGCCCAATATTCTTCATTAGTACCTTAAGCCACATTATTCCTCCTTACTACTCTCTGATGTAAGAATAGTATAGTATTTTTTCCTTTCTCTTTAAATTGATGGGCTTATTTAGCCTTTATTCTTCTCACTGAGAACATGTATCCCTAAAGCATCTCACATAGATATTTAAAGGATTGCCCTTGTTCTGTATAGATTGACTAAATCTACTTCCCAAACCTCAAATGTCCACTAACGTTCCCGGTGGGATGCTCATGGGAATGGTCAAGCAAATTCATGCTTGCAATGCAGTACGTAAAGAAAATGTGAGAGGTAAATACTGGTGTTGATGAAGGGCAAAGAAGGCTGAAAGAAGAAATCATTTGGCTTAAATGAGTGTAAAGAAGGATTTCACAGGGAGCAAAAGCCCTGAGCAAATGCGAAGAATCTCTTAAGCATTTACAGAGCTAGGTCTTTAGTCCTTAACAGTCATCAGAGCAGAGTTTTAGAGGCCTCAGTTCTCAGGAGACCTGAGCTTTGTTTATTCAGCTTAAGGTAAACCACAGGTAGAGGTGAGGCATTTGCATTGCTAATCATCTTATTACAAAATCTGCTGACATTTTAGCACTATGCTAAATCTGTGGGTGAGTCAATTTTTAATCACTATTTGTTTATCTAGATTTGGTTACAGGGACAAGGGACAAGTGCCTGATTGGTTAGGTTGTTAGAAAATCAGCACTTTGGACATGGAAAACTTATATACAGAATGTTAATGTATGGCCTTGTATTAATGGTATTAAGGGCTAGTAATAGCTTATATAAAATAAAATTTAAAAAATAAAATAACATTCCCTTGTGTGGTCATAGTACCTGTTAAAAATATAATTATGGAATGAGGAAAATTATGTTCAGGTAAGAGTAAATGCACAGGAGGAATAATAGGCATGATAGTAAGACTGAATGCATTTTAAAACTATAAAAATATCTTTAAAGTTTTACTCATAAAAATGATAAATATTTTGAAGATAATTATTTTTAACCAGATTTAAATATTACATAATGCCTAGTTTATGATAAATCCCATTATAGCCCATTATTATGTATAATTATACATTTTATGGTAAATACCAGTTTAAGGGAAATTTAACTTAAATGAAAATTATATAAAAGAATAAGATTAGACATTGCTTCACTGGAATGCATTATGTTTCTGGGTAAAGAAAAAAACTTTCTTTTTTAATTCTAAGTGCTTTTAAACACACACACACACACACAAGACACAAATTATTTAAGACAATATTTCTTTTACTCTTGTATCAAAGACTTCTAAGCTTTCTTATGGGAATGTTATTATATAATATTTCAAATTCATGATGAAACTCACATACCACAAAAAAAAACTAATCTATACTAGAAAAATCTAGCCCAGAATACGTTATAATACAAAGTTGAGTGAAAGGAATATCCAAATTAAAAAACAAAGACATATAAAAGCCTCCAAAACCCTACATATTGGCTATAATCTCTCTCCTAGTCCCTTAATAACACAACTCCTAGCTCGTTGGTCTTCCATAAACACACCTTCAGTAGCTGTTTGAAGGGGTGAATATGTGCCAATGAGTGAGCTTGTTGCCTTCTTGTACACAGGGTACCATGCCTTGATCTTGTTGCTTAGTGCTAGTTTGTATCAAATGGCCTTCCTTCGCATGATAGTCACCCCTCACCAATGTTTTCAGTGGATTATTCTCACCTAATTAAACCTGTGGATAATCTCTCTTTTTAAAAGAGAGAAACAATAAAATTCTCAGGGTCTGAGACATGGGCTTTCATGTATTTTCTTTACACTAATATTTTATTACCTTCTACTAACTGGTTGAAATTCAAGAGTATCATTTTGTTACAGCAACATTAAGTTTTATTTTAAAGGTGTTATTTATGTAGAAAAAAATTCCGCATGAGGAAGTGACAATTATGAAGACGTTAAATGTCATCTGCACCTAGACAACACTACATTAATTTAAAGAAGTACATCCCAGATTGCACTATTGGGTAGAGGTTCTAAAAATTTAGATTTTCTGTTTTCCCATTAATGATTTGAGATCAGCACAGAGACATATATATATATATATATATATATGTTACAGGAGAGAAAGAATAAGAAACAGGACAGGAAAGACTTACAGGAAATTTCTAGGTAGAATATGCCCAGATATCAGAGAGTAGATCAAGATGCATCCTTTGATATCATCTAATAAGGAAAACTGTTCTTCAGGAGAGATCAGTGAAATGCTAACTCCCCTAAGTCAAGATAAGACATTGAGCTGAGACACTGACTAATAAGCTTCAGCACAGCACTGTCAAGCCACTCATGCTTCTTAGCATTTTAACAGCCCGCTGCTGTAAGTGCCAAGACTTCAAGTGCAAAGAAGTGAATCTCTAAAGAAAGAAGGAAAAATAAATAGTGTGTGCAGAGGTCATGGCAGAATTCCCTACACCACATCTTACTAACCACACTCCAAAAATACAACGTAAGTAAGATATTCCATAAATTGATGAATCGCAAAGGAAGATCTGATAGATGTTTTGGAAAAATTGGAAATTAGCCAGTTCTTCCTACCCCCAAACTTCCCACTGCACCTTTCTCTGGAAGGTCAGAAAGCCTGTCTATTTTTTAGAAGTAATAGCACATAGAATATATGCTGCAGAGGAACATTACACTCAAAAAAAAAAAAAAAAAATCCAAGAGTTGTTCAGACCTTTCTAAGCAACTTCTTTTAAGATGAATGAAACCATGGTCCTTCCTGCCTCTCCTGCACTCCTTTGGCTGCTGTTTCAGAGTTAGAGAACAAATTTCCGTGACAATAATTGGCGGAACATGGCATGAATCCAGAGAGGTACATTCAAGTTTTAGCTATGGTGTCATTCTGGGAATTCATGAAAACTCGGTCTTTCTCTACCTAACATTGTCATCAAGTGTATGTTTCCATACATATGTATCTGCATACATACATGAGTACATGCATACATATGAAACACTTAGAAAAAGAATTAACCAGTATCAAGAGGTTGCCTATAATATGTTAGACACTTTAATTTTGTCTTTTTTCCCGTAGGTATTTTATAGCACTGTTGGCTCAGCGCCTAGAAAATACAAGGTGTTCAATTACAAGTTCCTGTCCATTTCCCTGCACTCACAAGGCACTCCATTATATTACTAGAATGCTGTAATTGTTAGCAAAATCCTTATTTAAAGCCAAATTCTGCCTCTTTTAAATGTCTGCCTAATTATAAACTTCTAGGACAACATGAAACCGTGCCACTCCCTTTTCTATGAGAGTCTTTCAATCATGTGCAAACACTAAGGCTGCCTCCCTTCCCTTCTATCCGGACGGACACACACACTCTTTCAACTGTTATTTTGAGGCATGACTTCTGGAAATGCAGTGTCCCAGTTGCTTACTATAGACACATTCTGGTCACTCATTCAGTCCTTAAATATTGTGACTTTATCTGAAACATGGGCACAATGTGGCTTGAGAAAGGCTGTTGAGTCTTGGGCCGCTGAGATGGGCGTTCCCTTGGGCGTTCCCTTTTAGCATCATTTCATCTGTCACAATATTTGAATTTTTTCATATGCACCATCTGTGGAGTAGTAGGTTTTATGATCAAATAAATGAAATGTTAATGAGCAATGGAAATATTTTTATTTGGTGGCCTACTACAATCGATTAAGATGGTCATTTTTGTAAGCCACAAAGGTAAACATGGATCCTACAACAAGGAAACAGAATGAAAAAAAAAAAAAAAACTGATCTTAATTTCATGCAATGCCGAGCCTTTTATGAGAGCTCCAGGAAGAGCTTTAGAAAGTCCTGATTTTTAAGTTCTGCCAGCTATTAATGAATGACCCAAGGCAAGTCAGTTAACCTTTTGGCATCTTAGTCCCCTCATCAGCAAAATGCAGTCAGCCCACTGCTTTACAAGGATAGAGAGACGAGAGACTCTCTCAATTAAAAAGACAAATTGTACATAAAGATATAAGACACGATGGCAAAAGGTGCCTTATAAATCTTGAATGGAGGAGTCAAAGGTTAACAAGGTGACTATATCTCACTCAAAAGATAAGAAGATGTAAGCTATTTGGAAAACACTATGGAGCCATTTAGCAAGTACTTTGTTTATTAGCATATTTCTGTACCCTCCATTTCCTCTGTGTTGGCCACACCCACCATGCCCCAGTATATTTGCTGTTTGCTCTTCCTTCCAAGCCTAGTCTTCCCTGGGGCAGTCAGCTTCTCTCCTGCTATCAAAGTCCTCTCCGTGGGCACTGCATGCTTCTTAACTAGTGCCTTCCACTTTCTGAGAGAAACTGTTGGATAATGCCCCCACAGGTGGTGACTTTTCCCACAGCCTACACTATGGCGAGCAATCACCACTCAGTCACTGTTGCTACTGCAGCCTCACTGATACAGAATGACACCAAACTTACTCACAGTTCCTTGACATATATAAACTCCTTTAACTGATAGGGATGATATTCTATCGGGATTTCTCAGGTGGGACTTTACTGTATATTTTATTACCAGAATGGCTCTCTCTATAAATCCCTGTAAATGAAAAGTAAGCTCCTTCTCTTGATTCTAATGTGATGCAATTACATTCTGCAAACAAAAGGTTAAGCCGGGCTCTTTAGGCAACTACATCTCTTGGAAAGACAACTATGTTTTTGACTCCAAAAGGCTTAAGCACACCTTCTCGTTTGTGAAGCTTAACCTATTGTTGGCTGCAGCTAATAAGGAACTTTAAAGTTAATTCAGTGGTCATTTAGTCTATTCTAATATAGCTATGCTTAAAATGCTGTATTGCTGTTTCCATTCTCTGTCGTCCTCTGTCCAATATGTGGTTGAACCAGCAGAAGGCATCCCATGTAGAACACAAGGCACACTTTCTATGTGGAAGCACTCAGAAGTCACGGACATTCAAGAGGGCAGCCACTACTTATCTATGACAACAAAGTACTTCCCTAGCTATGGGTGACTGTCAGGACAACTGCTCGAATTCAGTATTTCATGGTCTGTCAAAACTTTCATACTGAATATCCTACACATTCAAATTAGGATGATTGTAGTGGAGGCTGGCATAACCTTTAGAGGTTGGACCTTTGGGAAGTCTTTTGGCCTTTGGGGACATACCTCCAAAGAGGACTGTCCAGCCTCTTCCTATCTCTGCTTAGTCATAGGCAAAAGCCATGGGGCCAACAAAACTGGAACCAAAACTCTCAGAACTGAAAATAAATGTCTTCCATGCACAGCCTGTATGTTCAGTTTGAAATTGTGAGCTTTTGGAGTCCTTCTCACAATGATTAATGAAGACATCCTTTAATTTTTACTGTAATTTCAATATCTAACTCTGAGATAGGCTAAATAAGCATAGGAAAAGTAACTGGCAAATTGCAAGCTTCTACAGACTGATGCAAGACCACCCCAAAATTGTTAGGACCACCATGGCTGACCAGCATAACCATCAATGTCGTTTGCTTCACTATAATGACAGTCCCACACCATTAATCATGCAAAAATTCACCTTCTCCCATCATGCATCTGACTCCTGCCACATCAAACAACTCATGAACATAAATGTGACTAAGCTTTCTTCTGAAAGAAATTCCAACAGATTCCTGTTTATCAACTCATTTCCACCTTAATTTATGAATAACAATCCTCTCTGTTAAATTCCTCCCATAAAATTATGTGTATGCATATATGTATATATTTTAATAAGTAACTCATTATTTTAAGAAGTCCACAGTCAAAGCGTACCTTTGTCCTATTATGAACTTTCCCTTAAATTTTTAATGTAGTCTCTTTGTCAGCATTTCCTTTAATGGAGACAGCAACCCAAAAGCATTGGGTAGAGATGTCAGCCACACCAGGCTTCATCGCTAATAATTAGGCTTCTGTAATTCTAAAACTAGTATACTATGTTGTAAAGCTTGCCAGAAACCAAGCATCCTTCACATACATAAATGCCCTAATTAGTCCTCATTTCTGGTGCATCTCAACTCTTTATTCCTTAGGCCACATCATTTCTTTTTTTTATTTTTCTTACCACTACATTTGAAAACTTAGATTAACCTCTTCTTTTGTCTACAAGGAATACTCTCCATATTCTATAATAAAAAATCCCTATTTTTCAAAAAGAAAACCAAGCTTTGTGGATAATATAAACCCCTTTTGTCACCTTCAGTCTATGCATAGTTTCATTCATTCATTATATATGTCACAATTTGTGGGTGTGTGTCAAACAAGATACTTTTTTGTGGATGGATAGAGAATAAAGATATTACCCAGGCGTGGTGGCACACACCTTTAATCCCAGCACTTGGGAGGCAGAGCCAGGCGAATCACTGTGAATTCGAGAGTCCAGGACAGCCAAGGGTACACAGAGAAACCCTGTCTTAAAACTTCCCCCAAAAAAGACACACACACACACACACACACACACACACACACACACACACACACACACACACATCAGCATGTTCTCTATACCTAAAGAATTAATTTGCATTTAATATAATTCTATGCAATGTCCCATATGTAGACATATACTTAGAACTATGGAGGCCTTCATTTTGCAAGGGTAGGGATGAGGATATGATATAATTGGGTGGACATTTTAATGTTTGCAGAGTTAGAAGTGGCTAAAATGAGTTATTAGAGGGTGTGCAGTCATCCAGAGAAGTAGAAAAGTCATTGCATATGGAAGAAAAGTCCAGGCAGTTTTAAAAACGTACTTATTAAAAGTAAGGTTGTTTATGGGCTTGGTTGACAGGAGGTGTAACCTAGGTTCATTTCTGTTGCTGTGATAAAACACTGACTAAAATGTACTTAGAAGAAGAAAGCATTTACTTGAACTTACAATTCCAGATCATAGCCCCTCACTGCAGAAATTCAAGGCAGGAATTTGAAGGCAAGCCAGCTTGCTAGCTATTCCACATAGCATTGCCTCTGAGCAAGGAATTCATTTACAGCCTAAGAAATAAGGATACAGCAGACCCTTGAGGATGTGCTGGTGGCTGTCTCCACAGAAGCTCAAATTAGCTGCTTTTGTTGCTGCTGTAGTTTGGTTTGCCTTGGTTTGGTTGTTTGGTAGGTTGGTTTTTGTACAGTCAAAACTTGCCTCCCCTGGGAAGAGTGTTCCTGCAGTTAATGACGTCTTCCTACATCAATTAACAATGAAGACAATCCCCACAGTCATGCCCACAGGCAAATCTGATCTACTGCACCCTTTCCTCTCTGATGACTCTGGGCTCAGTCCAGTTTACAGTGAACTCCACCTAGGATGGGGTTACTGAGCAACCTAAAGTTGTCAATTTTGTGGTATTTTGGATTAACTAAAATACACATATTTTGGATGATCATATTTCCTTAAAGGATTGAATGATGAGGGATGGCTCTCTCGCACAATGGACAACAGTTTCCTGTAGGGATCCAGATATAAAGAGGTGTGAGAACAGAGGCAGCACTGCCCTTGTCTGCCTGTTCTCCCTCTTGGCCTGTGAATGCATCTATCCAGCTGGTACCATCTTTGCTGTCCCACTTTACTGGTTTCAGAATCCAGTTCTTCCATCTTCCGACACTGACTGTGGGGCAGCCTTTCTTGAGGACTCTTCTTGGCATTCATCGCCAGGTTTGAACTGCTATGGCCTGCAGCCTCGTGGAGGACTGAGTAGTTCCTAGGTCTTCAGACTCCTCATCATTGACACCATCATTTGACTCCCAAACATGTATCACATGCTCACTTTAATAAATCCCTTTGTAATATATAGTCATTCTATTGGTTCTGTTACTTGAGAGAGCCCTGACTTAGAAAGGAGAATCTGACATCCAAGGAAAATCTGAGATGGATTTCTAAAGGTCATGAGAGATAAATAAACATAGCCATAGACGTCACCACCTCTCCATTTATTGTCTTTATACCCAGTCCATGTTATGTGTCCCAAAGTTTTCCTTCAAGTACCATTGTTACAGGATACTTGATCCCACCGTGATCCATGAGATTTATATTTTATTAGTAGAATTGCATCTTTAAAAGTATATGCTTATAAAAATATTCAATAGGACCATGGAGATGTCTCAGTGAGAAGGAGCCTTTGCTCCCCAGGACACAGGGACCTGCATTCATACTCCCAGCACCGATGTAAAAGGCTCAGCATGGAGCAAGTGCTTGTAACCCCAGAGCCACATGGATACAGAAAGCATGGTTTGCCTGGCAGCCATCCTAAGCATAGGAGCAAGTTTCCATTTCAAGTTTGAAGGTAATGAGGAAGATAATTATGGAAGTCTCCTGATGTCCTGCTATGGCCTCTAAACATCTATCTGTACCACCCATACACTCACATTTAGGCATGCTCTGCATACACACAAACAGAAAATAAATAAATTAATTTTATAGACATATTTATAGAGTTAATAATTTATGATACTCTAATTCTTGCTTATAAAGAATGGCTGGTAATTTGCAATTACTTATATAAACATAAATACTTATTTGTTTGCATTCATATAATTCTGTATGAGTAAATATTAGAGTTGTAATTCTTCATCTTTTTTTCTAATTACCATTTTCTCTTCCAATATTGTTTAAAATATTTATTTCTTGTTAAACATCAATTCTAAACATGGGCTTTATTTTATCTATCATTAGTTTGTGTGTGTATACTTTATGAATGGTTGGACATGTATGTAAGAACAGACATGCATGTAGAGACCAAATGAAGCGATGAGGTGCACTGATAAATGAATTTCTGTGTGATTTCCTTAAAGTGTGCATGGTTTTTTGCTTATACGTATACAATTTAACCTCCCATATTTGGAACTCTACATTTTTAATTTATGCTGGCTTGCTTATTTATCTCAGAGGCCCTCCTGTCTCTACCCACCCTGTGAGGTTTAGACAGTTTTTTTTTATGTATTCTATGAATCTGAACTCAGGTCCTTAAAGTTACTAATAATTTTGAGACAGAAAAATCTTAATATAGTTTATTTAATATTTAATTAAAGTGGATTAGAAAATGATTTAAGATTATTAAATAATAGCACAATAAAATGGATTTTTTTCTTGTAAAATTTGTGAATAACATCAGGATTTTGAGTCAACTTATACTTTCAGATTTCCTATTACTTAACCTCTGAGAAAAAGAAAAGTATATTTTCATAACTCAACTGTAAATTGTATAACCTTTTCAAATGTAATACAAGTTTTATGATTAGACTTAGTAGAAAATCAAATTGCAATTTAAAAGCCAGCTTTAAATACATACATAAAATTGCATGTGCATTATGCTCAATGATCTTAGAAAAAGCAAGCAGAAACTCTCAAAGCTATGAAAATTTCATTTAACCCAGAGTGTCTGCTCTGACCCAACTGCCAAGTTATAAATTTATTCTCTCTACTTGTTCTTTGACATTCTCATCTCACCCAGCTAAGAGATCACCACCGAAAATACAGGAAATATGCTCCATTACACCACAAAGACAATTTGTTCATGTCCTGCCAACAAAGTGAACTTAAGAAAAACAGCGGACACTATCTTATTCTAATTCTTGTTTGCATTCCTTGAATGCATATCTGATTCTAACACAATGATTGATAGTTCTGAATATTTGGATGTTGATCGTTATGTCACTCTCTTGCAATGTGTCTTCATTAACAGCCAGGAAGAAAAACGTAGAGCATCGTGCTCAGGGAAAAACAGTTAAGTATCAATATTAGATATGATAGTTTTATTTACCTACTTAACAGAGTTAAATGCATATCTTTTCTGTTCGATAACCTTTTGAGGAAAACAAATACAGGCTTTTTCACATACTCTATTTTACAACCTAAACAAAAATTATACACAGCACACACACACACATACACACAGAGAGAGAGAGAGAGAGAGAGAGAGAGAGACAGAGATAGAAAGACAGACAGACAGACACATACAAAGACACACACTAATCACAAGAAAAGGTTGTATAATCTTTTTAAATAAGCATAAGAACGAAATGCATGAGGGCCACTTTATATTGCTGTCTATACTCCACTTAATGATAGTTTCCTTTCAGTTTATAGTGTTTTTTTTTTTTAAATAAGACTACTTTTCTCATCCTATTTCAACCAGTCTCTCCCACACAAATCATTCTGTTTGATATATAATAAGCAATAAAGTAAACACAAGTTAACAGGGTTGGCCAATACTTAAACAAATTATTCAATGCGCCATTTTATCACCCAAAGAAATACTTTGTAAGTTATCTTTTTGTGTGTAAAAATGAATTCTTAAATGTAGGATTTTACTAACTCTTGCTATACAACACAGAACTTCACCTAAACACCTAGAAATAAAATTACATCTATGTGGGGCTGGAGAGATGGTTCAGTGGTTTGAGCACTGCATGCTCTTCCATAGGTCCTGAGTTCAATTTCTGGCAACAACATGGTGGCTTACAGCTATCTAGTATATAACCTGATGCCCTCTTCTGGCCTGCAGATGTACAGGCAGACAACAGTGTATACATAATAATAAATAAATCTTTAAAAAAAGAATTAGATCTGTGTGAAGGATACAAGAATGCAGACAATTGTAAAATCTACCCCCAAAATGATGGATGTAATTATAGTCATTTTCTTTGAGCTGCCAAAGGACAGTAGAGGGTAGGCACTAAATCTTGACATAAGGTACAATGAAAAGAATACAGGATTTTGTTTCCTTAAATTATATTTGGATGGCTGCTGTCCTTACTCAGGATTGCTAAGGGATAGGTCACAACAAATACTAGATGCAACTCAAAAGTATTTCCAGACTTTATTCTAACAAAGTAACAGCAATCCAGTCAGCATGATTCTCTGAGGTACATCATCTCTATCTTTCTAAATAACAAGTCATTAAGCAGTAGAGTGATACATGTCAGAAGACAAAGGAGAACATGTGTGTGTGTGTGTGTGTGTGTATATATATATATGTGTGTGTGTATTATAAATATATATTCCCTGTTAAATATTAATTCTGAACATGGGCTTTATTTTATCTCTAATATATGTATGGGTATGTATTATTATTAGGGGATGATGGAAGGATGTAGATGGCTCGATGGGTAAGATCACTTTCTGTGAAAGCAATAGGACCTGAGTTCAAATCTCTAGAACCCATGTAAAAGGTTGGAGTGGCAGTGCTGCAGAGCAGAATTGGGCAAATCCTAGGAACTCAGTGGCCAGCCACTGTAGGCAAAACTGTGCCTTAAACAATAAAAGTCAAGTGCAATAGAGAAAGATACCCAATGCCTCCTGCTGGCACCTATGTGTGAAAGAGCGCGAGCGCATACACACACACACACACACACACACACACACACACACACACACACCACTACCATACACAAATAAAATACACAATATCGTAAAAAGATGATGATAGGTCCACATTATTATGAAGAACCAATTAAAGTGTTGAATGAATTTCAATGGCTATATGCTTACTTAGCCCCTCTTTCCACCCCCACCAACACCATTGGTTGACCCATCCTCATCAATCACTAATTTAGAAAATGCTCTACAGACTTGCCTAAATCTAGTCTGGATGGAGTTATTTTCCCAGTTAAGATTCCTCTTCCAAATATATATGTCAGGTTAGCAAACCAACCACACATCTGGTTTTTTTTTTATCCCATGGCAAAGAATTAGAGCAAAGATTCATGGTTAAAATTGTAGTAGGAACAGTGTGTCAAGACACGAAAAGCCTTTTCAAGAATGGCCGAGGCCTAGCAAGCTGAGAGTAAAACCCCCAAAGCCTGTAACACTTCTAGAAACCATCATAGTGTTGTAATACAATAGTGAGGAGAGCCAGAATTTGTGTTTCCAGGCCATGGTCACTCATATTTGGCTCCATAATAAACTATCTTATTTTCTTTTTAAAAGGAAAAGAATAAATTCAAAGGCTATTATTTGAATTTAAGAACAGAATATTTCTTTTATTAAAAGATTTTTAGGAAGTTCTATTTTGACAGATATCTTTTGATGGCACTGTTCCTTGTGTGTGTGTGTGTGTGTGTGTGTATACAGTTCTGTCAAATACATGATTAAAACAGATTTTGCTTTTTAAAGGTTGGTATACACTTATAAAAGGATGCATCTAATTCTCATATATATATAGACATATATTCTCTAATATGTTGACTATTACATATGTTTTATATCTATATATGATGTCAATTATACAGATTCCTTAATGAGCATAATTGGAAGCATATCATAAAATTATACTTTCTTACTTTCTCAAAGTCATTGTTATCAAACAGAATGTCTACAGCTAGATAGTATGACTACGGATAGGTATGTGGATAAAAAGGTGCTGTTATTTTAAATTATGTTCTATATCAGTATATTCATTTTCCTGTATAGTGATTAAGAATTATAGTTTTGGGGCAGTAGCACACACGAGCCCAATGAATTAGTGACACTGTTGCCATTCTAGGTCAATGTGCCAAGTATTAAGCTTACTCCTTCACAGTCCTAATGTGGACTATTTTTAAACCATGTTCATACAGCTAAATGAAGCCACAGATTACAGCAGAGGATGGAGTGTATTATGAGCTCAGCACAGACCCCAATGTTTTACAAATAGCTGACAATTAATAGCCATTTGCTAGCATGGATATATGAAAAAGGGAAAATAAATTTAAGATATAAAAGCTGCTAGGTCAGGCACCTTTTTAGTAGAGCTAATCTACCGAACGCCTGCGGTAGGCAGGAAGACCAATGTGATGGCAAGCAAGGGGAAGCTGGCCAGAATTTTAATGAGGGTAGAGGTCTAATGGCTCATTCCCATTACTAGCTACACCATGACTTGTTTTAGAGAGTTCACAAAGTGTAGGACAATAACACAAAAATCTGTGAGTTTTATGCCTTGCTGCTTTCTATTTTATGCCTTAACCTTGTGGTGGTGATAAAGTACAGAGTAAGTAAGTTTTAGAGCCTTTTTTTCCTAGCCAACTATGTGCTTGCTTAGCAGTCAAGTGTTAAAAACAGTCAACTAGATTATTTTTCCTTCCAAAGAAAGGCGAAAAAAGGATGACGCATGGGTAGTAGCCAAAGGAGTGTCTTTTCTATAACGAAAACTTCTTGAAAACAATGCACTGAAACCTACTTCATCAAAACTGAGGTTGGCCTAACAGAGAAAATGGAGTTTCTCTAAACCAACCCAGTGTTTCTTAAAAGACCAAAGTGAACTTTAATCCCTCTGCTTCCTCCTTCTCTCTCTCCTCCCACACTTCCTCTTTCACCTCCTTCTCCTCACCCCTTCACGTTTTTTGTTTGTTTGTTTGAGTGTGTGTGTGTGTGTGTGTGTGTGTGTGTGTGTTTGTTGTATATAGAGTCTCTTGATTCCCAGAATATCCTTGACTCTGCATACCCAAGAAAGATCCTGAATTCCTGTTGTTCTTCCCCTCTGGCTCCCACTCCTCATGTTCCCCTACATCCAGGTAGTACTAAGAGCAAGCTGCACAGGATCACACTCAGAACCTTGTGTGTGCGGGCAAGTACTCCACCAACCAAGTTATGCCCATAACCCATTATCAATCAACTTCGAAAGCCTATTTGTATTTTCTTCCTGAGATCTCCAGATAGGTACTAGAAAGTGTAATTCGGTTATACTGAAGGAAATAACTCTTATCTAGTTAAGGGGGAAAGGTATAAATTTTACAGTTATGGTCACCAGAGTATCCCATGGGCACAAATGAATGACATGACTCAGCCCAACCAATCATCAGAAGCCAACTAGAATGTTGCTCACATTAATAACTTAGGGAAGTATTCTCTTTCTCTGTTCTTTGTGTCTACTTCATGGAGCTGGCTTAAATCGGCTGGTTGTATCTCTCTCTCTCTCTCTCTCTCTCTCTCTCTCTCTCTCTCTCTCTCTCTCTCTGACATTCAAGTCACATGACAAAGGTGGTTATGTTGTGTCAATTTACATAGGCCCATAGAGGCTCACAGAGAGTGAAGTGCCAACCAGGGACCCTGGATAGAACTGCCCTAGGCCTTCCTCATATATGTTACAGTTGTGCAGCTTGGCATTTATTCATTCATTCATTCATTCATTCATTTTTGGTTTTTCGAGACAGGGTTTCTCTGCATGGCCTTGGTTGTTCTGGACTCACTTTGTAGGCCAGGCTGGCCTCAAACTCACAGTGATCCACCTGCCTCTGCCTCCCAAGTGCTGGGATTAAAGGCATGCACCACCACACCAGGCTCAGCATGGTATTCTTGAGAGAGTCCTAACTGTTGGAGTAGGAGCTGTGTCTTACTCTGATGCCTGTCTTTGAGACCTTTTCTCTTACAGATTTCCTTTCTAGGAGGTGCCTAGTCTCACTGCAGCTTGAAATGCCACAGCAGATTGATGTCCATCAAGGCCAGCCAGTTTTTGAAGAGAAACTGAGAAGTGTATGGGAGTGGGGTGGAGAGGGGAGAGGTAGGAGGAGAGACTGGGAAGACTGTGTTCATGATATTTTTCTTTAATGGATATGTTCTAGTATCAATGGGGAGAAGAAACTAACTGATTCAAAACCTGAAGGCTCATGGTGACAATATCAGATACTCCTGGGTGAAATTTCTAACCGACACACCCTGCGGTTTTCCTCCACATAACTGGCATTGTGGGTATATTGGCAATGAAATAACAAGGCTGTGAAGAGACACTTCTGTCTTGTCTAGAGAACATATTCTCCTAAAGAAAAGCTTTCAAAATTATGCACTGGGGATGGGGAGAGGCTCAGTCAGTAAAGCGTTTGCGGGGCAGGCATGACAACCCAAGTTTGTTCCTGAGAACCCACATAAAATGCTGACTGTGGTCAGCACCAGGGAAGCTGCGACAGAATGGTTCATCACTGGGGCTTAGTGTGGCGAAACTGGTGAGTTCCCACTCGGCGGGACAAAACATCAAGAGGGTCAGAAGATATTATGGAGAGGCAATTAAGGAAGCTATCTGACGTCAGTCTCTGACTGCTTCATGTTCATGCACATATGTGCATATGTTCGTCTGCACATACATGTATACCACACAAAAGTACATCCATTGAGCTTTGTAGTGAACAAGCAACCTAGTACACTTTAGACACTTTTCTAAATGCTCAGTTATAAATGCTCAGTTATGAAATAAGTTGGGCATGACTTTCATATTCTAAAGGTTAAAATTTAAATAAGCCCTATCATTAGTTACTCATCGTATTATAAGGATCATAAGGGCTCAAGTTATAAATGTTTTCACATTACATCACTTAAAATTATGTATGATATAAGCGTGTATAGCTGTATATGTGCACAAATACACACTGGTTTTCGATGAAATCTAGTGACTTGGCAAATCCAAGTGAATCACCCACTAACTGGAAAGCACAGTTGTCACTGGCGTGCACTCCTCACCTGTCACGCTTTGGGGATCTAATGCTCGGTTTATTTCCACTGCCCCAGATTCCAGCTTTCTCCTTTACTTTCCCTTTGCTACATCATTTATTTTCTCACCTCTGTGGCCTAGGATGGTTTCTGTGCATTACACTTTAGAAACAAGATCCAAGAACTCAAACATGGAGTGCTACTAAGGTCATCTCTTTCCAGGATTCAAGTAATGTTTGCCATGTAATTTCAATAAATAATACATGGATGCAAACATATACATGTGATTTGCTCTGAGTCTACTTTAAATTGTGTATGATTTCAAAGGAAATTTCATTGACCTGAATTAGGAGACAAGACAGTATTGTTCTCCCATAGTCCTCTCTTTCAAGTGACAGGAATGAGGAAGATAATAGATGAATGACTAAAACCACCCATTCTTATCTGACTGGTCCTCTGACTCTCCTAGTCATGGTCCTGTCAGAAAAAAAGACTGACTTGCAGTATGTCCTGTGCTAACCACTGATAGAATCTTTCTATCAATCTAATGGCGACAGCAGCTTCTCTAAGCTGGGACATTACATCACTTCAGCATTGCTCTTCCTATTATTTCTCCTCCAGTTCCTCTCTATTGCTTATCTCCTGCCTACAGTCGCAGACCTTGTCTGGTAGAAGGGGAGAGCTAACAGGTTTAGTCAAGCAGGGCTCCCTTTGCACATCATGACATCATATCCGCTCACAAAGAAGAAGAATCGAGAAAGAAAAGATATGTACCCGCAAGAAGGAGAGGTCCCGGTTGTGCTCGATGCTGGTGATCTCCAGGTTGCCCATGACTACCTCACAGTTTTCATAGTATTTGCGCAAGGCTCGGTACTGCTGTTCCAGGTCAGAGAGAGAGCTTAGTTTATTCTCGGTTCCTGCGCACACTGAAAATAGAAAGATACACCTTAAATTATATAACATGTAGATGACATGAACAATACTCTCTTACCCAAAACGCAATGCTATATTAGTTTACCTCAATTCATCACGTTATTTAAAACGTAATCAAGGCTCATAGACGACTAGCACTTAAGAGATAAATTATCTTAATTTTTTATTGTTTACTCACACATGTCAAGCAAAGAGAACAAAGACTGTGTCCCATGTAATCACTTAGCTTAACTTTTTAAGGAGATAAATGTGGAATCACTTTTGCTGTGCCTAAACAAAAGTATGTGAGCAAAAGGTCTAACTTCATATAAATATGCTTTTCTTTGGGATTTTTAGTTTACCCACTTTTCTGATGAAATCATTATCTCCATATAAATAAACCTGAAAGATGAGAGCAACAATATTTAAAAAATGATTATCTATCATACAATAAGTTGTTCTATTGTATTATGTATGTAATAAAAACATATGCATTCAGACCAACTTCAATAATACCATTTTTAAAATGTGCTGAACTTGACTTGAAATATTGTTTAAAATATACTACAAAAAATATATATAATAAAATGTTTACATTAACTGAGTCGTCCATATGCATATTCATGACGGTGTATATATTACCCTTTCATATAAGGTTGGTGGGATCTTGTTTTTGCTCATATGTAGGACCATGAATGTACATATATAAACATCTGTTTCTTTGTATAGTGGTATCTATTTTGTCTTTCATTCTTAGATTTTGATGTTGTTTGTTACAGTACACAAACACATCTACCTATAGAGAGTCTGTCTTTTAATGTTTGACTAATTTTCAGTAGGCTGAAACACTGGAATATGCATCTTGCAATATTAGTGATTAACTTAAATACTGTCTTATTTTTGTGCTTTTAAAGTAAGTTACATTGTATGCCTGAATAGAGTAAAAAAACTTCAAAGATGCAGTGGACAGATATTCATAGAAAACTCACACACACAACGCATGCCCTATATACAGAACAGACAAATAACTGTGCTTAGTGTTGTGTTCACTGGGGTGGAACACTGAAGATGGGAGAAAATAATGTGGAGGAGTGTTTCCTAATATTTAAGAATGTCTAAGAAGTTGTTTTTTTCCTGTAAGAACATAAAAAAATAACAAACATTTAATGTAAAAGATTTGAAGACAAAAAAGAAAAAAAAAGATTTGAAGACTATTATAGATCTAATCCACACACTCTTCAGAGGTTGTGAAAACTGAGAATGGTTGGCAAAGCCAACAGAAGGATATCCAATCTTGACCTACCCCATGCTCCATCCATGTTGCAATGCCTAGCCACAGGCATACCAAACCATGGACTAGAACCTCAGAAATTTTTACCAGAGCAAAGCTTTCTCTTTAAAAGCTGATTATCTCAGACATTTGTTAGAAATACAATCTTTGTAAATCTCCTAATGCAATGTACTCTATGTCCATTCAAGAGGAAGGCACCTGGGCTATGGAGAAGGATCAATGAACAGTGTTTGTTGCACAAGCACAGGTCCTGAGCTCATGCCCTTAGGATCCATGTAAAAACAACAACAACAACAACAAACAAATAACCAAGTGTCGTTATACACATTTGTGTCCCCAGCACATGGAGTTGAGTAGGGCAGAGACAAATAGATCTCTGAATATACTGGTCAGACCATCTAGACAAATTCGGAGAGAGATTCTGTCTTAGAATAATAAATACTTAGTGCATGTCCACACACATGCGCATATATTATCGATGCATATGTTCACACATCCATATGAGAAAACAGTATACATGTGCAGTTACATATGAAGACAGCTCTGTGACCACAAAGGCAAAGCTGGAGTGATATACCCAAAGCTCAAGAAATGCCAAGGACTGACGGCCAGCGTTACTAACTAGAAACAGGAAAGGTAGAGTGCAAAGATTTCCTGAAGACTTAGTGCATTCTGACCTTTGACCTGAAATATGTGGCAAGTCGAAGGACTCACATTTGTAACTCTGATTACAACATCTAAATACTGTGGCATCTTCCCAACTTTCTCCTCACGGAAACAAAACACAAAACACGAAAAACTCACTTAATTTGGACAGCTTTAATTCATATCTTAGAGTTACTTTTGCTAGGATGGAACACCATGAACAAAAAGAAGCTGGAAAGGAAAGGGTTTATTTGGCTCATGCCTCTGCATCACAGTTCATCCCTGAAGGAAGTCAGAAGAAGAATTCAAGCAGGGCAGAACCTGGAGGCAAGGGCTGGTGCAGAGGCATGGAGGAGCGCTGCTTATGTGCTAGCTCATCATTGCTTGCTAGCCTGCTTTCTCATAGAACCCAGGACCATAGCCTGGGATGGCAGCACCAACAGTGGCTCATTAACAAATGTCCTCCAGGCCTGCCCTACAGCCAGCTCTTACTGAGTCATTTTCTCAACTGAAGTTCCATCTTTTCAGATAACTGTAGATTATGTCGAGTTGACAAAAAACTAGTCAGCACAATTCACATTAAATTCACTGTAGATTGTCATTAAAGTAATCTGAAGAGTTTAAATATTTCAAATTTTATTAAAACTTCTCTTAATAGATGTACACTACTCCACAGAACAGTAAAACCTGTAAGATATGGAGAACAAGATACCAATTCATTGAAGATAATTATAAGACATGTGTCATAGTTTTGTATCGGTTAAGTATATAAGAGTGCATTGCCATAAATTATCTTCAAGGCAGTAGAGATGGCTCAGCAGTTAAGAGCACACACTTTTCTTGCAGAGGACCCATGTTCAATTCCCAGAACTGACATACTGGTTCACAGTTAGCTGGAACTCTAGTTCTAGAGGAGGCCTACACCCTCTTAGGACATCTGTGAGCACCTGCACACAGATGGTACACATACGTAAATTCTGGCGAAACACTCACACATATAAAATAAAAATAAAACTTGAACTATAAATGATCTTCAAATAATACCCATTAGCTGATCTTTAAAAAAGACCCATGAAATATCTTAAACTGTTCCCTACCTTAAACTAAGTTTCAACTACTCCATGAAGATCACTTGTATTGTAAAATACTTTATCCAAATACAAAATTACCATAAATGTGTATAAATAGTTCTCAAAGAAATGATGATATTCCAATAAATGGACAGTCACATTCATCAAAATAACTTTTTTCAAACACTCCAAACACTTCAAATACTTGAAACTTTTCATATATGCTTTTCAATTAAGGAAATATTCTTATCACAGTAAGGCTTTATGTGTTATATTTAGCTTTGATCTGAACTGAGTAGAATCAATAGTATACCAAGCGTAGCTTTTATCTTGAAAGGCAGACGTGGTTTTTAAGGAATTAGTTTGGATGGAAGTATAAAAATCATTTGTAGTTCTCGTCATGAAGCTCTGACTGAATGCCTCACAACGTTCATTTGTCAATCGATTTTACAATCAGGCAATGTATACAAGACAATGCTTAAGCCATCAAGTTTCATTGATTTCACAAAGCTGTTTATCAAAGCAGAATTGAAAAATCTTCCTCAGGCAGCTCAAACAAGTTTAACAACATCCAGCCTCCTTTGCCAACACCATTATAAAGTCTTTGAATGATAAACTCACAACAGTTTCAGCTTCAGAAATCCTAATTCACCTACACTCCCCAGAGTATCATTTCCAATGTAACTGCAGGTGTCAAAATCTATGCGAGGCCCTAATACAATTGCCAATTATTCTATTTTGTATTGATTCAATTAAGAGTGTGGCTGGATCTTCAGACACAGGGCTCTCTGGAATCACAGCTGGCACCCAATATAATCCCCACCCAGTGAGGAGATCAGAAACTAAAAGTTTGTAGCAATTTAAACCTTTAGCTAGCAAAATCTTTCATACAATTCCTGGGAGGGTGTACAAAATAATAAAATAAAACCCTGTTGATATCCATATTAAAATAGCTCAATTTGTAACTTTATGCCTGTTATGACAATGACCTCAGATTTATGTCAGTTTGCAAAGGAAGCAGACTAAAAGAGAAAACAAAAGAACTTAAGTCAAAAAATTTAAATGCCGTATCAAAACACCTATCTTAATAAAGAATTTAGATGTATAACTATTTAATACTATATATGTATATATACACACATATGTTTGTGCCATGCATATATTATATGTTCATAAATCAGAAAATAAGACATGTGTATGTTTGAACATGGGTTCCTATAATGAAAAAATACATTTAAAATATAATTTTTTCAAAGACTAGGGGTGCAGCTTCACTTGTGGAGTGCTTGCTTAGGATTCAAGAAATCCTGGTTTATCCCTGAAATTCAGAGAGCTGGGTCTCACAGTACAATCCCAGTATTCCGGCTGTAGGAATAAAGGAATTAGAAGATTGAGGCCATCCTAGCTAGATAAAAAGTAGGCAGCTAGCACAGGATAGGTGAGACTTTTTCTATAGTAGGGTTTGCTTATCATTTCTTTTAATACTAACATGTATTTTTCTTTTAGAAATATCAATATAAAAGTATTTATGTTAATACTTATTGTTACAGATTTAAAATACATAGCTAAAGAAGACTTTAAAAGACAAAAGATAAAGCAAAATTTAGGCAGCAGCAGAAATTCATGCGACTATTATTGAGTCTTATGATGATGATGATGATGATGATATAGAAATGACAAGCTTCATCAGCTCAGTTCAAAATACTTTTGAATCTTTTGAATACAAAATATCTGTATTTTGTATTCAAATCAATGTCAAAATATTTTGAATACAACATACAAAATCAGTATTTGAATCTGATCAAAATTTTTCACTCTAGCTACTGTGGTCATTTGATTCAAGTCACGTCTATCTCTCCTCTGCACCTAGACTGCAACCTCACTGATAACTGTGAGTTCCTTGTGATTTTTAAGTTTATTCTCCACATCTTCCTACAGGGAACAATATACTCTTAAAAAAAAATACCAAACTATCTTTATCATTTCTCTACTAAAACAAAATTCTTAGCTTCTGGTCATGCTTAATATATAATGAGAGCGTCTTAACATAGATTTAAAGATCATCAGTATTGTGCTCATGTAAACACCACCCTTTCAGAACAGCTTTTGCTTTCCACCTTATTATTTCATATTGAAAGACTGTGAAAATTACGTGCGTGCGCACACACACACCACCTTATTATTTCATATTGAAAGACTGTGAAAATTACGTGCGTGCGCACACACACACAGACACACAAAGTATTGTTTTTGTCTAATGTCTCAGCTATGAATGATGTTATTTTTAAGATTATTCGTGTGTGTGTGTGTGTGTGTGTGTGTGTGTGTGTGTGTGTGTGTGTGTGTCTTCTTGTGTATATATGTGTATGCATTATATATGCAGGTGTCCTGGGAGGTCAGAAGGTGGTATCTCTGAAGCTGGAGTTACAGGCAGACCAGATGTGGGGGCTGGAATCCTGACACTGGTTTTCATTATCAAGTGTTCTTTTTGTTTGTTTGTTTTGTTGTGTTGTGTTGTGTTTCTAGACAGGGTTTCTCTGTGTCAGACTGGCTGTACTGGACTCTGTGGACCAGGCGGGCCTTGAACTAACAGAGATCTGCCTGCCGCTCCCTCTGTAGTGCTGGGATTATAGGCGTGCGCCACCACAACTGGCCATCAGGTGACCTTAATCACTGAGCTATTGCTCCAGTCTCTGGATGATGCTTCTTTAGTAATCTACCTTAACTTAGTTTCCACAACACAAATATTGATCTTTCTAGTGTGTCTGTTTGCCACTTTATGTTTCAAACACTAGCTTTGTAATCTTTAATGAATAAGAAATGAAGCTTAAATGCATGATATGAAACATTAACTATTAATAGAATAATTACGCTAATGTCCATCAATGGTCTTTAATTGTCTTCCTGTCTTCAAATATATTTCATTAATTTATATTTTACAAAACTTCTATTTTATAGATGGAAAAAATTAATAGAACTATTCAATCATTAGAAATCATATTTGTAACCTACATTTGGTTTAAATAGTATTAACCACCATCTCTTCGGAATTCACTCTTGATCTTTTTCTTACTCCTTCTCTCCCCTAAAGCACGGTCCTAATTTACATTGTAGTGTTTTGTCTTCTGTGCAAGTGCTGGGCCCTTAACTTTAATGTAGGTACTGGACTTGACAAGCAATTAAAGCAAACAATTTCCACTCATCAAGGCTTGCCAAATTAGTCATCTGCCATCTGCCCCGTCATCTGGTGCTCCTTGAAGTCTTGCTGTGAATCTGGATGCACTTTCTCAGAATCAGAGGGACAGTGCAAGTCTCCAACCTGGTGGTGGCATGCCAGTGGGAGCTAAGTATGTAAACATTAGCAAACATCTTTCTTCCCCAGATCATCATGCCTTCAACCATCCCCCTGTGTGTAATAAAAACTAGCCTGAACGTGCTGCCTTCTCACCGAGAGACCTTTGCCATCCACTGTAATTAAAGCGGCAGCCTGGGAGACCTTTTTTCTGTTAGAAATCAATGAAAGAACTATAGCTTTAATGTTTCTAATATGTTGCTCTGCTCACTTACCAAGGCTGCTTTCTTGAGCATCAACAATGTCATACTTTGAGACTAGATGGCTTGCACTGGTCTCGGTTAATAGTTCCTTTTCATTGTTTGCATTAGACAAATGTTTACTTGGATGGCAGCTTGTAGGCAGGTTCTAGAGATATTCAGACTCAACATTGATGGGAAATAGGAAAAATACCAAGAGAGAAATAGACTGCTTCAAAATATGTCTTTTATTTTTTGATATTATAATAGAATTGCAACATTTCTCCTTTCACTTTTGTCCCTCAAACACACCCATGTGCCACTCCTTGCTTTTTTTTAAAAAAATTCAGGCTCACTTTTTACATTATGTTGATATATGTATATGTACATATATTTAATATACACAAACACATGCATACACATGTATAATATACTATATATGCATAAATATATGTCTATATGTGTGTATACATAACATGCTCAGTCTATGTAATGTTACTTTTATGTGTATTTTCAGGACTGAATATTAGGTACTGAATAACCTATCTGTGTGTTCCTATCTGTGTGCCTAAGCACGTTGCTTTTTAAGCTCATGCCCCTCTTTCCGTAAGACACTAGAAAAGGACTGTATCTGGACAATGGGTTGCAGTATGGAAAGACACTAAAACGTCATTCTCCTGGATGAAATAAACTCAACCTGAGGCACATGCCCTGGCCATTACAGTGTATTTTGTACCTCTTTTATGTCTGGATCCATGTATTTGCAAAGGATGAATGTGTGCAATTCTAAGTAGACGTCCACCCAAAGTCCAGGTCATCCATCCAAGCTTGATTATTGGTAATGACACAGTAGTAAGCAATAAATGCCTCTTCCATTTGATAGAAAGGCCTGATAATGCATTGACTTTGGGACAGGAGGGATGAACTAGGTGGTATTTTGCCCAAGAACTTTAACTCCATCTTCTGAGTAGCTACATGTAAAACCTAGTCTTAGTCATCTTTCTAACAATATACGTTAGACTGCTTTCAAACAGAGATCTTAGTCTCTTTTCTCAAACAGATGAAAAGCACAAAATACTCACCTGATATTGAAATCTACTATACCAAAAACTTATATTATATAGTTTATTTTAAGTTGTTTTCTGATAACTTAAAGTCTGCTAGTCAAGCTGAGAGTCTAAAATCTCTTTGATTACTCTAAAATTTATTTAGATGACAAGTGCGTGAGCAGTTGCATTTTGTGATAACAATGCTTCTAGTTATAGTAATAATGGGTTTCTAAGTATTAAGGGAAATTGGGTATTTGATAAGGATGTATACACCAAGGACACACTCAGTCATTCAGTAATTCATTTTGTCATGCAATTATTTGATAATTGTTAACTAGGCAAATATATTATATGAAGCTTTAGGCTAAATATGGAACATACAATAAATATATAACATTTGTTATCAAAAGTATAGTACTTTATATTTTATTATAAAATCTACATAACTTTTGATATAATAATTGTACTCAATTTTATTTAAGCTCTTTTAAAGATAAAATTCCTGGCTTTGATCTCTCACAATTGGACAGTATAGAAACTCAATGCAAAAAGTCACCTTGTGCATTAAAAAAAATACAGATAGACTACCTCTCCAATCTATACACATATATATCATTTAATATTATAAAATTAGCTATCATTAATAAGAAGCAATTTTCTAGAAGATTTTTCTGTATAATTGTGGTAAGTGGTATTACGGCCCTAGACAAAGAGTTACAGCAAGTGATACCTTCTGAGAAAGGAACAATCAGCATTTCCCCCCCCCCCGGGGCACGCCCCCAAGTGCTTATTGACCCGCAGTTAGTCATTCCTAAACACACAGGTACATGTAGCAATAGTAAGGAAGAGTTCATGAACTTGAGAGGGGGTAGGAAAGCATGGACTTTGGTGTGGATAGATTGGGGTGGAAATTAGGTAATATAGTCTGGAATAAAATTCTGAAAAAATAAAAAAGAATGTGTACATCAAAATAATTATACATACTTAGCCAGGTCATGCTATCTCTGCTTACTTGTCTTAATTCACAAGTCAATATTGTTTGGGGTGTACAACACTTGCTTTTCGTGTCCAAGACTCTAAACTCAATCCCCCTCTACAAAAGAAGAAATCAATTATGTATAGATAAACATTAGATATACTCCTCTAAGATACTGCCTGTAAGACTGGCTGGGATGAGTGAGTTCACCCAGAAGCAGAAAGACTCAAATGGTATATACTCACTTATATCTGGACACTAGCCCAAGGGGCATGTCCCATGATAGTCTTGAATTACCAGGAAAGTGGGTCAGACGGGAGGACATCCTATGGGACTTTAGGTGAGAGAAGCATGGGAGAATGGGGAAATAGAAGGATCCAGAGGGTCCTAGAAACCTACTACAAGAACATTATGATGGGCAGATCTGGGTCCAGGGGTCCTGCTCAAACTATGGCACCAGCCAAGGACAATACAGGAAGCAAACTTCGAACCCCTACCCAGATCTAGCTGATGGACAGGACATTCTCTACAGTTGAGTGGAGAGAGGGGACTGACTTTCACACGAACCCTGGGGCCCCATATCTGACCACATCCCCTGGATGGGGAGGCCTGGTGGCCCTCAGAGGAAGGATAGCAGCCTGCCAAGAAGAGACTTGATACCCTATGAGCATATACAGGGGAGTAGGTCCCCCTCAGTCACAGACATAGGGGAGGGGAGTAGGGGGGAAGTGGGAGAGAGGGAGGAGTGAGAGGATACAAGGGATGGGCTAACAATTTAAACGTAATATGAATAAATTAATAAAATATTTTTTAAAAGACTGGCTGGGAGCTGAGCTCCTATTTTAGTAATTTGGTGCATATAATTGTACACTTTTTAATTTGCTTTTTAATTTCATTTCCTTAATTTAAAGATCCAATAATACGTATTTATAGTATCACAAATATAGTATATAGTTTTATTATAAGTAAATTCTAACCCTACAGCATTAAGGGTTAGTTATCAGAGCATCACATACTATGTGAACATTGGCTTGAATTATACATTCCCAAGAGAATTTTAACTGAAGTCTGAAGTTAAGAATTTGATGTCATCTTTCATGTTCCAGCACCAAGTGTTTCATTTGATGTTCCTCATCAGAACAGGGCAGCTCCCTGAACACCTTCAAAGAAGGCTTCCTATCCCAATTGGTCCAGCATTTCAGACTGTCTCACACAGGACTCTAACTCAGTCTGGAATTTGCCAACATTTAGAGGCTGGACCACAAATGCTATTCCTAGCCCGTGTAACCACTTCCCCTATAAAAGTATTATTCATCACAAATCAGAAATAAAACTTAAGAGAACAACACCCCATTTCCCTTAAGGGGTTTGGGTAGGTCTTTGGTTGCTTTCTTTGGCGATAGATGTTTACTTACTTTGGAATTGTTTATAAGTTACTATTGCTCTGTTTTAGAGAGAAAAAAAGGTTGGAATCAGGGATGTCTCTCTTTTACTTTATCTTTCCTTGTTAGGTTTGGAGACAGGGGTTGAAAAGAAAGAAGGGTGAATATAGAAATATATAGGGATGATAGGACAAAAAGCAGATTAGTGAATCTGCTTCTCAGCTTAATGCCTTAATTGTTACAAGGTTATTTTTAATTCACTGGTACAGAATTTTGTAAATAGAGATAAAATAAGTTTAATTTTTGATACAATGGTACAGAAAGGTATACTCAATTTAAATTTCTCTGAATTTCCTTCTTTTTCATTTTCAGTTTTTAGCATATGTACCTGGATTCTTCTCCATGTAAAGAGCTACTCACAGAGACATAGGTGTAATTTCTATCACTTCTGGCTTGGTAGACCACATAGTTTCTCTCTGTATCTGTGTTTTGCTTTCTCTCATTCTCAGAAAACAAACACACACATGCATGCATGCACGGGCATGTGCACGCACACGCGCACGCACACACGCACATACACACACACACACACACACACAAGTATATGTTTAAAGACTGAACATATGGCTAATGATCCCAACATTTGGTAGGAAAGGAGTTCAGCCTATACTAACTCATTACTGTGAATAATGAGATTTGGGCAAGGAAAAAGTCATAATTAAGCAAAGTAGAAGAAAAATAAATAAAATAAGACAACAGACCTAATCCTCATATATCTAAAATCCAGAATATTTTTACTTTTTAGTTTCCATTTTAATATAGGCTTGATTTACTTATTTAATAGTTGATAGGTACCTCATATTCATTAACCAAATTGTCCAATGAAAAACAACACTTTACACAGTATAGAATGTTTAGTCTTCAGGTTTGTATAAATGTGAAAGTTAGGTTCTTTAAAGATATATTCCAAAACTTTTGGAAGGTTTAAAGAAAAATAAATGTACAAATGCACATTTATGCTGTCGATGTACATTTAGTCTAAAAATAAAATGTAGTTAGGATAAATATATTCACAGTATTCAAATTTTAGGAGCTTTTCTCAAGTGATAGGCTCTTGAAGTTTGGGTTGGATTTTTTTCTCTAGGCCTCATTTGCCTACTATGAACTCCTTGGATATCAGAACCTCTGGTTATGTAATGATTATTCCATAGTAATCCTTAGCTAATAGTATTTTGGTATCAATTTTCATTGATTTCAGAATTGTCTGGTGCAAAATTATTTCTATTCTAGTACCAAAGCATATTACAGGTCATTATAGAATTTCCCTAAAAAACTTAGGAATTTTTTAGGGGGGGTGCTTAAAAATAGTAATTAAAACTTTCCTAAATATGGATACCAAGGTTTCCTTCAATAACATAAATCAGAACAAAACGGATGAATTTTTTAAAAAGAAAGAAAGAAGAAGTACTCATCCACCCCAGGTAGCTGTAGAGATACTCGCTCCACTCCATATTACAAGATATTATTAGTTTGTTGTCTAATGGATCTGACAGCTTAACGGCACCAGCCATGTTAGCAACTCTGTCTTGTCAACCCTACCTGATGCAGGTCATTAGTACACAGTACCCTACGAGCATATACAGGGGGAGATAATCCCCCTCAGGAACAGTCATAGTGGAGGGGAATAAGCGGAAAATGGGAGGGAGGGAAGAATGGGAGGACACAAGGGATGGGATAACCATTGAGATGTAACAAGAATAAATTAATAAAAAAACAAATAAGTAGGAAAAAATAAAATAAAATAAACAGTGTATAAAATTAAAAAAAAAAATTAGCTGAGGTAAGGAATTAGTTATTCAGTGTCTCACTCAGTTCCAGTTAGATGTTTTTAGACTGAATTCCTCAAGAACATTAACTCCCATGATAAATGCTGTCCTGAATGATCACACACTAAGAACTGCCTGGTTGGTTATTCTAATCTCTTCCTTCTGTTGATGTTACCCCTTTTTCAACCTTAACATTAAATAGATAGCCAAATGTGTGAGTGCCAAACACTGTTGAGGAAACAAGGCAGGAAGCATATGGTGTGAGTGGAGCTGGAAAAGCAATTGTTAGCCAAATAAGTAGCCTTCATTTAAAACTATGTGCCAGCCCTTCTACTTCTTATTTTAAAAAGTCAGCACACTTGATTGGCAAGTGTTTCCTGGGGACATTTAAGTTGCATAAAACATTATGTTGGTTCCAAAGCACTAGAATTCCATAGCAAAGCCAGCAACACTTAAACTATTGGAGCCTATACAGTTATTTCTGAACTCCTAGGGGGTTTTCTGCAAAGACGCTCCTAACTTCTGCAGGCATTTTACACTATTTAATGTTTTTAAATTAACAGTGTACAAACACCAACTCAGTGTGTGCAAGGAAGTCAGGGCATACCCTCCAATTTATTTTCTCAGCAGATTTGAAAATGCAGGATCTGAGTGGGCCATGCTTTTTGTCCCGATTTCAACTGCCCATCAAACATGTGGGCTTGTTTAAGACAGCATTGATTAAAATGGGAGAAATCTGTCCCAGAGATTAGAACAAGGGTTATCTAAGAGGAAGATACTGATGCAGAGAAATCCTATTGCTACTGTTGGTGCACTTTCAAAGAAGAATTAGAATATAATTCTGAAATGATGAAGTCTCAGTGATACAACAGATGGATATTCAACTCAGAGCTAAGGTCACTGCTGATTCTAAACTATGCCTTCAGTATCATACGCAGTAACCCTAAGTAGTACCCAGTAACAGACGGTCAATTGCAGATTATTACATTCTCAAGCACATATGATAGTGGCCAAAAATATGAATTATCTCAAAGTACTCACTCCTATGGCAGATAACTATAGAAATCTCCTTGTGAACATCAGAGAAAGAAGCAGATTCTCGGGCAGAATGAAATGAAGATAGGGTGGACACACTGACAAATTCCGTCAGGATATAAGACTTATCAGAGTAAAAGTAATTCTACTAAGACAAAAACAAAAACAAAAAAATCTGTCTGTTGTTATGTATCCTTTTTCATTTCTGATTTTGTTGATTTGGATACTGTCTCTCTGCCTTTTAGTTAGTTTGGCTAACGGTTTGTCTATCTTGTTGATTTTCTCAAAGAACCAGCTCTTGGTTTTGTTGATTCTTTGGACTGTTTTGTTTCTAATTGGATCCAGAGGGTCCTAGAAACCTACAAGAAGAACATTATGACAGGCAGATCTAGGCCCTGGGGTCCTGCTCAAACTATGGCACCAGCCAAGGACAATACATGCAGTAAACTTCAAACCCCTACCCAGATCTAGCCAATGGACGGGACATTCTCCACAATTGAGTGGAGAGTGAGGTCTGACTTTCACATGAACTCTGCCGCCCTATATGTGACCACGTCCCCTGGAGGGGGAGACCTGGTGGCACTCAAAAGAAGGATAGGAGGCTACCAAGAAGAGACTTGATACCCTAGGAGCATATACAGGGGGAGGAAGTCCCCCTCAGTCACAGTCATAGGGGAGGGGAATAAGGAGAAAATGAGAGGGAGGGAGGAATGGGAGGATAAAAGGGATGGGATAACAATTGAGACGTAATATGAATAAATTAATAAAATATATTTTTAAAAAGAAAGAAAAATGAAAGAAATCTGTTGGTTTGAAAAGCTTCACGGAGTTTTATTTTGGTCCTCTGGTTTATGAGCTCACGGATGATTCTGGAAGGAGGAGCCAATTATATATGATTAAATTTACTTCTTTTTTTTTTTTTTTTTTTTTTTTTGTCTTTTGTCTTTTGTCTTTTGAGACAGAGTTACTTTGTATAGCCTTGGCTGTCCTGGACTTGCTTTGTTGACCAGGCTGGCCTCAAACTCACAGAGATCAGGCTTCCTCGGCCTCCCTGAGTGCTGGGATTACAGGCTTGTGCCACCATATTCATTTGTCCAATTTTAAAGAGGTAGATGACTTAATTTTCTATACCTTTCTTATGATTTATAATGCACCTCCAACTATGCCAAATAGCTATTCAAATATCAGAAGGTATGGAGAGGCAGATAATACAAAAGTTTGAGAAGAGTAAAACTATAATATTTTATGTTTGAATTTAATTTAATAAACTCACAGGAAGTTTAGGTCCATATATATTTTAACATGAATTACTTTATGGCATACCTGTCTATAATTATCTAATTACCACCTGGATAATCATCTTTAAATTGTACATATATTGACACAGAACTTTTAAGCCATAGTCCTCATTACGTGTTCTTTCTATGAAAAAAACAATGCACTCCGTTTTATATTTCCATAAAATAAAATGGTTCATAAAATGTTAAATGGTGTTACAGGTTTTACATGAAAATAAACAACATATAAAACCTGATAATCTAGCAACAAAGGCTACAATACGAGAGGGGGCAGGGAGAAGAGGGAGAGGATCTAGTCAGCTTACAGGAATGTAAAAATGCAAATAATATCACTCTAGTCCAATTGAGAGGGTTTTTTTGGGGGGGGGTTGTTTAGTTTGGTTTGGTTTGGTTTGGCTTGGTTTTTCAAGACAGGGTTTCTCTGTGTAGCCTTGGCAGTCCTGGACTTACTTTGTAGACTATGCTAGCTTTGAATTCATAGTGATCTTCCTGCCTGTGCCTCCCAAGTGCTGTGATTAGAAGCTTGTGCCACCATGCCGGGCTGCCAATTGAGAGTTTTTTAAACATGGCCTTCTTCATGTGTAATGATGCCTAGACATTCATGTGATTAACATGTAAACAGCATTCCATCCCATCATCTGTTCCTATATTAACTCTCTCATAGATCCCACTTCTTTCACCCTCAGGATGCCTGTATTAGTTCTTTCTTTTATTTTTCACTTAGTAACCATTTACTGTCAAATGTATTATTCCTGGTCCTTAAAATTTCACTATTTTATAGAGTAGATAGACATGTAAATAAAAATATTTAAACACAAATAATCAGATGTTCAGAGCTGGAAGTCAGAAGACCATGACAATAAACCCTTCAGGACAGGGGCTGTGTTTGTCTTGATCAGTGATGCTTAACTTCAGCCTTAAAAGGAACGCTAGCAGAAGGCAGGCAGCAAATATTTGTTTATGTTAAAGTATTCAAATTACACTGGAAGCTGAGTGGGAAGCCAGACCTAGGAGCTGATGCATTAAGGACCTAGACTACTACAATCAAGTTGTCCACGCTGGGTGTTTGAAGAAGCCTTCCATTGCTTGTGTTCTGGGAATTCCTTAGTGCATGGCTGAATCAGCTACCATCTCCTCCCATCTTCTCAGACTGCCCTGTTTCTCCCTTCAGGTTAACTGCCTTCCTATAGAATCATTACACCAGCATGGATTCCACCCCTCCACTGAGACCTTGCCTCAACTAGTTAACACTCACAATCACTTTCAAAATAAGGCCACATTCTGAGGTCCACAGAGATAGAGGCTCCAACATCGCCTTTTAGGGGAACTCAATTTGGGCCACAACAACTACTAATATTAATTTTCTCTCTTTCTGCTGCTTAATTTCCCTCCACCTGTTCTCCTTCCCCCACAGCAGGTTTCATTTTGGAACCAGCCTGTGGATATAGAGTCAATGCACTGAGGAACACGGCTTCCTTCTCGCCTCTGACCCCTTGAGCTTTCTCATTATTTTCCCAGTTCTGTTCGTCTAATGCTTCATTTGGCTGTGGTGAAATCCACACAAATTATAATCATTTACAAGAACTGCTTGCCTAATTATCATGCACTAGAATAACAATTATGCATATCATTAAATTCCTGCGAGATAAGCTTAAGTATAAGTTTTATTTGATTAGACCACTAAAGTCTGTTCATGCTTGCTTAGCCTTCATAGTGAGGTTTAAAAACCTTCCTGACTAATGGTTTTTAAATAACGATTGTGATGTTGGCTATAACACTACCCCCTCCCCAGTCCAAGAGAAATATTGGTATCCACCTTGTGAAAGGTTAGAGCAATCACATGTGGACTGGATACAATCAAATTTTCATATGTTAAATATGAATAAAATTGGGATACCATATTTAGTGTTTTATGCCTCCTAATTTATACATGTTCTAACTAAAAGGATATGTGGGGTGCGAGTCCAAAGCACATTTCTAAGCTTTTTACTCAGAAATTTTAATATGTATTATGCAACTCTATTCTGAAGTAAAGAAAACAAAACAAAACAAAACAAAACAAAGACAATTCTGGCAATTTCAAGCAAACATTAATTGCAAAATGAGCCCCCACTCTTGAGCCCCCTCATTTGGAGACTGACCATCAAGTAAGTACAGATAGTTTCCCCTGGCCAGGGCTGGGCTATTTTCTGCTTCTAGCTTTGCTATTTCATATCCTAAACAGCTTCTGTGTCTTCAGTTCTCAGCAACAAACTGTCAGTCACTATTAAAATCTACACCACTGTTGTTTTTTTTTCTAGATTACTCTAACATCTGTCTAAATAAAATTAATTTTAATCAGCCCACACAACGTCAAGTGGTTGTCTTCAAAACACGCATCTGAATATTTATTATCCCCAGCAACGACAACAACAAAAAGTCAACAGTGCCTCTCAGTGTGTGTGATGAGAGACTGTGAGGCTATGTACCACACGACCTTCTGCTACCTGCCAAGTGTTCCACCTCAGAATCCTCTGCTCCCAGTTCAACCTCTTCAAATTAACAATTGTCACTCCAGCCATCCTGAACCTATGTCAGTTCCTCTCACCTACGCCCTTTACACAAACTCCTCTTACCTCAAGGGTGCTTTAAACTCACTTCCTACTCTCCCTCAGGTCCCAGCAGATGGCAAAAATATTTAAAAGAAAAATCTATTTTTAAGAACCTTTGTGTTACATTGAGCATATTATATACCATAGCATGGTTCTCTACAAAAAAATTTAATAATAATAACAATAATAATTATAATGTATTATTATTATTATTATTATTATTATTATTATTATTATTATTATTATTATTATTATTATCTCAGCCTAACTGAATATTCTCCATTGTATGACATGAAAAAATATATATCTCCAAAATCAGAGTTACCTAACAAGTTGCAGTTTGAAAAGGAATCTCAGGTGTGAAAAAACACATATTGATGGGAAAGAAAGGATCCAAGATGACATGTTTCAACACATTCTGCAACTGTGAAAACTACAGGAGGTGTAAGCTGATGGATGTTTCTAGGCTCCCATACAGTAAGAACTATTAAAAAAAAAAAAACCTGCTCTTTGTGAGATAGACATTTGATCTGAGTGCTCTTATCTGATCATCAGATAAGTTCTTAATTACCATTTCTTCCAGTGAGGAAGACTTAAATTACCCTGTATGACGCTAGTACACTTTATACTTTTAATTGCTACTAGTAATAATATATATATATATATATATATATATATATATATATATATATATATATATATATATATATATATATACCGTTCATAACAAATTTCTTTTGGTTTTAGTTTTCTAGAAAGTCGATTGGCAAACAACCAAAAAAGAAATTAAAAAGATTGAAGGTCCAACACATTAGAATTGACGTTAGAGAACCTTAGATTTTTAAAGGAATTTAGACCAAAGGAAATGTAGGAGCAAAGAAGTAAGTGTGGACTGTTTGTTGTCTGTTTTCTCCCTAATCTTTCTAGATCTAGTCCTAAGAATTTTTATAGTCACACCCTGGTATATAGGGCAGAAGGAACAAATTATCGCTGAGCATATTTGTTCTTCTTCCTATCTTTAGATGTCGTCCTCATTTGTCCTGGTGCATTAGATTATTAATGGAAAATGTGGGTTGCTTTTGATGTTCGATTCTTTGTTACTTAACCACTCAAGGTCTATGCCTTTTCCATATGGCTTTTTGCTTCCTCTAATTAAAGATAGAGCACATTTCTCTACACAACGAATAGCTGTCTGATCCTCCCTGGGCCAAATCCCCAGAAGCAAAAGCAGTACCTTTTAGCACAGACATTCAGAGTCATCACAGGCCATATGTTCTACAGTCCCCACATTTCAATACTCTAATTGATATCCAGACCCAATAAGGTTGAAAGGTAGAGAGTGAGGGGAAGTCCCTTATGGAGAACCAGGCCAGATAAAATCCAGTCAATTTACAAATATAACACTGACACTAAAATTATTGCTGTAAGCTACTGAATATTGAGAATGTTTGGTTGCATTGCATAGAAAATATTACCTGGCAGGAGCCTTGTGAACATCCTTAGCTTCACTTAATTGTTTTATAAAACTCTATCTTGGAAATTCTACACATAAATTTTGACAAAAATTCCATATTTTTTTCCTCTTTTTCGACTCTACATTTTATATCTGCACTGAATTTCATTAGTCAAAAGTCCTCCGAGAAAGTGAAATCAGATACATCTCAGCCTTGAGCCTGAGAAAGGGAGTAGTGGAGATCACTAGGGACTGGAGTTATAAGAGAGGGTTGGGCAGGTAATCATAGCAATGTACATGTAAATAAAAATGCCAAGTAACAAAATTAATCAATAATAAAATATGTATAAAGGCAAATAAATGAAAAGAACACCAGAATGAAAAAGAAACATAAAAAAGGCCTTTACACTACACTCTTACAAAAAAAAAAATTCATTAATGACCCCTGAGTAATGTGAAATAAAATACGTGTTCACTGAAATATATAGGGTCATTGATGAAGTAAGATACCTAGACATGCTTGAGGTAGAATCAATAAGTTCTATAAAAATGAAAATATAATGTGTAATAATAAATATAATATATTACTATGTTTTACTCATTTAAATGATTGACATATATATGTACATAACATGAAAAAGACATGTTTCCAAGCCTTCACTGTTTTTTTTTAATTGCATATTTTTTGTGGCACATTCTGGTTCATTAAATAAGGCTGTTTCCATTGCTGCATGTCAAAATTTAACAAGGCATGAAAAATACATTAATAACGTACACATTTTATTTATACAGAAAATCAAAGTCAAAATGGTTGTGAAAGTAGTAACAATAGGTAACATTTATTGAGCTCTTGTGTTTCCCAGCTCTTTACTGAACAGTTTACAGAGTAGGTTGCATTTAGTTGTCACAACTAAAAGTGAGAGTAAAGGGAAACTCTGGGTTTGTGAGCCGAACATCTTCTCTGTTACCTGGCTGAACATAGAGCAAAGCCTGATGCCTCCCTGCCCTGATACAGGGAACAAGTGTAAGGACCACATGATCAGGTTTGTTTTTGTTTTTGTTTTTCTTAATAGAAATCACACATTTATTCTCTTTACTTTTATTTGTGCAAAATAAAATGAGTGATCTTATGTTAGGCAACCAATACTTGGAGAGAAGAAAAATAAAAAACAAATCCTAAATTGGAGAAATTAATGTGGAGCACACTTCAGTGGTCAGAAAAGGCCATTGGATCCTAGAGTTAAAGCCTCCAGCTCTCTGTCTCTGTCTCTGTCTCTGTCTCTGTCTCTGTCTCTGTCTCTGTCTGTCTCTGTCTGTCTCTGTCTGTCTCTGTCTGTCTCTGTCTGTCTCTGTCTGTCTCTGTCTCTCTCTCTGTCTCTCTCTCTGTCTCTCTCTGTCTCTCTCTCTCTCTCTCTCTCTCTCTCTCTCTCTCTCTCTCTCTCTCTCTCTCTCTCTCTCTCTCTCTCTCTCTCTCTCTCTCAGGGTGGGGGGTTATAAGGCAGGGTTTTGCTGTGTAGCCCTGGCTGTTCTGGAACAAGCTCTATAGACTGGGCTGGCCTCTCACACTCACACACATACCCCTGCCTCTGGGATTAAAGATGTGTGTCACCACTGCCAGACCTTATACACTCTTAATTGCTGAGCCATGCCTCCAGCCCATGTGACTTACTTTTAATAGAGCCATCATTAAGTATATAATGAAAATGAATGATCACATGTTAGATTCACATTCTCCATCTTTTCTTTACTCTTCTCATATATAATCTGTTAAAATCTGGTATATACTGAAACACATAGGATATCATTACAAAAACGCCAAGGGGAAAAAAGGCATACTTTATAATCCAAAATAAAGTACTGAATATCACCTCCCTCATATAGGAGAGCATAGCAAAAGTGGGGGATGGAATACCAGGACAGATCTCAATAAAATAGTGAAGACTACAAATAGCAACTATTGACATCATTTAAGAGGTTGGTTACACAAAAATAAAAATTCATTGTAAAACATTATTACTTGTAACTCAAGATTTATCAGTAATCTATTGTTTAGAAAACCTAACATATGTGCTCTACCCCATTCAATAAGTAGATGAGGATTGCTGTAGAGTATACCACTGATGGATGCTATGGTTTAAAGTTGTCATCAAGCCCTTCTGGTTTTTATGGAAGAGGAGGTCCCCCTCAGTCTTAGACCTAGAGGAGGGGAATAGGGTGAAAGCAGGAGGGAGGGAGAAATGAGAGGATACCAGTGATGGGATAACAACTGAGTTGTAATCTGAATAAATTAATAAAAATTTTTAAAAATTGTCATCAAAACTTTCGGGGGCTAAAACTTAACTCTTCTCTCAGCTATGTTGAGGGGTGGAAGCTTTAAGAACACATGAGATCATGAAGGCCCTGACTACATGAATGAATCAATTCTTTAATGTGGAATAGGTTATGTATCCAGAACTTTGCAAAAAAGGATGAGGTCACATATGCAGGCAGCTGTTCTTAGTCTTCCACCTGCCACCATGGGATAATGCAACAAGAGGGCTTCATTAGATATGGGACATCACAGTCTTGGACTGCCTGGAGACCACCTATGAATTACACCTAGGAACTTTGTTTACTGGCCAGTGTGTGTTTGTCTTTGTGTGTGTGTGTGTGTGTGTGTGTGTGTGTATGTATGTGTGTGTGAATTAGTCACAGCAACACACCATTGCTATGAAATAGGTGAATGAAATTGAATTCTTTCAACCATAGTATTTCGGCCAAGAGTACTCACCTATCTACCCACTCAGATAAAAAGGAAATAACTCGGAAATATAGAATGAAATTCATAAGGCTTCAATGAGGGAAACAGTTTTAGAAGCTGAACTACATGCACACTGTGACCATGCAAGGTTTGCTTGCTTGATTGTATGAAGAAATAATTACTTTTATTGACATATTAGGAAAGCATTGGATTTTGTTCACAAGTTCTTTGTGCTCCTGTGAGTCTGTGTATGTGTGTGTGTGTGTGTGTGTGTGTGTGTGTGTGTGTGTGTGTCTGTGTGTGTTGCTTTCTATTTCATGGTAGGTTCCCTTGAGTGAAGTATATAAATAATAAAAATATGTCTGTAAATGTTTCTAGACACATCAGTAACTTAAATTTATGTTTCAGAATGTTGAATATACTGTGAGTTTAAAAGCTGACGTGGTAAAACATCATGAAGCTATGTGTCGGTCAGTTATCTTTGAGTGGCACTTAGTGCGCATTTACTCATGGCAAACGGTCCTTCTTATGCTGCCTGTTTGATCCTGGTCCATGGCAGTGAAGGTCAGTGACTCTAATTTGACAATAATGAGCTTGCAGTGAATTGTGTTACAATATCGAGGCTTCACGTCTTTTTCAGAAAGGTACGAGCCAAAGCAAAAAGGCTGCTCAATGACAGCAGGGAATACCCAGGGGAGCTCAGCAGAGCCAAAAAAAAAAAAAAAAAAAAAAAAAAAAATTCTCGTAATTTTCTTTCCCAATAATAGAGACACCAGGGGTTGGGAACGTGATCAATATGCATTAAAACAATAATCGAGGCTGATAGGAATGCTTTAATTAATAACAATTATTAACAATTATTTCTGCAGCATCATAATCCAAGCCAGCTCTGTAAGCATGAAGGAGAAACCTGACACTTGTGCCTCTTTGTGGACAGAGAGATTCTCAGCAAAGTTAATGGAAACTCAGCGGATGAACGGCACTGCAATTCAAATGTACTGTAAAATCACTTAAATGATTTCAAAGACACAGAACCACACTGCGTTGCATTTATGATTATCACCCCCATGCCATGCCTTGGGGATATTTTGTCTAATATCTAAAAACTTGTCTTCAAAAACATTGTATCCTTCAGAGAAGAATGTTGGTGCAACAATTATTTCATGAGTTCTATAACAATTATTCCATGTTCTATACCCGTTTAAAACATTCTATCTATAAACCTGCATACAATATTATTGGGTAATATAATAGTACCTGTGCCCATATGAATATGAAAGATGCAGACATTGCAACGCTCACATGGTGGCATTGGACCTACAGGAGCCACGCCATATTAAGCCATCCTTATGAAACTTGCTCTATATCAGGCTTTTGTTTTTCAAAGGATGATTCTGGAACATGATTTATAAGAACCACATTGAATTTATGTTTAAAACCATTATTCCTGGCACACATTTCAGAACTTCTGAGCCAGTATCTTCTAGGACAATGCCTATATAAATCGCATTTAATAAGCTCTCCAGATAATTTTCTTTCACACTAAAACTTGAGATGCCTTGTCCTATACCAATGTTTCTTAAGCTGAAAGACACAGAATTCAAGAATCCATAAACTATGAGTGGGAGTAAATCTGTACCCTTCCTATACTCTGATTAAAATGTATCATTATGTTTAATTATGAGTGTATTTTAAAATTGCGATAGGTTTAGCAATCAATGAATCTATCATCATTAAAAGTGGGAGATATTTTCCTGCTTATTATGTTTATAGGTCTCAAAATATTATTAAAGTTGGCCTCTAATATAAAATGGTTAGTCATTATACTCTTTGCTACAGCTCTTATTTTAATGAATTAGAAAATAATCATATATACTGTATAGAAAATATTTTGACAGATGTAGTTCCATATAATTGGATTCCTTTCTAATTGTATGATTTTATTTAATGTACTTTGGAATGTGATTCTCGATGAAACCCACAGGCTGCACTAGATTACCATTAAAGTCTATTAGACACACACACACAAACACACACACACACACACACACACACACACACACACACATCAAGAACCCTTGTCCAGAAGCCTGCAAGATGGCTAAGTTGGTAAAGTGCTTTTCTAGGAAGCCTGGCATCTAAGTTTGATCTTCAGTCACATATGTAGCTGCCAATAGCTTTAGCCTCTCTTCTGTAGATGTATCATGGCATGTGTGTTCCTGCAGTCATATACATCATATGATAAGTGTTTTTAATGACACCTCTTCTCCTGTTTCTCCTGGTCCTGTATTTATGCAAAAGCAGAATGAAAAGGTGACGAGAGCTAAAGGCGAGCTGTGTCCAGAAATCAAACAAACACACTTGGTGTTTCCTTTGAATGCACATGGATATGGGGTAGGAAGGAAAATGATTTTTAAATGGAGGTGTGCTAGAGAGAGAAGGAAAAAAAAAAAAAAAAAAAAAAAAAAAAGCTCAGGAGACAGAAAGAAACACCTGCCAGTCACGAATGGCTTCTTGGCCGAGTTTGTCCACGGGGGAGCTGAATTTGATCAGCTCTGCTCTGATTAGTGTCACCACAGTCAAGTGTAATTTCTGTATAAATAGAAGTGGTGGATAGAAAAATAATTTAGCCCATCCCTCCAAATTGTCTCAGTCAGCACGGACATCAGAATCTGTCAGCCTGACACATGTACACATAGCCAACCAAGCCTATAATTGTGTTCAGTATTCAAATATTTCAGACTAGAGAATATTACTCTCAACACCAGACCAAAGAAAATTCAATGGTGATTGTGTAGCTTATATAATTGTGAAAAAAAAAGAATTTGTATATTTTTCATTGTCCTTTTGGATGAAACTGAGCAAGTACAAGATTTTGTTAATAGGGTGTTTTCCTCACTATACATGCTTGCTTTCCAATTGGGTGCCTTAACCCATCGCTGCTCAAGATGAAGACCCACAGGCTCCTTTTCCATCCATTGTCAACTAGAGCATTAGATCTTATGCATTCCAGGGCTGGAAATAATCCACTTCCTTCAGGCTCATTGTTACCAGGCCAATACAATGCAGCTAGCATTACAGGAATACATTTCTAATAGGGCTCCTGGGCTTTAATCCTGTATATTCCTATCTATCAAAATAAACACTAAATATAAGTCTGGATGCCATTCCCTGAACAAAGGGGGAAAGACAAAAAAAAAATATCTTGAATTCTAATACTGTTAGCCTAATGCCATAGCCTTCCACCATGATCTGACTTAAATACCTAGCCTTAGTGTTTTCACTTCACATAGACATCACATCTGTTGCAGTTTCTTCCTGCTTTCTGGGTCTTGAGCTACACCAGCTGGATTATGTCATCATGTTGCTTCTATCCCTGATACATTCCTCCAAACTATAGGATAGAGGTTTAATCCGCAAAGTAGACTAATTGGTGATACTAAGTGAAATCTCTGGTCTTTGTATTTGTCTTACTAAATCCTCTTAACAAGTAGGCACCCAGACAATGATTCCTATTCTTGAAAGACAGAAAAGCAAGATTAAATAAACTATCCAATGGTACAGAGGGAGCAAATGAAGTGATGAAAATAGTCAGTTACTAATCTGATTCCAGGGCATGCACACAAAATCTTATTGGTATGCAAACCATGAGACATTTAATCAACACAATACCTTTGAGCTCTGTATAAAATGCACATATAATATTCTTTGCCTTATATCCCATTCCCTTCTTCCCAACATCAAACATCATCACTGGCTCAAGTTCTAGATCCAATATCAATCATCCTCAGAACAGGCTAGTCTGAGTCCAAGAAAAATCAAACTCTTAGGCCTCATTATACTTTGTACAGTGTTATTAATTACTTCATCGAACAATCTTATCTGTCCCGGCCACCACTGTCTGTAATAAGACACACAGTAGGATCTGTGAGGGGAGAGGCAATTCATTAGCTAGATCTGCAACACAGTTCTGGCTCAATAAATATTTGATAATGTTAAATAGTGTGGGTGGAGAGGAGTTAGCTTAGCAATTATATAATGGTAAGACTAAGAAATGACTGCCATAAAACTAAGAACGCAAGAACGGCATACAGAAGACACACTTTACTATGATGAGTAAGGTGGAGTCAGTAATGGGCGTGTAAAATAGGCAAGAAAACACCCTTGTTTAATCCAATAATAATATAAATAATATTGACTAAATAATGAGTCATCATCTGTATTGTGATGAAGATTCAATGTTTTAGTAAGCAGATAAGAAGATTGCATCTTAGAAAGTTTGTAATCTAATATGTTTAGCATAATATTTTTTGTTTGCTTTCTTTCATAAAATGAAGCATTTACTCCCTGGTAACTATCTTAGATAAACGAGACCTCTTTGTAGCCTTGTACACACAGGTTGCACAGGCAGTCAAGAAATATTGTTACTGACTCAAGTGGCTATGTTTCTTTGCTCATGTCACCTGTTCCTAGGCCTCGGATCTCTCATCTGGGAATATATTAAGGCCATGGATGTTTGTCCTGACAATCCTATGCACAGATGATGGCTTAAAACATATCTCTCCATGATTTTATGTTTGTTTGGTTTTTTTTTGAGGCAGGGTTTCTCTCTGTAGTATTGGTGGTCCTTGACTCATTTTGTAGACCAGGCTGGCCTCGAACTCACAGAGCTCTGCCTGCCTCTGCCTCACCAAGCGCTGGGATTACAGGCGTGTGCCATAGAGCCCAGCTCTCTAGGTGTTACATTTGAGTTCCGCTAGACTTAGCCATCTTCTTTGCGACTTTGATGTGGTAGAAGTGATACTTGCTTACTCCTAAAACTGTGTTACTAAAAAAACAGACTGCGGCATCAGGCTCCCATTCTGAGCACCCTTTCCTCTCCCCCTTTCTGTCTGCTCTGAATGAAGTTAAGCTGCCAGTTCATCATAACACTCAGGTAGCTTTACAGATGTCCAGGTAGTGAGAAAATTAGAACTCTGGCCAAGAGCCAATTAGAAGGCGAGGCCTCTGAAGAACGCAAGCACGTAATTGCATTTTCCAGCCCTGGTCAAGGTTTGACATGAGCACAATCCAGCCAACGCCTTTACTACAGAGGCACAATGCATTTTAGCATAACTCTGCTAAGCCACTCTCAGACTCTGAGCCCCAATCTACTTCTCTGGGACAGTGTTTGCTATTTTAACACACTTAGCCTCAGTAGAATTTTTATACGAAACTAGATAACACATACCTGCACAGTATATATTTTATACTCCTCTGGCCTCTTAGTTTTTCATGTATCTCCGCGTTCTAGATGATGGTACTTTCCTTCTGTGGCTAAGCTGGAAAATTAATTGCTACTTTGATTTGCTCCTTAACTAAAATTAGCAAGGCTAGACACCGGTCTTACATTTGTACAATGTAGAGATACACATGCATTGTTTATACACTTAAAAGGATTAAAGTTAATATATTATCAAATGAAAAGGAATTCCTCTAAATGGCAGGCACTGCCGCATAAAGTGCACCCCATGCTGTGGGATTTGCTGCTTTCCCAGGTTGTGTATGACAGGCTAGCTGCAATTACGTAAATGAATTGTTTTCTATCACCCTCGCTGGTGCATTAATAAAAGTCTGCACAGTTAAAGAAAAGACTGTACTACTTGAAGAAGGAAAAGCAACAGTTTAAGCAAGGGGATGAAATCAAAATCACTTTTCTTAGCTGTAATTTCCAATTTAGCAATTGTAAAAGCTGAGCACAAATGTTCTGCGTCCCCATACTCAAGAATGTTCTACAGAGTCAAGTTTTTCCTGTCAAGTTGTAACAAACGGCTAATTGCTCTGTCTAAATTAGTTCATCAAATGAGAACATGGAAAGTTTACTAAGCGGTGCGAAAATGCTTTAAGTCAGACTCCACTTTACCGAAGTGAGGCAAAAGACAAACCGCCGCGAAGTCTGCAGAGGAGGTTCTCCTCTGTTTTTCATCTCACCCTGAGCCATCTCTTTAATCTTCCTCTCGAAAAGGAAACACTTTGCAGCCAGGAGAAAACTTCTAATTCACATGATACAAGTAACTGTTAACATCATATCAAACATAAGGAACTTTGTGAGAGCTCGAGAGTCCTACCTGCGCTCTAGGGCCTTGCATCACAGTTGTAAACGCTGAGACGTACTTAAAGGGAAAGAAGTAAACGTGTACGCATGCGCGCTCCCACACACAGGCAATCATTAAATGCAGGCTTGTGTTCAGTTGGTGGACTGCTGTCCCTCTCTTTTAATGACTTACTTCCTGGCAAACTCAGTAGACTCTATCCATTTAGTGCTAGACGGCTGCACACCACTTTCTTTAAGAAAAGAAAGAAAAAAGTATCTACAAACTAAAAATTTTAAGTGTATGAATATAAGTATATAAAATTTGCTTATTCTCTTCAATATAGTACTTGAAGCCCTGGTTTATTGTCTTTTGGTGACTACACCTTCATTCTTATTACATTGGGCCCTGTAATGGTTACATCCTGGCATTCTACATTTTCCTCCTAAGGGAAAAGGTACTTGTGGTGCCGGGTTCCCTGGAAGTGTGTGAGTGTATCTTCAGCTTTCCTGTTCCCTCAGATAGCTGAAGATGGGGGTCACAGAGTCTCAAATAAAGTTTCTCCCCATTTCTTCCTGTGGAGACCGAAGGCTTCCTGGTATCTAACTGAGGACTTCTGCTTCATTAGATATCTATGGAACACCTGCAGCAGCTGAACCCCAGGCTAAGTAAGTTAGGGAAGAAGAAACAGCTGATTGTGAAAGTAACACTAATGTGTGTGTGAATTTGAAAGTATATACTCAAAAGTCATGCTGCAATATTCTTGGAGAGGTGCTGCAAATGCTAATGAAATGGAGCAAAATAAAATCAAAAGAGGAAATACGTGTATTATGGAAAAATGCATTATGTCTAATATGCCATGAATATTCATGATTTGTAATATCCAGGAGCTTGTAATCTTGGAGTTTTAAGACTTAAAGATTGAGAGCTGCTTAAAATAGGAATGAAAATAACAATAACAACAACTCAACTCTTTAATCTGTATCTGCTAAGCAATTAGGATCAGATCAAGACATAGCTGTATATCTTTCATCATTTATCTTCATGTTTCATATTCACTGTGTATAAAGAGGTTTTTGTCTGATTTCATTTATGGATCCTATTACACATAGAGTTTTAGCATTATCATAATTACTTTCATGAGAAATTATTGCCACACCCATCTGCCTAAGTTTCAATTATCTTTGCCTATAGACAGAAGTGGCCACCTGATGAAATGATATTGTCAGGATAATTTATCAGGATCCACAATTCCTCCTTTGCCCCTTAGGACTTAATGTTTATATAATGACAAAATGTAGAAAAATCAGGTTGGGTAGATAGCTCTGTCAGTAAAACATTTGCTATGCAATCATGAGGCTATAAAGTAGTTGCCTTTAATTCAATTTTTTAAAAAAAGCTAGACTGCAACTGTAATTCCACAAACTATGACCATCTGTTTGTTTCTTTCTTTGTTTTTTTTTTTTTTTTTTTTTTTTTTTTTTTTGACAGGCCATAAATATACACTGGAAAAAAGACAGCACCTTCAACAAACATATGAACACTGCTGGTCAAACTGAATTACTGCATGTGGAAAACTTTAAATAGATCCACACTTATCACTTCGTACCAAACTTAATTCCACGCAGATAAAAAACCTCAACATAAGACCAGATAAACTGCACATGGAAGAAAAGAAAGTAGGGAATAGTATTGAACTCATAAACACTAGAAAAGACTTTCTGAAGAGAACACCATTAGCACAGGCACTGCAATCAATAATAATAAATGGGACCTCATGAAACTGAGTCACTTCTGTACAGCAAAGGACACTGTCATCTGGACAAAGCAACAACCTACAGAATGAGAACAAATTTTTACCAACTACACACCTGTTAGAGAGTTAATATTCAAAACATATAAAGAACTAAAAAAACTAGACATAAATCTAAAATGGGGTTCAGATATAAACAGAATTCTTGAAAAGAAATGCAAATGACTGAGAAACACTTAAAGCAATGTTCAACATCCTTACCGATCAAGGAAATACAAACTAAAATTACTCTGAGATTTCATCTTAACATCTATCAGAATGGCTACCATCAACAAAACAACTATCAGCGCATGTTGAATAGGAAGTGCAGTTGGGGTGGGGGGCACTCATCAACTGCTAATGTGAGTACAAACTTGGACAGCCACCATGGGAACCAGTGTGGCAGTTCCTGAGGAAGATGGGAATTAACAGCCATGAACTGGGAACAATCTAGATGTGATAAATTTAAACAAGGGTTCCTTATTTGGATTTTTAAAAAGAAATCATGAAATTCTCAGGTACCTGGATGGAACTGGAAATCATCCTGTGTGAGGTCTCGCTGATCCAAAAGGACAAAATGGCATAGATTCCTTATATGTGGATATTAGCCATTAAGTAACTAATATCCAAGCTACAATCAATAGAACCATGGGTGTTAGGTGTGCAGGGGTCATATAGATCTCCTTGGGTGCATGGGGAAGATGGAATAAGAGAAGGGATTAAAGAGCAGTTGGTGGAGGGAATACATCGGGAGACAGCTACATTGGAGGGCCATTTATTTAGTTTGTTTATATTTTCTTTTCTTCTCCCTTTTATGCAACAGGTCCTTTGCTTTTACATAATGGTTTCCAGTTTAGTGTTCTTATGGGATTCCTGAATTGAGAAAGAGTAGGTCTCCTTTTCGTGCCTTTCTTGGGCCCTTTTCCTTTTTGTCCAATCCTGATGTTTTAGCTTTCATTTTATCTTTTATATTTTATAATTTAAAAACTGGGTGTGAGTATACCTAAAAAGGAACAGATAGGGAAGGATGCCTGGGGCTCTCCAGCCAACCAACATCTGTTCCAGGAATGTAAGCCCAGTGAGAATATTGACGGCCAGCTCCTGAGAAAGAACCATTGACTTCAGTACAGATGAGAAACAGACCAGAGACAGGTGTACTATGGAAAAACAGAGCCACTGAGACAACACCAACATTTCCTGAAATTCATATACGTGCATATTCACATGCATGCAAATATATAGACTTGTATATCCCACATGAAAATCCACACAATACACTCATTAAAAAAAAAAAAAAAAAAAAAAAAAAAAAAAAAAAAAAAAAAAAAAAAAAACCAAACATGATAAAACAGTTCACTTATTTTTAGAAAGCAACCCTAGAGATCTGTAGAAAAGCAAAAACTATATTGTGTACCATAATGCTGTTATTTGTTTAAGGCAAAATCTCACTGTAGGCCCCAGGCTGGCCTTGGAATCATTGAATAAACCTGGCTGCCCACAAAATCACGACAGTCTTCCTTTCTCGGCCTTCCAAATGGTAGCATTACACAAGTGTGAAACCAAACCTGGCTACAGATACTTTGGAATCAAAAACCAGACTTTTTTTGTATTTTGCGTATTAAAATAAATCCGGTGTATAAGTTAGAATTAACAGCACATAGCACTTCAGTCTTACCATATGCCAAATTCACACTTGGCTAGTGGCTAATTGTATTGAACAGGACAGCTCTACATGAGTGCAGATTAAACTCCCGGGATATATCTCATATTAAGCTATTTTATATAATAATGTCCAGCTTGTAATGTAAAACAGGTGTCATACTAAAAATATGACATTCACACAAGGCTGCAAGCTGCAGAAAGGTAATAATGGGTGGCTTGTGTGCTGGCTTCCGTGATAGGATCCCATGACCAAACAGTCTGGCTGCTGAGGTCGTGCAGTTTTTGTATGCCTCTCCATATTATGTCAGCCCTTACTATTCCGCTTACACTCTTCATTACTTTTGGTTCATCTATTAGGCATTGAAAACTTTTTAAAGCAGAACTTAATCTTTTATTCCTGTCTGAGAGAGTTCAGTTGAAGAAATTGTAGAATACCAGCAAAGGGCTTTAGGCTTCCCAGCAATGAACAAGTTAATTTAATGGGAGACACTACTGCGTTTAACTTCACGTCCTTTTTGTGAGCCATTCTACCACTGATCCTTTGATTTTAATATTGTATAGAAAGAAACAAACCTGTGAAATACAGTTATGGCATTGGTAGAGGAAAGAAAAGGGAAGGGAAGTTGATGTGAACGGTGGGTAAAAACACACTATTTAAAGCTGCCTCTTTTTCCCAGAACACTGCTGTTAAATATGATGGAAAGGGGGAAAGAGAGACAAAAAACTTGCTGGAGAATTGGTTTTAGTTCTTTTCTTATGGAAAAGAGATTTCAAGAGAATGAGACGAGCTGAACCATCGCCTAGTTTGTAGGTTGTTTGTAGGAGAATGTGGATGGAAGTGGATGTTTGACATTCCTGCCCTCACATGCTATGAAGAAATAAAAGAGGAACCTTTTGAGAAGGCCAGGGAAACGAGCAAAGAGCTATTGTGTGATTGTAACTATAAAGCCATTCGGTTGGAATTTAAAGTAATTAAGTGAATAATTCACCCAATCAAAACTGTTGCACCAACCAAGGTCAGTGCCTAAGTAAACCTAGACCCCCCTGTTCAGATAGAGGTAGCTGAGGGACAGCTCGTTCCCCATGCATGTGGGAGAGTGGGGACTGCCTCTGACATGAACTCTGGTCTGCCTGATTTGATCACTTTCCCTTCCTGGGGAGGTCCTATGGAGGCACACAGAGGAAGGAGAAACAAGTCATCTGAATGAGACTGATAGGCTGAGGTTATATGGTGGGGGAGGAGACCCCCCTCTGTCTGAGGACCAGGAGGAGGGGAATAGGGCAGAAGAGGGAGGAAGGGTGGGAACGGGAAGATACAAACTAGGGAATAACAATAGGATGTAATCTGAATAAATTATAATAAATTAAAATAAAAAGTAGGTAAGCATTTCCTCTTTCTCCTGAAAAAACATAATTAACGTAAAAAAGGAAGCCACAGTGCTATTTACTCTACCTTGGTACTTAAAAATGTTGTTGTGCACTCCTTTAATTCTGAAACACAGGAGGCAGAAGCAAGGAGATTGCTGTGCCTTAGAATCCAGCCTGGTCTACAAAGACAGTTCAGGACAGGCAAAGCTATACAGAAACACTGTCTTGAAAACAAACAAACAAACAAACAACAAAAAAGCAAAAACAAAACAAAACAAAAACCAACAACAACAACAAAAGGAACAAACTGGAAATATATATCTACTGTCTGCATTTTGCATTAACATTTTGTTAAACTGCCATTATAATATTTCTATTGCATATTGTACACTTTTATTATTAATGTTAGGTTCAAAAGAAACTCCCATTCCATAAACCCCCAATGGCAGCACATATATCCATTAATGAGCTCAACCTGGACTATAGGAAGATTTCTTGTGGTTAGATAAAAAGAAACTTCTAAAGTTGATTCCCTCTACCCCAAGGAGTCATTTTCCCTACCTCTGGCAGCAGGGACACTTGGCTACCCACAGTGCCTGTAAGCACACCAAAGCACACACTGGCCTCCAGGCTTCCTCAGTATCAAAAGCACCTGGTACAAATTCCAAAATCCACGCTGGCATCTTACCCCTTCTCTCCTCTTCCCCACCGTAAACTCCCTCCAGCTCATGAATTCCTCTCCCCACAGCTACTCATACGCCTTATAAACTTATTATTCTTCTGAGTTCTGTCTCTGTCTGTCTCTGTCTCTGTCCCACTGTCTCTTCCTCTCTCCATCTTTACTATGCCGTAAAACTAGAAAAAGTAGAGAGTGAGATATAATGCACAGAAATGCCAAAAATTCTGGCTGGCACACACAGTTGTCAATATTTTGTCGAACTTATGTCTTGAGCACCAGATCCCAACTCATTAAAGATTGGACTTTTCTTGTGCCTTTTTTTTTTTTTTTTTTCTTTTTTTCTTTAGAGTTTTGTCTTTCAAGCGGTTGTGTCATGATGGCTCTCTGTCCACTTGACATATGCAGGACTTCTATCCTGGTGGACAATTGGAAAATTAATTATAAAGTGTTTTCCTACTTGTTAACAATCTCTTGTATTTTCCTTAAGGAGTTACAATGTTTAGTAATATCTATCACTCTCTATATCCAGATATCTCCAGCTACACCTATTTCCATGTGTATGTATCTTTATCCTTTAGAATAAATCAAACAATCGGAATTCATTTGCTTTGTGACTGAGTACATATTATTACTTTAAATAACTCATGGATCTACTTTTAAGAAAGCATTACACTTAAATACAAGCCTGAGTATTTAGAGACTGGTCCTGTCTTATTTTCAGTGGACTTAGAACTAGAAATTGTAAGGACCACACAGTGTGTTGTTGAGAAATTTGGCAGATCAAATGAGTTATGGATTCTACTCACTGCCTTCTCCATCCATCTTTCCTATCTTTTTTTTTTTAATCTTCCATTCAATTTTTCTTCCTTATGGCCCTAATCAATGAACTTGATCAGACGACCAGCTACAAGGAAAACAAATCCGATGAGTCATGATAAGCAAAGACATTTTTAAAAAAATTTTTAAACTTTAATATTTTGTCAATCATAGGTTTAAAAAATGTCATTTTTAAACATTTTGCAATAAAATTAATTTATTTTTATTACTTTATTTTTGGTACCACCACAAATTCTATCTCTGAGATAAATATGTCATTTGCCTCACCTCCTCTCAGGCCTGCAGATAATGAAAGGCACAGTGCCTGGCATAGAGGGTAAATCTTTTCATTTGCCCCACGGGACAAATAGTGACTGCTCCAACAAATCAGCCCTTTGTCACTCCTATGGCCATTAAGATGTTTCATAGCTTCTGAGAAAGCTGCTTTTCCCTCTGTTTTCCTGATAAAATGACAGAGAATTGCCTAGCATAGCCATCAAATCCTTCCAACCCTCCTGAATCTTCATTCTATCAATAGCAGCATCAGATTGAATGTACAACAAGCCTACATCCACCACTCAAGGGGGAAGTCAGTACAAAGAAATAGTTAAAAAAAAAAAAGTCCCTAAGCTTAAAACTAAAAATAATAAATAACATCAACCCTGGACTATAAGTGTTGCACTACTTATTAGGAAAAACACATAATGCTTTGGGTTCATACCTCTGTAGTTGTGGTACTCTGCTCTATAGAACCAAGTTCAACTTAGTTAACAAACAACCACAATCTCCAATAATTTTAAAATGGTTTTTCTAAAAGTACTCTAATTTCTGTTTTAATAACAACTTAAATTTCTGGTGGTAGCTTGAGAAATGGCTTTCAAGTGTTTAAGGATGTGTACTGGTCTTACAGAGGACCCCAGCAATATTCCTAGCACCCAAGTCCAGCTGCTTAGAGCTGTCTGTAACTCCAGCACTTGGGGACTAATATTCCTCATCCAGCCTCCATATGTATATATATATATATATATATATATATATATATATATATATATATATATATATATATACACACACAAGTAACAAATGGCATGTATACTCATACACACATTCACACATATACATAATAAAAATTATATCTTAAATTATACTTGTAAACAGAATCTATTTTATAAACACCTATGCTCTTTGATAATTTGGACACGGGTAAGGCCACTGTTTGAAGGTAGTCTCAAGCTGTCTTATAATTCATCAGTGTAGAAGATCTTAAGGACATTCTTATTATCATTGCTATAAGCTATCATGACATCCAACTTTCCTGGTTAGAAGTATGGTCTGTTGACTATGCTCACGTCAAGAAGTATGTAACCATTGTATGATTCATTTGCTGTTTTACATGTGTAAGCACTTGGAGAAAGACTTTCTCAGTTTTCTTCTAAATCCCACTATTGGGAAATCAAATTATAAAAATTACTTCTATTTGAGCAGCAGCCAGTTAGTCTGTTTACGTTTTTATAAATAAATTCTTTCATTTTTGCATTCTCAAAAAAAATCCTGAGGAATGTACTGGTATAATTTTAGGGTTGACTCCTCCAAGAGAAAATGGGAAAAATAAACACCCACAATCTTCCTCTTTAGAGATTTAAATGAGTTTTGTGTGCAGAATGTTATAGGAAATGAATGCCAATTTGTCTTCACTGGAATTGTTCTGCTGCTGTGGCATCTCTTCTTCCTCTGAGATGCTTGTTTATACATGGGGCAGTGGTAGACATGGAAGCATGCGTTCATTCTTTCAACAACCAATTGTTTGTGGAAGGCCTCAATGCTAGAGGAGTAGGAACACAAGACATACATTTCATTATTTCATATTCTTCAGAATCCTTGGATACAAGCACCATTGGTGAACCAATAAATTCATTTGAGCGAAAGCAGAAAAAAAAATAGCTTCATCATGATTGCCCCAAAACACTTGAGGTTGCACATGACAAGAAAGTCTGGATTGAAAGGTTGCCTAGGGTTTCAGGAAAAGGTGCTGGAGAAAGAATACTCCAATACAATGACACTGCACAGAACATAAACAATCAAAGTCCTTTGTTATTAATAAAGCCATGTTGAAGGAAGTCATTGTCATGAACAAGGGAAGTTGAGGCTACCGTGATTGTAGTATAGCCAAGGTTTAAGGATGTAAGTATGTAATATGTAAGTATACATGCTAGGCAGATAGAATTAAGAGTTATAGGTCTCAACTACAGTTAATTTGAGAAAATAAGATGCAATATGATTTTTTTTTGACAGGGTTTCTCTGTTTAGCCTTAGCTGTTCTGGACTTGCTTTGTAGACCAGGCTAGTCTTGAACCCACAGAGATCCACCTGCTTCTGCCTCACTGAGTGCTGGGAGTACAATATAATTCTAAAATACCAAAATTTTGAAAATTGTAGATGATGGAACAAATGTGATAACGAAATACAGTCAATACACTTGCTTCTGACTGAAAAGAAAACTTGATATTTTTTGTAAGACTATAATTAAAATATTTTTATTAATAAAATTTGTTCTTTATCAGTTTCATGCAGGTATATGATATATTCTGAATGTTCCGACCTCCCCAACAAATATCAACTTGTCCTCTCACCTAGAAGTGTCTTTCAATTCATAGGATAATCTTCTGTTCTTGTCACATTGAATTTAACCCTGACTTTTCCATGAACATGAGTTTGTTACTACCTATGCAAGTTATGAGCTCACTAACATGTACACAACTGAAGACAAGGTTTCTCACTCCCCCAGTGTGCATCAATGAATGCCAGAAAGAGGCAGAGTCACAGGAGTTCCTCATCCATGAATGAATATTGAATAGCTTAGTCCTCTATGTACTGGGAACACCATGGGGGGAAAAAACCAAATACTAGATAAGAAAGAAAATAAACAAAATTAGAAATTGTAATTCATCACTACACCCAAGGAGAGTGAAATAAGAGAATGCTACATGGGACAGACTGGACACTGCGTACAGTACACTGATCTGGAAAGGTCACACCGCAGGCATCAGGATAAATGAGCCTAGAAACCGATAACAGCAAAATTAACTGTTGGCCAAAATCAGAACGAATGTCAAATGAAGGGATCCAACTGAACCAGAGAGCCAAAATGGAAGGAAAGGGAAGGGAGCTACTGCCAAGAACCACATTTCAGTTTAGCTAAAGCAGCCCTAAATACTAGAAACTCCCCTGTGTAATAATGACTACTATATGACAGACGCTTCTGTTATATAACACACACCATCTCACACACATATGATAAGCATATATTATTGTTTGGAAATGAATCTATAAAGCACTTGACTATACTGAGGTATTGGTTTCATTTTGACTGACATCCAGGCAAATCGTAAGAGACCGAGAATTCTCTGGTGCGATGAAAGGAACTGGGCCATGGGAGAGGGAAAGAACGATGTCCTGTGCGCATGGAGAAGCCTGTTTGAAATCTCTTCCAGGGAGCCAGAGAACAGAGCCAGTATAGAGGAGGTTGAATACAAGTTCCCACTGCCATGATTTATTCCTGAAAGATCTGGGAAACTTCTGAAGGAGTTCATATATCACAGACACAGAGGAAGTGGGTCCGTTGTATAAACACACCTCAGGGCTGCTACTGTTCCCATTAACTGTCTGTCTCAGTCAAGGTCTGCTTCTAGACAGATCCCTGCTGTAGCTGAGCTGATAGAAAACCTCAGGGAGAGCTAGGAATTAGTGAGTGAGAGACGGATGTCAGGAGCACTCACTAGACACTTTTCAGGGAAAGGAGGAAAAAAGGTTTAGGAGACTTGACTGCTAACGTCCGACATCTGTGAATGTTCATACTGCTCACATTTACTCACTTATAATTTTTCTCCGTGTCTTCTGTTAGCTTTGGCAGATGTTCATTGTTAATTATGTGCAGCTGCTAATTTCTGCAATGAGACTGTATGATGGGTGAATATTTTCCTTAAATCTCTCTTGCAGGCAAAAGTCAATGCAACTGGTATGTGGAAGTTTAAATAAATAGATAGATGAATACTGTTTGCGAATAGGGTTAGTCTTTCAATAGACCTGCATCTATTTTCTGCTATTTTTTTAAAGACACATTCAAAACCTTTATTATATGTAAGAAACTCTTTTGATGAGTAATTATTATTGAAGAACGATACTGCCACGTATCATCCTTGGATTAATTAGGTTCAAAGATTAGGTTCACCAGTATATTTTTCTTGACTAACTTAGCTTTTCACAAGAACTATTTTACCCTCTACAGTCATCTGTGATTTTTCTGTGATCTATTATTTTGAGGCAGGACCTCTCTATGTAGCCCTTGCTGTCCTGTAACTCTTTATGTAGAGCAGATTGGCCTTAAACTCACAGAGATCTGCCTGAGTCTGCCTTCCAGGTGATGAGAGGAAAGGCCAATGCCACTCTGTCTGGTTATACAAATACTGTCTTGAAATAGTTTTGATTACAAGACACAGGAGTTAGATGAGTAAGGAATGAAGACATTAGACATGATAGTGTGGGGATAAGGATATGAATGAGTTTCACTGGTTTGATTTCTGTGACTTTTCCAATATATCACTTTGTTTTCATTATGATTGGTGTTTTGGTGTGTGTATGTGTATAGATACATAGATAATAGATAGATAGAGGAAAACATAGATAGATAGAAGATAGATGATAGAGATTGACTGATCAATAGATAATAATAATAATAATAATAATAATAATAATAATAATAATAGATATAGACAGACAGAGATAGATACACTTTTCTCCGACCAGTAAGTTATACAGTCGATGGGTCTGTGAATTTGGTTAGGTTCATAATGGGCATTCTTAGTTCTATTATTATTTCCTTTTTCTCACATGCACGGAGAAAAGCAATTGTTTCATTATTTCCATCTATTAAAAAATGACAGTACTTCATAGGGAATAAATGGGTGAGCTTGTAGGCCATGGAGTATGTGTGGCAATCAGAGACACTTTTCAGGATTTGTTTCTGGGCTTTTATCATTTGGTTTCTAAGTACTGAACTTAGGTGGTCAGATTTGGAGACAAGTACCTTTAATCACCGGGTTGTTATGTTGTCCTGCTTTCTCAATACTTTACATAAATTTTCTTAAGTAAGTCTTTATTGTTTTTAAATTCCTTTATTTCATATTAGCATCTCTATAGTTATTATTCATCCATTAATATAGGCACTCTCTAAAGTATATATATGTGTGTGTGTGTGTGTTGAAAGATAATCATGGTAAATGTAAATGTTTTTATATATTCAATAAAACATTAAAGTATTTATTCAATAAAGACCATAATCTCTTTTCTGTTCTGAAAGCCAAAATCTCATAGAAAAATATCAGCGAAGACTTAGGAGACACAGAGGATGGCGAATAAAGCACACATTTACTGCTAGATTTTCTGGAGAATAAATTGAGGGTAACTGGAGAGAACCTGACCCACAGAATAGGCGAGAGCAGAAAAAGTGCTGCTCCTCTTTCTCTCCCTCTCAGGCCAGGAATGGATTATTGAAGCCTACATTCAATGACACATTTCCTCCAACAAGGTGACACCTTGTTCAGCAAGGCCCACAAATACCTAACCATTCTCAAATAGTGCTGCTCCCCAGTGTCTAACCACTCAAACATATGCACCTATGGGTGCCATTCTTATTCAAACCACCATGTTTCCTGAGAGTTAAATATTAAATTATTCTGTTATATTATTTGTTTTTGATAAGCTTGGAACTTGTTGTATTTTTTTAAATATTTATTTATTTATTATGTTTACAGTGTTCTGTCTGCATGTAATGATTGCACACCAGAAGAGGATACCAGATCTCATTATAGATGGTTGTGAGCCACCATGTGGTTGCTGGGAATTGAACTCAGGACCTCTAGAATAGCAGCCAGTACTCTTAACCACTGAGCCATCTCTCCAGCCCAAGAACTTGTTGTATTTTGCTTTTGCTTTAAATTATTTTGAAAATGGTTGAAACAGTGATAACTCTGTATAACCATGAGCTACATAATCTTTCCATGTGAGTTATGTTTTTGGGCGAGTTTAAGTGCTCAAGGAAACAATTATATTAAATACGATTCATTGGATAAGACATGAATTGCTATGTATAATTTATTTATAATAAAGAGCTTGTTAAATAAACAAAAATAAAATTAAAAAATAATTAAAAAAGCAAAAAAAACTGTACTGCTTAGAAAGTGGAAAGACCGAGAAAGTTCTGGTTCCATGTCGGGAGGCTCTGCCACAACTAGGTAGTGTCCTACTCCCACTTCAGGAATGTCACCCCAGAAATGGAGCCACAACTTAAAAGAAGAGATCATCAGATAATTTCCACTCTAATCTCAGATCACTCGCTGAGTGGGTGTGGGGAAAGAGAGATGGAGTCGTACATGGAATAAAAGTTTGGTGACAGCCACGTCAGCACAGAAAGCAACAGAGGAATCGCTGAGCCAATCTGAAGTCCAATTGCACAAACTCTGCAACCCACATAAAATGATGTACTAAAATATGCCATTTCTCCTTGGCGTGTATCACAGCTCCAGAAATATCCATTTGTAAAGGACACATGACTGTAGAACTATAGGCAATCAATACCATATGACAGGGGGTGATATAGTTTGTCCAGGTTTTCTAGTCCCAAGTGGCCAGCTCTAAACACATGGACATACAAGCAAAACTAAATGAACTCAGTGAGTTGAAAAGAATACACTGCCTGAGTCAATGACTAGGAATCTGTGGAGGCAAAGGCCTTTCCACAGCAACCTACTTTTAGCCCTAGCTAAATATCAGGAGAGTTCTTTCAGTCTTAAGTTGTTTCGCGGTTCTTATTGCTGTATGTAGTGTTTGTTGTATATATCTGTAATGATATAAATGCATATGTAAAAAGGAAAGTAATTTAACAAATTAAAAATGGAATAAAAATTTTAAAAGAAAATGCACAATACACCGTATTGTAGAAATCTTGTCCGAGCTAGAGACTAGAGTAAGAATATCACCCTAGAACAGAGATAAGCTATGGCAAGCATTTAAAGTTGCTGGTGTCGAAGACATACTAGTGGCAAGAGGCCTGAGAACCATTCCACAACGCAGACATGATGGACACTTCTGGCTATACCATCTACTGCTAGTCTCATCGCATATCTTCTCTTGTGTAGCGAACAGCACAAAGATCAGCAAGGGAACCCAACACAACAGGCTGTGCTCTAATTTGAAGACACCAACCCAAACAAGAACGAAAAAGGAAAGAGTTGTCCAGAGTCTGTGTCTGTAGTGAGGTACGTGACACCAAGCACAGTCTGCTCCAGAACCCAGGAGCGGGTCTGATAAAGACACACTATCGAATATATAGTTTTATTTTTTTAGAAAACCTCATCCTCAGTTGTTTCCACTCCATCCTCCTGCTCCCCCCCAACACACACACACACACACACACACACACACACACACACACACACACACACACCGACACCCACATCTCTTTGCCAGATACTCTAAAGGGCACAGCTTTGTCTAGTATGGTGTTAATAACATTTTTTAAGATTATGTGATTACATTTCTTTACTACTCTCTTCCCTCATTCCTCCTTTGCATTGAGCTTCCCTGTTTTCTCCCTTTCTTTATTATCTATATTCTATTTATTTCCCTCTTATTTTCTCTGTTGCTGTAATAATAATTTCTAGCATTACTAAAATCATTTTCTTTCTATGCCGACCTTTGCACATATACTACTGTGGCATCCCAGCCATTACAACTCCATCTTGTAGCTATACTTCATCTTAGGCCTGTCCTCAAGGTCACCCTAGTTATTACAAAACCCAAAAACTGTTCCAGGAAAAGAATCACCTTAGGCCTGAGCCAATCAGAGGACAGCAGGAAAGTACGTAATTTCCCCAGATGTTAAGTGCTTAGAGGTCAGGCTCCATCAATCTCTTAGCACCAATGTGCCAACCCAACCTTGATAAATGTCAACCAATCCTGTAACTGCCAAACTGGAAACCCCTGATCTTTGCTGTAACCATGATAAAAAAACAAAAACAAAAACAAAAAAAAAAACCAAAACAACAACAACAACAACAAAAAACCCTGCCTAATGGCAATTCAAGGCTCTCCTATTCATCCACTGCTTTGGTATGGTTCCAGAGCCCTCGGGCTCAAGTTTAAATAAAGACCTCTTGCTTTTGTATACACATTCAGACTCCCAGTGGTCTTTGGGGAATCCAGCAATATAGGCATAACAACTACTATATTCCACAGTCATGAAGTTTATTACGGGACCTGAGGAGAACTTGTGTGGTATTACTATTTTTCCCTAGACCAATTATCGTTTAGTTGTTGTTGTTAATGTTAGAATATTTAGGGGCCCATCCACTCAGAAGATATAGCGATGTTAAATACACTAGTATTCAGTATCAGCGCAATTGATTTCATGTAACAGATACTTATTAGATACAAAGGCCAAGACTGACCCTACTACAATAAATGGGTGACTTCTATATAACACTGTTACCAATACTTATACTATCTATTAAAAAGACAAAATCCACGAAGAACATCAGATGTCATTAGACATCAATTGGATTTAACAGGACACAAAGAATATTCCACTCCACCCCCCTCATGTTCATTTCTTGTTGCTGGGAGAAAATACCTGACAAAGCAACTTAAAGCAGGAAGGCTTCACCTAGGCTCATAGCTTGTGAGTATCGCTTCATGATATTTCCTCTCTTTCCAAAATTCACTTCTATTTTCCTACTCCTGGATAGTCTAACCTTATTCTAAGTTTCATTGTCTATTGGGCTAATTCTCAAGTCTACAGCTCTGAGCCTACTCACCATACACATATTTTTACCCTCATCCCAACATCCTTTTCATGTAGTCTAGTCTGCTTTTTCTTATGCCATGTAGCTGGAGTCACAGCAAACTCCAGATACCTTTAGCTATCACCCCCGTGAGCACCATACCTAGTCTACTTTAACATTCTCACCTTTTAAAATCATTTCTCAGTTCTATTACAACACAACCTTTAAGTGATATTCTTTTAAGTCCTGGCCATTCTCTTTCTTCAAATGTCAGTGGAACCATCCCATAATGTGCTAAAAGATTCCCAATACCACAGACTGAAATGTCTTTATGTTTTCTTTCAACTCTAGAACCTTTAAGTAGTGATATCACCAGCAGCTAGGACAGGGCCTGGTAAGAAAGAAAGAATGAATGAAGAGCTCACTCATTCAACTGTGGAGGAAACTGGCACATACTCTGGACCTATATAATAACATGGGTCTAAGTAGGCCTTTTGTATCCCAGACTCTTTGTCCCATTCCTCATCATAGTTCTTGGCCTCCTTTCCTTATCCTTTACCAAGCCCCTCTGTCCCTCTCTGCATGTGGGTATCTCTCTGCTGTGTTTTCAGGGCAGTTGTAGTTAAGGGGAAGGCTGAATTCTTATTTCCACCTATTAGATGTTTTATATTATAAAGACAAAACCAGAAAAAGAAAGAAATTTCAGAATATTTGAGGCCATAATAGAAAACTTCAGCACTGTGTTCAGTATATTGCCTTCATAGCCAGACTGTAACTAAGAAAATTATTTGTATCTTTAGTAGTGAGGAATGAATGAAGAGAAAATGATATGATGGTTTTGTTTTTTCTTAATATTCCAAGATTTATTCATATTTTTGCAGGATCTGTAATAAAATTTTCATAAAATTTGCAAGTATATTGCTGGCAAGATCTCACAGAGTTTCAGTTCACAATAAATAAGCAGCCATGTCTCTTTATAAAAGTTTTTTTTTTTTTCCTTTTAGAAGTTCCAGGTTACCTGGTGATCATCAAAAAGTAAGTCTCAATATTCAAATTTACTGTCAGAATGTTGAGAGCCAGACAGGTAAGGTTAGTGGTTAAGGTTGCATAAGAGCAAAGACAAATTGCAGTCTGGGAGACAAGCCTACCAGCAGGTCATTTATGATAGTGCTTTCTCTGATGAGCAAGGAACTTTGCTGTTGTTCACCTCAGAACATTTATTGGCCTAGTTAAACCATGTAGTGGCTTCCACCAATTTTAAGTATACTAGGATCACTGGGCTATAAATGATGTATTCCTGATTATAGCTTTAACTTCAAGCTCACCCTTCATCCCAATCCTAAAACGCAACTATCTGAAATGTATGACTTCTAAAGACACATGGCAGAGGCTGAATGTAGAAACACTGTTATGGCAGCTGAGGACAGGGTCTCAGAGAGAGAAATTGGCTTAAAGCAGGTCATGAGAGGTGGGACTAGTGTCCTTACAGGAAATGAAAGTGTTTATTTACTTTACACAGTGCTGTGGGAGAGCAAAAAGCCATGGACCAGACCCGCATCAAGAACATGCCTAAGTTGATGCATTCCCTTGTAACATCAAATCTGTAGACACTATATGAAATACATCTCTTTGAGCTGCCTGGTCTATGGTATTTCAGTACAAGTGGACTAAGACAGAAATCCAACACCCTGTCACCCTTCCTAAGCATCCTAAGTACCACGAATCCTTCAGGTTTTAACTTATTTTTAATTACACTAAAGGAATGGCATTCCAATGAATACCTGTAACTTATAACTAACACTATGTCCTGCATAACCTTGTCATCTCATGAGTGATACACACAGCAGTGTGCTGCGATTGCCCAGCTAACTGTATGTATCCTTCCAGAAAGCACACTCTTGTAAAAGAAAGGCCCCAATCTATTTGCCTGAACATTTATAGCTGAGACTTAGCAGAGCCTGTATATAGCAGATACTCTTGATGAATGAACTCACAGCAGAAATGAAGGCATTTGAAAATAAAATGATTCTTTCTTATTTACATACCAATAACATTTTCTGGGGCAGAGAGACAGAGAGAGAGAGAGAGAGAGAGAGAGAGAGAGAGAGAGAGAGAGAGAGAGAGAGAGAGAGAGAGAGAGAAAGTTTTGAAAATATTCTTCAACACAGCATCTTAAGTCTGGATCTTTCATTTATAAAAATTATTTTAAAAGTGCCCAATTATTCTTAGCTAAGGCATTTTCAATGTGAAAATGTTTACATAAATAATAAAAATTAAAATTGTATTGTATCAAATACACAAAATTCTTATGATTCATTGCAAAGTAGTACTTTGTGACATCATTTTTGTCAGACAATATTTCTGTGGTCTCACTGTAAAGTATTAAAATCTTACTTTGAGAATATTAAAAGTTATACATTAAAGATGTAATTAAATCAAAGTTATTATACTCAGGCTCTACCCTGAGGCAGTCCCACCAAATTTAGTACAGTGCTGATAGTTTTGAAGTAACCCAAACTTCCACCATGTACAACAGCTCTCCCCTAATACATTTAATGCAGGCTGTTTCTCCTAACATATCTAATGCAGGCTGAGCACTAATGTAGGCTAACATGTCGTCTCAAGAGATGGAAACGGTCTTCCACTCCTTCACACCGAGCTTATTTAATGCAGGCTGAGCACCGATGTAGGCTAACATGCCATCTCAAGAGATGGAGATGGTCTTCTCCTCCTTCACACTGAGCTTAAGGTCGTGCTAAAATTTTAATCCCATGGTTTTAATTTTTTGTGACGTTCCCAGTTCTCTGAGTTTCTTTACAACCCAGCAGCTATTGTCTGAATCCCCCACTCACAAACGTGCAAGAGTGCAAGGCACTGTGGGAGCAAATCAGATACTCTTGGACTTAAGGTCTAGAAAGATGTTAAATACACAGCCTAAAGAAATTTGATTGGACACTTCACTTACATGCTATATATGACTAAAAAGTTTTCTACCAATGAACTCAGAAAGGAAAACTCTGGTACTAGAACTAAAATATGAAGAATGAAATAACTTTAATTTGATATCCTAGAAACATGGTAACAGAGGGGTCATGGGAGGAGAAACATTCCAACCAAATGAGGGAAGCATATTCAAACACCCTGGGAACAAAATAAGTAAATATGTTGCTGCCCTGAGAATTAGAAAATAAGTTCCAATAGGTAAGGCTGAAGACACAGGGAGAAGCAGGCTATGCAACATCCAGAAGCACATGGTTTCAGCTTTCTCATTTTAAAAAGGTGTGCATTTTAAATTTATAAAATCCTTGTTTCCACTTTTTTATTTAATATTTTCGATTGTGGCCAACAATGGGTAATTATAACCATGAATAATAAAACTATCAATAATAGGGGATGGACTATTAGGCCAATCCAGCTACATTAATGCTTTGTATGAATATGTTAAGCAAGTGTTCTTTACATGAAAGTGTTCCAAACCAAAAGAACATAAGCTATTGCTTATAGGTTAAAAATTATCATTGAAAGTAAAGGGCTCTATTTAAAAAATAGCACAAGAAAAAGAGTAGATGAATTCTAAATAGATAGATGATAGATAGATAGATAGATAGATAGATAGATAGATAGATAGATAGTCACAGACTATGATATGGAAGTGGAAAATGTTACATGGTTAATGGGATTGGGAATTAGTGATCCAGTTGTGGCCTCCAGGCTGTTTTTGTGCCTAGATTAATTTCCTAAAAATGAGTAATGACTTATGCTAATTTGTACACTGATGTTTGCCACTGCTAATATGGATGCAAATATGAATTATTTTAAATCATGTTATCATAAATCAAGGATGATAGGTATTTGAAGTAGAAAGCTCTCTGCATGGAAAATGTACCAATTGTAAATAAACATGATGAAATATGTCATCAGGTTAATCCTGTTGTATTACTGGGATTTACCTCACAAAGCTATGTGCATTTCTCAAGTTATTTTCTATGAGCTGAGAAACCTCTACATAATGGTGTTTAATGGCATAAATAACTATAGGAAAGTAAATCACTGAGTATAAGAAATAGCAACAGGCTGGTTGCAGTAAAAGAAAATAGAATAATCTTGGAGAGCTATAAATATGCAGCTCACCTTAAAGAAGAAATCCGGTGACAACTACTGGAACATGCCCCAAAATGGTTTTGCTGATCAAAACAAAAAAATCCCCATTAGGGACCAAAATATAGCATCTGCTACTGTTATAATGCATCAATTATTGAAGTATACAGCATGTCCTCACAGGGGATCCACTGCTGTTTTATTTATTGCTGCCCAACTGTGAGGATAAACTTTACTAAATACATGCGATATCCTGTCAGTTCCAGAGAAGCAGTTTTCCTTCAACAGATGGCTGGTGAGTTGAACACCTGGATCATTTCAAGGCCACAGAATTACAGTCTGAGTGGCTATGTGATCGCAGAAGCAAGTCCACACAGACTGAAGGCATCTTCTCCAGGACAATCAGGGTTCAAAGCCCTCCTTCCTAGCCAGTGATGCTGAAAACCAATGCTATCTCATTTCTAACATGGTAGTTTATATCTATAGATCATGTCATCAAAGATTTCTCACTCTTTTAAAAACCTTGGCCTAAAGCAGAATATTAGGATATCTGTGGCCATTCATCTTTCTTTTTTGCCTGTGTTTCTTCTGCCTGTGATATGTGTCTGTATATTCATATGCGTGTAGGCCCTTCTGTTTGCCTTCAAGTGGACAGATGAATTTGGAGTGTCTTCCTCTACCGCATCTGCTGCATTATCTACTGAGGCAAGTTGTCTCACTGGGATTCAGAACTCACTAATTTGGCCAGTCTCACTTGCCTCCATGTCTAGAGACCCCACTCTCTCTGCCTCCTGACTCTGAGACTACAAGCAGGCCAGCATAATCACTTGATGTTTACATGGGTGTTGGTTATCTGAATGTCCCTCTTCATGCCTGAAGGGTACGCACTTTACCCACAGCCCCATGTCTTAGCCTCAACATTGGTTTTTCAATACAGCATTAATTGCTACTTTCAAAAAGACTCACTCTCCACGGAATACCCTGTGGTGGTCAGTCTTGATTCTCGATGTGAGTGAAACGTGAAGTAACCAGATTAGTAAGGAGCATGTCTCGGGTATGTCTGTGAGTGTACTTACATATAAAGTTAACTGAATGTGAGCTCTACCAACCCATCTGCTGAGGTCTATATGAAATAAAGTGGGGAAAGAAGAAAGCCAGATATCCCAGGCATTTGCTCTCTCTGTCTCTGCTTCCTCTCCCACCATGACACATGTCACTCTGCTCTTCCACTCCCTCCCTGATTTAATGCACACGAACTCCTACAGGCATAAGCTACAATAAATCTTTCCTGCATTAATATGTTTTAAGCAAGCACTTTGTCACAGCACGTAAAATTGTGAAACACTTCAGATTTATTATTTCTTCACAGTCCACTATTCAGTTAGAAATATGTGTTTGTAAGTGCATTGTCTTCTGCCTCATTTACAAATTAAATTGTATGCATTTCCCATGATTCTTAGAGTGTACTCCTGGGGGTAGGTAAAGTTTTATGATAAGCTTATAATGATATCTTTTGCTGTGGCACACAGCACATAATAACACCATTGTGCTAAATCCGAGCACTTATGGGGAGCTTTTGTTGTATAATTTAGGCTCTGTCTTAGGAAGCTTACAAGCAACAAATCATTTCATCCACAAACAATTGATTAGACCAGAGACAGTATTAGTGAAGTTCTATAGATGACTAGATGGAGGCCCATAGGACTTTAACATAGTACTTGCACAGAGCCTGTATCATTAGGTGTTGGTGCCAGAGCTTGAACTGAGGGCATCTTTCTTTAAGTCACCCACCTGTTACCACACTTCTATACTCTTGTTCTGTAATAATCTGTGATTTAAAGAAAAGTTGAAATCTTGATTTGTTGTAGGTCTTCCCATTTTAAGTATGTAGCAATATTTATGCTGAATAACCATCACATTTTTTCTGTCAGGCTGATGATCTTAAATAAGAGGCATGCATGCGTTACTTACATGCCCACTGTCTGCATAACAGTTTGTGAAAAGTGTGCAAACTACACACAAAATAATATAGCACTTACTATTCATTGACATGCAGATCTCTATCAGTTACCCCCACAGGCCTGTGGTTTAAATTGTGAAAGTGTTTTAAGCCTGGATAACGACATGTACTCTGCTCCTAATAATATGTGTAAGTTTTCTGACCCAGAGTTTCAACTTGAATTAGACAGCCCCTATTGGCTCAGCAGGAGTCTTCTGCTTTGGCTACAATGTGTGGCAGTAATGTTTCATGACTGAAAATTATGCCATAATGAAAAACAAGTCACAATTAATAAAAATCAAAATGAATACCTGCTAGATTCATTTAATGATTTAACAAATTAGGAGAGAGTTTTATGAAAAGACCTACACAAGCAAAGGACTCTATTTCCAATTAGAATCAACATTCATGATTCCTCAAACTCTTGAGGGTAAGGGGAAACTAACCAACTCTTTTCTTCTTTACATCCTCCTCTACCCATGAAGTGGCATTCACTGTCAATACAAACTCATGGTGAATGTATCTACTAATGATGGGTTACATAGACTGGAAATATTTTTGTGGGGCAGCTAATGAACCATGATGATTAATCCACTTGTAGAATTAAATATTTATGAAGGTATATTCTTGTCAAATTTTGGTGTCTGATTTATGGTTATGGATTTATATGGAAAAATTATACTTAGGTAAAATCATACTCATTAAATGGATAGCTGAAACATTGTAATAGTAATATTGGTTGAACTACTTTGAGCATTCACACTTACCTGTAACATTCTAAATTCCTAACAGCACTCAACTCCTTCAGTCCGACAATGACACTATGACATTAGTACTTCACAAATGCCCTAGGTCAGCCATTGTTAGACATGATATGTGAACCTAAAGGTGACTGCTTCGAGCCAAATATTGGACTGTAAGTCTAGTGTTTCTAAACCACCATATTTATAGACAATTATTTTATTTCAAATTTACTCTATTACACGTAACGTAATGAGCATAGAACTAGAGGTAGTGTTGGAAATTCATAAAATGCATTGGATATCAATATTATTGTTCTAACAGGTCAAGTTGCAATTGATCTAGTATTTTAATGCTCAGATTTCACTATTAATATACTGTATTGATCACATTTGGGAGGATGTTTAGGTAACCTAGTATGTAACTTGATATTTAACTTCTAAAAAACATTTAAAGATGGTTATTCATTTTCCTAGAAGAGCAATGGCTTAAATACATTAAATTGTATGAAACAAACAGAGGTAGAACTTTATTCTTCAAAGAAACTCTATTTGAAGCTTTGAAAAGAATTTAATCACAAACTTATATATACCCTTGTACTTTCCATTCAAATACATTGAAGAAGAGATTTTAAAAAATAATTTTGATAAAATTTTAATTTATAGAAATAGACTATACAAGATGTTTAAAGTACATCAGACTAAAAGGAAAGGGTATTATTTAAGGACAAAGAAATTAAAATTTCTTTCAACAGGAAACTTCTCAAAGTCAAGTGACCATGAAATTCATTTACATATAATTTTCCAATTACTGGTTAGGAACAATCAGAAAATAAGCCACTTTTCTATTTTCACAAAGATATTTTTATAGATTAACCATGTTTTTAAAAGGTCTATTCATATTTATATTCTAAATTTATGAGTTTGGAACCTGACACTTTTCAAATCTGCCTTATTATTTTCTTCAGTTCTCACTGTTCCTGACTAGTCTGTTTTCAGAATCATTAAATCATATTTATAGACTGACCAAACACATCACTAGCAATTTTGATAACCATGTTTCCTCCTGCCTTAGGTCATTAGTGGACTGAACATTTTGAAGTGGAATAAAACATTCTATGCGTCATAGGGAAAGACATAGAGCAGATCAGGGGGTTAAGGTTCTTAATGTTCCCTGCTGCTGGCTGGGCATTCATTTCCTTTCCTATACTCTACTTAAGTATTGATGTAGTCCAAAATGTGTGGCCTTATTCTCCTAATCCAATGTGAGGCGCATCAGTTTCTAACACCCACCAAACAGTTGGGCTCAGTGACTCTTTCAGTTACCATTTATTATCCTATTGCCATTTTTTGGCTACAAAGATTCAGAGCTGCACCACATATTTAAATACTAAATTTATTTAACTGAGTGAATTTGTTGAATTTTTCAAGCTCTTTAAGTAGGAATTTTTGAATTGCATAGACAGGGATGATGCTTATTTATCTTTTCAAACGTCATTCTCCCAGCCACTCCCTGTCACTGTCAGGTAGGAGTACTTGCCTAGTATAGCTTAGAATCCCTCAGAAACACGCACAGATGCCTTGCATGGCAGGGTAGAAGTAGGGCTAGCATTTTCATGTTTTGTCAAGATTGTAATCTTGCTCTTCCAGTTTAAGAGAGGTTTTGATAGATTAGTAAAACATAGTATTGCACTTTTAAAAATCATTGGTATTCAGAATCCAAGGCATTTCAAAAATACCTTCAAATTAATTCTATATTAGTTCAGTAGTAGATCCAAGAATCTGTATAGTTAGCTTCAACAAATAGAAGTCAAGGTAATTTCATAAGAAGTCACCTTGTCATCTAATTTCACCAAAACAAAATGACAAGATTGACAAGGATGTGCATGTTACAGCTTAGCTCAGGGTTCCGTCTATATACACACACACACACACACATACACACACAAACACACACACACTTTACACATATAAACACACATATATATAACCCCTGTCACACCATTGTCATCTTTCAAATCACTTGAAAACCACAATTTAATTGAAGTTGTCAGTTTTCTAAATAGATAGAAATGTTTTACAATGAAAATATAAATATATCTCACCAACACTCTTAAAAATATTCTAATCATAGAGCGATGGTCAGCTCAAAATAACTCAATTATCATGACCAACAGGGTTGACTATGTCATATGAAAACTTGAAATGGGGCACAGAATAGTCACTGGGAGAATGAAACTAGCCTGGGAACTAGGTACCATGGGACATGAAGTAAAATCACTCAATAAAATTGATAAAATTTGGGAGGAATTCTGCTGAGTCTACATAAAATAAACAAAACAATAAAACATTTTATTAAGTAATGATCAGGTATGGGAGTCTGGGAGAGGAAGAACATTTAATTTACAAAGTATAAATATATTTAGGAAAAATATTGCTTTTTATGACTATAAGTACATATTTAAATATTTTATAGATTTGTTGTATGTTATAAAATGAATACAGTGCACTTTCTAGGAAGCCATCTAACAAATGTTTAAATAGTAAAATTAATTATCCTAAAACTTAAAGGAATTTTGTTTGATCGAAAAATCTATTTTGATGTTAAATTCAAATGTTTGATTACAAGTAACACAATCCATTTAATGGCCTGTTTCCCAACAAAACCCAAGGCATTCTGAAATAAAATAGATTTGAATCTTTTATGTAAACTTAAAAGTTACAATTAGATAAAATGCGGGACATTAAGCTGGAATGTGCCTCCAGAGGTCAGTTAGTCCAACCTTGCTTCCAGCAAGCTACAAAGACTTCATCTAAAGCATATGTCTAACTGCCCCAGTGCTATCTTTGCCAAGCTACCCTAGTTCCTGGCGTTCTGAATTAATGAAGTGTCCTCCTACTAACTGGTTTAACTGTCCCAGCTGATTTAGCTAGAGAGCCAGATAACTGGCTCAGTTAACAAGACATCTCATATTTAAGCCATTCAAATGGAATATGTCTTCATTGCATTTAGCTTATTTTTGGATCTGCTTTACTAGTAAATACAACTGAAGACTCAATAGAATATTTTTATGAAAAGAAAAACACTATATTAGACTCTTAATCTAAGTAAATTGTTTCTTATTTGATCGTAATGAAAATTTACTCAATATTCTCACCCTAGAGCAAGAGAGTGTCTAGCATCTTTGAATTTCTAACTTTCCATGCTTCCTACCACTTGCTAATTCTTTAGGCACACTAAATTGATGGTCAAAAATAAAACAGGGAACATTTTCAAACAAATACTCATATTATTTTCCAAGTAAGGTTTGCTCTACTATTTTTTTTTCATTTTTTTTATTAATTTATTCTTGTTACATCTCAATGGTTATCCCATCCCTTGTATCCTCCCATTCTTCCCTCCCTCCCATTTTCCCCTTGTTCCCCTCCCCTATGACTGTTCCTGAGGGGGATTACCTCCCCCTGTATATGCTCATAGGGTATCAAGTCTCTTCTTGGTAACCTGCTGTCCTTCCTCTGAGTGCCACCAGGTCTCCCCCTCCAGGGGACATGGTCAAATGTGAGGCACCAGAGTACGTGAGAAAGTCATATCCCACTCTCCACTCAACTGTGGGGAGTGTTCTGACCATTGGCTAGATCTGGGTAGGGGTTTAAAGTTTACCGCCTGTATTGTAATTGGCTGGTGCCTTACTTTGAGCGGGACCCCTGGGCCCAAATCTGCCTATCATAATGTTCTACCTATAGGTTTCTAGGACCCTTTGGATCCTTCTACTTTGCTATTCTCCCATGCTTCTCTTATCTAGAGTCCCAAATACCCAGCAAAACTATCAATAACCATTGATGGAGAAAACAAAATATTCCATGACAAAAACAAATTCAAACAGTTCCTATCCACAAATCCAGCTCTACTATTTTTAAAAATCACTACTCTCAGAAGTTATTACTAATGAAACCTATCACAAAATATTTTATTATTAACACAATTGACAGCATGAGAAAATGTGTTCCTCAAGCAAAAGATTAAAGAATTATGTTAGTATTTCTTTGCAATCTGAGTTGTCAATTTGAACTCCAAAATACAGAGCCGCTGGGGGTAGCAAATGTTCAAACTTATCAAGATAAAATTGAAAGTCAGAGTATATCTTAAATCTTTGAAAATAAAAAACAACTTTCTAAAATACTCGGTCTGTTGCCTTTTATTTATAATTAATGTTATACCGCACCATAGGAAAAGACTTTTAAGTGTCTTCAGCTTGAGATGAATTTGTAAGATTTCCTTCATCACTGATGGTGGCCAGTGATATAAAATGCACCATGTAACAATGCAAGCAGACTCAAATTATTCTCAGAGGCACTGAGTGATCTTCAAGGTGAAATATTAGAAGTGACATTATGAAGTATAAATAATGTGACTGAGGGCGCCGAATGTTCTGATAGGCAGCAATATGTTCCCACTCATTAAAGTCTAATTTTAGTGCATTGACAGTTAACAACCTTGAGAAATGAGACATCGAGTTTCAAACTTATAATAATCTTTGGCAATATATCTTTGTAGTATCTCACAGACACCACCAAGACAACGTTCAATCTCAATTCACCACCTTCATGAACAAACCTAGAATTCCCCATCTTGGTGAAAAGAGCTGCAGTCACCCCAGTGACTCAACTCAGATAAGTCACAGTACAAAAATATAGCCATCCCTGCCACAGCCAGACTCCTGAAAACACAGTTAATCTTCCTGTCTCAGCCTTCTTCTCTATTCTGTTCCTTCTCTATTCCCCTTGCATTACCTCACCCACTGCCCCTCTCTCCTTCACACAGTCCTTCTCATTCTTTCTATCTGTTACAACTCTAACGTCTATTGTAAGGGACCAGCGTCCCTTGTCCAGGCTGTAATAGTCAAAATGAATGCACTGCATCACCTTATCCTTTGCCTTCTCTTCCCGCGACATTCTCACCAATTCAGTCAAACTACTTCTTCTGAATAGAAAAGCTAAATGATTTGAAAGCTTTCCATTGCTTAAGTGAACCTGATTTGTTTTTTTTGTTTTGTTTTGTTTTGTTTTTTGTGTGGTTTTTTTTTTTTTTTTTTTTTTTTTTTTTTTTTTTTTTTTTTGCATAGCTTTGCCTATGCTTGTGTCTGTTTTTCTGTTTCAACTCTTCTAGGTTGGTCGATGTAACTTGTTATATCATCTGGCTGTTCCTTCTAACAAAAATAAGCACTCTCATCTCTTCACCTCAACTCTCTTTTGCATTTTCAGTTTAAGCACAAATAGTTTGCAGAATTGCCTCAGTGCTCCTCAGATTAAGTGACAACTGCCTCCTACAGTTTTCTCTTCATTCATTTTACTTCCAATGTGTGTGCTCTCTGTCTTCTCTGTCAGAATACAAGCTGTTGAATTTCACTGCTTTCTGCTAGATCTGACATACACATTTGTTTTCAAGACAGACTTTCTCTGTGTAGCCTTGGCTGTCCTGGGCTTGCTTTGTAGACCAGGCTGCCCTCGAACTCACAGAGATCTGCCTTCCTCTGCCTCCTTGAGTGCAGGGATTACAGGCTTGAATCCATCATGTCCAGCTGATATATACATATTTAGAAAATACAGTTTCAACACTGTGTTGTTTCTAGCCACTCATAGCTATTATATCTTAGAAAGTCATTGGAATGTTTCAATATAAGATATTTAGTGCTGAGCTATCATTATTGATGAGGATAAGTGTAATTGCTATGAGCACACTGGATAGTTTCTTCATTTTAAGAATCTGAGACCAATAGCACTAAAGTACATCCAAGCCACATTTGAGTCAAAAGATTTCTGCATAACGGTCAGGACATTAGAGTGAATATTGCTGCAATCCTAGTCAAGGAGAGCTAGCTAAAATTTAGGTACCTTGATTTTAAAGGAAAAAAAAACTTATCCAACATCAGATATTAATAATGAAAAACTTTTATACTAAATTAAGAAACAATTAGCAGTTTTCATAAAATACGATATGCTTAACTTCAGAGCTGGCTGTCATTTCAGAAATTCAGAGATCAAATCTGATTTTTATTCCTTCTGAAACTATTTTCAGAAACGCACTGTTAAAATGTGTTCATATTCAATAACATGCAACAACCTAATACATTCTAATTAGAATTTTTGAACCTGTCACTTTACTGCTTGAAGGGACTTTTCATAATTTCACACAGGTTCCTGTGTAACTGTCTACCAAGTGTTTTGCTAAGTCTGTCACTTCGCTAGTACATATGGCTCCATGGAATAAAGGAAGGTCTAAGCAACTGGTTCATTGACTGCTCATTTAGAAGACTTTTGTACCACAGAAGAATGAGTCTTACCCTTATTTCTGATTCTTTATGTTCTCTAATTTTTGATGCTGAAGCTGTTGGGTCCCACACTTTCCAGTGACTGGTATAGGAAACATCCTATTCATGAAACTCTAAGAGTTATAACTTGACTTAAAAGTAGCTATCAAGAAACAAAATTTTACAATATTTTGGGAGGGATATTTTTCTTTCATTTCCTTTTATGCATTCAGCTTTTGCACTAAGACAGAATTGGTTCTTTCAATAAAAATAAAACCTCACATGGCTAATCTTTAACATTGATTCGAATTTTGGGGTAACAGACTATTGACATTTACATGTATTTTCCAGTTCCTTCCTTAAATTATAGAAATTATAGTCTCATTCATTGACACTAAGATTATAATGTAGCATAGATTTTCTTTTTGTGGTCTCTGAAAATATATTCTGAATATATATATATATATATTCATTTTGTTATTATCATTTCTTAGAATTTCTGAATTGCTAGATTTAAAAAATATTGGGAAAATCATGAGAAACAAAGAAGAAGACAAACAGAATTATAGAATAATGATTTCTTTGATCTTAAGTCTTTTCATCTTCCACGGTCTCATCATGGACTGCGGCCATGTCTTTGAAGGATCCACAGTGGGACGCTTAGGAGGTTTCTCAGCAACTGTACACTACACCCACAAGGAGAATGGCTTTGTGGGATTCTTAGCTATGCCCCTAATACCTCTAAATTTACAGTTATGCTGTGGGCCAATCAATAGCATCATTTGCTCTCCATAGGGAGTAAGGAGACACCCTCTGATATTTTCTATTTTGAAGCAATTCAGGTTGGTTTGTAGTCCCTATGCATATTGATCTATGAAGCTAGTGATGGGTGGTTCTTTACTCCCTTCGGTAAACTCAGTCAAGAAGAAACCTCAGAAAATTACAATTAATGGCAGGAAAATGTGAATAATATATTTCACTGAGTAGCTTGTTTGCCAGCTCATGCTATGTTTAAAAAAAAAAAAAATGTAAGACCTGCATTGTTTTCCTGCTGGGTTTGGATAAGCCTTGACTTATGGGGTGGCAATGAAGTTGTCTTCTACGTATATCTCCAGGGTGCGTTAGCTCTTAGCCCATACATTTGTCTTCCTGTAGGTTATTTGAATGAGCTGTAGCAGATGAACTAATTGGCTTTGCCTCCGCCTTCCCATTGTAGCAGAATGTAAAAGCGAGATTGCCATTCTGTAGTCTCAACGGATGCCATCTGCTTTTCCTTTTGGGAAAATGTATATAAAGGTGGTAGTGGATATGTTAGTGATTGCTTTAGAGGAAGATTATCTATTTTCCTAGGTTTCTCTAGTTTGACTCCTATTGAGTTACACAAGAATACAAACAAGAGGATAGTAAATAAATGAACAAACAAACTAACAAATAAATCCTGTGGGAGAAAGACTCAACTGATACCGGCAATAAAATTTAACATGTACACATTTTTCTAAGTTTAATATAATAAGTCAAAAGCAAGTTTCTTTATGTGAAAAATGCAAAGGCTCTAGTAAAAATACAATTCTAGTTCTTTAACAAATAATCATTATTCACGTGTGAATCTAGATTTTAAGATGTAAATGATACTAAATCTATATAATACAAATTCATATTTAACATTCAATTCAATAATAAATATCAATAACAAATACCTTACCTTTACTATTACCTACCATGAAATTGCCCACAAAGGGATTCAAGTACATAAGTACTATTTTGTTTTTAATATTAGAAGATATGTCATTACTATTATGGCTACCATGGGGCAATAATATTAATAATAGACTTTCAAGACTGGTGAGTGTATAGTTTATCTAACTGCTAGACACAATTTCTCCTTACAATTTTAGATCCACACCATTGTTTTGACTATACCACAAATGTAATGCACAACTAGTAAAACAGCACAGCTGGGAATTAACAGCCTAATAAAAGGACTTTAAGGTGCATTAAATTAGGATTTAAGATGTCTCTTACATTTGATGCATAAATGCTAATAAAATATAAATCTGTTGTTAACATTTTATAGTCATGGAAAACAATAAAAAACTAAAAATGTTGATTTATCAGCATATATCTGTAAGATGAATGGTGGAAAACAAGGCCAGAGGAACAAATGTGGTACCTAAAGTAATATTTAGATAAAGATCTAGAGAAACACATCTTTTTCTAAGGTAATAAACATATTTGGAAGCCTAATTTGCCCTGGGGTTGATTTTATGGACACAGAGAACAAAAAATTATTCTCCACTCCTGAGTTGACTAGAGAATAAGTTATGCAATGCTCATCCAGGAATGATTGTGTAAGACACACAGTATTATTTTGTTTACCTAGGAGTATGCAGTTGGTGCCAAATGTTTGCTAATGATGCACCTGAACCTGTTCATCAGGACCCTACCAACATCTGAATAGTTGTTAAATAAGAATTGAGCCTAACGTACTCAGATGCTCACATGTAAAACATAATAAACTACATTTAACTGTTACACGTAGATGTGAAATCAAGATGGAGATTCTTGGAGACTGCACTCTTTGAACATTAATATAATAATAAAAAAGTAAAATTAATTAAGATACTATGGCTAATCTAAAATCTTTAAAACAACAGATTACTGGTATAGCTTAAGGAAAAATTATGGTCTTTAAAATGACATAATTGTATCTATGAAACTAAATGGAATAAGAAATTTAGGGTTTCAATCTTATAAAGAGTAAATTATTTTAATCTTGCTTTCTTTTTCAACCTAGATTTCTTTTTTCATTAAAAATAACTGATGCTCTTTATTCTTGAGGATTTCATACATATATACAAAAAATATTACTATGCCAACTCAGGTCCCCTGTCTCCAGGTAATGCAGGATCCACCCTCATGCAATGCCCTCCAAACCACACACAGTCCATTTTGGACAATGGAGAGAGTCAAGTAAGCACTGCCCATGTGTGCATGGATGTCGGTCCATCCACTAAGTATATGGTAACTAAATGTGGCCACACCCTCTATAACCCAGCTGGCGTCAAACTCTCAATGGGTATGCCTTACTTTTCTGTAATTGGATTATATGTGTATCTACCATACCTACCAAGTTTCTAAAATCATAAGATTCAAAAGACTCCTTTGTTTTCCACAGATGTTATCTTCATTTGAGATATACAGAAATTAGAATGTTTTAAATAATAATATTGAAAGCCGAGAGATGACATACACTACTTTGAGAAGGTAAAAAAAAAAACTTTCAGTCCAATAAATTGTAAAATCTATACTCAAATTTAAATTTTATATGCTAGTATAATTTTGAAATAAATGTAAGATTATTGTATTAATGATTTTTTTCTTTTATAGAAATCACTGCAATCTTAATTTTATGTAAAGAATTAATTTAGCAATAAAATTACTCTAAGAAAAATTAACTTGCTAACATTTTTAAAGTATCAGAACAGAGTAGTTCTCACTTCTACATTGCACTGTACAGGTGAAAGGTTCTCAGTATATTCTACTCTTTGCATGGCAAATTAAGAAAACTATTCAGATTTAGAGAAAAAAATGTAAAACATTTATTTCTTAATGGCCTATTCACCAAATAAAATATCAGAGTCAAAAGACTATTCTTTTCTCATAAAATTTTAATCAAGACCTTTTAAATTAATCAAACAAAATTCAATCTACGGAAAACATAATTGTAGTTCTCATAAATTATGCAAAAAACTGTGCACTTCTTAATGGTAAAAACAAACAGAAGCAGTTATAATAGTGTAATTTTGGTACGATTCAAAGCTAATACATGATTTTATTAGTTTTTGCTAAATATTGGTCGTAGCCAAGTAGATAGATCTTAACAATGTCCAAACCTCACCTGTTTTCAAGAACTCAATTAAAAAGCGTTAAAATCATATATTAGACCTCAACATAAAAACAGATACGCTAAATCTGTTAGAACAAAAAGTAGGGAAGAGCTGGGACTCATTGGCACAGGAAACAACTTCCTGAACAAGACTCCAACAGCCAAGGCCTTAAGATCAACATTTAGTAAATGGGACCTCATGAGACTGAGAAGCTTCTGTAAGGCAGAAGACACTGTCAACAGAACAAAGCAACATCCTACAGTCTGGGAAAAGATCTTCACCAACCCTACATCTGACAAAGGTCTATTATCCAAACTATATAAAGAGCTCAAGAAATTAAATACCACCAAACCAAATAACCCAATTAAGGAATGGGGTTCAGAATTAAACAGAGAATTATCAACAGTGGATTAACGAATGGGTGTAAAACACTTAATGAAATGATCAGTGTCCTTAGTTATCAGAGAAATGCAAGTCAAAACAACTCTGAGATTGCATCTTGTACCCATCAGAATGGCTAAGATCAAAAACTAAAGTGATAGCACATACTGGCAAGAATGTGGAGAAAGGGGAACACTCCTTCCTTGCTGATGGGAATGGAAACTTGTACATCCACTTTGGAAATTAATCTGGTGCTTTCTCCAAAAACTGGGATTAGGGCTACCTCAAGATCCAGCAATTCCACTCCTTGGAATATACCCAAAAGATTCTCCACCACACTACAAGAATATATGCTCAAGCATGTTCATAGCAGCATTATTCATAATAGCCAGAACCTGGAAACAACCTAAATGTTCCTCAGTCAAAGAATGGATAAAGAAGCTGTGGTACATTTACACTATGGAATATTATTCAGCTATTAAAAACAAGGAAATCCTGAAATTTATCGAGAAATGGATGGAATTTAGAAATGATCATACTGAGTGAGTTAACCCAGACTCAGAAAGACTCATACATGGTATATACTCCCTTATAATCTAGCCTAAAAAGGATGTCTCATGAAAGTCTCCACTTACCAGGAGATTGGGATAGATGCAGGGATGTCCTACTGGGACTCTAGGAGAGAGAAATATGGGAGAACAGGGAAATCGAAGGATCCATAGGGTCCTAGAAACCTACAAGAAGAACATCATGATAGGCAGATCTGGATTTAGGGAACTTTGCTCAAACTATTGCACCAGCCAAGGACAATACATGCAGTAAATATTGAACCCCTACTCAGATTAGCTAATGGATAGGACATTCTCCCCAGTTGTGTGGAGAGCAGAGACTAACTCTAGCATGAACTCTGGTGCCCCATATTTGATCACTTCCCTGTGGTGGGGTGACATGGTGGCACTCAGAGAAAGAATAGGAAGGCTACCAAGATGAGACTTGATAGGCTGTGACGATAGGGTGAGGGAGGAGGTCCCCTTCTGTCACAGACCTATGGGAGGGGAATAGGGCGAAAAGGGGAGGGATGGAGGTACGGGAGGAGACAAGTAAGGGGATAGCATTTGAGATGTAATCTGAATAAATTAATAACAAAATAAGTAACTAAAGGAGCATTAAACCAAGCAGAGCTATGATTGCAAGTGTGGTTGCTGATCCCCAGCTAAACTGCGCTCTCACACAGAGGCGTCCTCAGATGCCACCACAGAAGTGTAGAGCGATATGGGCAGCCTCTGTCAGCTATGCCTTGCAGAAACACCTCCACACTAACATAATTTGAGACAGGTCAATGTACAGAAAGGTTGATTTAAGCAAGAACCTTTTTTGATGCAGTTGCCCAGAAACCAACAAAGACATACTACGTCATGCTCTGTAGTTATGGGAGGTTAAGACATGGCCAGAAATTCCACTATAAGACTTCTGGAATAACCATTTGAATCATTGACCTCAGCATTACCACGCAAGTTTAAGTTACTCTTTTGTTGACAGTGAGTGAATAGTGTGGTTTCAACTTCAAGCATTTGCCAGTGCACAAGTTAATAACCATAGTATAAAAACTGAGTGTCAAATATCTTCCAGCATATAAAATGACTTTTTAACCCAAAAAAAAATCTGTGCCAAAGTTGGGGGGCCATTTTATATGCTGGGTACTTAACTGCAACTTGCTTCCCCTTGCTTCATATGTTCTGCACATATAGTGGGGTGGGGGTACCTCGGGGAGTGCCACAGCTGATTTCCTGCTCTGTGATGGGAGTATGAAACAGAGGAACAAGTTGTCCACATCTTCCTGTACCTCTAGGAGGACAGGTGAGCGTGGATTGGCTCTCCAACAGAACCTGCCTGTTGAACTCTGTGGGCTGCTTCTGGGAGCTCGCCTAAAAAGGGCAGTGTAGCCTACTGGCTGGCTGCTGGCCTTTAATAAAGTGCCTGGCTGTCTGGGTCCTGCCTGCAAATAGACACACATGCCTGAGTCTACTGCACAGGGTTTGCATTGGAAGAGGGGTAGTCTCACATGGCGAGTATATTCCAAACTCTATATTCTAACTGAAATTTTGGGGGTTGTCTTATACACCCAGTCATTATATATGCCAGAAAATATGATGTGCGTTTTAGTAAAGGCTTTCTATATGCAGGTCCACCATCTCATCCAAAATTCCAGGTTAGGAATGCAGGAGACTTGGATCTGTGCCCCACCAGGGTTTCGTAGAAGCACCAAGTGTTTACCCACTTTAATGATGATATAGCCAAACCAATTAAAATGCATACCAAATGAGAATAAAGTTCTAAGTCCTCAGAGTCAAGGCAGGTAAGGAATTCTGCAGCTAATCTATTGTTTAAACCTCCTTTCGGCTTTTCTGTGCAATGTAAAATAGTAGCCAGACAATTGCAGACAGATTTTAAAGTAGTTAAGTTCACTATAGAATGAGAATCTTTTGTATCTGCATGTTACATTTTGCTTTTCTAGTCATCTGCTGATGTTCACTTAAACCTTCTGGCTACAGCGAGTAATAGTCATTGGGGGCAGAAATATATGTTTGACTTATTACTTTTAATTCTTTTGTGTATGTGCCCAGAGAAGAGCTGTTATATAACATCGTATTTGGTATCTAGTTTCACCTTTTACATTTTAAAGACATTAATATGAGACACTATAAGTCACTGATTATTAATTTTGTTTTTATATGAATAATATAAACTGCTTAATAAAAAATGACATGTGCTAAAATTCACACTTATGCATACATCATTGAGTTATTGTTATGTTTAAATAAAGTAATATTTTAGATACTTTGAAGCACTGAACATATATTTAATGCAGCATACGTATATAAATACATATATATATATATATAATTTACTAAGAATAAGTTAAGTAAATTAACAAGGCCAACTGTCTAGCAACACTGTAATACTCATTGGGCAATAAAGGTAGGAAAAAAAATAACTGGTTTTCAAAGCAAGTAAAATCCATGAGACCCATGGGGCAGAGGAGACAACTCTATGGCTAAGAGTGGTGTGATGTACTAGAGGACTAGAGTTTAAATACTTAGTGCCCACATAAAAAGCTGAGAGTGTGCATACACACACATGTGTTAACCTTGCCTCAATGGGAGTTAGGGGCCGGAATGTCACTGAGGTTTACTGCCTCCCAGCCTCATTCCAGGCTCGATGAGAGACCCTGTCTCAGGGGAATAAGCCAGAGAGTGATACAGTGGAAAAACCAAATTCGTCTTATGACCACAGTGTGCACATGAAACTACGCATTGACCATCAACACACATGTGCACACAGCAAATGCACATGTACACACACACATACATAGACACATACGAACATACAGAGACACACAGACAGACAGACAGACAGATACACAGACACACACACACAACAAGAGAGAAGCAAGTATGATTCAAAAACAATTAAGAGTTAATTCATATTCCCTTCATAATTGCAAATTCTAGAGCTTTTTTCTTTCCAGAAACTTTTAAGAAATATTTTTCGGAAGATAACTGGGTGGGGACTCTTGCCTAATTAGCATCAAACAGCTAGCAAATTAGCACACCGCATACCTATAATTATAAAGTATTAAATAGAGTATGTACCAGAGTGATTTTATAAACCTGGCCTGAGAAATCAACTAGTCAGTCGGGGAGGGCTTGTTTCTGAGTTTAAACACAGCACTTCTTAAATATCTTTCTGAAAAGAATTAGCAAGAATGTAAACATTTTTGTGTCTAAATTGAAAGGAGCCAAAAATACAACAAACAAATCTTCAGTACATTCATATTACTTTTCTATAGTTTCAAAAACTTGTCAATTTAGTAACTTTCCTTAAAACAAGTTGTAAAAGTATTTCTTAATTCTACAATTTATCTTGCTTAATTACTTTGCATTTGTTCCCTTCATCCGTCTTATGAACAGATAAATAATAGCATGCAACCATAACTATGTTAAATTACTTTAAAAGGCATTTTTAGAAGTCAATGAAGGATTCTTTATACTCCATGAAAACTGCACTACACACATTAAAATGCTCTAGTAGAACTTGGGACTTTTCCATTAGCCCATATTTAACAAAATATCCTGTAATTAAGCCTGCTAAGTAGAGCCCAAACCACTCAGTATTATATCCTGGACTGTTAAAAGGTACATCCAGGTTAAATTTAACTTTTCAATCTTGATGTAATCAACAAGTTTTTTTTTGTTTGTTTGTTTTTTTTGTTTTTTTGTTTTGAGAGGCGATTGGAAACTATGATGCTCATTGGCTAAATGCAATTTTTAAGATTCAGTAGTCTTATAATGATACAGCTTCATTTGAAAGATAACAACGTGAACATATTTCCTTCACTAACCAAAAAAAAAAAAAGGGGGGGGGGGAGAAATGGATGGGTTGACGAAATAAAAAACAAAAAAGCTAACAATTTTTTAAAAAATGAAAATCATCGACGTGTAAACACATTTCTTGTGATTCCTTTAAAGATCATTATGGCTCATTTCTACTCCTCACTCTGCCTGCCACCGTATCAGAACCGTTCATGACTGTTCTTAATTGGAGTCCCCTGATAGTTTTTTTGTGCTGTCCAGAGGGCACTGGCCTGATGATATGCACTAAAATATCGATCTTCTGACCATGGCATCTCTCTTTCATGGAGCTGTTACGAATCTCACAGTTCTTCTCTTTGTTCGGGTGCCATTTGTCATGAGTGCGCATGCGTGTGTGCATAGGCGCGACAATGGAGATTCAAACGGAGGGAAAGTCAGAGTGGGGAGGGTCTGGCTCACTTCCCCTCTCTTCTAAAGAATAATAGGAACAAATGTCTCTTGACTGAAGCTAACGTGATTGCAAAGTTATCATCACAACATGAAATGCATTTAGAAATGTGATTAAACCCAATCCACTTCACTCTTCCCCATTCATTCCTATAGAATCGTATTAAAAATGAGAGCATTTTATTACTTCTGTTAATGTCACTGGTTTGAAAACAAATACTGCTGATATAGTGCAGATCAGGATAGCTCTGCAGCAGCATCGGTACTTCACCTTCACCCTCTGAAGAAAGGAAACTGCAACCCAAGAAGGTCAGTGATCTGTTGAAATTTCTCTTCAAATAAAAATGATCCTTATTGTTTAACTAGGATGAATAATGAAGTGAATAAATAATTAGTAAAACCTTAGTTTTATGTAAATTAAACATCTTAGGATACATATGTTATATAATCATTAAATATATCTGTGTGTATATGACAAACTGTACAATGCTATATTTATATGCATCATCTAATTTTACCTAAACAATAATAATTTTATTATGCACACACATAAACAATATATGTACAATTTATATACACATATATAGAATATATATTATATGAAATGTGTAAGATGCAGAAAATACAGATAAGAAAAATAACCAGGCATTCTTCCAAGGTAGCAAACTGAAAATTAAGATAAGAGAAGCAATATATATCATGGTATAGTAACATGTTCTAAGGAGTTAATTATATAAGAAAGATACGAGAAAAATTCCAAAACAGAAGCACATGAACACACAAAAGGTAAGCAGAAAGGAATATATTTGCCTTGGAGACAAAGAAGAAACATTTACAACAGTTATGAAAAATTAAGATTGCTAGTGCACACTTATATTTTGAGTACCTGGGAAGCTGAGGTAACTACAGCCTGCCCTGTGCTGTCAAAACCTGTCCTCAGAGACAAAGGGTTTCCAGAGAGACAGGGGGACAGATAGAGAGGTGGAGAGAGAGTGACAGAAGTGGGCAGATGAGGCTGAACAGAAAAAAGGATGGGAAAGGAATGGGACATTTCAAGGTACAGTGGTGATCCAGTTTTTGCTTTTAGTACGCTGGGTATAGGAAGGTACAAAACAAGCTTGGAAAAGAAAACTAGTGTGATAATGTCCCTGGGAGGCCCACTCTTTTCTGAGGGTAGGGAGAAGTGGGGAGAAGTGGGTGTATCTGGGGGAAAGGGGGTGTTAAAAGAAGAGACTGACCAAGAGGGGAGGGAGGGGAAACTGCACTCAGGGTGTATATATGGGAGAAGAATTTTAAATAGTCTTCAAATAAAAAGAAAATTAAAGCGACCAAACAACTCTAAAATGATTCATTTTTCTATTTTAGATAATAAAATAACTTGGACGTTTTGGCCCCTGAAACTATATCAGTACCTACAAAAACAACATCCTGATAGTTAATAACACTGGGGAAAAAATCTCTGAGCCCAAAGGAACATTATTAGTTCAATTATTCTCTGTCCACTATATATTTTTTGGATGAAGTTAAAGGTACTCCTAATATACTTTCAGGTACTCATAGGGGAACAGGATTATGCTCTTTTATTAAACTTCATCTTGCCTGCTTCCAGGATGAACAAGGGAGTTTGGAAAAAGGAGGCACCCTTTAAACTCCATGACAGCGTCAATGTATTCACAGGACATAGTTATTATTGCAAGTTGGAATCACCGAAGATGGCACTTCAATATTATCCTGATAATGATAACATTAATAGAGATAATCAACAAATGATAAATATCATGAGAAAAAGCGCCAGGAAGTTTATTATTACATATTACAATTGCTTACCACAATTGGGATGATTTTAGATACATTTTATATATTACTTCATTTTAGCAAAAATAGCATCTGATCATTGAAGAATTCCGTGTTGTAGCTACCAAGGATTTTTTTTTAGTTTTCATTTAAGATTGTATTTAGAATATTTACATAAACTTCAGACATCCTAAAATAACTATAGGAAGAAAATATGACTTTTATTTTTTACATATGACAAAAGCATCGTATTTTGGAAGTTTCCTGTGACCTTCAGTCCCTTTCACCATTACTTTTCATTTATACTCTAATATCTTGAAACATTTTTTTCTTTAAAATACAATTTAAATAGACATTAGGTTTGGACATAAAAACTAAAATACAGCATTTATTTCATTAGGAAAGGGAAAACTGTAATCAAAAAACATGCTGGAGAGATTTTTTTTCAGCTTGTGGATTCATTGTTGATATTAAATAGCCACAAAGTTTGAGGAATACGACCAAGGATTTTTATTCTTCTAAAACTTTACTTTTCAAAGTTCTACCTGAGAACTGGTCTCTTGCGCTAGTAAGATGGCCGGGTGGAGGAAGACCCTTCCACAAAGCCTGGCAACCTAAGTGCAGTTGCCAGAGTACACAAAGAAGGAAAAAGACAAATAGCTTAAGAGGTTCTCCAACCCCCACACCTGCACTAAAATATCCACATCTCTGCCAGATATATGAATGTAAGTTTAGTTTTTAAAAAGTCATATTTTTAACACAGAGAAATTATTTTCTTTAAAAATAATGTATAAGACAATACTTTTAATTTTGAAGGAAATATGATTGTTCCCATTGTGTCTTTGTGTAGAAAAATAACTGTGAGCTTTGACTCACTTATATAGCACTTTGTGACTAATTTAAGACAGCATTAATACTTTGGGTTTTCCTCAGATAGTAAATATTCCTCAGTTTATACACAAAGCTGACATTACTATTAAAATAATCAAGGATCTAAGTCTTTATGTTTTGCTCAGAATTAAGTTTTTTGGGAAAAAGTCAATATAAATCGTTTTTTTTTTTTTTTTCAGTTTTATGTTTAAAAGCCATTTTTTTAAATGTGAAAATAGGGCTGGAGAGAAGAACACCAAATGCCCGTGCAGAGGACCCAGGTTCGGATCCCGGAACCCTCCCAGCAGCTGACAATCATCTGTGCCTCTATGTGCGGGGATCTGACACCTGACCTCTGCCAGCCCTAGGTACACACATGATGCATACATATACTTTCAGGCAAAAGTGCTCAAACACATGAAGTAATAAAGTTAAAATTAAAAAAATGGATATCGGTTAAATCGCGTTGCAGTTTTAGAACTGTACCATTTTAATTTCAGTGTGAATTAGCCAATTCAAACTCTCAATTCCAAACCGAAATCCTCAAACACTGACATTAAAATTTTTAACTGAAAATTGACATGTTTTCCAAACTACATCTACATTCAACAATAGTATTTTCACATGTCAATCAAATACACACACTCTCTTCTCAATGAATGACAGTGTTGTAGAAAGAATAATTAACATGGGTAATAAGGATCAAATAGAAGCGTTTTACTTGATATGTTTTGAGATTTATTTAGCTTTTTTAAAAAATCAGATGAAGAAAATATAATCTTATTTTCTCAAGTATCTTATGATTTGTGAGAAATTTTCTTCTTAGTTGTTACTATACATAAATTATTTTATTCAAAAATATTATATGCCATATTTCTGATATCATATGCTTTGCTGGTTATATGTACTGATCTAACACAGAGTGCATATTGACCCACTCTCACATAGACATGAAATTACTGATCTGCTTCATGGCGAAAAAGTTGTGTCACAGCTATCCTGCATCCCACACCAACCTCAGCAGCAGACACAGGCTTTGACAAAAGCTGGGGTTAGTGTCAAACAGAGTGAGTCAGACAAATAATGCCTTAAAATTGGATATGCCTAGAGCCAGAGAAGCCTGGAGGGTTCTTCTAGATTTCTGGTCTCGTGATGTTACTTGAGGGTATTTATGAGATATTTTAATTCTTGTGATGGTTGTATAGGATTAAATGAGTAATGCATGTATTTACCCAGGCCCACGTTATTTTAAAGCTTATCATGATTATCAACATCATACTGTATTTTTAAATAAATATGGATGGTTTAGATCTGTAATGATGCTTGTGTTCACTTGCACAATGCAGTTGATTATATCTTACAATTTTTTATCATAATTGACATAGTAACATGGTGCACATTCATCCTTCTATGGTTCATAATTTGCATATCCTTTCCTAAGATGTCTGAGATAAGTCTCTTCACTATTCTTCTCATAAGTGCAATTAAGTAGAGTGGTGTTTACAAACAGTTACAGTTTCCTAGAATGAACCTGCCACGGACATTCTACAAAGCCATCTCCTCAGATCCATTTTTTCTTTCTTCTAAAAGTAATAACAAATCATCAGTGATAGGCTAGTAACATATTTCTTTCCAGATGTCTCATTAAAATATGATAACAGCAAGAATGAGAAAAATGCACCCAACCGAGTCACATTAAAGCAATTTTTAAAAGTGACGTCAAAGGAAGGATTGAATGGTAGATACAACTTTATTTTTAGGTGTCTTTCAACTTATAGAAGTATCTATGTGTTTTTCCAGTGAATAATGCAATATATTTGCAAGTAGCAGGATCTGCTCTTACATATTAAAAAGTATAATTAATTTGCCTTTGGCCATGTGCTGTGAAACTAAGAAAAAGGACACTTTATTTTAACTGATAGTGAATTGGCCTGCTAATGGTATTCAATGCTACATTAAATATAAGCTATCAAGAGAAAGTGTATGAAATGAAATTCACTGCGGGATCTGATATAGACATTTTTGACACACAATGCTATAAGCAAATTACTAACTTATGAGGCAATCGAAATTTTGCAATACAGCACCCATGCCTGAGCTTTCATATTTTGCTCATCTTGGGAATGGTGTATTATTGAATGTTTTCCTCACAAAAAAAATGCACAGAATTGTATCTATGGTAGAGTGAAGGAGATCAAGTTGATGAAGAATTTACCAACTAAGCCCTTTTACAACGTGGATTAAATGTGTACCCCCTTTCATTCTTTATCGAAATAGGTTTTTTTTTTTTTATTCTGGGAAGTTTAAATAAAAGTGTGAAAAAGTAAAATTTTATTGTTAAAGAATATATTTTGTTGCCCTTAGCTTTCAGGAGTTATAAGCATTGCAGTTATTACGTACACACATAAGAAGCTGCTATGTGAGGGTTTTAATTATTTAACCTAAAATGTTCTGTGTGTTCCATTTTAGGATGGATAGATGGCTATCTCCTTTGCTTAAGGATTACTCATAAAACCGAAAAATATCTGATAAAATATCGGTGACTTGTGCAGGTGGACACTTCTCTGCCTTGGAGTCTTCACTTCCATTTGCTCTTCCGGGCTGAGTCTCTCTGTTGCTTTCAATTTGTATTCAAAACTTACTCTTCACAGGAAGCCTCTTACTTCCACCTTACCTAAGATTTCAGCTCACATCACTCACCCCTTATTTTTTCTCTTTGGTTGGTAGAGGAATTTGTCAGAGAGGGAAAGAGTACTTCATAAAGAAAGAAAAATTCCAAAAAAGAATAGAAAGGCTAGGCAAGAATTTATGTTGGAGTAGACACAGCCAGAGAAGAAAAGTCTCAGTGATAAGGGAGAAGAATTCCTGCTTATGAAATGCAGCATAGGAGTGATGGATTTAACTTGAGGATCCTGAGGGTATAAATGGATGGAGGCAGTGGGAATTCAAAATATTAAGAAGCCAAGCTTCACTGCTTCCTCATTTATCAGGAAAGGAGACAAGCATCTTCAAAGAGAAACTGCCAAAATACGCCAATAACAAGCACAGCATTTTGGACAATCCTGTAAGATTTCTGCCCTTAAACAGATACCTGTTAATCTAAGGAAAAAAATGTGTCTAGCCTTTCTTTTTAAACCCAACACATAAAAATTATTTTACACAAATCAATATATAGCAGAAGGACCTTTTTTTTTCAAGTAATTTTTAACTACATAGTTTGACTCCCAGAGCCCACGTTGAAAAGCCAGAACCGTAGTTTGTGACTTTGATTTCAGCACTGGAGAAAAGAGACCGCAGGACTACCAAATGTTGCTGGCCAGCCGGTCTAGTAGAAAGGGTGAACTTGAGGTTTTGCAAGAGACCCTGTCTCAAAAAAATTAAGTTGAGAAGTGATTGATGAAGTCACTTCATTATGACCTCTATCTCTATCCAAACCTACATAGATGCGCGCGCGCACGCACACACACACACACACACACACAATTTAACTCAATATAATTACTTTTTCAATCTATGTCCAATGTATTTTATTGCATTTCACTTAAATCTGCTTGCATACATGTAATGCTGTATACATTTCACATTTCTAAACTTGGCTAACCTCTGTGCTATTTGGGAGAATCTGGCTCTATAATTTCTTTATATAAAGCTTCATAGTCATTCATATAGAAATAAAGTGGAAGTCATAGACACATAAAATGTCCATTTTAGATACACTCTCTGCAAGTGAATTGTCTGAATATAAAGTCTTTCCTTTATTCAATAGTAACTGAGTAGTCTGGTATTAATAATATCCATTTATATATGTATAATACTTTTCAACCCAGTACATATATGCTATTTCTTTGATGTCAAGATAAGTTGAGCAGCAAGGTCATTATGAAAATGGCTAATGTGAATATATTTCCAAGTTTTACTATTGCTACTCTTTATTCTGCTCCCATAGGGAATCTCCTAATACTGGAATATTTCCCCAAATTTCAAGATAGATAGATTTTTTGCTCATCTACGTTGAGAGATGTGATATATATAAGTTCAGACAATGCACATGAGTAGTCTAACCACTTGTGTTGAAACTCTATCTTCACTCGGGAGGCAGAGGCAGGCAGATCGCTGTGAGTTTGAGGCTACCCTGGTCTACAAAGTGAGTCCAGGACAGCCTAGGCTACACAGAGAAACCCTGTCTCAAAAAAAAAAAAAAAAAAAAAAAAAAAAAAAGAAAAAGAAAAAGAAAAAGAAAAAGAAACTCTGTCTTTTTCACTCTTTATGTGTTTGATTTTATATTTTATCATTATTCCTTAGAGTTTCAAGTGAGGTATATTAGCCTAAAATAAAATAAAATAAAATAATAAAACAAAACTAGTTGGTCACCCAAGATCAGAAAAGTCAAGGTTCTTTGATATCTTTGTAGTTGTTTTTTTCAAATAATGAGACTAGAGCTGATCGACATTGAGATTTTCCTTAAATCATAAAGTTGAAGTATTCTGAAGCTAAAAACAATCTTTGATCATGCGAACGTGTCATTTTTAATCTTTACACTTCGGTATATGGGAAACTTTATCTGCTGGTGTAAGGTCTACTTAGATATTTGTGTTACAGAGTTTTCACATTTGTGATAATAGTTTTCTAAATCTCTTTAATACTACTTTTTTTTAACTGACATTGTGTGTTGGTTGAAAAGTACTGCCTGTCTTTCCCAAAATGATGGCAAATAATAGCTGTGGTTACAGAGCATTCAAGGTATGTCTAGTGTAATTATGACAATACATGTTCTTCCTTATCTGTTTATAAGAAAACTGAAATTTGGTGGCTAAATTAGCTAGTGCCTACCACACTAGACAACACAGTTTTAGAATTAGGGATACAAATGGAATAAAATAGCCTTGAATAGGTTCTACTTTATGAGCGTCTTTGTAACATTGCTTACTTATTACACATGGCCAACATTATGTAGACAGTGTTGAATTTCATTATAATTAGGAAAGTATATTTTGAAATATATCTAACAATAGGAGGCACTACTATAAAATTTAGTTTGAAAGAACATAGAATAAGAAAAACTGAAATTTGCAAACTCTCCTCTGAGAAGCATAAATGTAGACAGCCACTTTGGAAAATCCTGAGAATATCTAGTAAAGCTAAATATCTTTACTCAGTATCTCAATAATATTTATTGAGATATGTTATTTATGAGCACATAAAGGCACATTAATAGTCTCTAGCTGTCTACTGTTATAAGTGCTCATAGAGCTTTATAATACCACATAACAGGAGCCATCTCATGTTCACCAATGATAGGAATAATCAAGCATGCATATTTATAGCGATGGATTTAAAGAAGAAGAAAGTCTTTAAGTAGCAGTACTTAATTGCACAAATATGATAGTGACTGCAAAAAGACAGAAACAAAGTAGTGTATGTTTTACAATTGCATTCATATAAAATTTAACATGAGCAAAGTGAAACTCGAATAATGAGAAGTCATATTATAATTACTTTGAGGAAGACAGGAAACATGAGAGAGACAGCTCAAGTTTGTTGTTTGCTGCTGGTTTTTGTTGTTGTATTTTGTTTTGGGTTTTTTGTTTTTGTTTTTGTTTTGTTTTGGTTTGGTTTTTTTTGCACTACTTGATATGAGGGGTGATTTTTGCAGTATCCCTCCTCTGTGGATCTCAGGGTCACACACTCAGAATTTGAGTAATCTATGTATAGACAGCCCTTGAAGCAAATAATCAAATTGACACAATATCAATGAGATCATGTATAAAAACTCAATTGTTCTTAGAAAAAAGTCAGTAGATAAACCTATTTACTGAGAATAATATTACTAAAAATGATAATGGAGGTGAAGCCTAAGAATACTAACTCATCAAATGCTCAGATTGCCATTTTCCTCATTAAACTCATTTTGGCAGATGTGGTGCATGTTTTAAAGAGCATAGCTTATTAAATGCACTCTTGATTCTTAATATTTAGCACAGACTTGGACTCTCTATACAGTTTGGAACAGAAATAAAGACATGAATAGTAATAATTTCAGAAATGAAGCTCATGAAACCTTACTTATTTTGATCTCATAGATGTTTCCTACCTTGAAGGTTAAAAGGGAAAACCTATCTAAGAAATATCACTTAGTGACATGCTGTGAAGTCACAAACAAAAGCAATACATTGCTTCTTTAAAAAAAAATCCTTCGAGGGAAACCCCCATTAACAATGTGATGTAGGCACGCTTTGCCTATATTGTAATTGCCTAGCATTAAAGTCTCCAGGCTGGGTTTTTCCTTCCCTTTGCTACATGCCTACTTTTCTTAAATTGATTTATTAATGCCCAAGGTTGCTTTACAGTTTTATCCTTTTAGCAATAATAGATGCAATATATCACAAAAACAAATTTTTAAGAGAACATCATTAGAGTGATGTAGCACTGGTAATAAACCCTTCACACTTGGATGAGCTTAAATCAGTTTCTCTTTATTGATTTTTGGTCATAACATAATTTTAAAGTTCAACTCAGTTAATAAAAAAAGATTTGCTCTGGTGTTATGGGCAAAAAGCTTGTATGTTTCCACTTCGTTTATGGAAGAGTGTTACAATGCATTGTATATGGATCTTGCATAGACACGGCCATAAGAATATTATTTTATGATAATTTTTATGTATAATATCTTATCCTTCTTAATTGATACGAATCCTTCAAGTCATCTTTGTTGCGATACAGTGTCACTGTAAGCAGATGTTTCTTTCAGTCCATTTCCTACATGTGTTTGTGTCAAATGAGAATGTTTCAGCATTTATCAATCAGACACATAGTAAATCTACATAAAATTTCATTTCATGCGTATCATAATTTAACTATTTTTCCTTGAAATTGTGTTTTTTTTGGCTGTGGTCCTTCATGCAGGATTATGAATTCTGGGTAAAATGCAGGCTGGGTTTTTGTGTGTGTGTCTTTCACTCAACTAGCCACAGAAATGAATTAATCTTACTAGTTTTTAAGATTATCAGTCACAGATTTATAAATAGCGAACTAGTACTTTCATCTGCAATTAAGTCACAGGGTGTATATTAAAAGCAAAGAATGGTTGACATGAAAATTCAAATGGGGATGTTAGATTTCTCTTTACTGTCCTTCATATGAATTGTCTATTATAAAATAAATTATTTCCCCCAATGAAATATAACAGATTATACCTCCAATAGGAAATCTAGGGCTGACTTAGAAATGGTTCACGGTGTTGACAAAAATTCACAGCTCTCCAGTAATAACCCTTTTCCCTTTGTACACAGGAAATCTAAAGGAATGGGAAACAGAACAGTAAAAATATACTATAGCTCTGCATATGCTTTACGTACTAACACATAACTTATTCAAAAATCCACTGATTATTTTCAAATACCCCTTGTGATGCCCCTCACATATACGTGACCACTTATGAAATAATTAACACTGCCACTTGGCACACTCGTATGAAATTCCCAATAAACAAAAAAGTGTAGTATAAGGTCATTGGCATGGAGGTGATGGACACTTGTTATATTCTGCAGAAGCCTGAAATAGACCACATACCATAATTAATTTGAAGAAAAGGTCATCATCTCTGGAGTTTCTGAGAAGCAGCAAAAAAGCCACATCTCTCAAACCTCTGTATGCCACTATCCTCCAAAGACTCTTGATCCCTAAGCCTCAAATGTTATATAAAACTTAATAACCAGTTTATATAGGTTTACTTACTTGATTCATAGAAATACATTTCCTAATGGCAGAAAACAATTTAATTTGACGCAGACATGTGATAATAAGTTAATGTAGGAAATTATGTCTGTAGAGGTGGCCAGTGGTAACACACGATAGACAGGTTCTATTTAAACAGGAATTCCCAAAGGAAAAGGAGGAGATTATCCCATTTCTCATGATGCCAATCACACTGTCACCCAAGTGCATCAGGTACATTTAAATGACTTTAACAGAATCATTAACTACTCAGCAAAGTATAGAGAGTTTTTTTTTTCCCATTCCTATCTTAAGACAAAGCGTTGAACCAATTATGTGTACCGGCCATCAAAAAAGATGAACACGTCTTTGTAAACGACATCAAAAAAAAATATTCCATTTACTAAATCCTAGTTCTGTCAACTTGCTCTATGTCTCTATGACATCACATGAAATGCATATGATGAAAACCACCATAAGAGAAAGGAAGGTGCCACTTATTATCCAGATTCTCACATTGTTAATGAGAGTTTTGTAGTGTTGTTCAAACTTACAAGAACTTTTCCACGTATCCCTTGCTAAAAATTTCAGGCCAAAGTGGCTTTACCAGAAATTTATTCCTTCTGTAACATACCAGAAAAAAAGGATAATTTTGTTGTTGTTGTTGTTGTTCAAATCCTGTACTCTATCCATCAGCCACTAAAATGTTACCCCTGCTCAGTATTCATCCTTCTGGCTTGTCTCTTTGCTCACTTGCTTATTCATCTTAAAGGCCCATAGACTTCAGGCCAATAAGAAAATAGAGGGCAAAGCCAGGCCACATTCCCATGAGATTTGAGTTGGTGAGAAAACATCTAGAATTAATAACGTGTGAACCTGGAGCCACTCAGGCAGCTAATTGCCTTCAACAATGTTCATCATTAATCCAGATATTGCTGTTCTGCTTTAGTTAAATAAGAAACTTCACATTGGCAAGAGATAGTTTATAGGGTTCACATTTTGCTCAAGGTTGACTGCACAACTTCACAGTGCGCCAGTGGCTCAGGCTGGCATATGTCAGCACTGTGGAGTTTATCCTCCTAAGCCAGGCCCGCACGCCACAGAAGATGAAAATGATCTGTGGCATCTTTTACTCTTAGATTCAGACATCAGAACCTGCAAGCTTTTAAATTAAAATTTTTTCAATTAATTTTTAAATGTTTAAATTCTCTGAAATATTTAATCTTTACTTTGTCAACCCATTTACAAAACACTCAAATATAATTTAAAATATATGAATCCTTTCCGGAAATGATCTGGCTTTCTCTCCTCTGCCTTCCTGACAGTTGTGTAAATTCCTTGTGTGGCCAAATGTAGAAGAGAAAAATACACAGGAATAAAGCAAAAGCCTGGACACACCCTCGCTTTTGTCGATGAAAACAGGGATTTATTATAACACGACAGCTTTATAACTTCAAAAATGGGTTTTCATTTTTAGAATACTCAATTCAAACGAACAAATGTATTTTCATCAACTTGCAAATAAATAGGATATTTTTCATCCATATTGCTAGAGGTGGAAGAAACTTTTACAGTAAAAGTAGAAAACCTATTTCAACTACTGCAGTATCTTAAAGATGAAGAATGTAATTTTAAATTAGGATAACCAATCTTTTTTGCAGTAATACAAAGATCAGGAAACTTGCTTATCAAAACTGTTTACTCATCATAATGCAAGGTCCCCAGGCAATGA